>NC_091304.1:50957112-51617112 GCF_038502225.1 Cherax quadricarinatus
CCTGTCTCCCTTTCCCGCCATCAAAATTCCATCGGGGGTTTGATCGGGGAGGCCCCCCTCCACCCCCTTTCCCTTCCGGGCTTTTCCTCAGATCTGGACCTTGAAAAAATGGCACGTTTTCCAACCCGTAAGCTTGGTTTCTGGAGGGTTTTGAGTCCGGTGATGTCTCTGACTTTTCTACCTCCCCCTTGTTTTTTACCATCACCCCGGACCACTTTAAGTTTCTTCCCAAATTGGTTTTTGCCTGTGGGGGGAAGATGGAGCAACGGGATTTTGATTGGGGTGGGAAATTGGGGTTGGGTTCGTTTTTTTTGGGATGGTGTGATAGGGGGGTTTTTGAGGATAGTTTTAAAAACTTGCTTGTTTCTCTGCTCCTGACTGATCTCGGTTCCATCTTTTTTTCTTCCATCTCCTTTTGTTTTTTTTTCCTCTCCCCCCAGCTGCTGTCTTCGGGTTTTGTCTCTTCAGAACACCACCTTGTCCTTCCCGGGTTTTTAACCTTTGGGTTTTTCTTGGAGGATCCTGTTCCTCACTTTTTTCCTGAGAATGCTTGATTTTTGATTTTTCCCTTCATGTACCCCCCATTCTCGAAAATTTACAATGCCCATGTCTTCCCCATTTCACCGATGATTTTCCCAATCTTCCCTTTTTTTCCTCTCCTTTTAGTTTTTTTTCCCTCTCCCGCTATTGAAAACATTGATTTGCCCCTTTCCTTCCCCCTTGCCTCCCTTACCTGGTTCCTGTCTGTAGGTCATTTTCTCCCCCTTTTGCAGGCTGAAGACCTTTAGAATCTATTTTCCTTTTTCCCGTTCATCCTCAGCTTTCAGTGTGTTTTCTGGCCACTGCCCCTGAGACTTTTCAGCCCTTTTTCCAAACTAGGGCCTACCCTGTCACTGAGTTTCAAAATTTTCCCCCATTTTTGTCTCTTTTCCAACCTCTTTCCCATTTAAATTTTTTTCCATTTTTTAGGTTTAATTTTCTCCCCTTTGGCATCCTTTTTCCACTCCCATCCATTCCTCCCACCAATACCATTTCACTGATCCCCCATTCCTACAGTCCCAACCATTTTTTTATTTAATTTTTTTTTTTAGAAAGGAAAAAGAGAGAAAAAAGAGAGAAGAGGAAAAGGAGGAAAAAGAGAGAGGAAAGAAAAAGAGAAGGGAAAAAGAGAGGAAAAGAGAAGAAGAAAGAGAGAAAAAAGGAAAAGAGAAGAAGAAGAGAGAAGAAGAAGAGAGAAGAAGAAGAGAGAAGAAGAAGAGAGAAGAAGAAGAGAGAAGAAGAAGAGAGAAGAAGAAGAGAGAAGAAGAAGAGAGAAGAAGAAGAGAGAAGAAGGAGAGAGAAGAAGAAGAGAGAAGAAGAGAGAGAGAAGAAGAGAGAGAGAGGAAGAGAGAGAGAGGAAGAGAGAGAGAGGAAGAGAGAGAAGAAGAGAGAGAGAAGAAGAGAGAGAGAAGAAGAGAGAGGGAAAGAGAGAAAAAAGGGGAAAGAAAAAAGAAAGAAAGAGGAAAAGAAAAGGGAAGAGAGGAAAAAAGAGAGAAAAAAAGAGAAAAGAGAGAGGAAGAGAAAAAGGAGAGAGGAAAAAAAAGATGAATAGAGGAGAGGAAGGAGAGAGATAAGAGAGGAGGAAGAGACAGAAAGAGTAAAAAAGAGAGAGAGAGAGGACGTGTGTGTGCGTGTGTGTGTGCGTGTGTGTGTGCATGCGTGTGTGTGTGCATGCGTGTGTGCATGCGTGTGTGCATGCGTGCGTGCATGCGTGCGTGCGTGCATGCGTGCGTGCATGCGTGCGTGCGTGCGTGCGTGCATGCATGTGTGTGTGTGTGTGTGTGTGCGCGCGCATGTGCATGTCAACAGAGGCTGACAACTGAGGCACATGAGAAATCAAGTGAAGACAACTACAACTTACCTGGGAATTCTGAGTCTACTGGGTAATAGTAGGTGGTAAACTCAATGTGAAGGCAGGACATCTGTGTTGGCAGTTTGAAGCAGTCCTTGTCCCCTAAAAGAAATTTCTTTTGAAAAACTTGGACAACTAAATAAAACAAGTATTTTTTTTTTTTTACATTACACTCACCTATGTAAAGAATCAGCTCACATTATACATAAATACAGTTCCATTTTCCTGATATTTTCAAAGCTTGCAGTCTCAACTGTGTTTGTAGTATCGTAACAGAACTCAGTATAGTACAGTATGTGTCCATGCAATAATTCAGTTAAATTTTATGTTATCTACTGCCTCAGTATAATGCAAGTAAATGAAAACTAAGTTTTGAATCATGAAATTAATGTTGCGTGAAATTGTTTTGATGAATTCTTCAGAGTGCAGTATTACCATTAATTGGTCCAAACTATCCTCCAAGAATATCTGTGTAATATTTTCATTAATGTCAGCTGCATTTGTATCTCCAATGCTTGGTATTGTCCTGTTAGAAGCCCTGGGTGCTACTAAGATGGATATCTGATTATACATAGAATACGTGGGAGATACACATGATGATGACAAGTCCCCAATTTGCACACTAACATAATTCATTAGTGATTAATATGGAAGGAAGTATAGAATAAACCAAGTGAAAAGTAGGGGCAACATGGGCACAATAAGAAAACACTGTCAACATCAGTAGTCCAAGGCTATTCAGTCATCTACCAGCACATGAAATAAATACTGGTAGAGAAATTTTCAAGAAGAAACTAGAGCACTATCACCTGCAGCTTGTGATTGTTATGCTGGCTTGTAAGCAATTAGAAAGAACAATTTAGCTGACCAGGCAGTCAATAGGAAGCCTGACCTCAGGCTGAAGAGTTCGAAATTGGGCATAGGTAACTCTCATTCACACTGATACTCACCTGTCTGAACCCCTGTAAGGTCCATACATGCACTGTATTCAGAAATGACTTGTACCCCTACTGCTAAGTGTTGGTAGCCTTTTATGATTACTGTCAAAACCCATTTATCAGCTGACAACACTTGGGGATGGTGGTACAAACTGAGCCTCCAAAGTACCTAACACAGATATGTATCCAAGTTACAGGAGGATGGCTACTTATTAAAGGTGGGATCAAGGCAGGTATTTCTTGAGACAAGAATCTTGGAATGATGAAGGATAATTTTATCAGGTACCTATTGATCATGGCAGAATGGTTTATAAGAGGATCTCCACACCTGGACCTGAGTTAAACCAGCACTAGATAGCAGTAAGAAAAAGCAATGAAATCCTGCAAGGCCAGAAGAGGCTGCTATTCTGTGCAAGTATACAAGAGACAGCCGCATGCACATGCAGAGACCCCTCACTTCAAGCATACATGGATGAACCATTAATAACAATGCCCAGAAATTCAACCAGCAGACATATCCCCTGTACATCAAAAAAGGCAAGAAATGCCAAATGTTTTAAGTGGGAGAAGAACAAACCATAGCTTAGAGGTGGATCAGGCCAGGATGGGAAAAGGAATTCAGCCCAAAATTGTTTAAATACCTGGCCACACCAGGCTTGACACTCAGAAAATGAGTGAACCTCGATCGAGTAACCCCTGGAAAACCCGTGAATAAGCCATGTGGTATGTGTAATTCATCTAGTGTGGTAATGAGGGTACAAGCAAGACTTTACGCAAGTGTCTATAGAAGCGAAGGCTGGTACAAGCACACAGAGGGCTATGTCATCAGCTGACCCTAGTTTTGACACTGGTAAACAATATGACACCTGAGAGGCCAAAGCCAGAAACATGCAATGGTCCAGGGAGATTGACATCTTTGAGGGCAGCCAAGGAAGGAGACAGGCAGTGTCCACAGAGGCAGGTTCTCAGACACCTGCAGAAGAAACAAGAAAAAAAAAAAAACTCACTTGGTACAACTGTGAGGATAAGCAGGAAAGGATCCCACTGCACTGTGGAAGTAGGCACCACTGTCACCTGGGAATGACATATAGCTTGGGCCATGTTATCAAGCTGATCCTCTGCACACAAGACAAAGGCAGGACAGGGGGTCACAGGACCTGAATGTATATTGGAATGATGAAGCACAAAAGGACAACCCGGCAGATGTAGATCGAGTCTCGGAAATATTCACAGGACAACCTGTAGGCACTACACACTCATAGCAACTGAAGGGGAATGCCTGGTCTGGAAGAGAAGCCTGAAGCCACAGCCACACAGCCAGAGATGCAATTCAAGTTCTGTGACAGACAACCCCAGCCAGGGAAGTAAGCTGGCTTTCATAACAACCAAATGTAGCCAAAAAGAAGGTGCACCAACTCTTATAACAGCTAAGCAAAGCCACAGAGATAAGATGGCCCTCACAAAAACCAAACACAGCCAGGATAAGTCAGCTCTCATAACAGTGAAGTGTGGAGGGCAAAGGAGAGGCGGGCCAAAGTCAGCACCAAACATTACCCAAGGGCCAAGAAAGCATATGATGTTGTTGCAGAAGCAGCACATCCTGTGAAAGGCCACACAGGCTTGGATCCTGGGATGAAGGGGAAACTACACATGGATGCAACTAATTCAGTTGGGACAAGGAGAGATTATGTTTTTGAGCAAAATAGGTGGAGGGATCCGACATATGGAAACTAGTATGCTTGCTGTCCAACCCTAACAAACACAAGCACAGCTGGAGTCTACAGCACCCCCACCCCTTATGGACGATGCATTTTTTTTATATAGATGAGAGCCCAAGATTTGGATACAGGATTGCAGGCATGCAAGTAATCATGCAAAATGGATGACATGTGCAAAGCATGCATGATACACTACAGCACACATTCCCACATCATGAATTGGAATCAATTGTTGATTTCTGATGATCTCCATTAATGTGGATTTACATAAGCCTTGCCAGCTTAGAGTTGTCTGGAAAAGTTTTGATTTGTATCGACTTGTTAAACAATGCTGCAATTATGATAGCACATGAGCAGTTTTCTTGTATATAATGTCGACAAAAACCCTTGCCCCACACTAACTAAAAAAAAAAAAAAAATTTTTTCAACAAGTTGGCTGTATCCCACCAAGGCAGGGTGACCCAAAAAGAAAGAAAATACTTTCATCATCATTCAACACTTTCACCTCACTCATACATAATTGTTTATGCAGAGGCACCCAGATACAACAGTTTAGAAGCATATATCCCTCCAAACTGCCAATATCCCAAACTCCTGCTTTAAAGTGCAGGCATTGTACTTCCCATTTCCAGGACTCAAGTCCGGCTATAGAAAAATAATGGGTTTCCCTGAATCCCTTCTCACACCAACAGAAAGGTCCATCATCAGGTCCCAAAAACCATTCGTCTCCATTCACTCCTATCTAACATGCTCCCGCACACTTGCTGGAAGTCCAAGCCCCCTCACCCACAAAACCTCCTTTACCCCCTCCATCCAACCTTTTCAAGGATGACCCCTACCCTGCCTTCCTGATTTATATGCTCTCCATGTCATTTTACTTTGATCCATTCTCTCTAAATGACCAAACCACCTCAACAACCCCTCTTCAGCCCTCTGACTAATACTATTATTAACTCCACACCTCCTAATTTCCACACTCCGAATTCTCTGCATAATACTTACACCACACATTGCCCTTGGACAGGACATCTCCACTGCCTCCAACTGCCTCCTTGCTGCAGCATTTACCACCCAAGCTTCACACCCATATAAGAGAGTTGGTACCACTATACTTACATTCCCTCCATAAATAACGTTTTTTGTCTCAACATACCTCAGCACACCACTTGCCTTTTTTCCTTCATCAATTCTATGGTTAACCTCATCCTTCATAAACCCATCCACTGACACATTAACTCCCAAATATCTGAAAACATTCACTTCTGCCATATTTCCTCTCTCCAATGTGATATCCAATTTTTGTTTATCTAAATCATTTGGTACCCTCATCATCTTACTCTTATCTATGTTCACTTTCAACTTTCTACCTTTACTAAAATATACTAAAAAATACAAATAAAAGTTAATAACCTTACATGTCATATTCTGCCATCTATCCCTTGGCTTTGATGATTTCTTGTATGGGGCTGGGTATGTAGTCTACTAAAGCTAAAAAAAAAAATATAAGCAATATTCAGTGACCTATATCTTCCTGGGCTCCTCTTTCAGCTTCGGCACAACAAGGTCTCTCTTCTTAAGGTTGCTCTTCATCTTGTGTTACACAGTTTCTATCAAATTTACATTTGGGTTATTACCAGGCCAGTCAAGTACATTAATATAGCCTCTCCTCACATAACATGGAGTTCCGTTCCTAAGACTACGTCGGCAAACGAATTCGTCACTAAGCAAGGTACGTACTGGGTTTGTGTCAACCATCTTTGATATTGTTTTAATGTTACCTATGCACCATTTATAACATTTTTAGTATATTTTTAAATGTTTATACAGTAATGTATATTATAATAAACAGAATAGAGGAAATCAGCTCAAATACAGTGGACCCCCGCATAACGATTACCTCCGAATGTGACTAATTATGTAAGTGTATTTATGTAAGTGCGTTTGTACGTGTATGTTCGGGGGTCTGAAATGGACTAATCTACTTCACAATATTTCTTATGGGAACAAATTCGGTCAGTACTGGCACCTGAACATACTTCTGGAGTGAAAAAATATCGTTAACCGGGGGTATACATTTAGGTATGCATACTGGTCAGAGAGCCTGTTGTAAGTCCAAGTCATCAGTAGACGAGTATGTCGCTAAGTGAGAAGAGGCTGTACTGTTATCACTGAAATACTTTTTAATTATTTTAATTTAATTATTATAGTTGGAAAAAATCCCAGCCATGAATGTTGAATTGCAATTTCAGATGATCCTCTAGTGCTTCAATATACTGCATCCCATTCATCATTTTGTTTTAGGGAAGGAAAGACCTGCCCTCCACCTTCACACCACTGACAGCACCCAACACATTTTGGCCTTATGCTTGGGGCTGCACCTGTTGCTACCACAGGAAACAAACTCACCTGGCATATCTTGGATGCACCTAAAGTTGGACTCGTCACTAAACATGACCTTTCCCCATTGCTCTGGATTCCAATGCTTATATTATAAAAGTCCAACCTCTTGGTAATCAGACTTTGAAAGCAGCAGTTTTACGGATGTGTGCTGCGAGGCAAGGTGATCTTTCTGTGACCTGCAGTGTGTGGTCCTTTCTGAAAGTCTTTGAACATATCTGGGTGGGTTTTCTTAACCTCACATAACTACATTGCAGGGCTTTGGGTCACTAGTCTCCAATAACTGATCTGCCTCTACTGAAGTCGTAAGATGACTGGGGATTGGTTTATAAGCAGGAACCATGGTGGCTAGCAGGTTACATGTTTAATACTCAGATCACTCTGTTCACAGAACTATTCCTTCATGGAGATGCTCTTTTCCCTTAAGGTATAGCTGCAACCATATAATATAAAAAACACAATGTGGTGAGCAAAACCAAAAATCCACCAATAAGTCACAAAAAAATGACTGCTCATTGCCACTGTTGCACGTGTACTAAGAATGCTTGAGGTTGCTGCCACACTCCAAGCAGGTACACACTTACCGGATGCAAAAAATGTAAACATCCCCGACTGGATGGTGCACTAGCAAAATATCTTAAGTCTGGAAGCAAGGTAAAGGCTTTTGTGCCAACACTATATGCCAATGGAAGTACAATAAACTGAATAAATTTTATGCTAAGTAGTTTTTGGAATTAGCTGATAATTATAGAAAGCTTAGGTAATTATCAGTGGTTTAGAATAATTTCTTAGATCTTAATGAACTTACTTGAATCCAGTATTTGAGATTAAGTTTTCCAGTTTTGTATATGTCCCTTTGTTTCATTAAACCAGTTAACATAATATAGTTAGTTATGTATTCAGATTTCTTTGTTTGCTTGGTGAGCATTAACATGCATCTCTCTGTTAGGTCTCTGGGTAAAAGGATAAATCTGAATTGCATTTTGTAGTTATGTTTTTGATAATGGATCTGAATATGCTGATGGTTAGCCACGAGCTACGTAATCATGACTCATGAAATCATAACACGATTCTGAACAAAACCAGGTTAGCATAGGTTTCATGTTAACCTCTCTATGGTGTATAGAAATACACCTAATTGGATGAGGCAGTGGTGAAATGTGGCTGTAGGGTAATGGTTTTAGGTGTAGGTGTGTGGCTGTAGGGGAAATTGTATAGGCAGAGGTTGCTGGTTGGGATGGTGTAGATGAAGGCGAGTGGTCATGGGGGTGTTGTGTGGGCAAAGGTTGCTGGATGTGCAGCACGGAATGGGTGGAGGCAAGCAGTATGGCAGAGGCACGTGGCCAACTTATGGTATTGGATGCATACGAGCAGAGCACCGAGGCAAGGTTGTGTACATTAACCCTTTCAGGGTCCAGAAGCCAAATTTCAAAGTATGCACCAGGGTCCAAGAATTTTCAAAAAATATTTTTTTTTTCTTATGAAATGGTAGAGAATCTTTTTCTGAAGGTAATAAAACAAAAAGTACGAAATTTGATGGAAAATTGCTGAAAATATGCTCTCGTGAATTTTGATGTGTCAGCGATATTTACGCATCGGTGATTTTGCCGACTTTGACTCCCATTTTAGGCCAATTACAGTACTCCAGTCAACCAGATTCTTAGCTATTTCACTAGTATTACTTCTATTCTATCGATTGAGCACAAGAAATAGCAAAGTCAACTGTTTCAACAACAAAATAGACCGGAAATTGGTAATTTAGCCAATTTAATGCAAAGTTCAAAATATTCCAATTTCAAAATAGGGTCCAGAATAAACAATGCAGGCATTCCTGGCACTAAACTAACATTTCCTCTGTTCATTAGTTACGTTTTCAGGCTATACAAATAAATTCCATTTTGATTTTTTATTCACAATGAATTTTTATTCAAACCAAAAAATAGAAGATTTACTGTTATGCAATACTGTAATAATTGTATAAATAATATCAGCACATTTGTGAACGTATATCAGACCCACCAGCTGGTGTGTATTAGATGTGCAAGGTCATTTGTTTACTCTTGAACATCGGAAAAAATTTAACATTTCTGCTGCTTTGAGCTGTTTCAAGCCATTTCCAGTACTAAAACCAATCAAGATCATCTCTATTTCTGTAGTATATCTTCCATTCTATCAAATGAGACCAAGAAATTGCAAATACAACTATAAAAAAATACAAAAAAAACACTGCAGTCGCTGTTTTAATCGAAAATTACGGTCTCGGCTTTTTTTTCTCTCATGCACTGTGTGCTGCAGGATTTGTTTTATTTGGTGCACACATACCACATAGATGTATTCTCTCATATCTAGGTCCAAATTTACTGCTCACAGCTTATCAGATTGAGCTGAGCTCATGGCGTAGATCTACGGTTTGGACCCTGAACGTAAAGCCGTAGATCTACGGCACGGACCCTGAAAGGGTTAAGAAGGCCTCACCTACAAGATAATGGGCTTTCCTCTATGCTCACTGAGATGGAGGGGAAAAAACCCAGCATGTGCCACATTTTTTCCCTATACATACTCTGCCATGAAAATTGATTAATACAATGTTCACCAGAAATATGCTGTAATTTTGAAATCAAGTTAACACAAAAAAGTGTTAAAGAGACTGCATGTTAGCAAACAGTTTTCTGTAAATAACAAAAAGGCACAATACCATGACTGGAAAAATACACCGCTCAGATACAGGTTTTGCTTTTTCCGTGTATTGCAAGCCTATGTATGGTGGCATGTATATTCACTACTTTTCTTATCATGCTTCCTCTGTCAAGGAAAGTGTTCTTATTTCTCTCTTTCTCCGTGCTCTCCACATTTGTGATCCTCCGTTCCTTGAATCGGAAATTTCCACTCTTCGTAATTCATATTCTCACCTTGGTTACTCTTCCAATTTCATAAACTCTGCCTTCTCACGTGCTAAACGGACTTTCTTCTCTCCCAAACTCTACTTCTGAGAACTCTCCTGTTCTCTGCCTTCCTTATATTTTCAGTCTTTCTAATCTCAACAACTCTCTCCGTTCCTTAGACATCAAACTTATTTCTCGCCAGACTAACACCCTTCACACAAATCTAGTTCATACCTCTCCTCCCTCTAAAGATTTTCCTGGTGTCTACTCTATTTCCTGTTCCTCTTGTCCTCTTCAGTACTTTGGAGAAACTGGCTCCTCTCTTTCTGACAGACTCAAGGAGCACAAAAGTAGCACTATTAGGCTTACTGACACCAAGAGTACTCTTTTCTATCACGTCAAAGATCACAGTCATCGTACTGACTGGTCTTTTGATAAAACTGTCTACCCTACTTCTAACTTTCACAGTCACCATCTGATTGAATCTTCCCTTATACACAACTTTCCTTATATGAATCTTAGTCTTGGCTTTGTCTCTGTAGATGCCTTCCTTTCCCATTACATTGTAAAATGTTCTAAACTTCAGAACAACTGTGATTTAACCTGATTCTTTTTTCTCCTCTCTCTTCCCCTTTCCTTTTCCTCTTTCTTCTTTGGGTTTTCTCTGTTTTCTTTCTTCTGCCTTGGGTGTTTGGTTATTTTCACCCCCCCCCCATGTTTTTGTTCCTACCCTTAGTTGGTCCCTAGATCTCCTAAAGTGCTCCTCTTTCTTGGTCTTTGACTGACTCCACTATTACTACTACTACCACTACCTCTCTACTTCCATTCCTACTACCTCTCTTGTCCTGTCCCCATCTGCTAGCCTATATACATATATTGCCTCCTCTCCTTTCTGTTAGTATGACTTTGTAAATTGTTCAAGTCAGACCGAAATGTCGTCATAAGCTCCTCTCTCCTATGTGAGGGTCATTTGTGTAGTTTTCTGTATTACTCAAATTCTTCTCTGGTACATGTTAGTAATACATTTCATCTCATTAGTGCAGCAGATACCAGGTTCCCTTTTCCGCTTCATAAGGTCTACAGTTATGAATGGACGTGTACTCAGGAACATTATAAATACACGTAGTAGTGCGTTTTAGCCAAGTTTCTGTAAGAATAATTTAAGTCAGGTTTACATTTAGTGAATCTAGGAGCACATTGATGTCATCGTAGTGTCTGCTTAGGGATCTGGTATTGAAGTTAATGCAGAAATGTTCTCTGTATTGCTGAAGACAGTTTTAGTTTGGCTAGCTGTATAATATTGTCAGAAGACAAGGGGTGGGATGAAGAAAGATATAGAAAATAGACTGTATACCATTAATAACAGATGGTATCTCACTTGCCTAAATAAACATGGGATAAGGTATAGCATAGCAGAGCATTTACATATGCAGTACAGTGTACAGAATACAAATACCCACAAATTTTACAATGCAATATGAAAAAATTGAACTATATTATCAGGTAGAGTAATGAGATAAATGTAACAGGCATAAGGAGACCAAGTTCTCGGCAGCTTACTTTCACAGACGATGTGTATTTAAATAGGATTTAGTAACAGAAAAAAGTGACAATATACTGACCAAGATTTACTGCAATAATATACAATGACCAATTTCTGCAAAGTTCAAACAGTATTACTGTTATGCCATATTCCAAACCAAGTGATAAAGCACAGTCTCTGGAGATAACAGACAAGCGATCACCTAAGACCTCTATTGATTTTTCATGCTATCTTCTTCATCTGTGGCAAACTAAAAATGTAATACAGCATATTAAGAAAGCAATCAAATCATATTTTTTAAACTTGTGCCGATTTTTTTTTTTTCAACAAGTCGGCCATCTCCCACCGTGGCAGGATGACCCAAAAAGAAAGAAGATCTCCAAAAAGAAAATACTTTCATCATCATGCATTACACCACAAACATCAATAATAAAACTAGCAAGAAACTTCTCAGGTAAAATTTTTTTTTTACTTTACGAATAACTAGCGCTAAGGAAAGGAACTGAATCATTATTACAAGGTTCCACGCCAAAGTGCAGGATACTTGGGAACTGTTCCAGCCACAGTATTGTGACTTATTTATTTTTGGTTTGTTTATGAATGCTGGACTAACAGTGACATGCACCACATACATACAAATCCTACAGTAATCTCTAACAATTTAAACTAATGTCAGCAAATTATTCCTGAAGGGGACTAGAGGCTAGCATACAGAACAATAGTAAGCACAGTACATGTATCTACAAACATTTAAGATCACCTGTCTTCTTCCGTTGTTTTTTGTTGTGTCCAGCTTTATGGTGTAGGGAAGTAAGAGACAGTAAAGTTAGAATAAAGAGCACAACAGTCAGGAAAAATTAGCAGTCTGGGAATCAACACTTAAGAGGCTCAGCAATGCATAAATTTATTAATCTGAAACCAGAGAAGGCGACTCATACATACAATTTATATTTATTTACACAAATACAGACGCTACCCTACTTACGAATATTCAAGTTACGAACATTTGGCACATGAACAGACATCACCTCAACTTTACTGTACCAAATAAAAAGGCAAGAAGTTCTTTATTACAGTATTTATTATTAAAATATGCTTTAGTATTAAGAACCATACATTACTGATACTGTACAGCATTGTCTAAGTTTTCCATTAACAATGACGCAGAGAGAGAACAATAATAATAATGATAATAATATTAAAAACAATAATAATAATCGCAATAGAAAAATGGCAAAATAACGACTTACAAACAATTCAAGATATGAACAGCCTTCTAGAACATAACTTGTTCGTAAGTTGGGGGGCGTCTTTAATGTCATTACCAGTCAATATTGCTATGTTGTAAGTCGTCACCTCTGCTTCAAAATGAGTATACATTCATGCAAAATAAAGGTCAATGAGGGTTCATATATGAATGGATAAATTAATTAAAATGCAAGAAAAGCATTTAAGAACAGCCATTTCAATACTACTGTAGTTCCTTAACTAAAACTTGAATAATCAATAATTTTCAATATTATGATAATTTTTAAATAAAAGAATGCAAATAATGATTATGAAACTGTCAACCAAAGTGTATGGCATCCTTTAGAAGACTATAAAATACACCACAGAACCTCTCACCATGAAAACATACTCATCATATGAAAAAGTTATAATGATGGATAACTGTACTGATGATGCAGCACATACAGTATGTTGCTAACTTTACTATCAAAGACAACTGAAATTTATGAAAGAATCCCATAACAATAATGTGCTTAAAGGAAGGAGACACATTAGGGAACAAATTGTGTGTAGAAACTGTGTGAATCAATAACTGTCTAATGACACAGCAGTTGCTGGATTGAAAGTGGAATGTCTCTCTATTGCTAATGTTCCCCGGTGTTTCTTCTGAGATGGGTAAGAGCCAACCTGAGAAGTTACAAGTACAGGAGGGCTCTAAAATTCGTGACCCCAAACAATAAGCGAAAATTGCCAGCAGGTGGAAAAAGAGCCTTTTTTTCCAACGTCAAATGTCTAAAACGCCTGATAACATTTTTTTTTTTTTTTTTTTTTTTCAACAAGTCGGCCGTCTCCCACCGAGGCAGGGTGACCCAAAAAAGAAAGAAAATCCCCAAAAAGAAAATACTTTCATCATCATTCAACACTTTCACCACACTCGCACATTATCACTGTTTTTGCAGAGGTGCTCAGAATACAACAGTCTAGAAGCATACACATATAAAGATACACAACATATCCCTCCAAACTGCCAATATCCCAAACCCCTCCTTTAAAGTGCGGGCACTGTACTTCCCATTTCCAGGACTCAAGTCCGACTATATGAAAATAACCGGTTTCCCTGAATCCCTTCACTAAATATTACAAATATTACATTATCATATATTAAGTGCTATATACTGCTAGGCATAAAAAGAAAGATAAAGTAAAATAAATACACAATAGTATATACAATACTTACCTTAAAATATAGTGCATGTCATCTTTCCTTTACACAAATGTTGTTTGAAAACGGTGATAAGGGTGGAAAAGTGGTAAAAGCACTGAATATAATGAACAATGGCTCAGTTTAAAGGCAATGAAAATATGGAACACTGAAATGAGGAAGCTGTACATGTGGGGCCCTCCTGTACATTCTCTCTTAATTTTACCCATTTCATCCTATCCAAACTAAGCTTCATAAAGAGAGTGAGTGACAACTGCATCAGTGCAAAGGCTGAAGAAAAAAGCATTACCTTAGAAAACAAACTGGATGTTCTAAAAAATGTGATGTTGGCAATAAAGTGAACTTGATGTCTTTCTTTCCCTACAACTAACACCCAAACACACTGATAGTCAATGAAATCATTCAACACTGACATGGATTGTACCTGTCTAAGATTTAAAGAAGACTTCAAAAGATTTTCCCACGAAAGATTAATATTGAACCTGTAAACCATAGGATAAATACAAGACAAATTGTTCCAGTGAATAACAGATTTTTAATTTTCAAGAAAAATGGAAACAATGATACAAGGTAGACTATCCTCAAGGGGTGATGTCACAAAACAAGTATTACAAGGATCAGTCCTTTCTTACGGCCTGCATATAGCCAATAAAGCATTTAAATTTATCCAAATGCTTTAAAGTCCTAAATATGTACACAATTAAGTGGAGGAGAGATACATGACAACATGTACCTGGAAAGTACTGGAGGGTCTTGTTCCAAATGTGCACACTGCCATAACAAACTTGAGTGAAAAATATGGAAAGAAGTGTAAAATGAACCCAGTAAAAAGCAGAAGTGCTATGGGCACAATAAGGAAACATTGTATCAAAGTCCGTGGCCCCAGACTATTCAGCATCTCACCAGAAGATATCAGAAACATGGCTGGGACAAGTGTAGAAGTTTTCAAGAAGAAACTGGACAAGTATCTTCACCTGGTGCCAGATCATCCAGGCTGTGATGGATATGTGGGTCAGCAGGCCACCAGCAGAAACAGCTTGGGTGACCAGAGCCTGGCCCAAGGCCAGGCTCTGGGAGTAGAAAAACTCTCAGAACTCATCAAAGGTACACAAAATATTTGCATTTTCTACTGTATATGCTGTCTACAAGACACTCAATATAAACATTAACCCAGACTTTAAATTCTATATGGAGAGCTGCAGCACACCACTTGGATGCAATAAAAGGCACACACATTTCTTTGACATTCCATGTGTACAACTCAACCTGACTTAAAACTGTATGCAAATAACAGGCCTAAAAATATGGAAAATACCCAAAGTCCCAATCTGCCAACATATTTATGAAAATTGTTAAACAGTGTCTATTAACCCTTTCAGGGTTGCCAGGCCTTCTCAGAGACTTGTTCTCAGGGTCCCCAAATTAAAAAAAAAAATATTTTTTCTTATGAAAAGATAGAGAATCTTTTCCCGATCATAATGACACCAAAAGTGTGAAATTTGATGGAAAACTTACGGAATTATGCTCTCACGAAGTTAGCGGTCTCGACGATGCTTACGCATCGGTGGTTTTACCCACTTTGAGCCCTATTTTCGGCCAATTCCAGTGTACTAGTCGACAAAAATCATAACTATTTCGCTAGAACTCCATTTTTTCTATCGAATGAGTACAAGAAGCCACCCATTTACTGATTTCAACTATCCAATAAAGTGGTCAGAATTTAGCAATTTTGCCAATTTCACACAAATTTCAAAAGATGCCAATTTCCGAATAGGGTCCAGAATAAACAAGAAAGACATTCCTAGCACTAAAATAACAAGTTCTCTGTTTGTTAGTCACATCCCCAGGCCCCTCTTATATTTCTTTGACTTTCCACTTTGAATTTTTATTCTTACAAAAAATAGAAGATTTACTGTTATGCAGACTACTGCATTAGTGTAGATACGGTATAAATAATATCAGCGCACTTGTGAAAGAATATAAGACTCACCAGTTGACGTGTATTGGACACTTGGCATGATTTGTTTACTTTTGAACTTTGGTAAAAATCAAACATTTCTGCGACTTTGAGCTCAATTTCAAGGTACTTTTCATTGTAAAATCAGTCAAAATCATCTCAATTTCTGTAATATGTCTTCCATTCTATAAAATGAGACCAGGAAAACTAAAATACAACAATAAATACCATACGAAAATACATTGCAAAGTCACTGTTTTAATCCAAAAACACAAAGTTTTTCTTTTCTCATTACGCACTGTGTGCTGCAGGATTTTTTTATACTGCGCACACTGACCACATAGACCCATTCTTTCGTATGTAGGCCTACCAGCTTTCTCTCACTAGATCTGAGGGCGCTAGAATTTAGGCGTACTAGTACGTCAAAAACCCTGGGGCGTAAGCCGTACTAGTACGGCCGAAACCCTGAAAGGGTTAAATCTCACATAACTGTTGCATCCATTCACTTTGTAAATTCTCATGCTTTGACTTCACAATTTTCATTCAACCACTCTATAAAATACAGATTGTTGACCCAACATGAATTTGATGCAATTTATTTGTAATTGTCCAATTCATTATTTGCAGCCTGTCTTAATGTACCCGAGATTGTAATGAATAGCTAAAGCTGTACTATTACACAATGACTAAAATTATATACTATTTATATACTTAACCCCTTTCAGAAACTCACGTAGAGCTATGCCACTGAGGTCAGGGTCCCTCATGTAGTTCAACGTCATGAGCTCAGCTCACTCAGATAAGTTACGAGTTGTAAATTTTGGCCTAAATATGGGACAACTGGTCTATACAGTGCACAGTATAAAATAAATCCTGCCTTACGAAGTGCATGATGGGAAAAACAAAACTGACCATGTGTAAAGTTTAAAATAGCAAATATGAAGTGTCTTCTTGGATGTTTTTTTATGGTTTAATTGGCAGTTTCTTGATATCATGTGATACAATGGAAGACATTCTACCAAGAAAGAGATTATTTCAAATGGATTCAGGGCCAGAAGTAGCAGAAATATTCGACTTTTGCTGATATTCCTGAGGATGGGTAAAGCCCTCCTACAAATCCCAGTCTGTTTAATGGGTTTTTAATAGGCCTGATTAAATTATTGGGATGCTGTAAACCATGACCTATCATTCTTGGTTGTATTTTATTATCTAAGAAATACTGTAGAGTAAAACTTTTATTTCTTGTGTGATGGAGAATTCAAAATGGAAGGTAAGTGTAATATAGAAAAGGCCTGGGGACATGACGATTGAACAGAGGAAATGTTTCAGTGCCAGGAATGTCTACATTGTTTATTTTGGAGTCTATTTGTAAACTGGTATTTATTTAAATTTTGTGTATTAAATTGTCCAAATTACTGACAAAAGGCACACTAGCAAAATAGTTAAGAATTTGATTAATTGGAGCAATGGAATTATCTTAAAATAGGACTAAAATTGGGCAAAATTGCCTGTGCATAAATTGTGCCATGAATGTTAACCTTACACCTACGTAATTCTGCAAGTTTTCCATCAAATTTCATACTTTTGGCATCATTACCTTCACAAAAAAGATTCTCTATCATTTCAGAAGAAAAAAGTAATTAAAAAATAAAAGTGGACACTAAGAGCAATATTAATTTTGGGGCTGTGGGCAGTAAGAGTAAAGAAGTATTGTAAGCTTTGTCATTAGTTTGCCTCAAATGCACTGCATAATATTTGGCTTTCTCCTGAGCTTTCAATTGTATCAAATCATTTTTTTTTTAACATGTCAGCCATTTTCCACCGAGGCAGGGTGACCCAAAAAGAAAGAAAAAAAACCCAAAAAGATAAAAAACTTTCATCATCATTCAACACTTTTACTATAATTCATACATAATCACTCTCTCTGCATGAAGTGCTCAGATATGACAGTTTAGATATCCCACCAAACTGCCAATATCCCAAACCCTTTAACCCTCTGAGAGTCCAGACCCCCAATCTGAAAACTCCCCACAGAATCCAAGAATTTTCAAAAAAAATTTTTTTTTTTTTTTTGTGAAATGGTAGAGAATCTTTTTTCTGATGGTAATAAAATAAAAAGTGCAAAATTTGATGGAAAACTCATGGAATTACGCTGTTGCGAATTTAGCGGTCTCGGCAATATTTAGACATCGGTGATTTTGCCCACTTTGACCCTATTTCGGGCCAATTCCATTGTTCCAGTCGACCAAAACTCATAGCTATTTTTCTAGAACTCCCTTTATTCTATCTATTGAGTACAAGAAACTGCCCATTTACCCATTACCAAGTAAAGTGATCTTAAGTTACTAATTTGGCCAATTTCACACAAAATTCAAGAAAGGGCATTTCAAAATAGGGTCCCGAATAAACAATGCAGGCATTCCTCACATTAAAATAACATTTCCTCTGTTTATTAGTTACGTTTCCAGGCTTTACACATGAATTCCATTTTGATTTTTTATTCACAAAGAATTTTTATTCACACCAAAAATTAGAAGATTTAATAATTGTATAAATAATATAACACATACATGAACGCACATTAGACCAACCAACTGATGTGTATTGGAGGCGTTATGTGATCTGTTTACTCTAGAACATCAGCAAAAGTTGAACATTTCTGCTACTTTGAGCTCAATTTCAAGCTATTTTCAGTACTAAAACCAATCAAAATCATCTCTATTTCTTTCATTCTATCAAATGAGACCAAAATACCATGAAAACAACTGTAAAAACCACATGAAAATACATCACAAAGTCGCAGTTTTAATCCAAAAACACAATCACAGTTTTTTCCTCCATTATGCACTGCATGCTGCAGGATTTGTTTTATATGGTGCACACTTATCACATAGATGCATTCTCTTATATCAAGACCCAAATTTACTGCTCACAGCTTATCTGAGTGAGCTGAGCTCATGACGTAGTACTACAGCTTCGACCCTGGCTTCAAAGCCATAGAACTATAGGACAGACCCTCAACGGTTTAAAGTGCAGGACTCAAGTCTGGCTAACAGGTTTCCCTGAATCCCTTCACAAAATATTACCCTACTCGCCCTCCAACAGCTCGCCAGGTCCCTAAAACCATTTACAGTGGACCCCCGAGTTTCGCGATTAATCCGTTCCAGAAAGCCTGCCGAAAGTCGAAATTGCTGAATGGCGAAACCATTTTCCCCATAAGAAATACAGTGGAACCTCAAATATCGAACTGCTCCCAACTCAACCATTTATGTAAGTGTATTTTTGTAAGTGCTTCTATAATTGTATTTTTGAGGGCCTGAAATGAACTAATCTAATTTACATTATTCCTGATGGGAATAAATTCATTCGGTAACGGCACTTGAACAGCCGTCTGGAATGAAGAAAGTTTGATATTTGAGGTTTCACTGTAATGGAAATAAAATTAATCCATTCCAGACACCCAAAAATATTAAAATAAAATACTTTTTTTTTCAGATTAAATAAGATTTACATACTGAAAACAATGAGAAATCAAGTACATGCATATAAAAAATAATAATAACATTACACTTACCTTTACTGAAGACTTCTGGGTGGATGGAAGACGGGAGGAGGGGATAGGAGGAAGGTGTACACTAATGTTTGGAAGGAGAATCTCCTTCCATTAGGACTTCAGGTATGAAGTCCTTATCTGGGGTTACTTCCCTTCTTTGTTTTTTAAAGATACTGGCACTGGGAACAACTTGAGAGTCACTGGAACCCTCTCGCACAAAATATCTGACCAGAGAGCTCTGTTTCTGGTGTTTCTTTAAGATTTGTCTGAAGTGGGACAACACTGTCATTGTACATGTTGCCAATATGGCCTGCAACAGCTTTGTTAGGGTGAAGTTCATCCATAAATGTTTGCACTTCAGTCCACTTTGCACAAATGTCCTTAATCTGTTTTTTGGTAATCCACACCAACAATAACCTCTCCACTTCTTCGAGGATTTGTGATCTCCTTTTTGTCAGCATATCTACCCCTTTTGCAACAACAGCACACTTTATTTCCTTTCCTTTCGCCACGATCTAAGTGATGGTTGAATGGGGTTTGCCATGCATCCTGGCAAGCTCTGTAACACGCACTCCACTCTCATATTTTTTCAATGATTTCCTTCTTGAATTCGATCGTGTTCCTCACTTTCTTTATCAAAGGGCTTGCACTAGCTTCCCTTGGGCCCATGGTGACTTATTTAGCAGTTGCAATCACAAAAAACAATGGATGATTACGTATGAACCCGCAGGGTGATGGTCACATGTTGGTGAACAATGGCACACTGAGCATGAATGGAGTGGGAGGCTGGCTTTGTGTGCGCAGTGACGGGCGAACGGGTACCGGACAGGTGGACAGGTACCAGACGGTCGCCGAATCACCAGTCTAATCACGAACCGCGAGGCCAAATTTTGCAGAAAAAACTTGCCGAAAGTCGGATTTCACGAAAGCCGATGCCGCTAAAACTCGAGGGTCCACTGTATTTTCATTCACTCCTATCTAACACGCGCTCACACATGCTTGCTGGAAGTCCAAGCCCCTCGCCCACAAAAAACTAGGACGACCCCTACCCTGCCTTCCTTTCCCTACTGATTTATATGCTCTCCAAGTCATTCTTTGTTCCATTCTCTCTAAATGACCAAACTACCTCAACAGCCCCTCTTCATCCCTCTGACTAATACTTTTAGTAACTCCACACCACCTCCTAATTTCCACACTACAAATTCTCTGCATAATATTTACACCACACATTACCCTTAGACATGACATCTCCACTGCCTCCAGCCTCCTCCTTGCTGCAGCATTTACAACCCATGCTTCACACCCATACAAGACTGTTGGCACCACTATACTCTTGTAGATTCCCTTCTTTGCTTCCATGGATAGCCTTTACACATATTTGCATTATAATTACAGGTATGCTTAACAATTTGCAAACAGGCAAAATTATTTACAAAGAGTCTCTCTCAGTTCACAGCAGGATTCAAACCTGCAAACTTTTCATCAGAGTACACAGTACAGTGGTACCTTGACTTACGAGTTTAATTTGTTCCATGACCCAGTACGTAACTATTTGCTCATATATCAAATCAATTTTCCTCATTGAAATTAATTGAAATGCCCCAAAAAACCACACCATTTTTTTTTGTTACAGGTTTATAAATAATAAAAACATATTTCTAAATAAGAAATATTATAAAAAAACATAAAAAAGATAATAAAGAAATAAACTGGTTTTATAAAGTGAATTTACCTTGGAGATCAGATGACTTGGGCTAACGGAAGATGCTGGCGGAGGTGGAGGGTGGAAAACAGTCACCACCATCACTACTCCACCCACCACCATCACTTCTCCACCCATCACTATCACTACTCTACCCACTACTACC
Organism: Cherax quadricarinatus; assembly: GCF_038502225.1. NCBI lineage: Eukaryota > Metazoa > Arthropoda > Malacostraca > Decapoda > Parastacidae > Cherax > Cherax quadricarinatus. Next base: position 50,978,312 of record NC_091304.1, read on the forward strand.
GTTACTCCACCCACTACTATCGTTACTCCACCCACTACTATCGTTACTCTACCCACCAACATTACTTCTCCACCCACCATTAACTACTCCACCCACCACTATTGCTACTCCACCCTCCACTATCACTACTCCACTCACCACCCTCACTACTCCATCCACCACCATCACTACTCCATCTACCATTATCACTACTCCATCCATCACCATCATTACTCCCCCCACCACTATCACTAATCCACCCACCACCATCACTACTCCACCCACCACCATCACTACTCCACCCACCACCATCACTACTCCACCCACCACCATCACTACTCCACCCACCACCATCACTACTCCACCCACCACCATCACTACTCCACCCACCACCATCACTACTCCACCCACCACCATCACTACTCCACCCACCACCATCACTACTCCACCCACCACCATCACTACTCCACCCACCACCATCACCACTCCACCCACCACCATCGCTACTCCACCCACCACTATCAGTACTCCACCCACCTTAATTAATGTTTCTGGATTTATATGAGAACCAAACAAGGGACGACGTGCCTCACTACAATCTGGGATTAGTGTGGGAGTATTATCCTTACAGTTATGTCTTGGAAGAGTATGTGGAATGGAACGAAGTACCTGGCATTCCTCTGGGTACAGAGTTGGATTTGACTTCAGATATGTGGCCAACTAGTGGCAGCGTATCTGAAGCTCGCTCGTAACTCGGATTTTGGCTCGCAACTCAAAGCAAAAAATCGACCGAGCGACGGCTTGTAACTAGGAAAACTCATAAGTTGGGGCATTCGTAAGTCAAGGTACCACTGTACTGTGTACTTTGATGCTGAGTTAACAAGTATATAAAATATGTAACCAACTTATGGCTAGTAAGAAATAAAATTTTTACTTTATTATTATCGTTCTTCTTTTACACAGCCTCCCCAATTCCTCCACCTACTAATACAACTTCTCTTCAGAATCTCCCAAAAGAAATGCATCATCTGCAAAGAGCAACTGTGAGAACCACTTTGTATTTAAATCTGTTTTTAATTCCACTCCTCAACACCCTACCTACCTGGAGAGCATTCCGGGGATCAATGCCCCAGTGGCCCGGTTCACGACCAGTTCTCCTGGTGGATCAGGGCCTGATCAACCAGGCTGTTACTGCTGGCTGCACATAGTCCAACATATGAACCACAGCCCGGCTGATCCGGCACCAACAAAGTATCTGTCCAGCTCCCATTCAAGGCAGCCAGGGGTCTACTGGTAATTCCCCTTATGCCTGGTGGGAGGCTGTTCATCAGTCTTGGATCCTGGACACTTGTGTTTTCTCTTAGTATGTAAATGGTGCCCCTACTTTTCATTGGGGGTATTTTGCACTGCCTGCCCAGTCTTTTGCTTTCGCAGGGAGTGATTTGAGTGTGCAGATTAGAGACCATTCCTTCTAGTATTTTCCAAGTGTAGATTATGATACATCTCTCTTCTCTGCATTCCAGAGAGTACCAGTCAAGTGCTTCCAAGCATTCCCAATAGTTAAGGTGTTTGATGGAACTTACATGTGCAGAAAAAGTTCTCTGTACATTCTCTAGATCTGCAATTTCACCTGCTTCAAATGGAGATGTTTATGTACAACAGTATTCCAGCCTAAAGAGAACAAGCAATTTAAAAAGAATCATCACTGGCTTGGCATCTCTTGTTCTTAAAGTTCTCATTATCCATCCAATCATTTTCTTCGCAGTTGTGATCATGGCACTGTTGTGATCTTTCAAAGTGAGATCCTCGGGCGTTACCACTCTCAGGTCCTTCACATTACTTTTCTGCTCTACTGTATGATTAGTTTGAAGTATACTCAGTTCTAGAAGTAACTTCTTTTACTACCCCATCTATAAATATGTTATACAACCATGATGACATCACACATGCCTGTCTAAGGCCTACTTTTACTGGGAAATAAATTCCCCCTCTATCCCACATGTCCTAGCTTGACCCTCACTTTTTTTTTCAACACACTAGCCGTCTCCCACTGAGGCAAGGAGACCCAAAAAAGAAACACTTTCATCATCATTTACACTATCACTGCCTTGCCAGAGGTGCACAGATATAACAGTTTAGATGTCACAGCAAATATCCCAAGCCCTTTAACCCTTTCAGGGTCGAGAGGCCCTCTCCTAAACTCATTCTCAGGGTCGAAAATTTTTCAGAAAAAAAAAAAAATCTAATGAAAAGATAATCTTTTCCCGATCATAATGACACCAAAAGTATGACATTTGATGGAATACTTACGGAATAATGCTCTCATGAAGTTAGCGGTCTCGACGATGTTTGTGCATCGGCGATTTCGCCCACTTTCAGCCCTATTTTTGGCCAATTCCAGTGTACTAGTCGACAAAAATCATAACTATTTCACTAGAACTCCATTTTTTTCTATCAAGTGAGTACAAGAAACCACCCATTTACTGATTTCAACTATCCAATGAAGTGGACATAAATTAGCAATTTTGCCAATTTCACACAAATTTTAAAAGATGCCAATTTCCAAATAGGGTCCATAATAAACAAGACAGACATTCCTGGCACTAAAATAACATTTCCCCGGTTCATTAGTCATGTCCCCAGAGCCCTCTTACATTTCTTTTGCTTTCCACTTTGAATTTTTATTCTCACAAAAAATAGAAGATTTACTGTTATGCAAACTACTGCATTAGTGTAGAAATGGTATAAATAATATCAGCGCACCTGTGAAATAATATTAGACTCAATTTAAGGCACCTAAAATGGAGGAATATAGCAAATAATGTTGTTGCAGTGATAACACCAGGAGGCAGCTCAGACGAGAACTCACACACACACGAGCTTTTAAATCTCTGCACAAAATTCAACTTAAACCAGCAAATAATAGAGCCTACTACATTGGAGAATACACTGGACCTCATCTTCACTAACAATGATGATCCGATACAAAATGTCACCATATCAAAAACAATATACCCGGATCACAACATAATCGAGGTTCAGACACGTATGCGCGGAGCCCCAGACCGACAAAATGGGATCAGTGATGAGGGAGCCTTCACCAAATTCAACTTCAATAACAAGAACAAAGTGGGACTAAGTAAACCAAGTCCTGAACGATATAAGCTGGGAAGATAGACTAAGCAACACAGACCCCAACTTATGCCTAGAACAGATTAACTCTGTGGCATTCGATGTATGCTCAAGGCATATTCCTTTAAGAAAAAAGAGGAGTAGATGCAAAACAGACAGAGACAGGCACTCCCTTTACAGGTGACGGAAAAGAATAACAGAGCGGCTAATAAAGGCCAATATATCTGCAATGTGTAGGGAGACACTGGTCAGAGAAATAGCAAACATCGAACTTAAGCTAAAGGAATCTTATAGGAGTCAGGAATCGCGGGAAGAACTAAAAGCCATAAATGAAATCGAAAGAAACCCAAAGCATTTCTTTTCTTATGCCAAATCAAAGTCGAGAACAACATCCAGTATTGGGTCCCTACTTAAACAAGATGGGTCCTACACAGATGACAGCAAGGAAATGAGTGAGGTACTCAAGTCCCAATATGACTCAGTTTTTAGCAAGCTGCTAACCAGACTGAGAGTCGAAGATCTAAGTGAATTTTTTATGAGAGAGCCACAGAATTTGGTAAACACAAGCCTATCTGATGTTATCCTGATGCCAAATGACTTCGAACAGGCGATAAATGACATGCCCATGCATACTGCCCCAGGGCCAGATTCGTGGAACTCCGTGTTCATCAAGAACTGCAAGAAGCCCCTATCATGTGCTTTTAACATCCTATGGAGAGAGAGAGCATGGACACTGGGGTCGTCCCACAGTTAATAAAAACAACAGACATAGCCCCACTCCACAAAGGGGCAGTAAAGCAATAGCAAAGAACTACAGACCGATAGCGCTAACATCCCATATCATAAAAATCTTTGAAAGGGTCCTAAGAAGCAAGATCGCCACCCATCTAGATACCCATCGATTACACAACCCAGGGCAACATGGATTTAAAGCAGGTCGCTCCTGTCTGTCCCAACTACTGGATCACTACAACAAGGTCCTTGATGCACTAGAAGACAAAAAGAATGCAGATGTGATATACTCAGACTTTGCAAAAGCCTTTGACAAGTGTGACCATGGCATAATAGCGCACAAAATTTGGTAGATGGATCTATAACCTCCTCACAAATAGAACACAAAGAGTGGTAGACAACAGTCAAGTCTGAGGCGGCTACGGTGAAAAGCTCTGTTCCGTAAGACACAGTACTCGCTCACATCTTGTTCCTCATCCTCATTTCCGACATAGACAAGGATGTAAGCCACAGCACCGTGCCTTCCTTTGCAGATGACGCCCGAATCTACATGACAGTGTCTTCCATTGCAGACACAGGTGGACATCAACCAAATCTTCCAATGGGCTGCAGAAAACAATATGAAGTTCAACGATGAGAAATTTCAATTACTCCGATATGGTAAACATGAGGAAATTTAAACTTCATCAGAGTATAAAACAAATTCCAGCAACAAAATAGAGCGAAAAACTAACGTCAAAGACCTGGGAGTGATCATGTCGGAGGATCTCACCTTCAAGGACCATAACATTGTATCAATCGCATCTGCTAGAAAAATGACAGGATGGCTAATGAGAACCTTCAAAACTAGGAATGCCAAGCCCATGATAACACTCTTCAGGTCACTTGTTCTATCTAGGCTGTAATATTGCTGCACGCTAACAGCACCTTTCAAGGCAGGTGAAATTGCTGACCTAGAAAATGTAAAGAGAACCTTCATGGCACGCATAACTGAGATAAAACACCTCAATTACTGGGAGCGCTTGAAGTTCCTGAACCTGTACTCCCTGGAACGCAGGCGGGAGAGATACATGATTATATACACCTGGAAAATCCTAGAGGGACTAGTACCAAACTTGCACATGAAAATCATTCTCTCTGAAAGCAAAAGACTCGGTAGACGATGCAACATCCCCCCAATGAAAAGCAGGGGTGTCACTAGCATGCTAAGAGACTAACACAATAAGTGTCAGGGGTCCAAGACTGTTCAACTGCCTTCCAGCATACAGAAGGGGGATTACCAATAGACCCCTGGCTGTCTTCAAGCAGGCACTGGACAGGCACCTAAAGTCGGTACCTGACCAGCCGGGCTGTGGCTCGTACATTGGATTGCATGCAGCCAGCAGTAACAGCCTGGTTGATCAGGCCCTGATCCCCCATGAGGCCTGGTCACAGACCAGGCCACGGGGGCAATGACCCCCAGAACTCTCTCTAGGTAAACTCACCAGTTGACGTGTACTGGACGCGTGGCATGATTTGTTTACTTTTGAACTTTGGCAAAAATCGAACATTTCTGCTACTTTGAGCTAAATTTCAATGTACTTTTCATTAAGAAACCAATCAAAATCATCTCAATTTCTGTGATATGTCTTCCATTCTATAAAATGAGACCAGGAAAACTAGAATACAACCATAAATATAATACGAAAATACAGTGCAAAGTCGCTGATTTAAACCAAAAGATGGTCAAAGTTTTTTTTCTCATTATGAACTGTGTGCTACAGGATTTTTTTTATACTGTGCACACTGACCACATAGACCCACTCTTTCATATTTAGGCCTACCAGCTTTCTCTCGCTAGATTTGAAGGCGCTAGAATTTACGCGTACTAGTACGTTAATAACCCTGATGTGTAAGCCGTACCAGTACATCGGAAACCCTGAAAGGGTTAAAGTGAAGGCACTGTACTTCCTACTTCCAGGACTCAAGTCCAGCTAACCAGTTTTCCTGAATCCCTTCACAAAACATTACCCTGCTCACACTCCAACAGCTCATCAAGTCCCAAAAACCATTGGTCTTCAATAACTCCTATCTAACATGCCTGCTGTATGTCCAAACCCCTTGCACACAAAACCTCCTTTACCCCCTCCCTCCATCCTTTCCTAGGGTAACCCCTACCCTGCCTTCCCTCCATTATAGATTTAAACACCCTCCAAGTCATCCTATTTTCCTCCATCCTCTCTAAATGACTTCAGCAACTCCTCCTCAGCCATCTGGATAATACTCTTAGTAACTCTGCACCTCTTCCTAATCTCCAAACTGCTTAGTATTTATGCCACACATTGCCATCAGACAGGATTTACTGTACAGTATTTCAGTTAAATTTTCATTTACAGTGCTCGTCACGGCATTATGCAGCATGAGTGCCCTGGCATAATGCTGTGATGAAAATCCAAGGCCTACCATACAGGGGGGGGTCTTTTTTCATCAGTGCATTCTGCTGGGTAGCAGCCATTAGCATGATATCACGGCCTTCTTCCACACTTCACAGTGACTTCTCATTGCTCACGTGGCTGCTGTGGTGAGAGGAAGTATTGCACTTTTGTCTCATCCCTCCCATCTTTTGTGAAGTGTTCCCTTTGGTTTTGGGGCTATACATCCTTGATTATGGGTAAAAGGAATTCTTGAACACCTGAAACTATAGCTCAAATCATAGGGCTTCACAAAGCTGGGCACCAGACAAAAGAAATAGTGGAGAATGTTAGTGTGTGTGAGCATTTAGTGAAGAACTGGGTGCAGCGTTTCAAGGCTGGTGGCAGTGTTGAGTTACCGTCTGCCAAACCTCAGCCTGGCCCCTAGAGGAAAACATCTATTCATATCTTAACTTTTAACACAGTTAAGGTACTAACAGATGTCTTCTTTGAGGGGCCAGGCCAAGGTTTGGCAGATGGTAACTCGACACCGCCACCAGCCTTGAAATGCTGCACCCAGTTCTTCACTGAATGCTCTCACACACTAACATTCTCCACTATTTCTTTTGTCTGGTGCCCAGCTTTGTGAAGCCCTATGATTTGAGCTATAGTTTCAGGTGTTCAAGAATTCCTTTTACCCATAATTAAAGATGTATAGCCGCAAAACCAAAGGGAACACTTCATGAAAGATGGGACGGATGAGAGAGACTTCCTCTCACCACGGTAGCCACGTGAGCAATGAGAAGTCACTGTGAAGTGTGGCGGAAGGCAGTGACGTCATGCTAACATCTGCTACCCAGCAGAATGCAGTGATGAAAAGAGACCCCCTATATGGTAGGCCTTTGATTTTCAACACGGCACTATGCCAGGGTGCTCACCCAGTATAATGCCATGATGAGCACTGTAGAATTCATTTTTACAGTTTCCCTGTCCTGTATAATTTTTTACATTGTTTTATGTAGCAGTGCATTATTAATATATTATCATCCAGTGGTACCTTGACTTACGAGTGCCCCAACTTACGAGTTTTCCGAGTTATGAGCAGTCGCTCAGTCAATTTTTTGCTTTGAATTGAGAGCCAAAATCTGAGTTATGAGCAAGCTTCAGATACGCTGCCACTAGTTGGCACAGCAAACATCACAACAGTGCACGTGGTTACCTTGCCGTGGAAGCATCTCTCTTGTATTGTTCTTATGTTATGTGCAGCTATTGTGCCAAATTTCTTTTTTCTAACCATGGGTCCTGAGAAAGTAAGTGCAAAGGACAGTGCTGAGAAAAAGAAGAGGATGATGTCCATTGAATTAAAGCATGAAATCACAGAAAAACACGAGCGAGGTGTGCGTGTAGTCGACTTGGCGAGGCAGTACAATAGTAGTAGGAACTTCATGAAGGCATTTACACTGATTTACTTGCGAGATATTCACCCAAAACGCAAGCCAGTCTCCTGACTTGGGGAAAAAAAAAAATCCGAGATAATCGCTTTTGTTTTAGCGTTTTCCTTATGAAACTAGTAATCAAGTGCAGTTAGCTTCACAAACACTCTGTTTTCTCTTATAATAAGACCTCAGAAGGGCAAGAATGGGAAGATATAATCAGAGTGATAATTATTTTTACTTCAGGAGTGGCAGCTTCCACTCGTCACATAATGGCATATTTTATTCATTCTAGAGTGTATATCATGTGTCTATGTTATTTATATTGTTTATGTCATATTAGATCAATTGTGATAGATAAATAAGCCGGAGAGTTGATAATAGTGTTATACTGTTGTCTATTTTTGTTGAAAAGACATCAAGAATGAATTAAATTCGAAGACTGAGGTTCCACTGTGATTAATTCAGAAGGTAATTACTAGCACCTTGCTCCCAGTATTTTAGTCATTTTGTATGATGCACATCTTAAGAAGTAAGAACTCTACTCCTCTTCCTCATGAAATTGAAAGGAAACACTTCAAAAACAACAAGGAAATTCCCATGTGTATACACATACATATATATTACATACAAGCACAACTCTATGTGTAGTATGCACTAGGTGTTAGTAGTACAACAGTAGCAAGATGTACCTGTCATTTTGCATGTTTATGAGAAGAAAAAGAAAAAAGACACTAGCAATCCTACCAGTGTAAAACAATTAAAGGTTTTCATTTTACACTCATCTGGCAGGATGGTAGTGCCTCCCTGGGTAGCTGTTCTCAACCTACTACCAACCTATTATATACAAGATATAAAAACTGAGTGATGCATAGCTATATTTACCTGAGATAAATTCTTTTGGAGCTTGTTTTCGCTTAGAAGTTGACACTCTATAAACACAAAAATCGTTCACCCGAAGCACACAACATGATGACATTAGCTTGCGAAGTTGAGCGGCTACCACATTCTTTAAAGGAGTACTCTGGGCTCCACCACCACCTTCACCTGGCCCGGGTCCTGGACGACCTCCTGGAGTCTGAAAATAGTAATGCCCAGTACATCAGCAATGTATACATATAAACAAATATGCATACATTGCTGGTCTTGATTCAAAGAAAAAGCTACAGTGGAAAGAAAGAAAGACAAGTGGACAAGACCAAGATAGAGAAAAAACAAATTAAACATCAAAGACTAAATACAAAGAATAAACTGCAGTGACAAACTCACGAGAGATGGTGAATATGACATTCCAACGTGTGTTTACTGAAAAGGATATTATATGTGGTGAACTGTAACCTCCAAACAGTTAAATCAAATGGAGGACAGTAAAGCATCCATTGAGGAACTGACGATGCTACTGAATGTTGACACGAAAGTAATATGGAAGACAAACAGAAAAATGACCCATATGTGCCACTATCAGAAATAAATACTGGGAAAAACCCACTGAATTATAGGTCTGCTTGATAACAAGCTTTAGTGTGAAAATGCTGGAAAAAAGCAATCCCCCAAAAATTGATAAAACACTCGAGTACAAACAAACCTAATGACTGATAAACAGTTCAGTTTTTCCATCAACAAATTCCTGTAGAGCATATCACATCTACATAGCTTCTACAACACTTATAGAAATTATTTCAGTAAGAAATGGATGGCAAGACTATTTTTTAGATTTCAAGGAATTTTTTAAAGGTTTTCCTTTTAAGACTAATATAGAAACTACAAAACATTGTTGGTATGAAAGGCATACTACAGTACTATATATAGTATGATAGATTTTGTTTGAAAATATAATGGAAACATTAACAAAACAGGAATAATATCACCAGTAAGGTGCAACAAGGATCAGCATTTACCCTGATGTGTTTCTAATCAGGAGGAATTGAAAACTAAATATGTTTATAAATGATGCAAAAATTCAATGAAAAATAAAGCAATATAACTGTAGTAATAGTGATTATAATACAGGTAGTGTAAATGATTTTGAGGGATGGAAAATGCATTTTTCTGTAGTGGAACATTGGTGGTCCACAACCAGCAAACTTATATTTCACTCACCTCTCCAGACCCCAAAAGGGACTTTTGTGAACTTTCTTGCTCAGTTAGCCTTTTTTTTTTCCTCCCTTCTGTTCCACAGCATTAAATGTGGTGTGGCCCTAATGGTATACTAAGAACTGTACCTGAAGCACACCAATATGGAGGAACCAGCTAAAGAATAGAAGCAGGAATCCATGATCTAGGTCAGACAGGAAATGTCAAGCAGAGGAAGAAGGGAGGAAAAAAGTAACCAAACTACTGAAAAACTTGTTAGCCAGAGCATCATACCAGAGGGCTTTGTTACAATCTTTGAGGAAAATCCTACATCGATAGCAGAGGGCAGCTGAAGACAACCTCTTGCTTGTCAGAAAGACCTTGAACATTGCATTTATATCATGCTGCACTTGAACAAGTAACACCTAGCTAATAATAATGTGAAGTACCAAGTCAAAGACTCCACAAGAACTGTTATAAGGCCATCAATGACATTCTACTGGGAGATGCACTATGCTGTTGCACAACTACAGTGGACCCCCGGTTAACGATATTTTTTCACTCCATAAGTATGTTCAGGTGCCAGTACTGACCGAATTTATTCCCATAAGGAATATTGTGAAGTAGATTAGTCCATTTCAGACCCCCAAACATACACGTACAAACGCACTTACATAAATACACTTACATAATTGGTCGCATTCGGAGGTAATCGTTATGCGGGGGTCCACTGTATAGGCTGGAGACCCAAATGGTGCCCATACTAACCTAGCTCTGGTATGACCCTTACTGGAGCTCAGCATAAATTTCCCTAGATTGATAAAGAAGGATCAGAGAACCTCCTCAAAATCTAAAGAACTACCAGTATGAATGCTGCGTTCGATCACGGTAGAACAAGGAAAAGCAAATAGAAAGAATTATTGGAAGCCTTATGTGAAGTGGATAAACACTTTGAGGAGCTGTGAGGAGCATTTTTCAACAGTCATCTATTGAAGGATGATGTCAGATCTACGTGGAAACCTTAAACAGAGTAGAGCAAGTCTTCCAATTTACTTTGAAAGAAGAAATCAAGACAAAATCCCCTTCCAAGACATTTTAATGCACAAATCTGATGACCATACATTGAGGTTCCAGGTTCATAGAAAGCTCACCAACAAGAATAGTTTGCTTAATTTTTATTTCAACCAAAACACATGAACTAAACGAAAAGTCGCAATGGAATATTTTCAAGTACACAGAATATGTTGTCCTCGAATACTTGGATGACAAATGCACCAATATCTGCCAAATCTTCACAGAACTGCAAGTCATATTTTTCTCAGGGAGCCTATGAAGAGATTTTGCATATAATCAATACATCTAGAGTAAAAACCACTTAAAAGCTGTATCATTCACACTGTCCCTAACAGTGTAACATCCTAACAACCTAAGATTCATTATGATTATTAGTCACAAATGTGTTAAACTCATATTGGTCATGAAGTGCTGCAAGACTAGGGGAGTAATTGGTAAAACAAAGTAATGCGATAAAATGAACATACAAATTGACAAGGAAAGTCAAAGTTAGCATACTGTGACATACCGATATAAAGTCAGTATGTCACAGTGTATGTGTCAGTACTAAAGGTTGAGATTGTCTGAAAGAAAAGCAGGCAAAGTGAGTACACCCAGGCACTGAGAAATAGACCAGAAATTATTTTTGTGCTTTTTGGGAGGAAGGCAGAGTGAGGATCAGTGGGAAGGAGCCTGGGTGAGGGAGGGAGACTGAATGATAATTTAATACATGTAAAGTACAAATGCAAACTAGGTGTTCAAGCTCCTACCACTCAAAACTTTCTTCAGCCCCCCCCATCCCCCCACCAACCTTTCCAGAGACAACCCTCATATTAGCTACACTGGATTTTTACACCAATTTGGTCGGCCTATTCTGCTTCCTTTCTAAAAAGCCAAATTATCTCAACAAACATTCCTCTGTCCACTGAACTATTAGTATACATATTTAAGGGAAGCACTAACCCCTAGGAGTCACAGTACCTGGGGAAATCAGGTTCAACTGAAGTAAGGGGAGGAGCACCCTTTGAGTATCTTTCATACTCCCTCATTGTCTAATTACTCTGTTTAGTCCCTGCATAATATTCATGCCAAACACTGATCTCAAAAATAACTACTCCATGGTCACCAGCCTCCTTGTCAGGTCAATGGTGATAGGTAAGACACATGGGCAACAGTTAGGCAACTTTATTCTGAAACGTTTCGCGTACACAGTAGGCTTCTTCAGTCGAGTACAGAAAGTAGGCAGGAGCAGTAGAGATGTGAAGACGATGTAATCAGTCCATCACCCTTAAATTCGTAGATTTGAGGTTGATGGACTGAATACGTCGTCTTCACATCTCTACTGCTCCTACCTACTTTCTGTACACGACTGAAGAAGCCTACTGTGTAGGCGAAACATTTTGGAATAAAGTTGCCTAACTTTTGCCCATGTGTCTTACATACCATCCTGTCAGAATTGTATACCATTTTGATATTCACTTTGTCAGAGCAATGTTTAAAGACCATGTTTAAAAACCTACTTCAAGCTGTTTGGAAAGAGCCTTAAACATCCAACTTAACATATCGATAAATGATTCCCCAATTACAAGGGTAAATTTCTAGGTCTTCACCTTGACTGTAATCTTAAATTTCATTCTCATATCCAGCATATTTTAAGGGTATATTCTAAGGGCAATGTGTGGTGTAAATATTATGCAGAGAATTTGTAGTGTGGAAATTAGTAGGAGGTGTGGAGTTACTAAAAGTATTAGTCAGAGGGTTGAAGAGGGGCTGTTGAGGTGCTTTGGTCATTTAGAGAGAATGGAACAAAGTAAAATGACTAAGTGCATATAAATCTGTAGGGGAAGGAAGGCGGGGTAGGGGTTCTCCCCGAAAAGCTTGGTGGGAGGGGGTAAAGGAGGCTTTCGTGGGCAAGGGGCTTAGACTTCCAGGAAGCGTGCATGAGCGTGTTAGATAGGAGTGAATGGAGACTAGTGGTTTTTGGCACCTGACAAGCTGTTGGAGTGTGAGCAGGGTAATATTTTGTGAAGGGATTTAGGGAAACCGGTTAGCTGGATTCGAGTCCTGGAAATGGGAAATACAATGTCTGCACTTTAAAGGAGGGGTTTGAGATATTAGCAGTTTAGTGGGACATCTAAACTGTCATATCTGAGTGCCTCTGCAAAGACAGTGATTATGTACGAGTGGTAGTGAAAGTGTTGAATGATGAAAGTTTTTTCTTTCTTTTGGGGCTCTTTCTTTTTTTCTGGGTCACCCTGCCTCAGTGGGAAATGGCTTATGTGTCAAAAAAAAATTCCAGCTTGTGTCCAGGAAAATTTCTAAATCAGTAGGAATCCTTTCCAAGATACAGTACTATGTATCCCAAACAACACTCCTTACCCTATACCACTCTCTCATACATCCCTACTTCACCTATGGTATTTGTGCCTGGGGATCAACCACGGCCAACCACCTTAAACCTTTAACAACCCAACAAAAAGCTTCTTTTCAGATGATGATGATCAACTGTGCCAGAGAGAACACCCCACCACTTTTCAAAAAGCTTGAACCTACTAAATATACAAGACACTCAAATTATTGTGCCTACCATATATAAAGAACATTAAACTCCAATATAAACCCTCCACTTAAACTTCTTGATAGCTGCAACAGAACGTATGGTCACAATACAAGGCACAAAGCACTCTTAAACATCCCTTATGTCAGTCTCACACTATGCAAAAATGCAATTCGCATAAAGGGCCTGAAGATTTGGAATTCACTACCTGAACTGGCAAAAGATCCCCTGACCACATACAAATTTAGGGCTATGCTTAAAAATCATCTCATCTCTCAATACTAACCAAAACAACTTCTAATCGGTTTGAAGCAACTCTCCCAAATATTATATGACTTCTAGTTTATTAAAACATCTGCTCATTCATAAAATAGTACTATTTGAACCATTATTTGTAATGTTGTTTGTTATGTGCATCTTCAAGATTAATAATAATAATAAATTAATTTTACACGAACATGATACATAGTTGTACAAGGAATTATAGTAGTTGGGTGTGCATGCCAAAAGCCCCTTGTATGCAGAGCATTATAGGCAGGCTTAAAATTAACTGACTACCTCGTATTAGTTTTTTTTTTTTTTTTTTTTTTTTTTTTAACAAGTCGGCCGTCTCCCACCGAGGCAGGGTGACCCAAAAAAAGAAAAATCCCCATTATCATTCATTATCATTCAACACTTTCACCTCACTCACACATAATCACTGTTTTTGCAGAGGTGCTCAGAACACAACAGCTTAGAAGCACATACCTATCAAGATACACATTTCTTAAAAAGATAACCACTCTTATCTTATCTAGACTTAAGTAGTTTTTAAGTATTCAGATTAGTCTACCTGAACTGTCCCAGCATGACAGCGGCATTTTTTTTTTTTTTTTTTTTTTCCAACAAGTCGGCCATCTCCCACCTAGGCAGGGTGACCCAAAAAGAAAGAAAATTCCCAAAATGAAAATACTTTCATCATCATTCAACACTTTCACCTCACTCATACATAATCACTGCTTTTGCTGCAGACGCACCCAGATACAAGAGTTTAGAAGCATATATAAAGATACAATGTAAAAAGTGACCTGAAATACATGTATAATAAACTCCATATAGAATATGATATCAGGGCCCCAATTACATATGTACACATCCCTCCAAACTGCCAATATCCCAAACCCCTCCTTTAAAGTGCAGGCACTGTACTTCCCATTTCCAGAACTCAAGTCCGGCTATATAAAAATAACCAATTTCCCTGAATCCCATACTAAATATTACCCTGCTCACACTCCAACAGCTCATCAGGTCCCAAAACCATTTGTCTCCATTCGCTCCTATCTACCACACTCTTGCATGCTTGCTGGAAGTCCAAGCCCCTCACCCACAAAACCTCTTTTACCCCCTCCCTCCAACCTTTTCGAGGATGACCCCTACCCCGCCTTCCTTCCCCTACATATTTATACGCTCTCCATGTCATTCTACTTTGATCCATTCTCTCTAAATGACCAAACCACCTCAACAACCCCTCTTCAGCCCTCTGACTAATACTTTTATTAACTCCACACCTTCTAATTTCCACACTTCGAATTCACTGCATAATATTTACACCACACATTGACCTTAGACAGGACATCTCCACTGCCTCCAACCGCCTCCTCGCTGCAGCATTTACAACCCAAGCTTCACACCCATATACCACTATACTTTCATACATTCCCTTCTTTCTTTGTACTTAACAAATAAAATTTGTAATTACACACTGTAACCTTTGCAAAGAAATAAAATCTATCTTTTTATGCCTCACCCCTATGTATGTGTAGGGCAACACTATACTCTGATACATTTCCTGTTTTTGCCTCTATTGACAAACTTCTTCCTTTCCACAGATGCCTTAACATTCCACTTACCTACACGTATACTCCCTCCCTTGTCTATTCAGTGATTCACCTAGTCTTTCACTGGTCAATCTGTTGACATATTTGCATTATGTCTATTTAATGTGCTTTTCCAATTTTTTCCCACCACCTTGCATTACATACTGTTTTTATTTCTACACTGTTTGAATCTGGCAATTCTTTGGCTTGACACACACCCCTAGTCCTCTCCATCCCCATAGGCTGATTTTACAGAGGCATCTGTCCCATGCTACCTGCAGAAAGTTGTGCATCTGCCAACAATATCCACCAGATGAGTAATAACAAAATCTAAAGCAAGCATCCTGCCTCCTAATCTAAACAGATGGTTCCCATAGGAATTTCCAGTCACCTACATATATTTCCTGCTATTCATTGCCCATACCTCTATTTGCAGAAAGCAAAGGCTGTCTCTAAAATACACTGTACTGACAGATTAGCTCAATTCCATACGACAAACCCTCTCCAGCATTATCACTGAACTACACACGCAGGTAGAAGTAATCTTCATGAATGTCCAGCCTTCCCAAGATGATCTTTCCTCTTCTTGACCACAGTCTCGGTGCCCTCCAGCATGCTCCTTTCTCTCCATTTTAGTCAAGGCTCCACCCCAGCTCTCTGATGTTTCTTGGCTCACATCATTATCAGTGGAAATGAGACAGCAGACAGAGTGGCCTCCCTGTGTGGCTCAAGGCATCAAACCTTGAGCCAAACAGTTTTTCTCTAGGGTCAGGAGGGAGGCTTGCTGGCTCTGGTACAATACTAATAAGGGGTAGATACACTCATCAGCTTCAGGCTCTGTGCACTCCTAATAATTCCTGTGATCACAGGCACACTACTTTGTGAGGATTCAACACCCTGTTGACATACCTGTGGATAAGCCAACTCTCACCAGGCAGCAGATAGCTTTTTTGCCTCTGCATCTGAGCATGCATTGCCACTGGTGTCTCACTGCTGAGGAGACCATAGACCACTTTCAGCTTTGCTGTCCATGCCTCTATTCTACTCAAACACACCTGCACCCTCTCAGGACAGATACTGTCCTTCCTTCTTTCACAAGATAGTGTGTGTTTTGACCCCCAGATGTCCACCATACTTTTCTAGATTCAGCTTTTTTGCCTTCCCACCACTGACTAGGAGAGAAAGATTTACTGCCTAGCAGACATCTGACTCCCAAGTTCTGGGATTAATATCTCGTGTATTAGGCTCCTTGGGCTGTCACAAACCCTTAACCACTATAAGCCCTTTTTTCCACTGTATTTTCAAACATGATTTAATTTAGGGGAGCCATTGCATGGTACACAGACATTCCAGGTTTACATGTAAAAAGATGATCAAAAGGGGTATGTTTATCTCTCTGAGCCACCATGGTCTATAATCATCAATAACAAAAACTTTCTATATTTCACCAAATATTTACACACCTGTCTTGGTGTCTTTCTGCCTTTTACTCCAAAACTAAATTACCATCTGCAATTAATATACCGATTTCAGTACCTAAAATATAATGAAGATAGTTACAGTTTTCTTTTAACTAAAGATCTATTGTAGTCAACACATTAAGTAACAATTTCATGAGTTTTGATATACAGTATATGTGAATAACAAGCAGTATATTCTAATTGTGTGCATTTATGAAAGCCAGTTAGTATTTTACATCCTGAGGCAGCTGTGTTCTTTCTCTACTTCTTAATGCATCAACAACATTTGACAATGTTACACATGCTAAACTCAGACAAATGCTGAAGAGAAATATCTGTATTGCAATTATCAAATATTTAAGGATACCATTTATGGTCATTAAATTAGCTACAATATACATGCATTATTTCTTCATGGATAGCAGTTTTTAAAATACAGTGTTAATTTTGCTCCCTTATTCTATACCAGGGATGCACGAACTGCATTTCGAGTGTCACATGTTGCCACCCTTGATATCTCATGTGAAGAATCAAATTACCACTGACGGATGTCACTAAATACCTTCCACTGGGTTTACTCTGCTTGTAAACCATCCACAACAAAGATTATTTTTCATTCTTTTATATTTGATGAATGACAAGGTGCATCCCTGATCTAGACCCATTGATGGATGCAATATGATATAGCAGTGTGACTACTGCAAGACCACTATGAAGCCAGATTATATAATGATGATGATTATACAAGTTTTTATCATCATTAATGGTATGCTAAAAATGACTGAAATATGGTAGTGAATACAACCTCATATATTTAATTTTAACCTGATTGAAAAGCTCCATTATTTGGCAAGAAGATTCTAAAAAAAAAAATACTCCATACTGAACAACATTAAGTCTGTTATCTACAAAAGTCCACTTACCAACTTCATCAATTCAATAACAGATTCAAAAGTGTTTTTATAAATAAATTTGGTCATCTGGATATCTGGAGTGAAAGATGACTGAAAGAAGACAATATGAACACTAAACATACATGAAATGTAGACACTTGCCACTTTCCTTTGGTTCAAACTGTAGGACACAACACCTCTTATATGAATTATCCTGTGGGAAAATACAAATACAAAAAGATGATAAATGAATGTCAGAATATCAGTCAGGAGTGCATCAAAAAAAGACTGTACATAAAAATTATGTGAATGGAGGAAAAAAAAAGTCACAAATGCAGTATAATGTGATCCTTTAGTGACTTTTTTCTGCACAGTGGGATTTATCAAGTCACAAAGAGCTACCTGGGGAGAGAAGTCACCCTGCCTCGGTGGGAGACGGCCGACTTGTTGAAAAAAAAAAAAAAAAAAAATATATATATAGTGAGCACAGTGACATGAAGGGTCAGGTGAGGAATGTTGAAGTTGATAGCTAAGAACAGGTTGGATCTGTGAAAGACCGGACCCAGCATGGGCCAGTAGGCCAGTTATAGTGTTCCTCCATGTTATGACTCGTTGCATGCAGGATAACAAAAGTTTTCTGGCAAGAAGTTCAGCTATATTGAAGCTGTTGTTCTGGTTGAAATTGTTGGATATGCAAATGAATGATAATTCCAAGATCCTGTGTCTCTGGGTTTCTTTTTCCTTGGCAATAAGTCGTACATCTTTAGTTAATTAAATGGTTGTGGGAGTTTTGGTGTAAAACATGCACGTTTTTCAAGTCATCCATTCAGCAGCCGTGTACATACGCAGCTCTCTCGTCCTACCTCTGTTACATCTCTGCCTTCAAAACTTTAGAAAACTCTAGCATCAGTCACCATTGCTGATAAAGGATGTGGTGTCATTATCTTGAACACTAATAACTACATGAATAAAATGATCATCTACTAAAAAACTCACGACACCTACAAACCTCTCACAACAAATGAAGTAGACACCCTAGCCAAAACTTTTTTATGCAGGACTCCTCATTCTAAAGGCATGACATCCCTGTTTATCAAGATACTCACAACACAAGTCACTGATCTTCTGCACTGGAAAATTGATGACTCCCTCGACCTTCCTGCTCCAGCCAGTGATTTTATAAACCTTGTTGAGCTATGTGTTGGTTTTACAAGTTTCTCTTTTGAAAATTATATTTTTCAACAGATTTTTCAAGTGCCTATGGGTTCCCCAATTAGTGATGTACCGGTGAACCTATACATGGAACATCTCAAAGTTGAGCAGTTTTCCTCTGCTATTCCTACCTCCATCACCTGGCTCTGTTATGGTGATGGCATACTCATAATTCCTAGACACTTCACTATTCTTGTTCTTCAACATAAGCTCAACCAGGTCAAGCCCTCAATCCAATTTTTGCTAGAAAACGTCAATGATACTTCCTTGATGTTCTCTGCAAAACTGACCACGAGCTTTGTTTTAAAGCCTACCGAAAACTGACCAACCAACTTCTACTCACACCACAATACCAAAACTAAACATGGTGTAATCATAGACTTCCTGCTTGTCCTCCATATCTACAGCAGTGAATTCCTTGAAGAAAGCTCTTTCAACAAACAAGTATTTCCTAAGCTTCACTATCCTCATCACTTCATGAGAGATTGCAGACACCAGATTCCAGATTGCAGATTCCAGACTGAGAGTCGAAGATCTAAATGAGAGAGCCACAGAATTTGGTAAACACAAGCCTATCTGATGTTATCCTGACACCAAATGACTTCAAACAGGCAATAAATGACATGCCCATGCACTCTGCCCCAGGGCTAGACTCATGGAACTCCATGTTCATCAAGAACTGCAAGAAGCCCCTATCACGTGCTTTTAACATCCTATGGAGAGGGCGCATGGACACTGGGGTCATCCCACAGTTACTAAAAACAACAGACATAGCCCCACTCCACAAAGGGGGCAGTAAAGCAATAGCAAAGAACTACAGACTGATAGTGTTAACAACCCATATCATAAAAATCTTTGTAAGTGTCCTAAGAAGCAAGATCGCCACTCAGGTCGCTCCTGTCTGTCCCAACTACTGGACCACTATGACAAGGTTCTAGATGCACTAGAAGACAAAAAGAATGCAGATGTAATATACACAGACTTTGCAAAAGCCTTCGACAAGTGTGACCATGGCGTAATAGCGCACAAAATGCGTGCTAAAGGAATAACAGGAAAAGTTGGTAGGTGGATCTATAACTTCCTCACAAATAAAACACAAAGAATAGTAGTAAACAGAGTCAAGTCTGAGGCGGCTACGGTGAAAAGCTCTGTTCTGCAAGGCACAGTACTCACTCCCATCTTGTTCCTCATCCTCATATCTGACATAGACAAGGATGTAAGCCACAGCACCATGTCTTCCTTTGCAGATGACACCCGAATCTGCATGACAGTGTCTTCCATTGCAGACACTGCAAGGCTCCAGGCGGACATCAACCAAATCTTTCAATGGGCTGCAGAAAACAATATGAAGTTCAATGATGAGAAATTTAAATTACTCTGATATGGTAAACATGGGGAAATTAAAACTTCATCAGAGTATAAAACAAATTCCAGCCACACAATAGAGTGAAAAACTAATGTCAAAGACCTGGGAGTGATCATGTCGGAGGATCTCACCTTCAAGGACCATAACATTGTATCAATCACATCTGCTAGAAAAATGACAGGATGGCTAATGAGAACCTTCAAAACTAGGGATGCGAAGCCCATGATGACACTCTTCAGGTTGCTTGTTCTATCTAGGCTGGAATATTGCTGCACACTAACAGCACCTTTCAAGGCAGGTGAAATTGCTGACCTAGAAAATGTACAGAGAACCTTCACGGCACGCATAACGGAGATTAAACACCTCAATTACTGGGAGCGCTTAAAGTTCCTGAGCCTGTACTCCCTGGAACACAGGCGGGAGAGATACATGATTATATACACCTGGAAAATCCTAGAGGGACTAGTACCAAACTTGCACACGAAAATCACTCACAACGAAAGCAAAAGACTCGGTAGACGATGCAACATCCCCCCAATGAAAAGCAGGTGTGTCACTAGCACGCTAAGAGAACACAGTAAGTGTCAGGGGCCCAAGATTGTTCAACTGCCTCCCAGCATACATAAGGGGGATTACCAATAGACCCCTGGCTGTCTTCAAGCAGGCACTGGACAGGCACCTAAAGTTGGTACCTGACCAGCCGGGCTGTGCCTCGTACGTTGGATTGAGTGCAGCCATCAGTAACAGCCTGGTTGATCAGGCCCTGTTCCACCATGAGGCCTGCTCACAGACCGAGCTGCGGGGGCGTTGACCCCCTCTCTCTCCAGGTAAACACCATACACAACATCTTCAATGTGCCTAAACATGATACCGCCAAGAAGACAGATATAGTCCTCCCTACTAACTTCACTGCCAAACACGTCTCTAACATTCTTTCCAATACCAAATATCTACCACTGCATCTACTACAATCAAAGACATTATCAGAAAGGGGTACCACCAGCTTCAATCCTTTTCAGGGGTATACATAATCCTTTGCAATGATTGCAACCAAATATATGTGGGCAAAACTTCCCGAGACCTGTAAACACATTTTAGATCACCAATGCACCAGCAGAATGGACTTGAATGCTGGTATTTTACACCAAAATTCCCACTGAATTAACTAAGGATGCACAGCTCACTGCCAAGGAAGAAGAAACCCAGAGAGACAGGATCTTGGAATCATCACTCATCACCCGAAAAATGGCTTCTACAACATAGACGATCCTCTTGCCAGGAAAAATCATTGTTATCCTACATGGCAACAGGTCATAGCATGGAGAAACACTGCAGTAGGCCTACTGGCCCATGCTGGGTGGGTCCTCAAATCTAACCACTTCTCATCCATCAACTTTACCATTCCTAACCTGAACCTTATGTCTCTAAGCTCCCCATATACAGGTGCTCCTTGACTTACGATATTTTGACTATGATGGTGCAAAAGCAATTACTTTGGAGATGAAACGTAAGATAATTACCCAGCATGAAGGCAGCAAGTCTGTAACTTTTATTCATTTACTTACACAAATAACCCGCACATAGAAGAGAGGAGCTTACGACGACATTTTACAATTTACAAAGTCACACTTTGTAAATGGTCCAAGTCAGACTGAAACGTCATTGTCAGCTCCTCTCTTCTATGTGCGGGTTATGTGTGTATCATTCCAGTCACGGTATTGTGCGTTTCTTTGTTATTCATTTACTTACTTTACAATACTGGTATTTAGTTACTGTAATTATTTGTTTATTTGCTTATTCATTGACAGTAGTTATTTATTTACTTATTTATCATACCATATGTTTATAGTGACTTATGATATTTTCGACCTATGCTGGGTGCATCGGAATGTAACCCGATCTTAAGACAAGGAGCACCTGTACATGCATGTTCTCGTTCTCGTTCTCTCTCTCTCGTTCTCTCTCTCTCATTCTCTCTCTCTCATTCTCTCTTGTTCTCTCTCTCTCTCTCTCATTCTCTCTTGTTCTCTCTCTCTCTCATTCTCTCTTGTTCTCTCTCTCTCTCATTCTCTCTTGTTCTCTCTCTCTCTCTCTCTCGTTCTCTCTCTCTCTCTCTCGTTCTCTCTCTCTCTCTCGTTCTCTCTCTCTCTCTCTCGTTCTCTCTCTCTCTCTCTCTCGTTCTCTCTCTCTCTCTCTCTCTCGTTCTCTCTCTCTCTCTCTCGTTCTCTCTCTCTCTCTCTCTCTCTCTCGTTCTCTCTCTCTCTCTATCTCTCTCTCTCTCTCTCTCTCTCTCTCTCTCTCTCTCTCTCTCTCTCTCTCTCGTTCTCTCTCTCTCTCTCTCTCTCTCTCTCTCTCTCTCTCTCTCTCGTTCTCTCTCTCTCTCTCTCTCTCTCTCTCGTTCTCTCTCTCTCTCTCGTTCTCTCTCTCTCTCTCGTTCTCTCTCTCTCTCTCGTTCTCTCTCTCTCTCTCTCGTTCTCTCTCTCTCTCTCTCGTTCTCTCTCTCTCTCTCGTTCTCTCTCTCTCTCTCGTTCTCTCTCTCTCTCTCGTTCTCTCTCTCTCTCTCGTTCTCTCTCTCTCTCTCGTTCTCTCTCTCTCTCTCGTTCTCTCTCTCTCTCGTTCTCTCTCTCTCTCGTTCTCTCTCTCTCTCGTTCTCTCTCTCTCTCGTTCTCTCTCTCTCTCGTTCTCTCTCTCTCTCGTTCTCTCTCTCTCTCGTTCTCTCTCTCTCTCGTTCTCTCTCTCTCTCGTTCTCTCTCTCTCTCGTTCTCTCTCTCTCTCGTTCTCTCTCTCTCGTTCTCTCTCTCTCGTTCTCTCTCTCTCGTTCTCTCTCTCTCGTTCTCTCTCTCTCGTTCTCTCTCTCGTTCTCTCTCTCGTTCTCTCGTTCTCTCTCTCGTTCTCTCTCTCTCGTTCTCTCTCTCTCTCTCGTTCTCTCTCTCTCTC
The DNA here is from genome assembly GCF_038502225.1 of Cherax quadricarinatus. NCBI lineage: Eukaryota > Metazoa > Arthropoda > Malacostraca > Decapoda > Parastacidae > Cherax > Cherax quadricarinatus. The sequence continues at coordinate 51,001,385 of NC_091304.1, forward strand.
ATTCTCTCTCGTTCTCTCTCTCTCTCTCTCTCTCTCTCTCTGGGTAGATCTGTCTGTGACTTGATAAAGTCCACTGTGTGGGTGAAATGTTGTCAATAAAGGATCATATTATACTGCATTTGTACTTCTTTTTCCATCTTGTTGGTATTGTAAATCATTTATCTCCAAAATTATGTGAATGTTGTATGCTGCAAAAATGAAAGGCATTATGAACGTGCATGCTCATCATTTCAGAACTCAGCACCACCAAGTGTGTCTAAGCATCTCCTTCCTGTCTGCATATATGGAAGGAGAGCGCAGGCATTCCTATGGTTCATTCCATCAATCAGAATATCTTTCACGCTGCTTCTCTGAGGCATTGCAAAAAAATATACAAGAACTATACAAAGATGATGCAACATCCACTGAAGAGCAGAGTTCTAGAACACTGGACATGCATTCTGATAAATTTCATATTTGCAACCCTTTGTGTTTATACAAAATATTCAGTTACTATGTCTGATCATAACTTGTGCATACTTATGCATGCATACACATAAATGCACATTTAAATATACATGCATATACACAAATACTGTACATATAGTTCATACAAATTTTGTATGCAAAGCTTGATGCCTGTAAATGGTATAACAGAAGAACATGTTCATCTGCATTCTAAAACCTATTAGCTAGTCACCTGCTCTGCACTCTAATTAAAATTTTATTTAAAGTTTTTAGAAAAAAAAATAAAATTAAAGAAAAAAGTGACAGTGGATGAAATGTTGAGTAGCAATGGACACGAATATAATAAAGTTACAATCAAAATTTCATAAACACATCCTACCCAACTCCTCTTCAAATTGGTGTTCAATAAGCAAACTTCTACAAATAGTGAACACAAACGACACACACAACAAACAGCAACCACCATGCTAGCGACAATATTGACCGTGGGTTTTCGTCACTCATAATCAATAATTCTGTTTATTTATATCAAACCCACCCTTGCTGGTAGGGGTTGGGTAGAGCGGTGCCCCCAACGCTTGGCAATGTGTTGGGAGAGAACCTTTAGTGAACACGACCTGCGCCGCTTAACAGCTCCTCCAGCGTTAACAATCTTGGATTTGTATTTGTGGGGGACCACCTCAGCCTGAATAATCAATGTCAAGGGTCGCAATATGGCATCATTCACTTGTCAACACATGCACTTCACTTAATTTTCTTCAATTATTGACAAAGGGTAATTTAACACCATTAATTTACCATTGAAACAAATCCCTATGCGATACACTTGCAAAATTTGATCAAATGACTAAATTGACATATAATTATTACACTTTCAAATAAATATATGAATTTATAGAAAAAAATCCACTGACAACTGCACTTTATATATTAACATTACAATAAACTGGTTATCTAATTATCTTAATCTGGTTCTTTATACTTTATCTGTAATAACTAAAGCTTAACACTAACTTTCAATGCTGGACCTACCAAGTCTTGAGTTTAGCACTTAGCCCCACCTAGCAGATAAAGATACAGTATACTATATGAAGATGTGTGTGACACTTTGGTGTACACTACACAAATCCACTTGAAGCGTCATAAAAACCAAATGGGAAACAAAGAAACCAATATTTAATCAGAAAAAGTGAGATCAAAATAGTCTAGAACCAGACAATATTAAGAATAGAGAAGAGTAACAAAGGGACAATAACTGAAGATTAAGTGAACATGTAGTCTCAGCAGCATCTTGTGTACACATTGACAAATGCAGTGATGCACAAGACAAAGATTCTGTATACTATCAGGTCAACAGAATATGTAACAATATCCTAATGTATAAAAGATAATCTTGATGGGAAAAATGAAAAAAACAAAAAAAATAAATCGGTGCTCCCTCTAAATTTGCAAGAAATGTGGCAACAGGTTCAAGATAAAATTGAAATAGTGTATTTCAATAAAATTTGTCCATGGGTATATTAATTTGTTTCAAACTGACTAGCTTTATGTTTCAGAGGCCATATTTTTATTATATACAGCTCTAGTGTCACTAGCCCCTTTCCTTGTCTCTTGCATAGATCTACATCACTGATGCCGCATCGCCATATAGATCTACATCACTGACACCGTATCGCTACATAGATCTACGTCACTGATGCCACATCACCACATAGATATACGTATGTCACTGACACTGTCACTATATAGATCTACATCACTGATGCAGCATTGCTCACAGAGCTAAAAAAAAGCTCAGCTCCCTCAAATAAGCTGTGAGCAGTAAATTTTGGCCTAGACATAAAAGAAAAGGTCTGTGTGGTGAGAGTGCAGTGTAAAAAAATCCTGCCCATGGTACATGATAGAAAAAGTAAACTTCTAAACTCATATTTGGTTTAAAATGGCAACTTCAGGTGCTTTCTAGGATGCTTTTTATGGTTTTACTTGATGTTTCTTGGTATCAACTGACAGGATGAAAGAAATACAACTGAAGCAGAGATGACTTTGGTTGGTTTCAGACCAGAACTAAGTTGAAATAGAGCTCAAAATGGTGGAAATATTTGATTTTTGAAAATTTTCCTGAGAAAGGGCAGAGAGCTCCTCCTGCCCCTTCAGTTCTGTTTTATGGGATTTTTACTAGGTCTGCTTCAATTATTGGGATGCCCTAAATTATGACCAATCTTTCTTGAACATATTTTATCTAAGAAATAGGGCAAAACTTAGATCATTTTTTTTTTTTAGTGATGATAGATTCAAAATGGAGGGCAAGTGTAACACAAGAGAAGGCTGAGGGTGATACACAATAGAAGGCTGAGGGTGTGATTAATGAACAGAGGAAAGGTTGCTTTAGTAGCTGATATGTCTACAGTGATTATTTTGGACTATTTATAAATTAAAATTCTTTAATTTTCTGTAAAGTGGACAAGTTGAAGAATTGAGACACTTATGCAACATATGGGTATCTTTATTGAAGAAACATTTTTCCACACAGTGGCTTCATCAGTCTTATACAAAGCACGAAGGTATAAGACTGATGAAGCCACTGTGTGGCAAAACATTTCTTCAATAAAGATTCCCCTATGTTGCATAAGTGTCTCAATTCTTCAACTTGTCGGTTTTCAAATCCATTCATCACAGTGGCCAAGTTACCAACATCTGTGCACTTTATAGGATAGTTCTGAGAGATATATGGGTTATTTTGTGTCCAATCATCAGAATGGAAAGTATACTAGTGAAATGGCTAGAAAGTGAATCAAATTGAGCACTGGAATTTATTTAAAATAGGACTCAAAGTCAATAAAATCGTTGATGCGTAAATTCCCCTCAAACTGCCTAATTTGCGCTTGCATGATTCCACAAGTTTTCCATCAAATCTAGCATTTTTTTAAGTCATTAACTTCAGAAAAGATTCTCGACTATTTCAGAAGATATTTTTTGTTTCTAAAAACTGCGACACTGTCTGCACTTCAGTTTGGAGATCACGACAGTAAAAGGGTCAAGAAAGAATGTCAAGAATAGAGACAGATGAAAAAAGTGATCACATTTTCAACAAAATTCTATGGATGATTTCCAATTAAAAACCTGGGTTTGAAGAGGATGCTGATATCTGAATCATGATGTCTGTGGCTGTGCACTTCTGGAAAGACAACTAAGAATGGTGAATACACATTCAATGCCTTGATGAGAAGTGGCTGATGTGCTAAAGTTATCAGTCTTGATAAATGTGTATTAAAAATATGTGCTTAAAGCATTTACACAAGGGACTGAATACCAAAAAATTATCAATGATAAACATAGAACAAATACATGTACTGTAGTTAAAAAATAATTTGACAATGTTAACACAGAATGGACAGTGAATATTTTCATTAGTATAATCACGAATTTATATTTTTATTTTTTAAAGAAAAGTGGCCCAGAGAAAACAGCTCACAGTGGAGGCATCAACTGAGGTAATTATACTCGATGATTTGACTTTTCAATGTGTTCCTGAGGTTGCTTTTTTGAATATTAATCTAACCTCACTAATACTGACATTTAAATGAAATAAATTAAATCTTCATTTTCCAAGAAGATATGTACTTTTACAATGTTTTAGTAGATGGGTAGTTTCTTAGAAAGGCAAAGCATTTCTAGCAATTAAAAGTAAAAATTAAAATTAAGAGGTTTTGCTGTGGTAAATCTACTCAGCAAATTTACAACAAAATTCCATTTGAGTTCATGCATCATGCCTACACAAGATAAGTATCATAAAAAAAATGAAGCACCATAATTTTTTTTCTTGTGGAAGATCCACGAGAAATAAACCGGAATTTGCAAATTTTGTGAATTTGTACAAATTACTGTATAAGGTTTACCAAAGGAATTTAAAATACACTGACATCCATGAGGTGAAAGCAACAATCAGATCAAGATAAAAAAAAGCTTTCACATTTAAGCAATGAAGATTGCAATAAGAAAGAAATTTAAGCTATGAGCAAACTTTTCACGAGTTTCAAGAGTTTTTCTACTCCTGGATCCCGGGCCTAGCCAGGCCCTGGCAAGGTAGCAGCTGTCAGGTAAAAACAAGGGAAAACAAAGTGAAACAAATGGTTGAAATGTTTAACAAAAGGTGCTGAAAAGCATTTAAAAACATGAGTATGAAGTGCAATATCATTTTTTATTTATCTCATTAAGTTTATCTATTTCAGTACTGCTCAGTTCAAACCAAATGGCTGTCCACCCACCCAAGATCCCACCAACTACCCCACAGCTTTTCTTCTCCAAGTGTATTTGGAGGCACTGGTCAATCACTAACCAATGCTGCTCCTTTCCCGCCCACCCACACTTGGCTGACCCGGGTTTTATTTACAAATGCGAGATATCAGAGCTTCTGAATATTAGACTGAATATTTTTTACACTGTCAGGGTAGTAAATTAATAGCTGTAATGTATGCTAGCGACTGTGATACGAGTAATGCAAATAAATTACTATGAAAACAGTTCTTTCTTCTTTCAACAAAATGGCCGTATCCCACCAAGGCAGGGTGGCCCAGAAAGAAAAACAAAAGTTTCTCTTTTTAAATTTAGCAATTTATACAGGAGAAGGGGTTACTAGCCCCTTGCTCCCGGCATTTTAGTCGCCTCTTACAACACGCATGGCTTACTGAGGAAGAATTCTGTTCCACTTCCCCATGGAAATAAGAGGAAATAAACAAGAACAAGAACTAGAAAGAAAACAGCAGAAAACCCAGAGGGGTGTGTGTATATATATGCTTGTACATGTATGTGTAGTGTGACCTAAGTGTAAGTAGAAGTAGCAAGACGTACCTGAAATCTATGAAAACAGTTACAGGCTACAAACAAAAGCAGCAGTGCCAGATCTTATGCCTTAAGAGAAATTCACCACACTGTTGGTTGAACAACTGTGTATGATTTAAAGGCAGAGATAGATAAACTTTTAAAGTGTTCCCATAGACTGACTGGAGAGGCTCTTGCTAAGCCTAGCATTTTATGAAGAACTTTATGATGGTAATATTTTAATGAATAATTTTGCCAGGAGTGTAATAAATGTGCTCCACACTCAAGAAGGCTAATAAGAATATGCTAGGCAATTTTACCAACAACTCAAGATTGAAAGTATATATCAATACATACAGGCGAGTGTAAAGATACAAGAAATACAATACTGGTAGCACTCTTATGACACAAGAATGTGACAATAAAACTAATGTTGATAGGGTTGGTTGATATCCCTTTGGTGTTGAAGGCTCTACTGAAATGACAGATTTATCCAGGCCAGGTCCAGGTGAGAAACGAGTTGTCTCGATTCATTCTCTATTCTGTCAAGAAGTCCTAGATGAGATGGGGAATAACAGGCTCCAAGAAAGTGAAGCAGCCTCTACTATCAAACAGATGCAAGATACATCGAAGTGCTTTAAGTCTTTTGGCAGCCTACTCTGCAAGATTTACTATGTGATTCTTCATAGTCAGTTTGAAATCAGCTTTCACCCCAAGGATATCAACCTCATCATCTGATTCCAACGCTCTCCCATACATTCTTACCACTGCTCCAGCATTACCTCAAAGTTGCTATTTTAACCCTTTGAAGGTCAGAATTCCTGCTCTCAAACTTGCTCTCACAGTTGGGTAAAAAAAAAAAAAAAAAAAAAAAAAAGTTATTTTTTCTCGTGAAATGGTAGAGAATCTTTTTTCTGAAGGCAATAAAACAAAGTACCAAATTTGATGGAAAACTAATGAAATTATGCTTTTGTGAATTTTGCTGTGTCAGCATTATTTATGAATCAGCGATTTTGCCCACTGAGTCCGATTTTAGGCCAATTACATTATTTCAGTCGACCAAATTCTTAGCTATTTTGCTAATATGCCTTCCATTCTATTAACTGAGTACAAGAAATCCCCCATTCAGCTATTTAAGCTACCCAATAAAGTCATCAGAAATTGGTAATTTGGCCAATTTCACAAAAAAAAATTCAAGAAACAACAATTTCAAAACAGGGTCCAGAATAAACAATGAAGAAATTCCTGGCACTAACATTTCTTTTGTTCATTAGTTATGTCCCCAGGCCTCTCCAATATTACACATGAATTCCATTTAGAAGTTTTATTCACACAAAACAGAAAATTTATTGTTACGCAGACTAGTGCAATACTGCAAGAATTGTATAAACAATGTCGGTGCATTCCATAAAGTGTACAAGATTGGACAAATGGACGTGTATTGGATGAGTGACGTCATTGGTGTACTCTGGAATATCATAAAAAATCAAACATTTCTGTTACTATCAGCTCAATTTCAAGCTACTTTCAACTGTGAAACCAATCAAAATCATCTCCATTTCTGTAATACATCTTTCATTTTATCAAATTAGAAAAAGAAACTGAGAATACAACAATAAAAACCACATGAAAATACACTGCAAAGATGTTTTAAACCAAAAACAGGGCTGCACTTTTTTTCCTATTATGCACTGCTTCCTGCATGTGTTTTTTTTATGCAGTGCACACTTACTGCATAGACTCGTTCATCTCTAGACCCAAATTTACGACTCACAGCTTATCTGAGTGAGCTGAGCTCATGGCATAGAACTACAGGACTGACCCTGACTTCAAAGCCGTAGTACTACAGGACTGACACTTAACCCCTTGACTGTCGCAACCCCCAATCCTGAGTGTCTCTCCTGGTGTCGCAAAATTTAAAAAAAAAAAAAAATTATTTTTTCTTATGAAATGATAAGAGAATCTTTTCCCAATTGTAATGACACCAAAAATATGAAATTTGATGGAAAACCGACAGAATTACGCTCTTTTGAAGTTAGCGACCTCGGCGATATTTACAAATCGGCGATTTCGCCCACTTTGATACCCCTATTTTCGGCTAATTCCATTGTTCCAGTCGACCAAACTCATAGCTATTTCTTTAGAACTCCATTTTTTCTATCGATTGAGTACACGAAACTGCCCAAAATTTGCAATTCAGCCAATTTCACGAAAATTAAAGAATATGACAATTTCAAAATAAGGTCCAGAATGAACAACGCAGACATTCCTGGCTCTAAAATAACATTTTCTTTGTTCATCAGTCATGTCTCCAGGCCCCTCTGATATTACTCTTGCTTTCTATTTTGAATTTTTATTCAAACAAAAAATAGAAGATTTACTATTATGCAGACTACTGCAATACTGTAATAATTGTGTAAATAACATAAACCCATTCATGACTGCATATTAGAATGGCTAGTTGGACATTTATTGGAAAATGACATCATTTGTTTACTTTTGAACATCGGCAAAAATCAAACATTCCCCTACTTTGAGCTCCATTTCCAGGCTCTTTTTATAGTAAAATCAATCAAAAATCACCTCTATTTCTACAATATGTTTTCCATTCTATCAAATGAGACCAAGAAAACGAGAATACAACCATAAATACTATACGAAAATAGATCACAAATTCGGCATTTTAATTAAAAAAAAAAACGGTCAGAGTTTTTTTTTCTCATTATGCACTGAGTGCTCCAGGATTTTTTTTATATGTTGCACACTGACCACACAGACCCATTCTCTCACATGTGGGCCTACCAGCTTTCTCCTTCTTGATTTGAAGCCGCTAGAATTTATGAGTATATATACGTCAAACATGGTACCTCGTAAGACGTATATATACGGCCGCGACAGTCAAAGGGTTAAACCAAATACAAGGTCAACAGTTTGCTTTTTCCCATCATGCACTGCATGGGGCAGGATATTTTTAAGCTGTGCACATCTGCAGCAGAGACCCATTCTTTTATGTCTAGATCAAAATTTACTGCTCACAGCATATCTGAGGGAGGTGTGTTTAAAATGTAGATACTCTACACAAGTGAGCAACACTGGCATCAATATTGGAGATCCATGTGGGAGATGGTGAAAGGCTTGAAGGACTATTTACTACAAGATAATCATTAAGTCTGATCAGCCTATACTATAACACCAAACCACAGTATGGATAAGGAATGAACTCGCAGCAAGCAAGTCATAAAACTCAACTCACTTTACGACTCGCTTATTGAAAGTTCAATCTCCACTTGTACCATGGTTTGTTTGCAATCGTGCCATTACGATTTTGCGAGTTGTGGTAACACCAAAAATACTATTACAGTGGAACATCAGTTTACGAGTGCCCCACCATACGAGTTTTTCAGGATACGAGCAGTTACTCAGTCGAGTTTTTGTTTCTGGATACGAGCAAAAATTCAGGATGCGAGCTTCCCCCTCAAACAACTTTCTTTTAGACCTCCAGATCTTACAAAAGTAAGTGAATATATAATTGTGGTTAATTGTCATGATGTATTATGTTGTTTTTACTGCTAAAGACTATAACTGCAACAGAAATAATAGTATTTCTTACCCTAAATTGTGGGTGCTGGTGTTTGTGGATGATTGTGAAGAGAGTGGAGAGTTATGTTGTGGTCCTACTGGGCTGAGGTGGATGGTAGAGGTTCTGGTACTGAAGTTGATGGTTGTACTGTAGTGTGCATAAATTCTGTAATGGATTTCTGTTCTATTTTACCCTGAAGTACATTATACAACTGATGGTAAGGCATCAGTTGCTCTAGACACCGTTTCAGGGTCCTCTTCAGTGAAAAATTCTAACTAAGTCATTCAGTCAGCAGTCAAGTCAGTCACTCAGTAAGTCACTAAGTCAGTCACTCAGTAAGTCAGTAAGTCACTAAGTCAGTCACTCAGTAAGTCAGTAAGTCACTAAGTCAGTCACTCACTAAGTCACTCACTAAGTCAGTCACTCAGTAAGTCACTCAGTAAGTCAGTCACTCAGTAAGTCAGTCACTCAGTAAGTCAGTCACTCAGTAAGTCAGTAAGTCACTCAGTAAGTCAGTAAGTCAGTCACTCAGTAAGTCAGTAAGTCACTAAGTCAGTCACTCAGTAAGTCACTAAGTCAGTCACTAAGTCAGTCACTCAGTCAGTCACTCAGTAAGTCACTCAGTAAGTCACTCAGTAAGTCACTCAGTAAGTCACTCAGTAAGTCACTAAGTAAGTCACTAAGTAAGTCACTAAGTCAGTCACTAAGTCAGTAAGTCAGTAAGTCAGTAAGTCAGTAAGTCAGTAAGTCAGTAAGTCAGTCACTCAGTAAGTCAGTCACTCAGTAAGTCAGTCACTCAGTAAGTCAGTCACTCAGTAAGTCAGTCACTCAGTAAGTCAGTCACTCAGTAAGTCAGTAAGTCACTAAGTCAGTAAGTCACTAAGTCAGTAAGTCACTAAGTCAGTTGCTCAGTAAGTCAGTCACTCAGTAAGTCAGTAAGTCACTCAGTAAGTCAGTCAGTCACTCAGTAAGTCAGTAAGTCACTCAGTAAGTCAGTAAGTCACTCAGTAAGTCACTCAGTAAGTCAGTAAGTCACTCAGTAAGTCAGTAAGTCACTCAGTAAGTCAGTAAGTCACTCAGTAAGTCAGTAAGTCACTCAGTAAGTCAGTAAGTCACTCAGTAAGTCAGTAAGTCACTCAGTAAGTCAGTAAGTCACTAAGTCAGTCGCTCAGTAAGTCAGTCGCTCAGTAAGTCAGTCACTCAGTAAGTCAGTCACTCAGTAAGTCAGTCACTCAGTAAGTCAGTCACTCAGTCAGTCAGTCACTCAGTAAGTCAGTCACTCAGTAAGTCAGTCACTCAGTAAGTCAGTCACTCAGTAAGTCAGTCACTCAGTAAGTCAGTCACTCAGTAAGTCAGTCACTCAGTAAGTCAGTCACTCAGTAAGTCAGTCACTCAGTAAGTCAGTCACTCAGTAAGTCAGTCACTCAGTAAGTCAGTCACTCAGTAAGTCAGTCACTCAGTAAGTCAGTCACTCAGTAAGTCAGTCACTCAGTAAGTCAGTCACTCAGTAAGTCAGTCACTCAGTAAGTCAGTCACTCAGTAAGTCAGTCACTCAGTAAGTCAGTCACTCAGTAAGTCAGTCACTCAGTAAGTCAGTCACTCAGTAAGTCAGTCACTCAGTAAGTCAGTCACTCAGTAAGTCAGTCACTCAGTAAGTCAGTCACTCAGTAAGTCAGTCACTCAGTAAGTCAGTCACTCAGTAAGTCAGTCACTCAGTAAGTCAGTCACTCAGTAAGTCAGTCACTCAGTAAGTCAGTCACTCAGTAAGTCAGTCACTCAGTAAGTCAGTCACTCAGTAAGTCAGTCACTCAGTAAGTCAGTCACTCAGTAAGTCAGTCACTCAGTAAGTCAGTCACTCAGTAAGTCAGTCACTCAGTAAGTCAGTCACTCAGTAAGTCAGTCACTCAGTAAGTCAGTCACTCAGTAAGTCAGTCACTCAGTAAGTCAGTAAGTCAGTCACTCAGTAAGTCAGTCACTCAGTAAGTCAGTCACTCAAGTCAGTCAGTCACTCAGTAAGTCAGTCACTCAGTCAGTCAGTCAGTCACTCAGTAAGTCAGTCACTCAGTAAGTCAGTCACTCAGTAAGTCAGTCACTCAGTAAGTCAGTCACTCAGTAAGTCAGTCACTCAGTAAGTCAGTCATTCAGTAAGTCAGTAAGTCAGTCACTCAGTAAGTCACTAAGTCAGTCGCTCAGTAAGTCAGTAAGTCAGTCACTCAGTAAGTCAGTCACTCAGTAAGTCAGTCACTCAGTAAGTCAGTCACTCAGTAAGTCAGTAAGTCAGTCACTCAGTAAGTCAGTCACTCAGTAAGTCAGTCACTCAGTAAGTCAGTCACTCAGTAAGTCAGTCACTCAGTAAGTCAGTCACTCAGTAAGTCAAGTCACTCAGTAAGTCAGTCACTCAGTAAGTCAGTCACTCAGTAAGTCAGTCACTCAGTAAGTCAGTCACTCAGTAAGTCAGTCACTCAGTAAGTCAGTCACTCAGTAAGTCAGTCACTCAGTAAGTCAGTCACTCAGTAAGTCAGTCACTCAGTAAGTCACTAAGTCAGTCGCTCAGTAAGTCAGTCACTCAGTAAGTCAGTCACTCAGTAAGTCAGTCACTCAGTAAGTCAGTCACTCAGTAAGTCAAGTCACTCAGTAAGTCAGTCACTCAGTAAGTCAGTCACTCAGTAAGTCAGTCACTCAGTAAGTCAGTCACTCAGTAAGTCAGTCACTCAGTAAGTCAGTCACTCAGTAAGTCAGTCACTCAGTAAGTCAAGTCACTCAGTAAGTCAGTCACTCAGTCACTCAGTAAGTCAGTCACTCAGTAAGTCAGTCACTCAGTAAGTCAGTCACTCAGTAAGTCAGTCACTCAGTAAGTCAGTCACTCAGTAAGTCAGTCAGTCACTCAGTCAGTCACTCAGTCAGTCACTCAGCAACACTCGTATGCCTACTGGGTGTCGTGATTGCTTGGCAGATACAAGATATGGTAATTAAAAGATCAAAACACAATTCACAAACACAGCTAGCTTGTAGGAGAGAAGTGGAACTGAACAGCTGGGATGGTGGTGTTGGAAGTGTCAGGGGATGGTGGTGTTGTTAGTGTCAGGGGATGGTGGGAGGTCTCCCCTGCTGACCCACAACAAGGCGGCCACTTGAAGTAGGGAATGGCCGCCACCACGTGTCACAATGTCAAATTTATTCATTCTAGAGTATATATCAGGTTTCTATGTTATTTGTATTGTTTATTATGTCATATTACACGAATTTTGATAGATAAATAAGCTGTAGAGTTTATATTAGCATCATATTCCTCCCTCCTGAGAGCAGGAATTCCGCTGGAACAGATTAATCGCATTTCAATTGACTTAAATGAGGAAAACTGACTCGGCATACAAGCAGACCGGGATATGAGCAAGGTCATGGAACGGATTAAACTCGTAAGCCGAGGTTCCACTGTACATATCAAAAGGGAATTAAAATGAGTTCATATACAGTAGGACCCCCATATCAACAGGGGATATGTTTCAAGGACCTGCCATGGATACCAAAACCCTATATATAAGTCCTACACATACCTATAATAAAGTTTGATAAATTATGCACAATAAGTGGAAAATTATCACATTTTTCACTGATGGGAAGCACTTCACGTCTTCTCTTAGGCTTTGAAGAACTGCCAGCATCTCTACTTTTGTGCTTTGGAGCCATTATTATCCAAAATTAAGAAGTATTTTTGGGCCACAGTAAACCATGGATATGGAGCTTCTACTGTACATAGATACAGTACACCACTCCATGTAAACAAATTATCCATTCTCTGGCAACAAAATATCCAGTCAGACACAAACTTATTTTTTTTCTTTTTGATTTGTCACTTTCTCACTTTAACACTGACAATAGTCAGGTAACTTAATACTGGAACTTATAAGATAACTTAGCGAGACATTTATTAGGGCAACGTTTCACTGGCCAGGGCCTAGAACTTCAAACATACAACAACTTTTCACTGGAGATACTTCATACCACCACCACCACCCACTGCTCACTTCTTGCAGTGCATCACCCTCCCACCAGTGTTGCATGCATGAACAGCTGTCAAGCTAGTTTTAACCCTTTCAGGGTTGGTGCCATACTAGTACGGCTTGCACGCCAGGGTTGGTGCCGTACTAGTACCCATAAATTCTAGAGCCTTCAAATCTAGTGAGAGAAAGCTGGTAGGCCTACATATGAAAGAATAGGTCTATGTGGTCATTGTGCACGGTATAAAAAAATGCTGCAGCACACAGTGCAAAACAAGAAAAAAGAAACTGACTGTGTTTTTGCTTTAAAACAGCAACTTTGCAGTGTATTTTCGTATGCTATTTATGGCTGTATTCTAATTTTCCTGGTCTCATTTTATAGAATGAAAGACATATTACAGAAATTGAGATGATTTTGATTGGTTTCACAACGAAAAGTACCTTGAAATTGAGCTTAAAGTAGCAGAAATATTAAAATTTTGCCAAAAGTTCAAAAGTAAACAAATCATGCCACGCGTCCAGTACATGTCAACTGGCGAGTCTAATACAGTGAACCCCCGCCTTATGATCAGCTCCCAACTCGAACAATTATGTAAGTGTATTTTTGTAAGTGCTTTTGTACGTGTATTTTTGGGGGTCTGAAACGGACTAATCTAATTTACAATATTCCTTATGGGCACAAATTCGTTCGGTAACGGCACCCAAACAGACTTCTGGAATGAATTAATATCATAAGTCGAGGGTCCACTGTATTCTTTCACAAGTGCTCTGATATTATTTATACCATTTCTACACTAATGCTGTAGTCTGCATAACAGTAACTCTTCTATTTTTTTTTGTGAGAATAAAAATTCAAAGTGGAAAGCAAAAGAAATGTAAGAGAGGCTTGGGGACGTGACTAATGAACAGAATTTTTTTTATTTTAGTGCCAGGAATGTCTGTTGTTTATTCTGGACCCTATTTGGAAATTGACATTTGAAATTTGTGTGAAATTGGCAAAATTGCCAATTTCTGACCACTTTACTGGATAGTTGAAATCGGTAAATGTGTGGTTTCTTGTACTCATTCGCTAGAAAAAAATGGAGTTCTAGCAAAATAGTTATGATTTTTGTCAACTGGTACATTGGAATTGGCCGAAAATAGGGCTCAAAGTGGGCGAAATCGTCGAGACCACTAACTTTGCGAGGGCATAATTCCGTAAGTTTTCCATCAAATTTCATACGTTTGGTGTCATTATGATCGGGAAAAGATTCTCTATAATTTCATAAGAAAAAATAATTTTTTTTTTTTTCGAAAAATTTTCGACCCTGAGAACAAGTTTAGGAGAGGGCCTGCCGACCCTGAAAGGGTTAAACAATTTGCAATATAACTGTGGATAAATCTAGACTATTTTCTTCAAGCTCAGGTTTTCCCTCCAAGGTGAGACCAGAGTATGAAAGTATGCACAAAACCAATAAACTGATGGGGGCTGGGTTAGCAGCCCCTCTTAGTGGTAGGCAATAAAAATGGACAGGTGCTGGACCAAACAAATCTGCAATTAAGCAGACTTGGTCCACTTTATCAGTGAAACAACCAGGCCAAATAGCTGTGTGATATAGTGGCTTTAGTCTACTACTGCATTGCTACTGTAATCAGGCACCCCATTAAGCAGACATGTTGAGCCTTTGTCAGTTTTATCCAATATTATCTTCTTTGTGGGGATCTGTTTTATCGAAGTTTTACTGTATCTTCAGCATACCAAAAATATTTCAGCATTTAACTATAATGAACATATCACTAAGTAAACACTAAGTTGACATTGCTGCACTCCTAGTCACTAGCATAACACTACAAACTTCTACAACTTCCCAGAGTACATAACCATAAACAATTGCAGACCTGATCAAAAGTGTGGGGAAGCAGCAATTGTATTCATTTGACCTGCACCAGAGACAAGCTCAGTGAATACATAACTGCAAAATTCACAACCAAGAACTTAAAGACCCCACTAACATTAGGAGCTGTCTACAGGTCACCACGTACAAACATAATTAACTTCGGAGAGCACTGTAAGGACCTAATCATTAACAATAAATTAAATAAACAGCTGGAGATTTTTATATCAACCTTATTTAATCAGAAGACTCCCCCCCCCCCCACCAATAACAAGTATATACACCCCTGCTGGATGCTCAATCCCCTAAAACTTAAAAGCCTCTTGTACCCTTTCTCCCCAACCATTCCTAGGATGACCCCCTCCCCCTCAATACTGTCCACCCCAGATTTATACATCCTCTTCATCTACCTATCACTATTCATCGTTTCTACATTCCCAAACCACCTCAAGAATCCCTCCTCAGCTCTCTGAATTATACCCTTAGTCACTCTCACACTGGCTTTTAATTTCTACACTGAATTTTTTGCATGATATTCACGCCACACACTGCATGATATCTTCGCTGCCTTGATCCTCCTTTACACTGCAGCATTCAGAAACCATGCATCATATGCACATAAAAGTGTTGGCACCACTATATTCTGGTACAATCCCTTTTCTGCCTCCAAAGATAAACCCCTTTTTTGTTACAAATGATATATACTGTAACACCAACAAATTGACACATGGGCAGGAGGATAAGTCTCTTAGCCTAATGCAGAGACAAGTGGCCAGAGGCTTATACATATACTGGAAAGTGAGATTTAACAATTTGGAGATAGTCACTGGTGAGATGGGCCCACATTACTGTATGGCCGCCATAGACAATTTTTGGTTGTGTGGTTATGGTACCATCATTTATAGCATTATTCGGATGTTAGTTTGTTGTCTCTGTTTTTAACTGTTGACCTGCAACACTGCGGTCACAGCAATTGAAAGTTATTTTGACTTAATCGCTTGAAAACTGTCTCTGCATTTGTTAAGAACAAATTAAGTTTCAACCTAGGTGATAGGGAGGTGTTTTAGTACAAATTGCTCCTGAATATTTGAGGTGCAGTCAGTAAAGTTTTGTTTTATTACAGAGTATGGGATGATGACTGTTTTATAACTCAATGTGAAGAACAAACTTCACTGAATAGTGACAGCTGTGTTACCAACAGAGTGGATATCTGTGACAGTTTGCCTAGTCAGCATCATTTACTTTAATATCTCACTCTCTAAAACACTGAATGAGATCTCTTGACCAATCAAGGTCACAAGTACTGTGTAGATGGCATGGTCTGTAAAGTAAGCCTCAGGATTTGTTGTCTGGAAGGTGAAGAATTTTGTTTATTGTCAGTGTTCAAGACTTCTTGCACAGGGGATAGTTCTTAAGTGATGTATTTTTTAGTGTGAGAGCAAGTCATAGCTTCAGCATCATTTTTCTGTTGTCAAGGTCTTTTGACATATGACCATTTAGCCAGTGTCTTTTGATGTGCAGACAATCCATGAATCATTGATGTGTCATGGAAGAAACCTGTTCCATGGTCATGGTAGAGTGAGGAGGGGTCTGAGGCACCTGAAAGAATTGGTAGAATGCTGGTATTGGGTTTGGGCAACCACTTTATTGCTATTTCCAAGACCTGAAGAAGTTCCATTGCTGTGAATGGGTCAGTAGAGGGTGTTGCAGTAACTACTAATCCAGAATAAGAGGTCTCATTTATCACGAGGCAGAAAATAGGAGGCCACATTCTCACCCTGAACCACAATTACCTCTACTGTAACAGACATTACCGAGTCCTGGAAACAAAGATAATACCTTCAGAATGGACAGAAAGACTTCACAAAGCCATCTGTTTAGACAAGCACTAACTGCACAATTCCCTTACAGTTAATAATGGTGGCAGGATAACTGGAAAGAACACTGGGAGACATACTTTCAATCACTGCTCCTGGATCTGAGGGCACCTTGCACAACTACTTTCACCATCCAAGGTGGTCATGCAGTAAGGAGGCTGCAGGGTGAAATGATTACAACAGTATAGCAGACCCCAGCTCAGTGATCTAGACAGTGACTGGAAAAGTGGTTCATCAAGCACACACAAAAAAAAAAAAAAAAAAAAAAATTTAGACTGATTCTTATTTGTTAAAATAGATGTCCATGTTATAACTTGAAATGAGGGCCGCAATGATAATATTCCATACCTAATTCTTATTAATTTTTCCATAAAATTTAAAAAAATATGTACGTACTCACCAAAGATGGGTCTTATATTTAGTACAAGAACAGTACTATCATACCCTCCATTTCATGAGCACATAAAAAATTATAAAAACATTATAAAATTATCAAAATATCAAGAGAACTTTAGACAAAACATGTTTGTTATTATTAGGTTGAAGGGTTTTGATGGCCTCTGTCGTTAATTTGTTGTGTTAAAATGTTATGACGACCTAAGAGTTATTGCAACCTTTTACCCAAACAATAAGAGAGCCTAGGGACAAATACAACCTTTTAGACCAGTGATTCCCAAATTAGGTGGTGGAAAGATCCAGGGAAGCATTGAGGAATTTTGAATTTGCAGTAAACCTAATACCAAGAAATGGTGTGTTGGTATGTGTGTGGGGGCAGTGAGGGGGTGCACTAGGAATATGGCCCAGGAGCCAAGGAGGTGGCAGTCTGAACTGCTGCTTTAGACCAAAGTACATGTGTTTCCTGATAACTTCTCTCAGTATTTTGAAAATCATTCCAAAATACTCATAAAACAGGGTAAAACATTACTATGCCTCTACTAAACAGTGAATTCATCTCTGAAGAAGGCAGCGAGGAATGGCGGATGGCATGGGTTAATATGCCACTGTTCTCTCAGACATTTAACCCTGATGGCATAGAAGAAGGTAGAGGATAGGTAATCTGACTGTCAGATGCTGACCCAGAAAACATCAGATTTGCTCCAATCTGTGATTTATGAAAAGTAGTAAGGACATCTCAAAGTTGGGTAAGCTACTGGTGAGTACATATTCAAGGTTACAAGTAGTGCTGTATTGGTGAACATTATTTGAGTTAGTGTCACCATAAACAAAATAAAAAACAGCTGTCATAATGTTCAAGGGAAAGCACTAAACTTACAAGGGTCATACAATGCCTGAGGAATGGGAGGATATTAGACTGCATACAAGAGGAGGATAGCTCTATTTACCTAGTTCGAAAGACCTTTACCAGCACCAAGGAACCCTCTTAGGAGGGTACATAAAATAATTAGGCAAGGCAATATGGCATCGCCACTGACAAATCGAAGGGTGATGTACGATGTATGGCATTATCACCAGCTTCTTGACTTAAAAGATCGAACTTAAATAATACACCAAATCCTCGGACCTGTGGACATGCACAAAAGAATTTAAAAACCAAAAAGAACCACAACTTCTGTTAGGTATTACATATTTTATAGATTTTGTACTAGGTGCACCCCAGGCCTATTTGTGTTGGGCTATGAAGATTGTTTAAACTAGCAGAAGGTTATGGTCTCTAATGATCCATTATTTATATGAGCTATTACTTTTTCTCTGGTTTAAAACAGAGAGAAAGATAATCTCCAATGACTAAAAATTACTTGATAAACCCATAATAACAGATTAACCCTTAAACTGTCCAAACGTAGATCTATTTTTTTTTTTACATTTGAAAGCACATAAAATAAAACATAGATCTGTGTTCAGGGCACTAGTGGTGCAAATGTAGATCTATGTTTGGACTGCTTAAGAATTAAATACCAAGCAGACTCTCCTTTCAGGTTCTGACCAGGTAACATGATATAACATGGCAGTGTCTTGAATGAACTCGCTTGTCTGATGTTTTCTTCTGTCACTGTTGCAAAGGGAAGACCACTGAAATGCCTATCATAGAGGACAGCTACTCTATTACTGTATACCCACCACAATAGTACTGACACTAAATAAGAAGTTCTTTCTTTAAATTCTTATATATATCAACAGGTTAGGGGCCCTCTGCCATGAGGAACTTATTCACTGTGCACTGTGCTCTTATTAAATTTGGCAGTCATCTGCACAGTTGCTACTCTGTGGTGTTATCTTGGCATTCATCTATGTAGCTGCTCCTGTGTTGCTATCTTGGCATTCAACGGTGCAATTGCTACTGTGGTGTCATCTTTGGCAGTCATCTGTGCAGGTGCTATTGTGGTGTCATCTTTGCATCTCGGGATAATTTCAGAGTTTGGTATGAATCTCAGCAGTTCATAAGATTTTTTGCCAGCTACTGATTTAAAATCAAACACTTAAAGATGACATTACTTTCTAGTTCTGGAAATTCACTAATATTTTTTTGTAAAGCCAATCCTAAACAAATTCTTCTGGACATACCTGATATGGGGCATCATGCAGTGTATGGGGAGGGGCACGGGCAAGAGGTGTGTGGGTAGATCGACTGGAGTTCAAAGTGTCTGTGAGTAGAGTCTTGAACTGTGCTAAGGCAGCCTGAGCCCACAATGCTGGCCCACATTCCACACAATATCTGTAAAATACTACAATGATTACTACAGTTTTCCCTAAAATTGCCTCCTTACCACCAACTAAATTCTTCCGTTATATTCTCAAGCTGCTACCCTTAAATCAATGTTGCATCTTTGCAACCACTGCCATGTAATTTGAGTCAATTTCCATTAGCTATGTACCAGTCAACTGTACATTTGTTTAAAGGTATTTTAGGAACTATTTTTTTTTTTTTTTCAACAAGTCGGCCGTCTCCCACCGAGGCAGGGTGACCCAAAAAAGAAAGAAAATCCCAAAAAAGAAAATACTTTCATCATCATTCAACACTTTCATCACACTCGCACATTATCACTGTTTTTGCAGAGGTGCTCAGAATACAACAGTCTAGAAGCATACACATATAAAGATACACAACATATCCCTTCAAACTGCCAATATCCCAAACCCCTCCTTTAAAGTGCAGACATTGTATTTCCCATTTCCAGGACTCAAGTCCGACTATATGAAAATAACCGGTTTCCCTGAATCCCTTCACTAAATATTACCCTGCTCACACTCCAACAGATCGTCAGGTCCCAAGTACCATTCGTCTCCATTCACTCCTATCTAACACGCTCACGCACGCTTGCTGGAAGTCCAAGCCCCTCGCCCACAAAACCTCCTTTACCCCCTCTCTCCAACCCTTTTGAGGACGACCCCTACCCCGCCTTCCTTCCCCTATAGATTTATATGCTTTCCATGTCATTCTACTTTGATCCATTCTCTCTAAATGACCAAACCACCTCAACAACCCCTCTTCTGCCCTATGACTAATACTTTTATTAACTCCACACCTTTTCCTAATTTCCACACTCCGAATTTTCTGCATAATATTTACACCACACATTGCCCTTAAACAGGACATCTCCACTGCCTCCAACCGTCTCCTCGCTGCTGCATTTACCACCCAAGCTTCACACCCATATAAGAGTGTTGGTACTACTATACTTTCATACATTCCCTTCTTTGCCTCCATAGATAACGTTTTTTGACTCCACATATACCTCAACGCACCACTCACCTTTTTTCCCTCATCAATTCTATGATTAACCTCATCCTTCATAAATCCATCCACCGACACATCAACTCCCAAGTATCTGAAAACATTCACTTCTTCCAAACTCCTCCTCCCCAATTTGATATCCAATTTTTCTTTATCTAAATCATTTGACACCCTCTATCTTATTTATATTTATATCTTATTTATATAAATTAAAAACTGCTCAAATGCAAGGTAACAGATAAACTTATAGAGTTTCACTTGCCTTGTAAATCAAACAAGCAATGAAGCACACTTCAGCTTATGAACTATGTTCCATCACACAATTTTGAAAATGGTTATGGATAATTACAACAGCAATGTAAAAACCACTGAAACTAGGAAAATGCTTCTTTAATGCAATAAAAAAGATCAATCTGACAAAGAATAATGTGCATACAATGTGAAGGAAAATTTAACGAGGCCAGAGCAGACACATCTACAAACTTAAAAACTGAGCCTTAGCTAACAGTCTTTCCTCAGAGCAGTGTATGGTTCACCCATGTACACATAAGTGTATTACACAGATTTAAAATGCAAATCCTGTACAAGACTCATGAATTAAGAGAGACTAGGCTGCATAAATGCAAGAATTATGTGGATTAAAGTAAAGGTTGGATGCGAGAAGTGGGTCATAATAAGTGTGTATGCACCTGGAGAAGAAAGGAATGCAGAGGAGAGAGAGAGAGATTTTGGGAGATGTTAAGTGAATGTATAGGAGCCTTTGAACCATGTGAGAGAGTAATTGTGGTAGGGGACCTGAATGCTAAAGTAGGAGAAACTTTTAGAGAGGGTGTGGTAGGTACGTTTGGGGTGCCATGTGTAAATGATAATGGGAGCCCTTTGATTGAACTTTGTATAGAAAGGGGTTTAGTTATAGGTAATACATATTTTAAGAAAAAGAGGATTAATAAGTATACAAGATATGATGTAGGGCGAAATGACAGTAGTTTGTTGGATTATGTATTGGTAGATAAAAGACTGTTGAGTAGACTTCAGGATGTACATGTTTATAGAGGGGCCACAGATATATCAGATCACTTTCTAGTTGTAGCTACACTGAGAGTAAAAGGTAGATGTGATACAAGGAGAATAGAAGCATCAGGGAAGAGAGAGGTGAAGGTTTATAAACTAAAAGAGGAGGCAGTTAGGGTAAGATATAAACAGCTATTGGAGGATAGATGGGCTAATGAGAGCATAGGCAATGGGGTCGAAGAAGTATGGGGTAGGTTTAAAAATGTAGTGTTAGAGTGTTCAGCAGAAGTTTGTGGTTACAGGAAAGTGGGTGCGGGAGGGAAGAGGAGCGATTGGTGAAATGATGATGTGAAGAGAGTAGTAAGGGAGAAAAAGTTAGCATATGAGAAGCTTTTACAAAGTAGAAGTTATGCAAGGAGGGAAGAGTATATGGAGAAAAAGAGAGAGGTTAAGAGAGTGGTGAAGCAATGTAAAAAGAGAGCAAATGAGAGAGTGGGTGAGATGTTATCAACAAATTTTGTTGAAAATAAGAAAAAGTTTTGGAGTGAGATTAACAAGTTAAGAAAGCCTAGAGAACAAATGGATTTGTCAGTTAAAAATAGGAGAGGAGAGTTATTAAATGGAGAGTTAGAGGTATTGGGAAGATGGAGGGAATATTTTGAGGAATTATTAAATGTTGATGAAGATAGGGAAGCTGTGATTTCGTGTATAGGGCAAGGAGGAACAACATCTTGTAGGAGTGAGGAAGAGCCAGTTGTGAGTGTGGGGGAAGTTCGTGAGGCAGTAGGTAAAATGAAAGGGGGTAAGGCAGCCGGGATTGATGGGATAAAGATAGAAATGTTAAAAGCAGGTGGGGATATAGTTTTGGAGTGGTTGGTGCAATTATTTAATAAATGTATGGAAGAGGGTAAGGTACCAAGGGATTGGCAGAGAGCATGCATAGTTCCTTTGTATAAAGGCAAAGGGGATAAAAGAGAGTGCAAAAATTATAGGGGGATAAGTCTGTTGAGTTCTCCATGGGGAAGTGGAACAGAATTCTTCCTCCGTAAGCCATGCGTGTTGTAAGAGGCAACTAAAATGCCGGGAGCAAGGGGCTAGTAACCTCTTCTCCTGTATATATTACTAAATGTAAAAGGAGAAACTTTCGTTTTTCCTTTTGGGCCACCCCGCCTCGGTGGGATGCGGCCGGTGTGTTGAAAGAAAGAAAGAAGTCTGTTGAGTATACCTGGCAAAGTGTATGGTAGAGTTATTATTGAAAGAAGTAAGAGTAAGACGGAGAATAGGATAGCAGATGAACAAGGAGGCTTTAGGAAAGGTAGGGGGTGTGTGGACCAGGTGTTTACAGTGAAACATATAAGTGAACAGTATTTAGATAAGGCTAAAGAGGTCTTTGTGGCATTTATGGATTTGGAAAAGGCGTATGACAGGGTGGATAGGGGGGCAATGTGGCAGATGTTGCAGGTGTATGGTGTAGGAGGTAGGTTACTGAAAGCAGTGAAGAGTTTTTACGAGGATAGTGAGGCTCAAGTTAGAGTATGTAGGAAAGAGGGAAATTATTTCCCAGTAAAAGTAGGCCTTAGACAAGGATGTGTGATGTCACCGTGGTTGTTTAATATATTTATAGATAGGGTTGTAAGAGAAGTAAATGCGAGGGTCTTGGCAAGAGGCGTGGAGTTAAAAGATAAAGAATCACACATAAAGTGGGAGTTGTCACAGTTTCTCTTTGCTGATGACACTGTGCTCTTGGGAGATTCTGAAGAGAAGTTGCAGAGATTGGTGGATGAATTTGGTAGGGTGTGCAAAAGAAGAAAATTGAAAGTGAATACAGGAAAGAGTAAGGTTATGAGGATAACAAAAAGATTAGGTGATGAAAGATTGGATATCAGATTGGAGGGAGAGAGTATGGAGGAGGTGAATGTATTCAGATATTTGGGAGTGGACATGTCAGCGGATGGGTCTATGAAAGATGAGGTGAATCATAGAATTGATGAGGGGAAAAGGGTGAGTGGTGCACTTAGGAGTCTGTGGAGACAAAGAACTTTGTCCTTGGAGGCAAAGAGGGGAATGTATGAGAGTATAGTTTTACCAACGCTCTTATATGTGTGTGAAGCATGGGTGATGAATGTTGCAGCGAGGAGAAGGCTGGAGGCAGTGGAGATGTCATGTCTGAGAGCAATGTGTGGTGTGAATATAATGCAGAGAATTCGTAGTTTGGAAGTTAGGAGGAGGTGCGGGATTACCAAAACTGTTGTCCAGAGGGCTGAGGAAGGGTTGTTGAGGTGATTCGGACATGTGGAGAGAATGAAGCGAAACAGAATAACTTCAAGAGTGTATCGGTCTGTAGTGGAAGGAAGGCAGGGTAGGGGTCGGCCTAGGAAAGGTTGGAGGGAGGGGGTAAAGGAGGTTTTGTGTGCGAGGGGCTTGGACTTCCAGCAGGCATGCTTGAGCGTGTTTGATAGGAGTGAATGGAGACAAATGGTTTTTAATACTTGACGTGCTGTTGGAGTGTGAGCAAAGTAACATTTATGAAGGGGTTCAGGGAAACCGGCAGGCTGGACTTGAGTCCTGGAGACAGGAAGTACAGTGCCTGCACTCTGAAGGAGGGGTGTTAATGTTGCAGTTTAAAAACTGTAGTGTAAAGCACCCTTCTGGCAAGACAGTGATGGAGTGAATGATGGTGAAAGTTTTTCTTTTTCGGGCCACCCTGCCTTGGTGGGAATCGGCCAGTGTGATAATAAAAAAAAAAAATAGGCTGCAGTTCACAAATCCTTGTAACAATCCACACAGGTTTAGCATTTCATGAAATACACGGACAGTGCAAATGATCTGTGAATGAAGATGCTCACGACTTCTAGCAAAGGTGAATTAGTGCCTTCTTCTTTGGAGATTTCTAGCTTTAATAAGGTCACTCAACCAATACAGGTTTGACACAAGGGCTCT
The DNA here is from genome assembly GCF_038502225.1 of Cherax quadricarinatus. Taxonomy (NCBI): domain Eukaryota; kingdom Metazoa; phylum Arthropoda; class Malacostraca; order Decapoda; family Parastacidae; genus Cherax; species Cherax quadricarinatus. The sequence continues at coordinate 51,025,624 of NC_091304.1, forward strand.
CAGTACAGAATGATGAATATGAAAAACTATTTCTGCAAAGTATGGTTTACACTCGATTAAAAAAAAAAAAAAATAGGCGACATTATTGACATACTTTATAGATAGCCCCCGGTTATGCAGAACTTGCCATTTACTGTTTTCAGGCAGATAAATAATTGAACTGTACTATCTGAGGGAGACTCAGATAATACAATTCTGTTAGGTTTAGGTTTAGCCTTTCAGTTCTTATGGTTCCTTTGTCATGTACTTTGTTCCATGGGCACAGTGTGACAGTAGATCCTTTGAGAGACACTGAAGTTCCTCAGTGGTTAGTAGTATTTGAACATTTTCCAGGATGGGACATCAAGGCAAGTGATACTGAATACTCTCCCCCCCCCTCCCAAAAAAAAAGAACAATCATGCTTTTATTCAACTAGAGAATCTGAAATTCTTATTGAAAACACATTACCAATTGCCTTTTTACAAAAAGGAAGAATGAAAGAAGGTAAAGCAGCTAAGAGAGATGCAATTAAAACAAAGATGTTAAAAGCAGGTGGATATAGAGACCTGGAGTGGTGGGTATACTGTATTTGTTAAATACATGCATACATGAAAAAAAGGAAATACCTAAAGTTTGTCAGAAAGCATGCATGTTTTAACTGGGAGAAGTGCTAAACCCATAGGGATCATATAGTGCTAGGGAAACAGAAGGACACACGACCATAACACAAGACACACATCACTTTTTGATGTACCCCGTGTCTTTATCACACTGTAAAAACTATGCACATAGGGGCCCCCAAAATTTGGAATTCATTACCAGTAAATACTAAAGTAACCCAGTCTGAACATCACTCTAAGACTTCTCAAAAACCACCTACTCACCCTAAACTAAATACTTAATACTAAATATTTAACTTTACCAAAAAATCTCCCAATTACCTAAATCTTAAAACTTCAAAACTAGATGTCCAAAGATCATACATTACATAAAACTACATTGTAGTATAAATACCTACCCAAAACACTACTGCCTTACACCCAATTGTAATATTCTCATACTGTAAACTACTTTCAACAACTCACAATGTCATATTCCCATAATATAATTTAAATATTTACTATTGATATACAAAACCTACAAAATACTCTCAACCTGTCCCAATGTAATATCCCCGGATTATAATTTGAGTAAACATACTGTCTACTATAAATAAAAACTGATGTACAACTTAAACTACGATCAATTTCTCTAGTATTCAGTAGTCTGTAAGCCATTAAATTTAGTCTGCTCATAATGCCAAGGCATGATAGTGGCTCTCTTTGCACTGCAACTCATTACTGTAATCATAATCTCAATGTAATCTTGCAAGGAAATAAAAATTTGTATTTGAGGGCAATCAGATTTGATCCAAGACAGAGGAGAAGTCCAATTCTCTGAATCAATAGCTCCTCACCAGCATTAACTGTGACCTATGTAAATTTACCGTGGGAACCAAACTGTGACTCACATAAATTTAAGTGCAATTTTGTTGCCTTCAAATTTGGCATCTACCAACATTTTATGTCTTGGCTCAACTGATGACCAGACAGGTCCAAGCACTGCATCCTGGGTAACGGTGCTTCTTCAACACATACAGAAGGTGCGAGATGTGTCATGTTGCATCTATGTGAATGTTTCAAGGAGTATCAAACCTTGAAGCAAATCTAATATAATGAGAGAGAGGGATGGGGGGGTGTGATGAGCTGGAGAGACAGAAGGTAGGTGGATGATGGGGGAGTGAGGGTGGTTGGAAGGAAGAAGGGAGACTACATGTGTACAAGGCACAGGTGACAGGAAACTGAAAAAAAAGGTGTGTATATGTTAAGTCTACAATTCTTTACCAATCTCTGCCTTGCCTTGCTTGGCCTGCCTATCTTGCACTCCTTGTCCTGCCATGCTCTGGCAGGGCAAGCCAGTGTAGACAGTAGGCCTTCACTGTACATACATACTTGAGAACATCAACTGCATCTCATACAACTGACAACTTTCGTGACTTCTCAATATCTTCATCATCACTACCTTGTTCTTCTATCCTAATAGACCCCTCTCAATTTCTGCATCACTCAACTCTGGTAACCAATATCACCACTTTCTACTAACCACGCTATTACATCTTCCTCTAACTTTCGTTTCTCCCACCCTCTGAAGGGTGTAATCAAATCACTGGCCTCAAACCCCTCCAAGTCCAGCTCAGTATCAAGGTTATATAAAAAAAAATTCCAACCATTAGTTATTTTGTCCATTTTGGTTCCTTCAATGATGTTGCTACATTGAAGATGGCAGACTACAGGTTACACCTTTTGATGTTGTTGAACGTGTGAAGGCCTCTAGTATCTCTTTCAAAAGCTTCCTCCTCCTCGATTACTACCAGTCCATCTACTGGATGGTCTCGCTTTACAGCATTTCGCTAATACAGCAGTTTTCAATTATATTCATTCTTCAGTTATTCAGACTTTTTACAATAAATATATTCACCACTCCTTGTAAGCTAAGGATGAAAATATTTTAAGGTAAGTAATGTGTTCTCCATGGGGAAATGGAAAAGAGACGACTAAAATGAGAGGAGCAAGGGGCTAGTAACCCCTTCTCCTGTATAAATTACTAAATTTAAAAAGAGAAACTTTCATTTTTCTTCTTAGGTTACCCTGCCTTGGTGGGATAGAGTAAATGTTATCAGATTTTTATATGCATCTGAAAGTGAAAAAAGGTTATGATTCACTTTACAGTGATTTTTGCTTTACAACGGTAGCCAGGAACCTAACCTGCTGTATAAGCAGGGTCCTGCTGTGTATACTAGTGCAGCCTCTTGCAGGCTGCAATAACCTCCTGATCCATAAGTTGGATCAGGAAGGTGGTATCAGGAGGCAGAAACATGACCGTGTACTTCAGGGACAAAATGTAGAAAAAAAGACAGTTACCAAATACTTTCTTTTTTCAACAAACCGGCCATATCCCACCAAAGCAGAGTGGCCCAAAAAGAAAAACAAAAGTTTCTCTTTTTAACTTTAGTAATATATACAGGAGAAGCCCCTTGCTCCCGACATTTTGGTTGCCTCTTACGACACATGGCTTATGGAGGGAGAATTCTGTTCCACTTCCCCATGGAGATAAGAGGAAATAAACAAGAACAAAAACTAGTAAGAAAATAGAAGAAAACCCAGTGGAGTGTGTACATATATATATGCTTGTACATGCACGTGTAGTGTGACCTAAGTTAAAGTAGAAATAGCAAGATGTACCCGAAATCTTGCATGTTTATGAGACAGAAAAAAAGACACCAGCAATTCTACCATCATGTAAAACAATTACAGGCTCTCATTTTTCACTCACTTGGCAGGATGGCAGTACTTCCCTGGGTGGTTGCTGCCAACAACCTACTACCTAGGAGTTGCCAAACACATGTACATCCTTGTCAAACCAGCCTTTCTAATCCTTGTAATAATTAATTGGGAACTCATTCATGTCAAATTTACACTGAGAATTATCAGCATTAACACAGCACAATGCTCAGAAGCAGTCTTTACTGAGGTTACGGCCTTGTATTCTTCCTTTATGCTGAGAGGCTAGTGTATTGGACAGCAGTGAATGAAAAACAAGTCATCAGAATTAAACAGCTGAGATAGTGGGAGCTTCTCACTACCTATCAAATGATGTAACATTAATCTGAAAAGATCAACTTTTGTCTATAGGTGCACTACCAGCCTCACCATAAATCTTCACATTACTCAAACTATGATCATTACAGAAGTGCCAGAGCCACCCATCACTTGCTTGAAACTCTAAGCTCATATGTTTTACCAGCCTATGAGCAGCAAAGTGAAGATCAACATCACGAAAATTAACACCAACAGTGTTATGCTGCTTCTTCAAGCTTTTAATTATGGACTGTTTTCATAACCTTTCTAGGGCCAACTGTTGAACTTCTATGGCTAGCATCTACACTAAATTTAAAAGCATATACTGTCTCCTAGGTAGTAGGTTGGTAGACAGCAACCGCCCAGGGAGGTACTACCGTCCTGCCAAGCGAGTGTAAAACGAAAGCCTGTAATTGTTTTACATGATGGTAGGATTGCTGGTGCCCTTTTTTCTGTCTCATGAACATGCAAGATTTCAAGTATGTCTTGCTACTTCTACTTACACTTAGGTCACATTACACATACATGTACAAGCATATATATACATACACACCCCTCTGAGTTTTCTTCTATTTTCTTTCTAGTTCTTATTCTTGTTTATTTCCTCTTATCTCCATGGGGAAGTGGAACAGAATTCTTTCTCCGTAAGCCATGCATGTTGTAAGAGGCGACTAAAATGCCGGGAGCAAGGGGTTAGTAACCTCTTCTCCTGTATATATTACTAAATGTAAAAGGAGAAACTTTTGTTTTTTCCTTTTGGGCCACCCCGCCTTGGTGGGATACGGCCGGTGTGTTGAAAGAAAGAATACTAAGTCTGTCCTTGCTTCTATGGATAGCAGACACTGTTTCTGAACACTATCTTCTTCACATGCCAATGCCACTGAGACACCAGACTTAGTTCAAGTTTCTGCTTAGCAATGAGAACCACACACTTCCTCTTGATCCATCACTGGCTTTCAAAGCCACTGTCAATTGCACTTTACTTAATATGTTCATAAAATCGCATAAAATACTAAATCCAGGGAAAACTAGACTGAATGACAAGTGTCTGCATGAGTGAGCACAAACTAGTGCAGAAGGCCTAAGGCTCTAGGAAAAATAAAAAACAGGCAGGTCGTGGGCATGGCTGCTCTGCCACATACTAGACAAATGCCTGAGTCATTAGGCTTGGCCAAATGCTTCAGACGGCAACTGGACACTCTCACTACAGACAAAATCATACTTGAAGACTTTCCCATTTTGTCCAATGCATCCAACATTTGCATGAAGAAAAATGCTTGCAATGTCCAAAACTGCCCAAATTCAATAACGAGAGAATCTATCAATGAGGGGTCTTACTGTAGGTATGTGACAATGGTAACAGTTGTGTGATGAGGTAGATACAACCAAGTCTAATTATGACCACCAATGTGAATAAGTGATAGCACATTATTCTCAAAAAAATATTCTGATGTATTAGCTCCAGGAACTCACAAGAATAGTGCTTCAGTTGCAATCAATCCAATGAAATCACCACATACACGATGATGACAATTCTTCTTCTTTGCAAAGGATTCAATAAGAGAACCAGAAAGTTTGGATTTCAAGTGTAACCTTTGGCTCAGTTACCATGGCACAAACTCTTTCAGGTAATTCCTTGAGTGTTGAATTTAAGCAAGAATGCTGATAATTTCTTTATCTGAACAAGATAAAAGGTCAACCAAAGCTATTCCAGGTAGGATCTTTGTTGATTCTGAGACCACAAAAACAGGATCAGCAGGAAAACAGGAAGCCACGGAAGTCTTAGCCCTCTATTTCTCTTCAGCAGCATTATCCACTGAAATTGCAGGTTTTGGCATGACAATCAGAACCCACTAATCCTGAACTACAGTGTTCACTCCATGGTTATTAATCCTGTTTCTTTTTCGGGTCACTGCCTCGGTGGGAGATGGCCAGTATGTAAAAAAAAATTTGCTTCTTCAATGCCTTTTTATCGGCGTTAATAACAAAAGGCCTCACAATTCACTGCTAAGCTTAGATGGCTTCTCATCCACTTAAAGCTTTTTAAGGAAAATCATTCAAAACATTGCCACTGCACCAAATATGGCCACAAACATTATCCACCAATAATCCCTGAAAGTCAGAATGCTTACCCTCCAATGAACAACATCCACTCTAAGCACACATTCACTACACAATCAGCAAAAACCAATTTAATGCCTACACATGAACTTATAATTATCATTTAAATTGACACAGGCAAAAAGAAACCAAATCACTACAAAAGGCACATTAAGTGCCATAGCATTTTTTGCAACTAACCTCATACACAGGACACCCAGTCTTTCCTTTCATACCCCATATTTATGAAGACCTTAACCAGACTGAAAACTCAAAGCAAATAACCTGTCTGGAGTAAACCCCCAGACAGTGCTGCTTCCATTTGTGCCACTTAGATGTAACTGTCTGCAAGGCTGCCACAAGCAGGTGGGACACAAGTTGATTACACTCTAAAGTGAAACCCCAAAGTACATCAGCAAAATACCTTTTCACTTACTAACACTGCAGATGTTAAATTTTTCTTATGATGTTGAGCTTAGAAGCAGTGGAGGCCAACCTCTCTGGTTATGATACAACCACTGACCAAAGATGTCTTTAAAGTCCTGCCTAGTCTGACTTTTCCTTTGAGTTCCCCTTCTTTCTTTAATATTTTTCTGAATCTGCTGTTCAGATTTAGTTTGCAATTTTCTTAGTTAACCTTATCACTGTCTCTTACATAGACATTCATGACTGGTGCCCGTGTTGCTTGCATAAATCCACGTTTTGGGCACAGTGCTCTCAAATATGCTGTGAGTGGTAATTTTGTCCTAGACATGAAAGAATGTGTCTGAGCAGTGAGTGTGCATAATATAAAAAAAAATCCTGCCCCATGCAGAACATGAAAGGAAAAGCAAACCCCCGGCCATGTGCTTGGGGCTTCCTGACAATAAAATGGTCAAGTCTAAATACTTGTAATATTTGTAACTGCAAGAAAGAGGCCTGTTTCATCACAATTGAACACTTGTTGGGGGACAAATTTTTCAGCCTCTACATAATTTTGGAATTCACGCACAAATTTTACAGCTGCTTGTTTGTTGGAACTGGCAGCCTCACCATGCCTTACAACACTGTGTATGCCACATCGCTTCTTTAATTTTTTGAACCAGCCTTTGCTGGCCTTAAATTCACTAACATCAGCATTTGTTCCAGGCATTTTCTGTATGAGATCATCATGCAACTGCCTTGCCTTTTCGCAACTTATCAACTGCACAATACTATCTCCCGCTAATTGTTTCTCACTGATCCACACCAACAACAATTTCTCCACTTGTTCAATTTCTTGTGATCTCTGTTTCGTTATCACATTTACTCCTTTTGCAACATCAGCTTCCTTGATTTCTTTTTCCTTCGCCACAATGGAACTGATGGCGCCTTCCCATACATCCTGGCGAGGTCAGCAACATGTTATGATACTATCATTCTTGTACGATTTCTTTCTTCAATTCTACGGTGTTCCTCACTTTCTTTACCAAAGGATTGGCACTAGTAGCTTTCTTTGGGCCCATGGTGGCTTATTTAGCAGTCACACACAATAAACAAGTCCAAAAACAATGGATTATTACGAAATGTTTCGTATGACCTCGCAGGATATGTTCACTCACCGAGAAACAACACGACGCTGCCTGAGAATGTGTGTGGGAGGCAATTGTGTCTGTGCTGGGCACTGGACAGGTTCCATACCATTGATGAAAACGGAGAAAATCAAAGAAAACAGAGGCAATATTTTGACAAAAAAAAGTCAGCGATAACAGAGACGAAAAGAGAGGGTCCACTGTAATGTCTTAAATTTCAAGTCTCTTTTGTGTAGGTTATTTGTGCATTCTTCCAGTCAAGGTATTGCATCTTTTTTTATTCTTTAGTAAATTTGAAATGTATGCAATACTGTACCCTCTGATGGCCAAGTACAATGATTGTGAAATTTAAAAGAAATTTTGGCAAGAGAACCGCCAGGAAAAGACTATCAACTTTTATATATACACCACTTTATCAAATTCAAATAAATAAATAGGATATACATGTAAATAATTATGGCATCAACTGAAGCTATGGCAACTCCAGCCAAGCTTTCCCCTCACCCTTAGAGTATAAGTCATAAAGTACACACTTAATCCAGTGTCCTCTGTCACCAGCAGCCAGATGGTATGGGTAGAAGTCCATCTCGAGCTGACATATGGCAACCTGCAGTACCGCTCCTGAAGACAAGTCTGGGTGACTTGACCGTCCCGCTGAAAGCACAAATGCTAAAGGTAAGTTTGATTTTTGTAACCATTAATTAAAAATGTTTAGCCCATTTCCTGTACACATTTGTGTCATATAGTAAAAAATACACACATCCTATTAGGAACCAATATGAACACATGTTTCACTTATTGGCTGCACCAATACTTAAGACTTTGGTAGGAGAATTCTACTATTGCATATGTGTATGTATGTGGGAGACGGCCAACTTGTTGAAAAAAAAAAAAAATTATATATATATATATATATATATATATATATATATATATATATATATATATATATATATATATATATATATATATATATATATATATATAATATATATATATATAATATATATATATATATATATAATATATATATAATATATATATATATATATATATATATATATATATATATATAATATATATATAGGTAGTAGGTTGGTAGACAGCAACCACCCAGGGAAGTACTACCGTCCTGCCAGATGACTGTGAAACAAAAACCTGTAACTGTTTTGCATGATGGTAGGATTGCTGGTTTCTTTTTCTGTCTCATAAACACGCTAAGATAACAGGGATATCTTGCTACTCCTACTTACACTTTGGTCACACTTCACAGACACGCACATGCATATATATATATACATACATCTAGGTTTTTCTCCTTTTTCTAAATAGCTCTTGTTCTTTTTTATTTCTTCTATTGTCCATGGGGAAGTGGAAAAGAATCTTTCCTCCGTAAGCCATGCGTGTCGTATGAGGCGACTAAAATGCCGGGAGCAATGGGCTAGTAACCCCTTCTCCTGTATACAATTACTAAAAAAGAGAAGAAGAAAAACTTTATAAAACTGGGTTGCTTAAATGTGCGTGGATGTAGTGCGGATGACAAGAAACAGATGATTGCTGATGTTATGAATGAAAAGAAGTTGGATGTCCTGGCCCTAAGCGAAACAAAGCTGAAGGGGGTAGGAGAGTTTCAGTGGGGGGAAATAAATGGGATTAAATCTGGAGTATCTGAGAGAGTTAGAGCAAAGGAAGGGGTAGCAGTAATGTTAAATGATCAGTTATGGAAGGAGAAAAGAGAATATGAATGTGTAAATTCAAGAATTATGTGGATTAAAGTAAAGGTTGGATGCGAGAAGTGGGTCATAATAAGCGTGTATGCACCTGGAGAAGAGAGGAATGCAGAGGAGAGAGAGAGATTTTGGGAGATGTTAAGTGAATGTATAGGAGCCTTTGAACCAAGTGAGAGAGTAATTGTGGTAGGGGACTTGAATGCTAAAGTAGGAGAAACTTTTAGAGAGGGTGTGGTAGGTAAGTTTGGGGTGCCAGGTGTAAATGATAATGGGAGCCCTTTGATTGAACTTTGTATAGAAAGGGGTTTAGTTATAGGTAATACATATTTTAAGAAAAAGAGGATAAATAAGTATACATGATATGATGTAGGGCGAAATGACAGTAGTTTGTTGGATTATGTATTGGTAGATAAAAGACTGTTGAGTAGACTTCAGGATGTACATGTTTATAGAGGGGCCACAGATATATCAGATCACTTTCTAGTTGTAGCTACACTGAGAGTAAAAGGTAGATGGGATACAAGGAGAATAGAAGCATCAGGGAAGAGAGAGGTGAAGGTTTATAAACTAAAAGAGGAGGCAGTTAGGGTAAGATATAAACAGCTATTGGAGGATAGATGGGCTAATGAGAGCATAGGCAATGGGGTCGAAGAGGTATGGGGTAGGTTTAAAAATGTAGTGTTAGAGTGTTCAGCAGAAGTTTGTGGTTACAGGAAAGTGGGTGCAGGAGGGAAGAGGAGCGATTGGTGGAATGATGATGTAAAGAGAGTAGTAAGGGAGAAAAAGTTAGCATATGAGAAGTTTTTACAAAGTAGAAGTGATGCAAGGAGGGAAGAGTATATGGAGAAAAAGAGAGAAGTTAAGAGAGTGGTGAAGCAATGTAAAAAGAGAGCAAATGAGAGAGTGGGTGAGATGTTATCAACAAATTTTGTTGAAAATAAGAAAAAGTTTTGGAGTGAGATTAACAAGTTAAGAAAGCCTAGAGAACAAATGGATTTGTCAGTTAAAAATAGGAGAGGAGAGTTATTAAATGGAGAGGTAGAGGTATTGGGAAGATGGAAGGAATATTTTGAGGAATTGTTAAATGTTGATGAAGATAGGGAAGCTGTGATTTCGTGTATAGGGCAAGGAGGAATAACATCTTGTAGGAGTGAGGAAGAGCCAGTTGTGAGTGTGGGGGAAGTTCGTGAGGCAGTAGGTAAAATGAAAGGGGGTAAGGCAGCCGGGATTGATGGGATAAAGATAGAAATGTTAAAAGCAGGTGGGGATATAGTTTTGGAGTGGTTGGTGCAATTATTTAATAAATGTATGGAAGAGGGTAAGGTACCTAGGGATTGGCAGAGAGCATGCATAGTTCCTTTGTATAAAGGCAAAGGGGATAAAAGAGAGTGCAAAAATTATAGGGGGATAAGTCTGTTGAGTGTACCTGGTAAAGTGTATGGTAGAGTTATAATTGAAAGAATTAAGAGTAAGACGGAGAATAGGATAGCAGATGAACAAGGAGGCTTTAGGAAAGGTAGGGGGTGTGTGGACCAGGTGTTTACAGTGAAACATATAAGTGAACAGTATTTAGATAAGGCTAAAGAGGTCTTTGTGGCATTTATGGATTTGGAAAAGGCGTATGACAGGGTGGATAGGGGGGCAATGTGGCAGATGTTGCAAGTGTATGGTGTAGGAGGTAGGTTACTGAAAGCAGTGAAGAGTTTTTACGAGGATAGTGAGGCTCAAGTTAGAGTATGTAGGAAAGAGGGAAATTTTTTCCCAGTAAAAGTAGGCCTTAGACAAGGATGTGTGATGTCACCGTGGTTGTTTAATATATTTATAGATGGGGTTGTAAGAGAAGTAAATGCGAGGGTCTTGGCAAGAGGCGTGGAGTTAAAAGATAAAGAATCACACACAAAGTGGGAGTTGTCACAGCTGCTCTTTGCCGATGACACTGTGCTCTTGGGAGATTCTGAAGAGAAGTTGCAGAGATTGGTGGATGAATTTGGTAGGGTGTGCAAAAGAAGAAAATTAAAGGTGAATACAGGAAAGAGTAAGGTTATGAGGATAACAAAAAGATTAGGTGATGAAAGATTGAATATCAGATTGGAGGGAGAGAGTATGGAGGAGGTGAACGTATTCAGATATTTGGGAGTGGACGTGTCAGCGGATGGGTCTATGAAAGATGAGGTGAATCATAGAATTGATGAGGGAAAAAGAGTGAGTGGTGCACTTAGGAGTCTGTGGAGACAAAGAACTTTGTCCTTGGAGGCAAAGAGGGGAATGTATGAGAGTATAGTTTTACCAACGCTCTTATATGGGTGTGAAGCGTGGGTGATGAATGTTGCAGCGAGGAGAAGGCTGGAGGCAGTGGAGATGTCATGTCTGAGGGCAATGTGTGCTGTGAATATAATGCAGAGAATTCGTAGTTTGGAAGTTAGGAGGAGGTGCGGGATTACCAAAACTGTTGTCCAGAGGGCTGAGGAAGGGTTGTTGAGGTGGTTCGGACATGTAGAGAGAATGGAGCGAAACAGAATGACTTCAAGAGTGTATCAGTCTGTAGTGGAAGGAAGGCGGGGTAGGGGTCGGCCTAGGAAGGGTTGGAGGGAGGGGGTAAAGGAGGTTTTGTGTGCGAGGGGCTTGGACTTCCAGCAGGCATGCGTGAGCGTGTTTGATAGGAGTGAATGGAGACAAATGGTTTTTAATACTTGACGTGCTGTTGGAGTGTGAGCAAAGTAACATTTATGAAGGGATTCAGGGAAACCGGCAGGCCGGACTTGAGTCCTGGAGATGGGAAGTACAGTGCCTGCACTCTGAAGGAGGGGGGTTAATGTTGCAGTTTAAAAACTGTAGTGTAAAGCACCCTTCTGGCAAGACAGTGATGGAGTGAATGATGGTGAAAGTTTTTCTTTTTCGGGCCACCCTGCCTTGGTGGGAATCGGCCGGTGTGATAATAAAAAAAAAAAAAAAATATATATATTTATATATATCTTTCTTTCTTTCAACACACCGGCCGTATCCCACCGAGGCGGGGTGGCCCAAAAGGAAAAACGAAAGTTTCTCCTTTTACATTTAGTAATATATACAGGAGAAGAGGTTACTAGCCCCTTGCTCCCGGCATTTTAGTTGCCTCTTACAACACGCATGGCTTACGGAGGAAGAATTCTGTTCCACTTCCCCATGGAGATAAGAGGAAATAAACAAGAATAAGAACTAGAAAGAAAATAGAAGAAAACCCAGAGGGGTGTGTATATATGTGCTTGTACATGTATGTGTAGTGTGACCTAAGTGTAAGTAGAAGTAGCAAGACATACCTGAAATCTTGCATGTTCATGAGACAGAAAAAAGGACACCAGCAATCCTACCATCATGTAAAACAATTACAGGCTTTCGTTTTACACTCACTTGGCAGGACGGTAGTACCTCCCTGGGCGGTTGCTGTCTACCAACCTACTACCTATAATTTATATATATATTATATATATATATATTTTTTTTTTTTTTCAACAAGTTGGTCGTCTCCCACCGAGGCAGGGTGACCCAAAAAAGAAAGAAAATCCCCAAAAAGAAAATACTTTCATCATCATTCAACACTTTCACCACACTCACACATTATCACTGTTTTTGCAGAGGTGCTCAGAACACAACAGTTTAGTAGCATATACGTATAAAGATACACAACATATCCCTCCAAACTGCCAATATCCCAAACCCCTCCTTTAAAGTGCAGGCATTGTACTTCCCATTTCCAGGACTCAAGTCCGACTATATGAAAATAACCGGTTTCCCCGAATCCCTTCACTAAATATTACTCTGCTCACACTCCAACAGGTCGTCAGGTCCCAAGTACCATTTGTCTCCATTCACTCCTATCTAACACGCTCACGCACGCTTGCTGGAAGTCCAAGCCCCTCGCCCACAAAACCTCCTTTACCCCCTCTCTCCAACATTTTCGAGGACGACTCCTACCCCGCCTTCCTTCCCCTATAGATTTATATGCTTTCCATGTCATTCTACTTTGATCCATTCTCTCTAAATGACCAAACCACCTCAACAACCCCTCTTCTGCCCTCTGACTAATACTTTTATTAACTCCACACCTTTTCCTAATTTCCACACTCCGAATTTTCTGCATAATATTTACACCACACATTGCCCTTAGACAGGACATCTCCACTGCCTCCAACCGTCTCCTCGCTGCTGCATTTACCACCCAAGCTTCACATCCATATAAGAGTGTTGGTACTACTATACTTTCATACATTCCCTTCTTTGCCTCCATAGATAACGTTTTTTGACTCCACATATACCTCAACGCACCACTCACCTTTTTTCCTTCATCAATTCTATGATTAACCTCATCCTTCATAAATCCATCCGCCAACCCATCAACTCCCAAGTATCTGAAAACATTCACTTCTTCCATACTCCTCCTCCCCAATTTGATATCCAATTTTTCTTTATCTAAATCATTTGATACCCTCATCACCTTACTCTTTTCTATGTTCACTTTCAACTTTCTACTTTTACACACACTCCCAAACTCATCCACTAACCTTTGCAATTTTTCTTTAGAATCTCCCATAAGCACAGTATCATCAGCAAAAAGTAACTGTGTCAATTCCCACTTTGTATTTGGTTCCCCATAATTTAATCCCACCCCTCTCCCGAACACCCTAGCATTTACTTCTTTTACAACCCCATCTATAAATATATTAAACAACCATGGTGACATTACACATCCCTGTCTAAGACCTACTTTTACCGGGAAGTAATCTCCCTCTCTTCTACACACCCTAACCTGAGCCTCACTATCCTCATAAAAGCTCTTTACAACATTTAGTAACTTACCACCTATTCCATATATACTTGCAACATCTGCCACATTGCTCCCCTACCCACTATCATATGCCTTTTCTAAATCCATAAATGCAATAAAAACTTCCCTATCTTTATCTAAATACTGTTCACATATATGCTTCAATGTAAACACTTGATCTACACATCCCCTACCCACTCTGAAACCTCCCTGCTCATCCGCAATCCTACATTCTGTCTTACCTCTAATTCTTTCAATTATAACCCTACCGTACACTTTTCCTGGTATACTCAGTAAACTTATTCCTCTATAATTTTTACAATCTCTTTTGTCCCCATTCCCTTTATATAAAGGGACTATACATGCTCTCCACCAATCCCTAGGTACCTTCCCCTCTTTCATACATTTATTAAACAAAAGTACCAACCACTCCAACACTATATCTCCCCCTGCTTTTAACATTTCTGTCATGATCCCATCAGTTCCAGCTGCTTTACTCCCTTTCATTCTACGTAATGCATCACGTACCTCCCCCACACTTACATTCTGCTCTTCTTCACTTCTGGCCAGTGCATGAAATTAACGCTTCCCTTTCTTCCTCAACATTTAAAAGTTCCTCAAAATATTCTTGCCATCTACGTAATACCTCCCTCTCCCCATCTACTAACTCCCCTACTCTGTTTTTAACTGACAAATCCATATGTTCCCTAGGCTTGCGTAACTTGTTTAACTCACTCCAAAATTTTTTCTTATTTTCATTAAAATTTCTTGACAGTGCCTCTCCCACTCTATCATCTGCTCTCCTTTTGCACTCTCTCACCACTCTCTTCACCTTTCTTTTACTCTCCATATACTCTACTCGTCTTATAACACTTCTGCTTTGTAAAAACCTCTCATAAGCTAACTTTTTCTCTTTTACACACCCTTTACTTTATCACTGCACCAATCGCTCCTCTTTCCTCCTGCACCCACCCTCCTATAACCACAAACTTCTACCCCACATTCTAATATTGCATTTTTAAAACTATTCCAACCCTCTTCAACCCCCCCCCCCTACACTACTCATACTTGCACCAGCCCACCTTTCTGCCATTAGTTGCTTATATCTCACCCGAGCTTCCTCTGCCCTTAGTTTATACACTTTCACCTCCCTCTTACTTCTTGTTGCCAGTTTCCTCTTTTCCCATCTACCTCTTACTCCAAGTGTAGCTACAACTAAATAATGATCCGATATATCAGTTGCCCCTCTATAAACATGTACATCCTGGAGCCTACCCATCAACCTTTTATCCACCAATACATAATCTAATAAACTACTTTCATTATGTGCTACATCATACCTTGTATATTTATTTATCCTCTTTTTCATAAAATATGTATTACTTATTACCAAATTTCTTTCTACACATAGCTCAATTAAAGGCTCCCCATTTACATTTACCCCTGGCACCCCAAATTTACCTACTACTCCCTCCACAACATTTTTGCCCACTTTAGCATTGAAATCCCCAACCACCATTACTCTCACACTTGGTTCAAAACTCCCCACGCATTCACTCAACATTTCCCAAAATCTCTCACTCTCTCCTCTACACTTCTCTCTTCTCCAGGTGCATATACGCTTACTATAACCTAGTGCAGTACAGTACTGTAAATTATTAATCATCTTTTAAAAACATTGTCAGTTATTACATATTCAATAAATATTCCTGGTTTCATACATTTTAGGAACATTTAAAATATTTCATTGAGCAATGAGTAATTCTGCACTATGTATTTCCTAGTCACTATATTGGATTTGACCAGAACTTACTGTAATGCCTGAATCACAGTCTGAAATTTGTTCCTGATATTGAAACCTAAGGAAGTCAATAATGTGTTGCAAAGTTATAAGAAGTTAGTGCACTGTATCATGAGAATATTAAGAGTACACAATAATCGTGTGAACAAACTACCTGTACTTCCCAATAAGTCACACACATTAGCAGCAGATATATACAAAAAAATATGAATCTCACCAGCCATATATTAATAAATAATGTGCAGTGCAATCCATGTTTAAGGCATATATAGTATTTCATAAAATGTGTATCTTGAAAAAATGAGTAATGGTTAATAAAAAAAAAATAACTGGACAAGGTGGGAAAATAACACAAAAGTGTTTAGTCTGAAAAACTTGCTTCGAATTTTGTTAGAAAATTATAAATATTCGCAGAGTACAAGAAAGCATTTTATACTGAACAGCACTGTACGTATAATTTAAAAATTACAAAATTCTGAAGAAAAACTGGAAAATTGAAATACGTACGTACTTTTGTTATAGTTAAAATTTCTTATTTTCACTAACCCAATGGGAATTTGTTCACTGAACTTGATCCTAATTAGAATAAATACAAGTTCCCACCTTGTTTGTATATTTGAGAAAAGTAGTAGTGCAGAGGAAAACCTTAATACTCTGGACTCGTAGCATCACTAAGTTGCTAGCATTAAAATTTTACAAAATTTCTAAAATAGTAGCCATTCTTTTAAAAACACACAGCTGTATACTCAAACAACATTACTCACTCTGTACAACTCTTTAATCTATCCCTGCTCCATTTCTGGTGAATATGCACGGTAATCTACAGCAGTAAATTACTTAAAACCCATTTTAACTAAAACATCTATTAGAATGATCACTCACTCAGGTCCCAGACAACACACATCCTACTCAATATACCAACCATCTGCCCTTATTATTGTGCATACTATACATACAAGACACCAAACTTCATATAAATATTAACTCAGTTCTAAAATAAGAGTTTTAGGTCTAACACAATACATACAGAACACATGTAACAATAACAACAATAAACAATAATAATAATAATAATAATAATAATAATAATAATAATAATAATAATAATAATAATAATAATAATAATAATAATAATAATAATAATAATAATAATAATAATAATAATAATAATAATAATAATAATAATAATAATAATAATCAGATAAAGAGAAACTCAAAAGGGTCATACAGTATTGCAGGGAGAGGTGCTAAAGGATGAATATGCAGAGGTTAGGCATGAGTGAGAGGTTAGAAGTGTGCAAGGGAATAATTAATGAGGATAGTGAAGAGTGCTAAAGGTACAATAAAAACAATGTTGGTGCAACACATTAGTTTCTATTAAAAAGTCAGAGATAGTCTACATCAAAGGTTAGCCTTTCAGCAAGGAAGATAGTTCAGTCAAGTGTGTTGGATATACACGACATTCTATTAAGATATGGAAAACCAACAGTGCAACCTCGTAATCCTCACAGAGCAGTGCAAGTCATTTGTCCATGAGGCATCCGTGAGGTGTGTGGCAGATATGTAGACAAGAGAATATTCAATACGAGAATATGAGACACAGTGAGCAGAGAAAAATATGCCCCTTTTGCAAAAACATTTGGGCAATTATGAAATACAGTAGTTTCATACCACTAATGTACCGTACTGTAACAGCATTCTGGTGGTATGACAAGCAAGACATAGCAATACTCAAATCCATATATAAACCACTAATGTTAGAAGAACAAGATGAATACAGGACAAGATTGACTACACTAAGAACATACATTTGGTTCAAAATCAAACCTACAAATTGCATCTATGGCATGTTGGTCAACTTTTCCAGCTGCTACAGAAAATAAAATTGTAGACATTCAAACCTTGAAGCATCAAATATAAGAAAAAAAAAGCTAGGCAAAACACTCAACAGTGCAACTAGGTATCCCAGGGCAGCTAATTTTCTGTTTCAGACTCAATGCTGCAATTTTGAGGGGTTATGCCTTTTATATCCTAGGTATGCACCTCAGCTCTAAGAAGCTGGATGAGATTTCTGAAATGTAATTTTATACAAACTAGTATTGTGTACAAGTAATGCATCCTTCAAATTCTGAACCATCTTTGAACCATCAATGTATCTTATAAACCTTGTGTATCATATTATATAATGAAATACTGTATACTTATTGGTGAATTAACTAAAGGATGGGGTGGTGGGGGAAGTGCAATATTCATATGGCTTCAGGAATGAATGGAAATATTTTTCCTCTAAGTCTTTTTTTTTTCTATTTTTCCAAAGCAATGGGTCCTGCAATTTTAAGTAGAGGTGAACCCTAAAAAAGACTATAAAGAAATTTTTTATGTAATGCACAATTTTGCTTCCAGTGATAACTAGGCTTCTATAATTCTGTACAAAATATTTTTTTTTTTAACGCATCAGCCGTTTCCCACCGAGGCAGGGCGACCCAAAAAGAAAGAAAAAAAAAAATTCATCACTGACTTTGCAGAGGCGCTCAGATATGACAGTTTAGACGTCCCCCCAAACTGCCAACATCCTAAACCCCTCCTTTAAAGTGCAGGCATTGTATTTCCCATTTCCAGGACTCAAGTCCGGCTAACCGGTTTCCTTGAATCCCTTCATAAAATATTACCCTGTTCACACTCCAACAACTCATGAGGTCCCAGAAACCATTCATCTCCATTCACTCCTATCTAACATGCTCACGCATGCTTGCTGGAAGTCCAAGGCCCTCGCCCACAAAACCTCCTTTACCCCCCTCCCTCCAACCTCTTCAGGGATGACCCCTACCCCGCCTTCCTTCCCCAGTAGATTTACACACTCTCCAAGTCAATCTACCTTGTTCCAATCTCTCTAAATGACCAAACTACCTCAACAGCCCCTCTTCAGCCCTCGAATACTTTTAGTAACTCCACACCTCCTCCTAATTTCTACACTACAAATTCTCTGCATAATATTTACACCACACATTGCCCTTAGACACGACATCTCCAATGCTTCAAGTTGCCTCCTCACTGCAGCATTTACAACCCATGTTTCACACCCACATATGAGTTGGTACCACTATACTCTTGTACATTCCCTTCTTTCCTTCCATGGATAACACTGTCTCCACAGATACCTCAACGCACCACTCACCTTTTTTTCCTTCATCAATTCTATGGTTTACTTCATCCTTCATAAACCCATCCACTGACAAGTCAACTCTCAAAAATCCGAAAACATTCACTTCTTCCACATTCCCTCCCTCCAATGTGATATCCAATTTTTCTTTATCTAAATCGTTTGATACTCTCATCACCTTACTCTTATCTATATTCACTTTCAACTTTCCACATTTACACACCCTCCCAAACTCATCCACTAACCTTTGCAACTTCTCACTAGAATCCCCCAAAAGTGCACAATATCATCAGCAGAAAGTAACTGTCAACTCCCATTTTGTATTTGATTCCCCATAATTTAACCCTTTCAGGGTCCGTGCCGTAGATCTACGGCTTTACGTTCAGGGTGCAAACCGTAGATCTATGCCATAAGCTCAGCTCACTCTGATAAGCTGTGAGCAGTAAATTTGGGCCTAGATATGAGAGAATACATCTATGTGGTATGTGCGCACAACATAAAGCAAATCCTGCAGCACACAGTGCATAATGAGAGAAAGAAAACCAAGATCATAATTTTCGATTAAAACAGCGACTTTGCAGTGTTTTCTCGTGTTTTTTATAGTTGTATTTGCAATTTCTTGGTCTCATTTGATAGAATGGAAGATATACTACAGAAATAGAGATGATTTTGATTGATTTTAGTACTGGAAATGGCTTGAAACTGAGCTCAAAGTAGCAGATATGTTAAATTTTTGCTGATGTTCAAGAGTAAACAAATGACCTCACAAGTCTAATACGTACATGACAGCTGGTGGGTCTAATATACATTCACCAATGAGGTGATATTATTTATACAATTATTATTACGGTATTGCATAACAGTAAATTTTCTATTTTTTGGTTTGAATAAAAATTCATTATGTGAACAAAAAATCAAAATGGAATTCATTTGTAAAGCCTGAAAACATAACTAATGCACGGAGGAAATGTTAGGTTAGTGCCAGGAATGCCTGCATTGTTTATTCTGGACCCTTTTTTGAAATTGGATTATTTTGAACTTTGCATTAAATTGGCCAAATTACAAATTTCCAGTCACTTTATTTTGTTGTTGAAACAGTTGACTTGGCGATTTCTTGTGCTCAATTGATAGAATAGAAGTAATACTAGTGAAATAGCTAAGAATTTGTTTGACTGGAATACTGTAATTGGCCTAAAATGGGAGTCAAAGTCAGCAAAATCCCTGATGCGTAAATATCGCCGACACATCAAAATTCGCAAGCATAATTTTGTCAATTTCCCATCAAATTTTGTACTTTTTGTTTTATTACCTTCAGAAAAAGATTCTCTGCCATATCATAAGAAAAAATAACAAAATTATTTTTTGAAAATTCTTTGACCCTGGTGCACACTTTGAAATTTGGCCTCTGGACCCTGAAAGGGTTAATCACACCCTTCTCCCCAACACCCTAGCATTTACTTATTTTACAACCCCATTTATAAATGTTAAACAACCATGGTGACATTACACATCCTGTCTAGGACCTACTATTACTGGAAAGTAATCTCCCTCTCTCCTACTTACCCTAACCTGAGCCTCACTATACTCAAAAACTCTTTACAGCATTTAGCAACTTACTAGCTGTTCCGTACATTGGCAATATCTGCCACATTTCTCCCCTATCCACTATCATTTTTTTTTTTAACAAGTTGGCCGTCTCCCACCGAGGCAGGGTGACCCAAAAAGAAAAAATCCCCAAAAAGGAAATACTCCCATCATCTTTCAACACTTTCACCTCATTCATACATAATCACTCTCTTTGCAGAGGTGCCCAGATACAACAGTTTAGAAGCATTTATAAAGATATATAACATATCCCTCCAAACTGCCAATATTTCAAACCCCTCCTTTAAAGTGCAGGCATTGTACTTCTCATTTCCAGTACTCAAGTCCAGCTATATATATTCTCCATTGTATGCCTTTTCTAAATCCATAAATGCAATGAAAACTTCCACAGCAAGGCTGTCAAGGATCCCATGCAAAGTTTAAGAGTTGAAAACATAATATTAGTTACGACAAATAAAAACTGAACCGATATTTTTTGCTATATGAAAGTATTCTTGAAGGAAGACTAATATTACAAATGAACCATTATTCCATTAGGGCATAAATGCTGTAAGTACAGTACATCAAATCATTTACAATATTTTTTTTTTTGTCATTTAATCTGTTCAAATACTGTACATGTTTATAGAGGAGCAACTGATATATCGGATCATTATTTAGTTGTAACTACAGTTAGAGTAAGAGGTAGATGGGAAAAGAGGAAGAGTGCAACAACAAGTAAGAGGGAGGTGAAAGTGTATAAGCAAAGGGAGGAGGAAGTTCACGTGAGATATAAGCGACTATTGGCAGAAAGGTGGACTAGTGCAAAGACGAGTAGTGGGGGGGTTGAAGAGGGTTGGAATAGTTTTAAAAATGCAGTATTAGAATGTGGGGGCAGAAGTTTGTGGTTATAGGAGGGTGGGGGCAGGAGGAAAGAGGAGTGATTGGTGGAATGATGAAGTAAAGGGTGTGATAAAAGAGAAAAAGGTAGCTTATGAGAGGTTTTTACAAAGCAGAAGTGTTATAAGAAGAGCAGAGTATATGGAGAGTAAAAGAAAGGTAAAGAGAGTGGTGAGAGAGTGCAAAAGGAGAGCAGATGATAGAGTGGGAGAGGCAGTCACGAAATTTTAATGAAAATAAGAAAAAATTTTGGAGTGAGTTAAACAAGTTAAGAAAGCCTAAGGAAAGTATGGATTTGTCAGTTAAAAACAGAGTAGGGGAGTTAGTAGATGGGGAGGTGGAGGTATTAGGTAGATGGCGAGAATATTTTGAGGAACTTTTAAATGTTAAGGAAGAAAGAGAGGCAGTAATTTCATGCACTGGTCAGGGAGGTATACCATCTTTTAGGAGTAAAGAAGAGCAGAAAGTAAGTGTGGGGGAGGTACGTGAGGCATTACGTAGAATGAAAGGGGGTAAAGTAGCTGGAACTGATGGGATCATGACAGAAATGTTAAAAGCAGGGGGGGATATAGTGTTGGAGTGATTGGTACTTTTGTTTAATAAATGTATGAAAGAGGGGAAGGTACCTAGGGATTGGCGGAGAGCATGTATAGTCCCTTTATATAAAGGGAAAGGGGACAAGAGAGACTGTAAAAATTATAGAGGAATAAGTTTACTGAGTATACCAGGAAAAGTGTACAGTAGGGATATAATTGAAAGAATTAGAGGTAAGACAGAATGTAGGATTGCGGATGAGCAAGGAGGTTTCAGAGTGGGTAGGGGATGTGTAGATCAAGTGTTTACATAGAAGCATATATGTGAACAGTATTTAGATAAAGGTAGGGAAGTTTTTATTGCATTTATGGATTTAGAAAAGGCATATGATAGAGTGGATAGAGGAGCAATGTGGCAGATGTTGCAAGTATATGGAATAGGTGGTAAGTTATTAAATGCTGTAAAGAGTTTTTATGAGGATAGTGAGGCTCAGGTTAGGGTGTGTAGATGAGAGGGAGACTACTTCCCGGTAAAAGTAGGTCTTAGACAGGGATGTGTAATGTCACCATGGTTGTTTAATATATTTATAGATGGGGTTGTAAAGGAAGTAAATGCTAGGATGTTTGGGAGAGGGGTGGGATTAAATTTTGGGGAATCAAATTCAAAATGGGAATTGACACAGTTACTTTTTGCTGATGATACTGTGCTTATGGGAGATTCTAAAGAAAAATTGCAAAGGTTAGTGGATGAGTTTGGGAATGTGTGTAAAGGTAGAAAGTTGAAAGTGAACACAGAAAAGAGTAAAGTGATGAGGGTATCAAATGATTTAGATAAAGAAAAATTGGATATCAAATTGGGGAGGAGGAGTATGGAAGAAGTGAATGTTTTCAGATACTCGGGAGTTAACGTGTCGGAGGATGGATTTATGAAGGATGAGGTTAATCATAGAACTGATGAGGGAAAAAAGGTGAGTGGTGCGTTGAGGTATATGTGGAGTCAAAAAACGTTATCTATGGAGGCAAAGAAGGGAATGTATGAAAGTATAGTAGTACCAACACTCTTATATGGGTGTGAAGCTTGGGTGGTAAATGCAGCAGCGAGGAGACGGTTGGAGGCAGTGGAGATGTCCTGTTTAAGGGCAATGTGTGGTGTAAATATCATGCAGAAAATTCGGAGTGTGGAAATTAGGAAAAGGTGTGGAGTTAATAAAAGTATTAGTCAGAGGGCAGAAGAGGGGTTGTTGAGGTGGTTTGGTCATTTAGAGAGAATGGATCAAAGTAGAATGACATGGAAAGCATATAAATCTATAGGGGAAGGAAGGCGGGGTAGGGGTCGTCCTCGAAAGGGTTGGAGAGAGGGGGTAAAGGAGGTTTTGTGGGCAAGGGGCCTGGACTTCCAGCAAGTGTGCGTGAGCGTGTTAGATAGGAGTGAATGGAAACGAATTCTACTTGGGACCTGACGATCTGTTGGAGTGTGAGCAGGGTAATATTTAGTGAAGGGATTCAGGGAAACCAGTTATTTTCATATAGTCGGACTTGATTCCTGGAAATGGGAAGTACAATGCCTGCACTTTAAAGGAGGGGTTTTGGGATATTGGCAGTTTGGAGGGATATGTTGTGTATCTTTATACGTATATGCTTCTAAACTGTTGTATTCTGAGCACCTCTGCAAAAACAGTGATAATGTGCGAGTGTGGTGGAAGTGTTGAATGATGATGAAAGTATTTTCTTTTTGGGGATTTTCTTTCTTTTTTGGGTCACCCTGCCTCGGTGGGAGAACGCTGACGTTGAAAAAAAAAAAAAAAATACTGTTCATTCATCTTGGGTAAAAAACACCAAATAATTTACTCATATTTTATAAGCAAAATTTTATATATAAACTATGATAGTGTTAAAATCTTTGCTAATTAATGACTCTGGTTTCAATTTGCAGAGCAAGAGAAGTAGAGGGTTTCCCCTTTGGGCCCTATTTAGCACCTTCCTGGGTGGATTATGTCTCCTATGGAGATGACACAGCTTGAGTTAAAAAGCTTATCATGGCCTTGGCATTAATGCAATTTAGTGTAAGTTGAGGTAGGTAATGGCGATTGTTGGGAATAGCAGTGATGGAGGTCCATAATCACAGAAGGAAGTAGAATAAATATTAAGATATTTGAAGAGAGCTTAGACCTGTTAAATCACTCAGTGTTCTTGCCAAGTAGTAGTACAGTAAATATAAATATAAAAAAAAATATTGGAACAAACAAAAAATCTTATTATTCCAAATCAATTGCACCTAACAGAACAAAGATACCAACATAATACAAAGAAAAGAACTACAATATAAGAGGGTTAAAAGGAAAAAAGGTTGACCAAACACACATCCAGAATTCAATTCAAGCCAAAGACCACAAACTACAAGTTAAACAGAAGTGTCACAAGCAGCCGTGGCATCAGTGGCAGAGATGGGGTGCATCAGTGATAGCAGCAGCATTATCAGAAACAGTGGACAGATTTTTACATGAGGGGTACAATACCCCATTAGTTAGGATGAAGAAAAAAAAAGGGGGGGAGGGGGGGATGAATGCTGGGTTCTTAATCAGGATTCTTACCCTACCACCACAGTATTTCTTACAGTGTTGAGGTGATGGAGGTGGCAGACAATGAAAATTGCAATGGTGAATAATGAGTATTAGATGATAATGGATGACAGTGATGATATGATGCGAGAGAACCTTTAAGACTGAAATGACCATGAGAAGTACAAGTGAAAAGGGCCAATACAAGGAAGAATACAAATGACAGATTGTGTTTGACTGGGAAATACACACAGGATGCAGGGCAAGTCTTTATTCTGATGACATGATAAAGCTTAACACATCAAAACAGCATCAGAAAAAAAAAAACTTGCTCTGCACACTAACATTTACCACCAGCAGAGTGTGGTTATGATCACACATGTGGAACAACATACTGGTAGTGTACGAAACAGCCAAGACATTGCTGCGGGTAAATGAATAAGTGTGGTTGTACTACCTCTTCACTAAGTTAAGCAAGTGTAGAAAGTACAGTAAAAGCTCAATATAAGACCTTGATATAGTAGACTTTTAAAATTATGAGCAAAACCCACTGGCTAAATTGTAATTTTACCTCTTTCATTTTCAATGTTTATTACGGTATATCTATAATAACATCGTACAGCACGATTAAGTACAGAGTAGAGCACTTTAGTGCATTATTTGGTATTTTTTTTAGCATTATTCTAATTTAATGGGCATTCAAGTCAATCCTTCTATTAGTCTGATATCAAGGGTTTACTGTACTGAAGTAGTAAAGGACAGGTGTCAATTGCAATATGTTTATCTTTCAACATTTTTGTTTTCTCCAGGCAATATCCAGCTTATGTCACAAAAATGGGACAACGGTAATGAAAAATATGCCTGTGCTTACACTGGCTACCTAGTGTTGGTTCCAGGGATCACTGACCCCTAAAAGCTGGTCTCTCATGACCTGATCAGCTAGGTAGTTGAAATCAGTAAATGGGCAGTTTCTTGTACTCAATCGATAGAACAAATGGAGTTCTAAAGAAACAGTTTAAAGGTAGACACCACAGCCTGGCTGACCATGTATTCCTTGGAGAAAAATACAGTATTAAGTTGTCTCTTAGAGACAATATGAGAGCATTTGCCAGTATCTCTCATATTTGAGGGTACTTTAGGTACAGTTTTGTCTTAACTTACTGTGTTCCTACTTTCCTGCTTATCATGGGATTTATTCTGCCCATTCTACAATGCTGCCAACTCACCTAAGATACATTACTGCAAATTGGGAATCAATCCCTTGAAATAATTTTTCTTACCTGCATTCCAAGAAGAACAACTCATGCTCAAGTATACATTCCTATTACAGACCTTTCAGACATACCAGTAAGAGAGATGCCATGGTGGGTGCGGCCATCAAAAGTTGCAAACTATTCTAATGCCCAGGTATCCTCTCTTCATACCAGTAGTACCAGATCAGTTCTTTCTTGTTTCTCTAGCATGATGCATGTAATGATGTAAAGAGGTCAAGTGCACACATACTGTATGTAATGTCATGCACCAGGTCAAAAATGCAACATCTGCCACAGCTTGTGTTCCCTAGTGGTGTCTACATGTTCTAGATAGCAAACCATAAATCTGAAGGCCAAATGCTGTGTATCAAAAAGCTACAGCAATACTTAAATACAGTATGAATGTAATGAGCTGTTTGTGTATTAGTCAGTGTCTGCTGTTTAACCTGAAGTTCTGGTGAGGCCTTGTAGGTTTAACATATAGTGCATTACACCTTAAGCAACAGAAGCTTTTGATATATCATTATTGGCTACATTACTTTTATCATACCAAATTTCTACAAGTCATACTTAAATAATTAAAACTAAAAATATATAGTCCAAACCAACTTAACAATTACATCTTTTGTAGCTTTGTATCACTGAGTGAAAGGCTAATATTTTAGTACTAGGAGTCCAAAGTTTGTGAGAAAAAAAGAAAGAATTATAAGAACAGAAAATTATTTTTGAGAAGCTATTAAGAATAAAGGCTCCTTCTTGAGATGAAGCAGCTATCTGAAAAATTTATTTAATAGATATTTTTAAGGCATAAGAGATACATAACACATTAGCAAAGTTAAATGCAATTTAAGTCCCAAAATGACCTGGTATTAGCATATACCATTCATTATACCTGGTTGAAAGTCATGACAAACTAATGTATGGAACTCATCTAACATAATGTATGAAGATTAATATTATATATGTATAGAGTGTTTCACACCTTAATTATTTTTTTTACCACATCAACCTTGTCCCACCAAGGCAGGGTGACCCAAAAAAGGAAATTCATTCACCATCATTCATTCAATAATTGTCTTGCCAAAATGAGCAAATAACTCTCCAAACTGCAGCATACCCGACCCTCTTTCAGAAAGCAGGCGCAGTACTTCCCAGGAAGTTTTATTAAGATCATTTATCATACTTAATGCAACAGGTTCACTAACATTATTGTACCGTCATTGCTAATAAATGGCAAAGAATATTTGAGTGTTAAAGTACTTCTCCAGTGACCATAATACTGTACGCTCTCACACACTTGGTAATCTCTAATTCCTTATTCCTATGTTAAATATTTCTAACATCTGTACTGTACTGATCAGAAAATACTTGCAAGTCAATATATTACAGTATGTACATTGAAAGTGCCAATAACCTTTCTAACTTAAGAAAAACATTTACATTAAATATTACAATACATATAAATGCAATTTAAGTATGCAAGTTTAAGTTCAACTGCACAATGTTCATTTGATTTAGTTTGATTTATTGATTTAGCATAAAAAATATACCACCTCAAATGTAAAGGAATAAGTATCAACAAAATTATGTACTGCATAATATTTAGCCAGTATCTGTTGCAAAAATACTTTTCTAAAAGAAAACAAATCTAG
Organism: Cherax quadricarinatus; assembly: GCF_038502225.1. Classification (NCBI taxonomy): domain Eukaryota; kingdom Metazoa; phylum Arthropoda; class Malacostraca; order Decapoda; family Parastacidae; genus Cherax; species Cherax quadricarinatus. The sequence continues at coordinate 51,052,903 of NC_091304.1, forward strand.
AAAATTTAAACTGGGTTATGCTGATGTCCTGTGACTCAAAACTCAGAGGTCACAAACTTTAAGAAGGGGTGTAACAAGCAGTAAGTATGGTGTACTAAAGGCTAGGCCACAATAACTGCGCAGAATACAAGCCTCAACGTTATCACCAATAGGACTTCATGCAGGGAACATCTCTTCTACACTCTCAAGCCCATAAGTATTTTCTTACCTCCTTCAAAATTCAAGGAGCATGTTCAAAGGAAAATTTTTACAGTGGTTTTAGAAAATCACTAAACTTCATTCAAGTGTAAACCTAAATAAACATTCAATATAAATGAAAAACATTTAGAATTGCAAAGAACATATTAAAGCTGCATGAAATCAAATGAGAAATAATACTAATAAAATTAAATGACTTCTGCAATAAGTTTTTTCTGGGGGTTCATGTTAAATAGACATTTACACTAAAACCTTTCAGACAAACACAGTATGTAATAATTATACTGCCAAAATAACATTCTCATTAAAATCTTGCCCAAGACTAAAAATAAGAATTTGTTTTAAGATCCAGTAACTTTTATAACTTATAACTTGCAATAATTTAACGTTATTCTGCTCATAAAAGTTATTATACAACTTGTCTTTTTTTCAAAGAAAATACTGTATCATAGCACAAGTGAACTCGCTCAATCAGAGTTGCACAATTTGGTCAGCATACAGTAGTGCATATGTCAAACATAATGAGAGGAGCTGCACACAAATGACCATCATTACACAATAAAGTCATAATAAAATACATTTTCCCAGAGACATATTTGAAAACAAAACAAAACCAGGATAACATTAGCTGTGTATATTACAGTGTCATAACACATCACTCTTACATAACACGGTTACATTACCAACAACCATGTTTTATGTGAAATTTGTATTATCTATACTGAAGGGCATATGAGAAAAAGAGGGTTGCATTCCCAAGACCTTAAAGAAAAAAAAAAATACAAGATTACCCAAAGCAATTTCTATCTTAAATTACAGTTGGTAACTTTTTTACACCTTGACATGCAGAGAGATGGTTGGCATGGCCCTACTGGGCCAAGGTGGTTGGATAGCTATTGTCAGGATGAGGTAGATGGTTGCAGTTGTGTTGGTGTCAATGCCGAGTTGTTGGTAGATGATAATTGTGCTGAAATTCTAAAGTACTGTATCTTACAGTGTCAGAGACGCTATTTGTTACCCAAAAATATGTCCTAACACTCCAGCATCCTAGACTAAAATAACTGCTTTCTATGCAATTTGTATCATTGTGTAAATTTAGATGGTTTTAACCAGCATCCTATTGCATAAACACGCTATTGTCTTGTAGAATGTCCACATTACTATTCTCGCAAACTTACATTATTGACTAGATGTAACTGAGACTGTTAGAGATCAGAATGCACTTCATAGCAATTCTTCCAGAAGTGTCATTTTTTTTCAGAGCAAAAGTCTGTAGCTTTACCATTAGTATGTAGAATCTCATGCATATTTTGGAGTGTCATCTGTGCAGGTACAGGTTCTTTGTCTTCTTCTGTTATCCAATTCTCATCTACCTTAGAACTAAACTCCTCCCCATCTTAGAACTAAGCTCCTCCAACATTTCAATTTTTTTTTTCATCATCCATATGTAACAGTTCATTTAAATCTTCTTGCAAATCTTCAAAGCCCTCACCTGGCACTGTCCTTGCCAGATTTACAATTTTCTAGACCTGACTATTCATTGAGGGGAAAAAACCTAAAAAATTATTCATTACATTAGGTCATACTTGTCCCCAGTTTACATTTATTATTGATTGGGGAACTTTATCCCTTGTATTCTTGAAGAGAGTTAGTGCATCTGCAACATTAATCAAATTTATGCCAGAACTGGCATTCCACCAACTGCCTAGTCATCCACTGCAGTGATTAGTTTCTGCATCACCCCTAGTGTGAAGCAGCAATTTAAGGTCTAGATCACTCCTCAATCCAGTAGTTGTATCAAAGATGTTATATTTAGTGTTAGAAACATTCTTTACATTAGGATAGACTGCAAATGTTGAAGATGACTAGAGAAATTATCAAAAGTGAGGAGAATCTTGAATGAAAGGTTCATTAGGAAGAGGTACATCTTGAGAGAGAGACTAAAATGATTGTACCACTCAATAAACAGGGGCCCCACTCATCTATGATGTCATCCATGTTACACTGCCAAATAAGCAGACAAAATCATTTTGTTTCTACTTTTAAAGCATGGGAATTCTGTGGATAAAAAACCATAGACTTGCATCAGAAATTACCCGAGAAATTAGTGCACAAATGCAAGCTACAGAACATTTTTCACTGTTTTGAATCTAGGCATACTTTTCTGTTGCTTGCTGACACAAGTTTTAGACAGCATCATCTTCCAAAATATACCCGCTTTATTTAAGCGCTTAAGGCTTGTAACCGGCATTAGAAATAATTTCCTCCAACTGGGCAGAAAAATTCATGGGGGCAGCATGGTCAGCAGATTCATTTTCTTCACTAAATTTAAAATTATGCAGCTTATTATACACTTTAAAATGGCTGAACTAACCAAACATTCATGTGCTGGCTAAACTTCCTACTCAGTTTTAAGAACATAAGAAAGAAGGAACACTGCAACAGGCCTACTGACCCATGCAGAGCAGGTCCATGTCCCCCCCGGATAAGACCAATGACCCACCCACCCCGGATTAGCCCAATGACCCACCCAGTCTGGTCACCTAAACTCAAGGATGGAGCACTGCACCAGACCCAGCAGCACAAGCTAGTCAGGTCCAACTCACACCCACCCACACCCACTCATGTATTTATCTAACCTATTTTTAAAACTACACAACGTTTTAGCCTGAATAACTGTACTCGGGAGTTTGTTCCACTCATCCACAACTCTATTACCAAACCAGTGCTTTCCTATATCCTTCCTGAATCTGAATTTTTCCAACTTGAAACCATTGCTGCGAGTCCTGTCTTGGCTGGAAATTTTCAGCACGCTATTTACATCCCCTTTATTTATTCCTGTTTTCCATTTATACACCTCGATCATATCCCCCTAATTCTACGCCTTTCGAGAGAGTGCAGATTCAGGGCCCTCAGTCTATCCTCATAGGGAAGATTTCTGATACATGGGATCATCTTTGTCATCCTCCTCTGTACGTTTTCCAGAGCATTTATATCCATTCTGTAATACGGTGACCAGAACTGAGCAGCATAGTCTAAATGAGGCCTAACCAAGGATATATAGAGTTGAAGAACAACCTGAGGACTTCTATTATTTATACTTCTAGTTATGAAGCCAAGAATTCTGTTAGCTTTATTGCGAACACTAATGCACTGTTGTCTTGGTTTTAGATTACTGCTAACCAGAACTCCTAAATCCTTTTCACAATCAGTAGTATTAAGATCTACATTATTTAGTTTATATGTGGCATGGTTATTTAACTGTCCAACATTTAGAACTTTGCATTTGTCAATATTAAACTGCATCTGCCACTTGTCCGACAGTCTATTCAGTCTCTTCAAATCATCCTGGAGTGCTTTAGTGTCCTCATTAGAATGGATTGGACGGCCTGTTTTGGTGTCATCAGCAAATTTGCTTATGTCGCTATTTATTCCCTCATCTATGTCGTTTATGTAAATTGTGAACAACAACGGGCCCAACACTGACCCCTGAGGAACACCGCTTGTGACGTGCCCCCATTCTGATTTCTCCCCATTTATGCAAACTCTCTGCTGTCTATTTGTCAGCCATGCCTCTACCCAGGAAAAAATTTCTCCTCCTATTCCGTGTGCCTTAAGTTTCCTCAATAGCCTCTGGTGTGGAACTCTATCGAAAGCCTTACTGAAGTCCATATACACAATATCATATTCATTACCATGATCTACCTCCTCAAACACCTTAGTGAAAAAAGTTAGTAAATTCGTAAGACAGGAACGCCCATTTGTAAAACTGTGTTGAGATTTATTAATCAATCTGTGCCTGTCAAGATGGCTACGAATTGCTTCGGCAATTATTGATTCCATAAATTTTCCCACTATGGAGGTAAGGCTTATTGGTCTATAGTTTGAAGCCAAGGACCTGTCACCTGCCTTGTAAATAGGAATTACATTTGCCATTTTCCACTTATCAGGCACTATGCCAGTTTGTAGTGATATGTTAAAAAGATTAGCCAAAGGTATGCTAAGTTCCTCTTTACATTCTTTTAACACCCTTGCAAACAGTTCATCAGGGCCTGGGGATTTGTTAGGTTTTAGTTTCTCTATTTGTCTGAAGACCATGTCACTAGTTACTGCAATCATACATAGTTTATTATCATCCTGTTCTACATAGTCTATTATTTCAGGAATATTGCTAGTATTTTCCTGGGTGAAAATTGAGAGGAAGTAGGTATTTAGAATTTCACACACATCCTCATCACTGTCAGTGATCTGACCAGAGTTACTCAAAGTGTGACAATCTTGTCCCTAATCTTACTTCTGTATACCTGAAAGAACCCTTTTGGGTTAGTCTTTGAATCCCTTGTGACCTTAGCCTCATAATCCCTTTTTGCTTTTCTTATTCCTTTCTTTATTTCTCTATTTAATTGAATATATTGATTTCTTAACTGCCCATCCCCTCTTTTGATATGCCTATATATGCCTCTCTTTTGACCAATGAGATGTTTTAATCTATTGTTCATCCATTTGGGATCATTTTTGTTAGATCTTATTTCCCTACTCCGAACAAAAGTTGTCTGGGCAGCTAGAACTATGCTCTGAAAAACGTCATATTGGCAACAAAGATCACCTACCTGACCCATAGTCAGGACATCCCAATTTAGCCCACCCATGTAATTTTTCAGTCCCATGAAGTCGGCCAAGCGAAAATCTGGGACAGAGATTTGATTGCAGTTATCTGGGTAATTCCATGATATATTGAAACTAAGTGATTTGTGATCACTTTCCCCAAGCTCATCATTAACCTCAAGATTATTAATTAGTGAATCTTTGTTGGCAAGAACCAAGTCAAGCAGATTGTTGCCTCTAGTTGGTTCTGTCACAACCTGTTCTAAAAAGCAATCCTGAACCGTATCAAGAAAGTCACTAGACTCAAGATTTCCTGTCATATTGTTCCAATCAATTTGTCTAAAGTTAAAATCTCCCAATATCACAACATTTTCATATCTAGATGCCTTATGAATTTCGTCCCATAACAGCTTACTGCCCTCCCTATCAAGGTTTGGGGGCCTATAAATCACACCCAAAACTAATTTGTCACGTCCCTCGAGAAACTGTAGCCAAACAGATTCTGTGTTCGATGTTTCTAATCATATATCATGGCTAAGACAACAATTTAAATTTTCTGACATACACCGCCACACCACCACCCTTCCTGTTGACCCTATCAGTGTGGAATAGTTTATAATCCTGTATGTTGCATTCAGAAGGCATTTCTCTATCTTTCAGGTTGAACCAGGTCTCTGTTATACCAATAATATCTATAGTACCTACACTTGCAAGTAATCTTAGCTCATCTATCTTATTTCTTAGACTCCTACTATTTGTATAGTAAACCTTAAGGGAGCTAGTCACTCGTTGCCCTCTACTATCTCTCTTTGTTTGTTGATCAATTGATTTGCCATTACTAGCAACTTTATTTAAAATATTGTCTTTTAAACATATCCCTGAGGTATCCCGGTAATAACTGCTGTTTTTAACCCTAATGCTGCAGTCTGATTGTTTCCCACAAACACCCATACCTCTATAATCTATCAGTTTAAATTCCTAGACAAGTCATCAATTACCCTCTCAATTGAATTGGCTAATGCAACCACTCCATCCCCAGAGAGATGAACCCCATCCCTTGCATACATATCACGTTTGCCAAAGAATAGGTCCCAGTTATCAATGAATGGGATTGCAAGTTCCTTGCAGTACCTGTCTAGCCAGCAATTTATACAAATTGCCCTAGACATCCATTCATTGCCCACTTCCTTTCTAGGCAAAATGCTACATATGACTGGGATCCCTCCCTCAGACCTAACTACTTCTATGGCTGACCTGTACTTATCCAGCAGCTCCTCTCTCCTGCCCTTCCCAATGTCATTACCTCCAGCACTAAGACAGATAATGGGCTTGTTCCCATTACCTGCCATAATATTATCCAACCTGCTGACTATGTCACCAACACCAGCTCCAGGAAGACACACACACTGTCTGATATTTCTGTCTCTGTTACAAAATGCACGGTCCATATATCTTACCTGAGAATCGCCTTCTATTAAAATATTCTTACCTTGATTAGCAGGGGAATCAGTGGTACCTTCATCCTCACTAACCACTGAAGTACACTTGTCTTGGAGAACAGAGAATCGATTTCCTACCTTCACATCTTCTCTATCAACTCTCCTCATCTTCCTTCTTCCTGAACTGTGAACCACTTGTAGATCTTAATACTACTGATTGCAAAAAAGGATTTAGGAGTTCTGGTTAGCAGTAACCTAAAACCAAGACAACAGTGCATTAGTGTTCGCAATAAAGCTAACAGAATTCTTGGCTTCATATCTAGAAGTATAAATAATAGAAGTTCTCAGGTTGTTCTTCAACTTTATATATCCTTGGTTAGGCCTCATTTAGACTATGCTGCTCAGTTCTGGTCACCGTATTACAGAATGGATATAAATGCTCTGGAAAACGTACAGAGGAGGATGACAAAGATGATCCCATGTATCAGAAATCTTCCCTATGAGGATAGACTGAGGGCCCTGAATGTGCACTCTCTCGAAAGTCGTAGAATTAGGGGGGATATGATCGAGGTGTATAAATGGAAAACGGGAATAAATAAAGGGGATGTAAATATTTATTATTATTTTTTATTATCACACTGGCCGATTCCCACCAAGGCAGGGTGGCCCGAAAAAGAAAAACTTTCACCATCATTCACTCCATCACTGTCTTGCCAGAAGGGTGCTTTACACTACAGTTTTTAAACTGCAACATTAACACCCCTCCTTCAGAGTGCAGGCACTGTACTTCCCATCTCCAGGACTCAAGTCCGGCCTGCCGGTTTCCCTGAACCCCTTCATAAATGTTACTTTGCTCACACTCCAACAGCATGTCAAGTATTAAAAACCATTTGTCTCCATTCACTCCTATCAAACACGCTCACGCATGCCTGCTGGAAGTCCAAGCCCCTCGCACACAAAACTTCCTTTACCCCTCCCTCCAACCTTTCCTAGGCCGACCCCTACCCCGCCTTCCTTCCACTACAGACTGATACACTCTTGAAGTCATTCTGTTTCGCTCCATTCTCTCTACATGTCCGAACCACCTCAACAACCCTTCCTCAGCCCTCTGGACAACAGTTTTGGTAATCCCTCACCTCCTCCTAACTTCCAAACTACGAATTCTCTGCATTATATTCACACCACACATTGCCCTCAGACATGACATCTCCACTGCCTCTAGCCTTCTCCTTGCTGCAACATTCATCACCCATGCTTCACACCCATATAAGAGTGTTGGTAAAACTATACTCTCATACATTCCCCTCTTTGCCTCCAAGGACAAAGTTCTTTGTCTCCACAGACTCCTAAGTGCACCACTCACCCATTTCCCCTCATCAATTCTATGATTCACCTCATCTTTCATAGACCCATCCGCTGACACGTCCACTCCCAAATATCCGAATACATTCACCTCCTCATAACCTCATAACCTTACTCTTTCCTGTATTCACTTTTAATTTTCTTCTTTTGCATACCCTACCAAATTCATCCACCAATCTCTGCAACTTCTCTTCAGAATTTAATTATCACAACATATTTGAGGGTGCTTCTCCATGGGGAAGTGGAACAGAATTCTTCCTCCCTAAGTCATGCGTGTCGTAAGAGGCTACTAAAATGCCAGGAGCAAGGGGCTAGCAACCCTTTCTCCTGTATATATTACTAAAAGTAAAAGGAGAAAGTTTCATTTTTCCTTTTGGGCCACCCTGCCTCGGTGGGATATGGCCAGTGAATTGGAAGAGATGATTTGAGGGTGCTATGTCTAAGGCACAGATCTACTTAAGCAACACTGGCTCAATAATGTAGATCTATGTGGAAAAACATATAAAAGGTTGATGAAGTTTTGAATGACTCTTCTCATGTGGTTAACAGAAACGTAATTTAAGGAGTTTGTATTTATGGTTTCGTGTATGAGCACTTGCCAGTTTCTTGGAAGAACAGGTGCTCAAGAAAAAACAATCTCAAATTATTATTTTTTTCTTAACAGCTGTCTCCTGCTGCCAAGGCAGGGTTATTCAAAGAAAACACATTCATCATCATTAATTTAATCGCAGTCTTTCCCTTTCCAGAAGTCTGCTCACATCACAATCAGATTACTCTCCGACTGCAATATCCCCATCCCATTCTTTCAGAATGCAGGCACTGGCCTTCACAGCCCCTCCTATGGTCACTACACAGTCTGTGATATCTGCATAGTGAGTAATGTATAGTAAAGCCTTTTAGTGAAGCATTCATATTTTAGTTTGTATAGTAAACAGATTTAAAACTAGTAGAACACTTTTATAGATTGTGCTATAAAAAAAAAAAAAAAAGATTTATGCTTTGTTAATTGAAGCAAAATTGTAAAGAATCCTTTGTGCAAGTATGAAATTGTGCGAGATCACCAGCTATCCACAATTACAAACATTTGCATCACCCCATTTTTTGAGCAAGTATTAAAATTATTCAATTCCTAGGAAAATTAATAAAAAAAAATGCATAATGTTTAGATGACTATAAAAGCAAAAGTGATAGCTATGGCAACCAAATAATGGCTTAATAGATAGAAAAGCATACAAGATAAATTTTAAAGGAAATCTTTTAGACATGAAATCACAAATTTTTATCACGAGTACATTACCAAGAACAGGTTTCCGATTTATGTGCATTGGTAAGTTTGCTGAGAATTATCCACCAGTGATTTTTTTTTTTCAAGATATTTGCAGGATCAATCCTTATAAAAATATACCATCCACATCCCACTGTTTTGCAAGAGGTGACAAAAAAAAAAAAAATAAAAAGATAAATATGAAAGTATAAATTACAACTCTTGAAAATTCCTTTATTTCTACTGCAGTATAACAGCATTATTCATACTGTATGTGTTGGTGGTATGCAAAAGTCCTTGTACATTTGAGGGACTATGTACATGTTAATAATAATCTCTTGTGTATGTATAAAAGAATGCAGCAGTAGAAAATTGGCTATGATAAAACCCCATGTCTAATGTTATAAACATGCCTTCACGAGGTAAAATGTACTTACGTCCGGGGTCATCACAGAAATGTAAGTCAATCCTCTCTGAATAGAAGTGATATGATGTCTCAGCCACATCATACTTGTTGAAGGCTTTAGCAATGTTGGACTGGGGTGGTGGTGGGCGAGCACTGCTGCTTACACTGGCTCCATGTTGCTGTGTACTGCTACCTCGAACCTGCTGTGCTTGCTGTGCCTGGAACTCTGGTAAAGACTGGAATAGAAAATATGAAAACATTCAAATAGACCAAACAGAAGAGTTAGTCTTTTTATCTTTTTCTTCTTCTTTCAACACACCGGCCATATCCCACCAAGGTGGGGTGGCCCAAAAGGAAAAACGAAAGTTTCTCCTTTTACATTTAGTAATATATACAGGAGAAGGGGTTACTAGCCCCTTGCTCCCGGCATTTTAGTCGCCTCTTACGACACGCATGGCTTACGGAGGAAGAATTCTGTTCCACTTCCCCATGGAGAAGAAGAGTTAGTCATCCTGATTAATAACTAGCATATGGTACCCTAATTTAAATAATGAACAAAACCCCTAGGACCACTCCCAAACTTAAAAATTGGCTCCCACTCATTCAACCCTGTAACTGTTGCCCACGAAGATCTACATTACTGATACTATATACCTTTGGTATATACCTTTGACAAGTATTGAGAGTCATTCTACTCCTGGGGCCTGACCACGAGCCAGGATCATCTGGTGCTAGCCTGGTCAACCAGGCTGCTGTTGCTGGAGGCCTGCTGCCCCCACATATTCATCACAGCCTGGTTGATCTGGCACCTGGTAAAGATACTTGTCCAGCTTCCTCTTGAAGACTTCTACACTTGTTCCACAATATTTCTGACATCTTCTGGTAAGATGTTGAATAATCTGGCGCAACGGATATTGATACAGTGTTCCCTCATTGTGCCCACCACACCCCTGGTTTTCACTTGGTTTATTTTGCACTTCCTTCCATATTTCTCACTCCAGTATGTTATGACAGGGTACAGATTTGGTACCAGGAACTTGAGTACTTTCCAGGTACACAAAATCGTGCATCTCTCTTCCACTCCAGTGAGTACATATTTAAGTCAAAGGTGTTCCCAGTAATTGAAATGCTTTATTGGCTCTATGTGGATCGTAAACAATCTCTATCTGTTCCAGCTTTGATATTTCTCCTGCCCTGAATGGGGCCATCAAAACAGAGCAATATTCCAAATGAGGGAGAATTAGCAATCTGAAAAGTGTCACCGTTGCTATTATTTTCCTTGTTTTGAAGGTTCTCAATACCCACCCTGTCATTCTCCTGACTGTTGTGACCTTTGTCTTATTATGTTTTTTGAAAGGTCAGCTGACATAGTTATTCCCAAGTCTTTCACATGTTCCTTTCGTTCTATTTGATGATCCTCTTGAGTTTTGTATACAGTTCCTTTTGAGTTCTTCATTCTTTTCATACCTAAGCAGCTGGAACTTATCACCACTGAATGTCATGTTGGTCTCCACTGCCAACTGGAAAACACTGTTTTGTGTGTCATCTGCAAATGATACAAAATTCTGACGGGTATTTTCATCTATGTCTTCTATGAGGATGAGAAACAGCAGAGGTGACAGGACAGTGCCTTGGGAAACAGCTTTTTACCTCATTGATACTGGATTTTGCTCGGTTTACTACTACTTTGTGTTCTGTGTTAGGAACCTGAAAATTCATCTGTCTACCTTCCCCATAATGCCTATGGACCTCATTCTGCATGCTATCTCCCCATGATTGCATTTGTTAAATGCCTTTAAAAAGCCTGTGTATATCATCTGCGTTTCCTAGCAATCGATGACCAGAAGTGTGACAATGAAAATTATTTGCCTATGAAGCATCAATATAAATGGCAATGCATGTAGTGTGGTATATGCCCATTGCTATCCCAAAGGTATGTAGCACATCTAGAGACCTAACCAGTTGACAGTGATAGTCAGGATGACAGTGCATCCACTGGCATGGGTAGTGGGCTGTGGGCATTACTTGAACTACATGCGGCAGGGGACATGGGAAGCAAGTGGTGCAAGCACCAACCCTGGGTGGGAGCCATACCCAACACATCACACCCCAAGGAACCTAGGCTGTGTCCACTATCCCCACACAACCAGCCACAAACATCCAGCAGCCACCAGCATGACCAGCCACAAATATCCAACAGACTACATATGGGATTGCCAGGAAGTTGCACATTTTGTGCCCAATCCCAATCAATGTGATGACACAGGAATCCATCAAATTTTGTATTTCTGATGGCATCACCTTCAAAAATAATTTGTACCCTTTCATATTTTTTTGGGGGTGGGGAAATGCTAACATTATCAGCACTTTTAATTTCTGGGCTTCCAGTAGTGGAGGAGTCAAAAATCTTTACAAAACCCAAACATCCCAATGGTAAAGCTTCCTTCTATATTGCTAAGCTTTAGGGATTAAAAACCAAATAGAAATAAAGTTAACCATTGTGTATAAGTGGGCTCCTCACAAAAGAAATGCATAGTTTGGAGGTTTCACATAAAGGGGTGTTATGGGTGAAGTTTTACAATTTTCATAGATGTGATGAGTGAACAGGTCACAAGGAGGAGTAGGTCCGTCTTTTATAAATCCATAAATGCAATAAACAGATCCTTACCCTTACTTAAGTACTATTACTTAATGCTTCAATGCAAACGTATGATCTACACATCACCTACCCTTCCTAAGTTCTCCTTGCTCCTCAGCAATCCTACTTTCTGTCTTACCCCAAATCCTTTGAATAATAATTCTACCATAAACTTTTCTTAGTATATTCAACAGGCCTTTAATATGCTGGTTATCTCCCACCAAAGCAGGGTGATAATATTACCCTGCTCACACTTCAATAGCTCATCAAGTCCCAAAAACCATTCGCCTCCACTCACTCCTATCAAACATGCTCACACATGCCTGCTCTATGTCCAAGCCCATTGCACACAAAACCTTCTACCTCCTCCTCCCTCCATCCTTTTCTAGGATGACCCCTTCCCCTCCTTCCCCACCACTACAGATTTATACACTCTCCAAGTCATCCCATTTGGCTCCATCCTCTCTAAATGACCAAACAACCTCAACAACCCCTCCTTAGCAGGCTTATCCCTTATAATTCTAACATTCTCTCTTGTCCACCTTTCCCTTATACAAGGGAACTATGCATACTCTCTAACAATCCTTGGGTACCTTCCATTCTTTCATGAATATATTGTACACACAAACCACTCCAACATTATCTCCACCATCTTTCAACATCTTTGTCTTAGCCCCATTTATCCCAGCCATTTATCCCTTTACTCATTTTCTTTCTACCCACTGCCTCATGCACTTTAGCCCCCACATCCACCTCAGGCTCTTCCTCATTCCTATATGTTATCCTACCCTACCCTGTGCATGAAATCACTGCCTCCCCTTCATCACTAACATTCAACAACTCATTAAAATAGCCTTTCAGTCTTTCCAGTACCTCCACATCTAACATCTCCCCTCTTTTGCCCTTAATTGCTAAGTCTATTTGCTCTTCAGGCTTCGTGACTTTATTGCTCTTTCCAAAACTGCTTTTATTTCTCACAGAAAAAAAAAAGCTTATAAAAGACTGGCCCATTCTCTCACTAGCTCTCCTTCCACATTCCCTCACTGCTATTTTAATCTCCCACTTCCTCTCCTTAAGTCTATCATTTTTACATTGTAAAAGCCTTTCATATGCTACTATTTATTCCATTACCACCTCTTAACCCTATCATTCTACTAGTCACTTCTCTTCCCACCTGCACCCATCTTCCTGTATTCACACACCTCTGATGCACTCTCCAGCAGTGCATTCTTAAATTCACCCCATGCTTTCTCAACCACCTCATTTCACTAGTGTAACTTCTTAATGGTCCAAGTTGGAACAAAATATAATCACAAGTTTCGATCTCCTAAGTGTGGGGTTATTTATGTATAACTTATCTTTTCCCCAATAGTTCCTTATATGTATTTCTGAAACTGTCTCCATCCTTAATTAATTTATTCATTTTCACTTCTCCCTTACCAACCACTGCCAGTTTCACTGTAGCTACCACTAAATGATCAGACAAATCTACTACCCCTCTAGGAACACAAATCCAGAAGTCTCCCTATTAACTTTTTTTCTACTAATACATGCTCTTGTCAAAATGTTATCATTGCATCCTATATCTAAAATTTATTTATTCCCTCTCTCAAAATAAGTATTGCCTATTACCAAACATTTTTCTGCACACAACTCAATTAAGGGTACCTTATCTTAATTTAGCCCTGGCACTTCAAACTTTCCTCCTACACCGTCTACAACTGTCTCATTCACTTTAGCATAAAGGTTCTCCCAGAGCAATAATCGTCTAATTTGGTTCAAAACTCCCTCAAATACACACAACTTGAGCAAGTGATGGTGAAAGTGTTTCTTCTATTTTGGGGTCATCCTACCTAGGTGGGAGACAGCAAAGAGCAACTGTGACAATTCCCACTTTGTGTTTGATTCTTTATCTTTTAACTCCACACCTCTTGCCAAGACCCTAGCATTCACTTCTCTTACAACCCCATCTATAAATATATTAAACAACCACGGTGACATCACACATCCTTGTCTAAGGCCTACTTTTACTGGAAAATAATCTCCCTCTCTCCTACATACTCTAACCTGAGCCTCACTATCCTCGTAAAAACTCTTCACTGCTTTCAGTAACCTACCTCCTATACCATACACCTGCAACATCTGCCACAATTAATTCTTTCTTATCATTTGTATTGCACGCAGAATTTTCTTCAACTTTTTAGTAACTGAATACAAAACGGGTTAATAGACCCTTATTCCCGGGATCTTTGTCACTTTTTACATCACACACGGCTTACAGGGGAATAAATTATATAGCCCACTAATACCAAGGGACTAATATGAACAGATAATTCAGAAAGGTAAAGGTTAAAATAATTTGATTATTCAGAAAGGATAGAGCAGAGTAGATTGACCAAGCACAAGTAAAAATTTGGGGATGAAACAAGAGGTAGATCATTCTAGGAAGGGTTAAGAGGCAGTAATGAAGGTTTTAAGTGGTAAGAACTTGAGCATCTAACAGGTCTGCGAGTGATGCTACATCAGAGTAACTGGAGATAAGGTATAGCCATACGTAATGTTTTAGTCTCCCCTTCAGCAGGTCTTCTCTAACTGATACAGTTAATGAATTCAATTAGCATTCTGATCAGTATAAAAGGGACACTCTACTGCACTTAGTTCTTAAAAGGAAAAATATGTTCTGGAAAGTTTCAACCAATAATTTTAGTAATACAAACACTTACTGAACATTCAATAAATTACAGTTTGATGAAAGAACCATTTTTTACCAGTTTAGACGTAATATACTGAACACTTATCATATAAATGCTACACACATCTTTTAACGAATCATTGCCCTCATAACCTTATCTCCAGAATAAGAACTATCAAGAAATACACAGAAATGCAAAGAGAATAATGAAAGTAAGCAGAAGTTTGCAAGATTTATCCAAAATCTTGCATGCTCTCGAGAGTGAAAGAACACCAGCAATCCTGTTGAAATGCTAAACATTTAACAGACTTTTGTTTCACACACACAACACAACAGTAGTACTCTCTTGGATAGTTGCCATCTACTAACCTACTAGGTAAGGGGTATTACATTATTTTATTTATGATAGGCTCGAGATCTTTTGTACAATTACAAGTTCATCACCAGGCAAGGGATTTTACTACCAACTTTTAATCTGGGCAACAAATACTTGCTATATTTAATAACTATTTCATTATGCAAATGGAATATACATAAATTAACTTACTTCTAGCTTCCTTATAGCCTTTGTCTTTTGTGACTGCTGGGTTGCCTGCCGAATTAGATCGGAAAGAGAGTCGATGAAATGGAAAGTTGCAGTGAGCTGAGAGTCTGTCAATACCCATAACACATCATCCATGAGTAACACAAGACGGCAGCCAACAACCGAACAGTCTGGAATAGTTTTTATGTTCTGTATAATGAGCTTTCAAGAAAATATTATGCCTTTAGTGTACTCTCTCTCTCTCCCTCACACAGAAATGAACAATCTTATCAAAAACAGCTATTCAGGTATTTTTATAAGTAGAAAAAATACTATACCTGCTAATTTCTTTTTTATTGTAATTCTGCATCGTGCTTGATTAGTTATAAGTCTAAGTGGAGTAAGTGTTTGGTCTCGACTTGACCGAGCTTCTATCCTCAATGTCTGCCATGACAGCTGCAATTAACAACTCATAATTACTATACTGAATGAACAATAAAACAATATAAAAATAAATATATTATTCTAATGCAAGAAAACAGTTTTTTAGCTACAACTACAGCCTCTCCTCACTTAATGATGGAGTTCCATTCCTAAGAACACGTTGGTGAACGAATTTGTAGCTAAATGAGGAGCATACTACTATAGTGGTAGTGAGTTTGTGCCAACCATCTTTGATAGAATTAATGTCACCTTTGTACCATTTATAATATTTCTGGTATATTTTTAAATGTTTATACAGTACTGTATATTGTAATAAACAGAATAGGGTTAATCAGCCCTAATGTACATTATTTAGGTATGCACACTAGTCAGAGAACCCATCGTACGTCTGACTCTTCGGTAAATGAGTACATCACTAAGTGAGGAGAGGCTGTATTTGGTTTTAAATAAACCAACCACTTCAGTAAAATGCACAACAAAATTTTATTTAGGATTTTCAAAATAAACTTACCAGTACTAAACAGTTAGGCTCATACTAGTACTGTATTCCCCAAACTTACAGGAAAGTTAACTGCACACATCCTATGTGAAACTTGATACTTTGTATTTAAAATTAAGCTTAAAAATAAGATGGAAAGAGATCAAAGCAAACAGTATGTACAACTTGTATAAAAGCTACCATATCTGAATGTGTAGAGCAAAACACAAAAGATACTAAGCAATCATCATCATTGGGAAATATATGGCACTTCACAAATAAGTCAGTGAAATTTACAAATGATACCACTTACATTATCTCAAACTTAAGTGTCCTAAAAAAAAAATGAATGACCCAAGAAAAAATTGGAGACATCACTTGCATAACACACTTATTAAATCTGCACATTCAATGTATAAACATACAGGAAGCAGTATGTATTATGGCCAAGATTCACTACCATGCATCACAAGTTACATTATTTACATTATGCAATACATGTTTGCTTTCAATTGCCTTCTTTTACATGCCCTCCCAAATTCGTCCACCAACCTTTGAACTTCTCTTCAGAATCTCCCAAAAGCACAGTGTTATCAGCAAAAAGCAACTGTGACAGCTTCCACTTTGTATTAGATTCTTTATTTTCAATCTCACACCTCTTCCCAACACTTTAACATTCAATTCCCTCACAACTCATCTATAAATATGTGTATTAAACAACCACAGTGAATCATGCATCCCTGGTTAAGGCCTACTTTTACTGACAAATAATCTCCCTCTCTCCTACATAACTTAACCTGAGACTCGTTATCCTAATAAAAACTATTAACTGCTTTCAATATACTTCCCCATCTCCAAGAGTAAGTCAAGCTTACTGGTTCCTCTGAATTCCTTCAGAAGTGTTACCTTAATATATTCTCTAATATCATCATACGTAAAGTTTGACAAGTAGAATAAAGCTAATAAAAATACATGAAAACACCACCTCTTTGAAGATTAAAAGTTCTCCTCTTTCAACATCCTTTAGCCGTGTTGTGCGAAGGTCAGCTTTTTGCCAGAATGGATTTTTGGAGTCCAGTACAATTCGTGAAAGCTAAAGAAAAAAAAGTTTCAGATAATATATGACAACTGACAGATTATGAAAACTGATCTTACACAATGTCAACTTAGGCACACATTATCATAATGTCATAATTGAAAAATAATACCGCCTAAGTTGGAGTACGAGTCAACATGGGAAAAAAAAAAAATAACTACAGCAAAGGGATTAATTTATCTTTGGCCAAGCTTACAGTATTCTGGAATCTTACAAAAATGTCCTAAGCTGCAAGAATTTAAACACGTTATTCAAATGTACTAGAGTAAGAAATGTTAGGAAATGACATTAAAGGAAATGAATTTTTTTAGAGATAAATAATTACTCTTTTCTTCAACAAACTGGCCATATCCCACTGAGGCAGGGTGACCCAAAAAGAATGAAAGTTTCTCTTTTTAAATTTAGTAATGTATACAGGAGAAGGGGTTACTAGCCCCTTGCTCCTGGCATTTCAGTTGCCTCTTACAACACACATGGCTTACTGAGAAAGAATTCTGTTCCATGAATGTCCAGTACTTCAGAAAACATTATACAGTACATATATACTGGCTATAAGATGACCTGGGAGGGGCATAACCCCAGGAATAAGACAAGCAGGTATATTTTAAGCCTTTACAGATAAGAGTAAACCCGGCTCTTACTACAGGAGTAGTCAATACACGTAGTATTTTCATATACTATGAGGAAACTAATGATGTTTACACTATATATATACAGGTACCATCCGGCTTACGACCGAGTTCGGTTCCGAGAAACCCGTCGTAAGTCGAAATGGATGTAAGTCGAACCTTACTACTGAATATCAATATCACATTTTTGTAATGACTATTTTATTGTTTTATTTTGGTATTTCATTTTTTACTTTACTTTTTATACTGTTAGTACTGTATTTTATACTGTAAGGTTTAGGATAAACACTCTGTGCAACACAAACAGTTGTTTATTTCCCAGAAATTTGGCATAGAAAACAAGGTTGTAAGTCGAATGGTCGTATGTCGAGCAGGTCGTAAGTCAGATGCAAGGTGTATACTGTTTATCACTATGGGATAAATAGATGGAACTAAATTAGGTGTTTCCTGCCTAGCAACAATATGTATAGTGTTTGCATATCCTCTGCATCATCTGGGCTAAAATGTGAGGATACTAGAGATATTGTTTATATACAAACTTGTTTATTACCTTGGAAGCCTAAATTTCTGATCACTGAGGGACTCCAACAGCAATGTCATATTTCTGTACTGCAGCCCTACAATTATAATCAACATTGAGGAGCTAATTGTATACTTGGACATGTACTCAACAGCAAAACTTAATTATTTTGAAATTTGCTGAGCTGGAGGAGAGTAAATCAGCAGTTTCTTGACTGAGTAGTAAGGCAGGTAATATTTATGTAGAGTAGGAGCCCTGTATATGCGGGTTCAGTTATCTGCAGCTTACCGTGGCCTAAAAATAACCCTTAATTTTACAGTGGACCCCCGGTTATCGGCCAACTTGGTGATCAGCTGGTTTTTTGGCGCCCAGTTATCAGTCATTAATTCGGTGATTGGCCGTTTGGGACGCATCCTTCTGCTGGCCCTAGCAGGTGGACGGCTGTCTCTCTAGGTGGCTGAGGAAGCTTCTGATCATACATCCAATCATTTCGCTTATTTACCATTGTAGTTCGTGTTATTTTGGCAGTGCAACTGTGAAATAAGTAACCATGACTCCAAAGAAAGTTCCTGTGGTAAAGAAAGTGAGAAATGCCATGGAATTCAAGAGTGAAGTGTAGCAGGCATGCAGGCAGTGCAGCTGGCATGCAGGGAGTGTAGCAGTCATGCAGGGAGTGTAGCAGTCATGCAGGGAGTGTAGCAGTCATGCAGGGAGTGTAGCAGTCATGCAGGGAGTGTAGCAGGCATGCAGGGAGTGTAGCAGGCATGCAGGAAGTGTAACAGGCATGCAGGGAGTGTAACAAGCATGCAGGGAGTGTAACAAGCATGCAGGGAGTGTAACAGGCATGCAGGGAGTGTAACAGGCATGCAGGGAGTGTAACAGGCATGCAGGGAGTGTAACAGGCATGCAGGGAGTGTAACAGGCATGCAGGGAGTGTAACAGGCATGCAGGGAGTGTAGCACACATGCAGGGAGTGTAGCACACATGCAGGGAGTGTAGCACACATGAAGGGAGTGTAGCACACATGAAGGGAGTGTAGCACACATGCAGGGAGTGTAACAAGCATGCAAGGAGTGTAACAAGCATGCAGGGAGTGTAACAAGCATGCAGGGAGTGTAACAAGCATGCAGGGAGTGTAGCAGATATGCAGGGAGTATAGCAGGCATGCAAGGAGTGTAACAAGCATGCAGGGAGTGTAGCAGATATACAGGGAGTGTAGTAGGCATGCAAGGAATGTAACAGGCATGCAGGGAGCATAACAAGCATGCAGGGAGTGTAGCAGATATGCAGGGAGTGTAGCAGATATGCAGGGAGTACAGCAGGCATACAAGGGGTGTAACAAGCATGCAGGGAGTGTAGCAGATATGCAGGGAGTGTAGCAGGCATGCAAGAAGTATAACAGGCATGCAGAGAGTGTAGCAGGCACGCAAGGAGTGTAGCAGGCACGCAAGGAGTGTAGCAGGCATGCAAGGAGTGTAGCAGGCATGCAGGGAATATAGCAGGCATGCAGGGAGTGTAACAGGCATGCAGGGAGTAACAGGCATGCAAGGAGTGTAGCAGATATGCAGAGTATAGCAGGCATGCAGGGAGTGTAGCAGGCATGCAGGGAGTGTAGCAGGCATGCAGGGAGTGTAGCAGGCATGCAGGGAGTGTAGCAGGCATGCAGGGAGTGTAGCAGGCATGCAGGGAGTGTAGCAGGCATGCAGGGAGTGTAGCAGGCATGCAGGGAGTGTAGGAGATATGCAGGGAGTATAGCAGGAATGCAAGGAGTATAGCAGGAATGCAAGGAGTATAGCAGGAATGCAAGGAGTGTAGCAGGCATGCAGGAAGTGTAGCAGTCATTCCAGAAGCCAGCATCAGTCTTCAATAAAGGCATGTAATACTGATTTAATTGCTAATTTTTTTTTTTTTTGTGAATATTTTTGTCTGGAACGGATTAATTGTATTTACATCAATTCTTATGGGAAATATTATTTCAGTTTTTGGCCGAGCTTCTGGAACAGACTACAGCCAATAACCGAGGGTCCACTGTACTTAATAACGCCCTCAAAGTGCAAAAGTAGTGATGGTGACAGTTTTTCAAAGCCTAAGAGAAGCCATTAAGTGCTTCCTATCAGTGAAAAAGTGATAATTCTCCACTTATTGTATCATTTATCAATTAAACTTTATCAAGGGTGTATGTAATATAGGTTTCACTACTACCCAAGGTTTCGGTATATGCAGCAACTCCTTTAACGTACCCCTGTGGATATTAGGGTCCCACTGTATTCTCTGCTTCCCTAAACTTGCATCATCAGGGTTAAAAATAAGAGGATACTGGATACATCATCAGTATTGTATGTACTTTATATACACTGCATCAGCTAGGTTGTTATACCTTTATTTTATGGTGAATAGCTGAGCGAGGTCTGACTGCCACCAATGCTCTCTTGCTTATGTATGTATGTATGTATGTATGTGTGTGTGTGTGTGTGTGTGTGTGTGTGTGTGTGTGTGTGTGTGTGTGTGTGTGTGTGTGTGTGTGTGTGTGTGTGTGTGTGTGTGTGTGTGTGTGTGTGTGTGTGTGTGTGTGTGTGTGTGTGTGTGTGTGTGTGTGTGTGTGTGTGTGTGTGTGTGTGTGTGTGTGTGTGTGTGTGTGTGTGTGTGTGTGTACGTACTCACCTAGTTGAGGTTGCGGGGGTCGAGTCCGAGCTCCTGGCCCCGCCTCTTCACTGATCGCTACTAGGTCACTCTCCCTGAGCCTGAGCTTTATCATACCTCTGCTTCAAGCTATGTATGGATCCTGCCTCCACTACATCACTTCCCAAACTATTCCACTTACTGACTACTCTGTGGCTGAAGAAATACTTCCTAACATCTCTGTGATTCATCTGTGTCTTCAGCTTCCAACTGTGTCCCCTTGTTACTGTGTCCAATCTCTGGAACATCCTGTCTTTGTCCACCTTGTCAATTCCTCTCAGTATTTTGTATGTCGTTATCATGTCCCCCCTATCTCTCCTGTCCTCCAGTGTCATCAGGTTGATTTCACTTAACCTCTCCTCGTAGGACATACCTCTTAGCTCTGGGACTAGTCTTGTTGCAAACCTTTGCACTTTCTCTAGTTTCTTTACGTGCTTGGCTAGGTGTGGGTTCCAAACTGGTGCCGCATACTCCAATATGGGCCTAACGTACACGGTGTACAGGGTCCTGAATGATTCCTTATTAAGATGTCGGAATGCTGTTCTGAGGTTTGCTAGGCGCCCATATGCTGCAGCAGTTATTTGGTTGATGTGCGCTTCAGGAGATGTGCCTGGTGTTATACTCACCCCAAGATCTTTTTCCTTGAGTGAGGTTTGTAGTCTCTGGCCCCCTAGACTGTACTCCGTCTGCAGTCTTCTTTGCCCTTCCCCAATCTTCATGACTTTGCACTTGGTGGGATTGAACTCCAGGAGCCAATTGCTGGACCAGGTCTGCAGCCTGTCCAGATCCCTTTGTAGTTCTGCCTGGTCTTCGATCGAGTGAATTCTTCTCATCAACTTCACGTCATCTGCAAACAGGGACACCTCACCTGGAGTTTACCTGGAGAGAGTTTCGGGGGTCAACGCCCCCGCGGCCCGGTCTGTGACCAGGCCTCCTGGTGGATCAGCGCCTGATCAACCAGGCTGTTGCTGCTGGCTGCACGCAAACCAACGTACGAGCCACAGCCCGGCTGATCAGGAACTGACTTTAGGTGCTTGTCCAGTGCCAGCTTGAAGACTGCCAGGGGTCTGTTGGTAATCCCCCTTATGTGTGCTGGGAGGCAGTTGAACAGTCTCGGGCCCCTGACACTTATTGTATGGTCTCTTAACGTGCTAGTGACACCCCTGCTTTTCATTGGGGGGATGGTGCATCGTCTGCCAAGTCTTTTGCTTTCGTAGTGAGTGATTTTCGTGTGCAAATTCGGTACTAGTCCCTCTAGGATTTTCCAGGTGTATATAATCATGTATCTCTCCCTCCTGCGTTCCAGGGAATACAGGTTTAGAAACCTCAAGCGCTCCCAGTAATTGAGGTGTTTTATCTCCGTTATGCGCGCCGTGAAAGTTCTCTGTACATTTTCTAGGTCGGCAATTTCACCTGCCTTGAAAGGTGCTGTTAGAGTGCAGCAATATTCCAGCCTAGATAGAACAAGTGACCTGAAGAGTGTCATCATGGGCTTGGCCTCCCTAGTTTTGAAGGTTCTCATTATCCATCCTGTCATTTTTCTAGCAGATGCGATTGATACAATGTTATGGTCCTTGAAGGTGAGATCCTCCGACATAATCACTCCCAGGTCTTTGACTTTGGTGTTTCGCTCTATTTCGTGGCCAGAATTTGTTTTGTACTCTGATGAAGATTTAATTTCCTCATGTTTACCATATCTGAGTAATTGAAATTTCTCATCGTTGAACTTCATATTGTTTTCTGCAGCCCACTGAAAGATTTGGTTGATGTCCGCCTGGAGCCTTGCAGTGTCTGCAATGGAAGACACTGTCATGCAGATTCGGGTGTCATCTGCAAAGGAAGACACGGTGCTGTGGCTGACATCCTTGTCTATGTCGGATATGAGGATGAGGAACAAGATGGGAGCTAGTACTGTGCCTTGTGGAACAGAGCTTTTCACCGTAGCTGCCTCGGACTTTACTCTGTTGACGACTACTCTCTGTGTTCTGTTAGTGAGGAAATTATAGATCCATCGACCGACTTTTCCTGTTATTCCTTTAGCGCGCATTTTGTGCGCTATTACGCCATGGTCACACTTGTCGAAGGCTTTTGCAAAGTCTGTATATATTACATCTGCATTCTTTTTGTCTTCTAGTGCATTTAGGACCTTGTCGTAGTGATCCAGTAGCTGAGACAGACAGGAGCGACCTGTTCTAAACCCATGTTGCCCTGGGTTGTGTAACTGATGGGTTTCTAGATGGGTGGTGATCTTGCTTCTTAGGACCCTTTCAAAGATTTTTATGATATGGGATGTTAGTGCTATTGGTCTGTAGTTCTTTGCTGTTGCTTTACTGCCCCCTTTGTGGAGTGGGGCTATGTCTGTTGTTTTTAGTAACTGAGGGACGACCCCCGTGTCCATGCTCCCTCTCCATAGGATGGAAAAGGCTCGTGATAGGGGCTTATTGCAGTTCTTGATGAACACAGAGTTCCATGAGTCTGGCCCTGGGGCAGAGTGCATGGGCATGTCATTTATCGCCTGTTCGAAGTCATTTGGCATCAGGATAACATCGGATAGGCTTGTGTTAATCAAATTTTGTGGCTCTCTCATAAAAAATTCATTTTGATCTTCGACTCTCAGTCTGGTTAGCGGCTTGCTAAAAACTGAGTCATATTGGGACTTGAGTAGCTCACTCATTTCCTTGCTGTCATCTGTGTAGGACCCATCTTGTTTAAGTAGGGGCCCAATACTGGGCGTTGTTCTCGATTTTGATTTGGCATAGGAGAAGAAATACTTTGGGTTTCTTTCGATTTCATTTATAGCTTTTAGTTCTTCCCGCGATTCCTGACTCCTAAAGGATTCTTTTAGCTTAAGTTCGATGCTTGCTATTTCTCTGACCAGTGTCTCCCTGCGCATTTCAGATATATTGACCTCTTTTAGCCGCTCTGTTATTCTTTTCCGTCGCCTGTAAAGGGAGCGCCTGTCTCTTTCTATTTTACATCTACTCCTCCTTTTTCTTAGAGGAATAAGCCTTGTGCATACATCGAGTGCCACCGAGTTAATCTGTTCTAGGCATAAGTTTGGGTCTGTGTTGCTTAGTATATCTTCCCAGCTTATATCGGTTAGGACTTGGTTTACTTTGTCCCACTTTATGTTTTTGTTATTGAAGTTGAATTTGGTGAATGCTCCCTCGTGACTAGTCTCATTTTGTCGGTCTGGGGCTCCTCGCATACATGTCTGAACCTCAATTATGTTGTGATCTGAGTATATTGTTTTTGATATGGTGACATTTCTTATCAGATCATCATTGTTAGTGAATATGAGGTCTAGTGTATTCTCCAGTCTAGTAGGCTCTATTATTTGCTGGTTTAAATTGAATTTTGTGCGAAATGACAGTAGTTTGTTGGATTATGTATTGGTAGATAAAAGACTGTTGAGTAGACTTCAGGATGTACATGTTTATAGAGGGGCCACAGATATATCAGATCACTTTCTAGTTGTAGCTACACTGAGAGTAAAAGGTAGATGGGATACAAGGAGAATAGAAGCATCAGGGAAGAGAGAGGTGAAGGTTTATAAACTAAAAGAGGAGGCAGTTAGGGTAAGATATAAACAGCTATTGGAGGATAGATGGGTTAATGAGAGCATAGGCAATGGGGTCGAAGAGGTATGGGGTAGGTTTAAAAATGTAGTGTTAGAGTGTTCAGCAGAAGTTTGTGGTTACAGGAAAGTGGGTGCAGGAGGGAAGAGGAGCGATTGGTGGAATGATGATGTAAAGAGAGTAGTAAGGGAGAAAAAGTTAGCATATGAGAGGTTTTTACAAAGTAGAAGTGATGCAAGGAGGGAAGAGTATATGGAGAAAAAGAGAGAAGTTAAGAGAGTGGTGAAGCAATGTAAAAAGAGAGCAAATGAGAGAGTGGGTGAGATGTTATCAACAAATTTTGTTGAAAATAAGAAAAAGTTTTGGAGTGAGATTAACAAGTTAAGAAAGCCTAGAGAACAAATGGATTTGTCAGTTAAAAATAGGAGAGGAGAGTTATTAAATGGAGAGTTAGAGGTATTGGGAAGATGGAAGGAATATTTTGAGGAATTGTTAAATGTTGATGAAGATAGGGAAGCTGTGATTTCGTGTATAGGGCAAGGAGGAATAACATCTTGTAGGAGTGAGGAAGAGCCAGTTGTGAGTGTGGGGGAAGTTCGTGAGGCAGTAGGTAAAATGAAAGGGGGTAAGGCAGCCGGGATTGATGGGATAAAGATAGAAATGTTAAAAGCAGGTGGGGATATAGTTTTGGAGTGGTTGGTGCAATTATTTAATAAATGTATGGAAGAGGGTAAGGTACCTAGGGATTCGCAGAGAGCATGCATAGTTCCTTTGTATAAAGGCAAAGGGGATAAAAGAGAGTGCAAAAATTATAGGGGGATAAGTCTGTTGAGTGTACCTGGTAAAGTGTATGGTAGAGTTATAATTGAAAGAATTAAGAGTAAGACGGAGAATAGGATAGCAGATGAACAAGGAGGCTTTAGGAAAGGTAGGGGGTGTGTGGACCAGGTGTTTACAGTGAAACATATAAGTGAACAGTATTTAGATAAGGCTAAAGAGGTCTTTGTGGCATTTATGGATTTGGAAAAGGCGTATGACAGGGTGGATAGGGGGGCAATGTGGCAGATGTTGCAAGTGTATGGTGTAGGAGGTAGGTTACTGAAAGCAGTGAAGAGTTTTTACGAGGATAGTGAGGCTCAAGTTAGAGTATGTAGGAAAGAGGGAAATTTTTTCCCAGTAAAAGTAGGCCTTAGACAAGGATGTGTGATGTCACCGTGGTTGTTTAATATATTTATAGATGGGGTTGTAAGAGAAGTAAATGCGAGGGTCTTGGCAAGAGGCGTGGAGTTAAAAGATAAAGAATCACACACAAAGTGGGAGTTGTCACAGCTGCTCTTTGCTGATGACACTGTGCTCTTGGGAGATTCTGAAGAGAAGTTGCAGAGATTGGTGGATGAATTTGGTAGGGTGTGCAAAAGAAGAAAATTAAAGGTGAATACAGGAAAGAGTAAGGTTATGAGGATAACAAAAAGATTAGGTGATGAAAGATTGAATATCAGATTGGAGGGAGAGAGTATGGAGGAGGTGAACGTATTCAGATATTTGGGAGTGGACGTGTCAGCGGATGGGTCTATGAAAGATGAGGTGAATCATAGAATTGATGAGGGAAAAAGAGTGAGTGGTGCACTTAGGAGTCTGTGGAGACAAAGAACTTTGTCCTTGGAGGCAAAGAGGGGAATGTATGAGAGTATAGTTTTACCAACGCTCTTATATGGGTGTGAAGCGTGGGTGATGAATGTTGCAGCGAGGAGAAGGCTGGAGGCAGTGGAGATGTCATGTCTGAGGGCAATGTGTGGTGTGAATATAATGCAGAGAATTCGTAATTTGGAAGTTAGGAGGAGGTGCGGGATTACCAAAACTGTTGTCCAGAGGGCTGAGGAAGGGTTGTTGAGGTGGTTCGGACATGTAGAGAGAATGGAGCGAAACAGAATGACTTCAAGAGTGTATCAGTCTGTAGTGGAAGGAAGGCGGGGTAGGGGTCGGCCTAGGAAGGGTTGGAGGGAGGGGGTAAAGGAGGTTTTGTGTGCGAGGGGCTTGGACTTCCAGCAGGCATGCGTGAGCGTGTTTGATAGGAGTGAATGGAGACAAATATTTAAAAGCTCGTGTGAGTGTGAGTTTTCATCAGAGCTGCCTCCTGGTGTTATTACTGCAACAATATTATTTGCTATATTCCTCCATTTTAGGTGCCTTAAGTTGAAATCCCCCAGGAGCAAGATGTTGGGTGCAGGAGCTGGAAGATTTTCCAGACAGTGGTCAATTTTTAACAGCTGTTCCTGGAATTGCTGGGATGTTGCATCCGGAGGCTTGTAGACTACCACAATGACTAGGTTTTGGTTCTCGACCTTTACTGCTAAAACTTCCACTACGTCATTTGAGGCATTAAGCAGTTCTGTGCAAACAAGTGACTCTGCAATGTACAGGCCAACCCCCCCCCTTTTGCCTGTTCACTCTGTCACATCTGTATAGGTTGTAACCTGGGATCCATATTTCATTGTCCAAGTGATCCTTTATGTGGGTCTCAGTGAAAGCCGCGAACATTGCCTTTGCCTCTGCAAGCAGTCCACGGATGAAAGGTATTTTGTTGTTTGTTGCTGGCTTTAGACCCTGTATATTTGCAAAGAAGAATGTTATCGGACTGGTGGTATTGTTGGTACTGGGGGGGGATTTTTTTTCCGGCATTAGTATCTGTATCTGTTGGTTTGGAGTGGAGGCCATCGACTGTGGTTCCACTCCAGGAATGACTGGATTTGGTGTACGATTTCTGCCATTTCCTGCCAGTTTTTTTTCCTTCCTGGCACTAAAAAACCTCTCCCTCTTGAGTGGCTGTGGCTACCCAGGTTTTCCCATGGCCTGGATGTTTTGTATCTTTTTGTCCCCTTTAGATGGTATGCCTGGCAATTTAAGTTATAGCACAGTCTTTCCTGTACTGAAGAGGTACACATTTCAGGGTGAAAAAGCTTACAGGAAGGGAGTTTGCATTTTCCTGTTGTCATATGGGCATGGCATTTTCTAGGGTGGTCATAGTTGCACGTCCCATCTGTTTTTCCAGATTTCCCATGCCAGCAGATACCAAGTGCATAGTATGTGCACAGGCTTGGTTTCCGCTTGCCTTGGGTTTCTGTGACTGTATTCCCTGTTGGTGCATGTTTCCCTGTCTTACTTCTATCCTCCCTAGCACCAACAATGGAGCTCCCACCAGTTGTTTTTGGTAATTTATCCTCACTATTGCTATTGGAGTCCTCTTGTTTGCTATTTCCTGCGGTATTTCTAGTTTGCAATATTGGTTTTATCTTATCTTTGACTACACTTGTTTCCCTACTATGGCTCCTATCCCCTATGAGGTCATTTATATGTATTCCTTCCTGCGTATAATTCCCGACTACCTGGACAAAATCTCCAGCTTCACCATTACTGTCTCCCAGGACAGTATCTCCAGCTTCACCATTTCTGTCTCCCAGGACAGCACCTCCAGCTTCACCATTACTGTCTCCCAGGACAGCACCTCCAGCTTCACCATTACTGTCTCCCAGGACAGCACCTCCAGCTTTACTATTACTGTCTCCCAGGACATCACCTCCAGCCTTACAGTTTGTGACTACATGGCCAGTATCAAGGGCAGTACCATTCAGCCCAGACTTTTTATGTTCCCATCTGTTGTAGAAAGCTTCCAGGTTTTCTATGAAAGCAGCTTTGATGTTGTCCTCTTTTAATACCCTTGTGATTTTAGTCCACAGATTTTCCTCATTTGGGCATACCCAGAAACACTTCTCTGTTTTAATACTGCTTGTAGCTAGTTCTGGGATATCTGCACAAGGGGCGTGACACCAATTTCCACAAAAATGACAATTTATCCATGTGGAGGCCCGTTTGTTTGACTGACCACAGACTACACACAGCTTCATAATGATTTGAATGGTTGATTTACTGCAATTCTACTAGCAACCTCTTGAATATTATATTAATAACCTTAAATGAAGCTCTAGCTATTTGTATTTCTGTTTCTAACTCTTTTTGTATATTGGACAGCTTACCGTCACGTTCCTGATTTTTAATGTTTGTGTTTATAAGGGCGCCTACAACCCCATCCGTTTACAGTCTGCTTTATTGTCCAACGAAACTGTTTGAAACCAGTCCCGGGTTCGGACCAGTCAAGGGTTCGGACCAGTCAAGGGTTCGGACCAGTCAAGGGTTCGGACCAGTCAAGGGTTCGGACCAGTCGATCTGCTCTGATCAGTGGGTCACTTATTTAAAACATACTGGTCGGTGATTTGAGCTAACACATGAAGGATCTACTGGAAATTATCTACCCGAGTAATATGTGATTTGACTGATACAAAAGTATAACTTGCGTGTTGAAGAGCCGGTGATATCTGGCAGCTCCTACAATGACGAACGGTCACCTCCTTGTTTATCAATCGCTGTATCTGGCTTTTCTATTTTTTTTTTTTTTTTTTTTCCGTCTCCACCGCAATAAATGCTATATTATCACTATAGTTGACTGGTGCAAATTTTGGAGGAAGGACGCTTTTTCTGTAGTAATAATTGCTTCTCGTTGTGTATATTGCGACCGCTGGTAACTACAGGTTATATGAAATTCACAGTAACGTCTCGTATTTCAAGAAAAGAAACTAATGAAAGTCACTCCACTCCACTAAGTACCATTATAATACTGGTTAGTTGCTACTACAACACTGTATTCTGCTATTCACTGGTATCACTAGATTATATGCGAGTACACTAGCAGGCCAGGAAGATTATTAAAAACAGCTGACCTGTGGTAAGTTTCTGGCGACTTCTGGCACCTTCCTCTATAGGCTTATCCCTTCATTTACAAATTCACCTGTTTTCAAATGACACTTTAGCCTTTATCATCAATATACTAGGGAGCCACTGTAGTATACACTATACACTATGTATACTCAATGATATCAGGGAGACTTTCTTTCCTCTGACATGAAAAGTTCAATTATTATTATTTTTTTCCACACGGGACATAGGCCTATGATTCCCCTCTGGCAGTAAACTCTGCTACGCAGTGCACACTAATTCTCCTTTTTTGACTCAGTATATAATGTTTTCCGCCCAAGATTGGTTCCAGGCGCTAGAGGGATGTATCGTATAGGATTGATGACACAATTAAAGTTCTAGCACGTAAGAGCGACCGTGAAAACACGAGAAAACCGGGAGCACAACGAGGCACGCTGACACTACTGGTCCTAGGACTGACCCCTGTGAGACCCCGCTGGTCACAGGTGCCCACTCTGACACCTCGCCACGTACCATGACTCGCTGCTGTCTTCCTGTCAAGTATTCCCTGATCCATTGTACTGCCTTCCCTGTTATCCCTGCTTAGTCCTCCAGTTTTTGCACCAATCTCTTGTGTGGAACTGTGTCAAACGCCTTCTTGCAGTCCAAGAAAATGCAATCCACCCACCCCTCTCTCTCTTGTCTTACTGCTGTCACCATGTCATAGAACTCCAGTAGGTTTGTGACACAGGATTTCCCGTCCCTGAAACCATGTTGGCTGCTGTTGATGAGATCGTTCCTTTCTAGGTGTTCCACCACTCTTCTCCTGATAATCTTCTCCATGATTTTGCATACTATACGTGTGTGTGTGTGTGTGTGTGTGTGTGTATACTCACCTATTTGTGGTTGCAGGGGTCGAGTCCTAGCTCCTGGCCCCGCCTCTTCACCAGTTGCTACTGGGTACTCTCTCTACCCACTCCATGAGCTTTATCATACCTCGTCTTAAAACTATGTATGGTTCCTGCCTCCACTACATCACTTTCTAGGCTATTCCACTGCCTGACAACTCTATGACTGAAGAAATGCTTCCTAATATCTCTCTGACTCATCTGTGTCTTCAACTTCCAATTGTGACCTCTTGTTTCTGTGTCCCCTCCCTGGAACATCCTGTCTTTGTCAACCTTGTCTATTCCGCGCAGTATTTTATACGTCGTTATCATGTCTCCCTTGACCCTCCTGTCCTCTAGTGTCGTCAGGCCAATTTCCCTTTACCTTTCTTCATAAGACATTCCCCTTAGCTCTGGAACTAACCTTGTCACAAACCTTTGCACTTTCTCCAGTTTCTTGATGTGCTTTATCAAGTGCAGGTTCCAAACAGGTGCTGCATACTCCAGCATGGGCCTGACGTACACGGTGTACAGTGTCTCGAATGATTCCTTATTAAGGTATCGGAACGCTGTTCTCAGGTTTGCCAGGCACCCATATGCTGTGTGTGTGTGTGTGTGTGTGTGTGTGTGTGTGTGTGTGTGTGTGTGTGTGTGTGTGTGTGTGTGTGTGTGTGTGTGTGTGTGTGTGTGTGTGTGTGTGTGTGTGTGTGTGTGCGCGCGCGCGCCTAGTTGAGGTTGCAGGGGTCGAGTCCAAGCTCCTGGCCCTGCCTCTTCACTGGTCACTACTAGGTCACCCTCCCTGTGTGTGTGTACTCACCTAGTTGAGGTTGCAGGGGTCGAGTCCAAGCTCCTGGCCCCGCCTCTTCACTGGTCGCTACTAGGTCGCTCTCCCTGAACCATGAGCTTTATCATACCTCTGCTTAAAGCTATGTATGGATCCTGCCTCCACTACATCACTCCCCAAACTATTCCACTTCTTGACTACTCTGTGGCTGAAGAAGTACTTCCTAACATCCCTGTGATTCATCTGTGTCTCAACTTCCAACTGTGTCCCCTTGTTGCTGTGTCCCATCTCTGGAACATCCTGTCTTTGTCCCCCTTGTCAATTCCTCTCAGTATTTTGTATGTCGTTATCATGTCACCCCTCTCTCTCCTGTCCTCCAGTGTCGTCAGGTAGGTGTAGGGAGTGAGTGAGTGAGTGAGTGAGTGAGTGAGTGAGTGAGTGTGTGTACTCACCTATTTGTACTCACCTATTTGTGGTTGCAGGGGTCGAGTCACAGCTCCTGGCCCCACCTCTTCGCTGATTGCTACTAGGTCCTCTCTCTCCCTGCCCCATGAGCTCTATCATACCTCGTCTTAAAACTATGTATGGTTCCCGCCTCCACTACGTCACTTTCTAGGCTATTCCACGGCCTGACTACTCTATGACTGAAGAAATACTTCCTAACATCCCTTTGATTCATCTGAGTCTTCAACTTCCAATTGTGACCTCTTGTGTCTGTGTCCTTTCTCTGGAACATCCCGTCTTTGTCCACCTTGTCTATTCCTCGCAGTATTTTATATGTCGTTATCATGTCTCCCCTGACCCTCCTGTCCTCCAGTGTCGTCAGGCCGATTTCCCTCAACCTTTCTTCGTACGACAATCCCTATAGCTCTGGGACTAGTCTTGTTGCAAACCTTTGCACTTTCTCTAATTTCTTGACGTGCTTGACTAGGTGTGGATTCCAAACTGGTGCTGCATACTCCAGTATGGGCCTGACGTAAATGGTATACAGAGTATTAAACGAATCCTTACTGAGGTATCGGAACGCTATCCGTAGGTTTGCCAGGCGCCCGTATGCTGCAGCAGTTATCTGATTGATGTGCGCCTCAGGAGATATGCTCGGTGTTATGCTCACCCCCAGATCTTTTTCCTTGAGTGAGGTTTGCAGTCTTTGGCCACCTAGCCTATACTCTGTCTGTGGTCTTCTGTGCCCTTCCCCTATCTTCATGACTTTGCATTTGGCAGGGTTAAATTCAAGGAGCCAGTTGCTGGACCAGGCTTGTAGCCTGTCCAGGTCTCTTTGTAGTCCTGCCTGATCCTCATCCAATTTGATTCTTCTCATTAACTTCGCATCATCTGCAAACAAGGACACTTCTGAATCTATCCCTTCCGTTATGTCGTTCACATATACCAAGAACAGCACAGGTCCTAGGACTGACCCCTGTGGAACCCCGCTTGTCACAGGCGCCCACTCTGACACCTCGTCGCGTACCATGACTCGTTGTTGCCTCCCTGTCAGGTATTCTCTGATCCATTGCAGTGCCTTTCCTGTTATGTGTGCCTGATCCTCTAGCTTTTGCAGCAACCTCTTGTGAGGAACTGTGTCGAAGGCCTTCTTGCAGTCCAAAAATATGCAGTCGATCCACCCCTCTCTCTCTTGTCTTACTTCTGTCACCTTGTCATAAAACTCTAGCAGGTTTGTGACACAGGATTTTCCTTCCCTGAAACCGTGCTGGTTGTCAATTATACACTTGTTTCTTTCCAGGTGCCCCACCACTCTCCTCCTGATGATCTTCTCCATGACCTTGCATAACATACACGTTAGTGATACAGGTCTGTAGTTTAGTGCCTCATGTCTGTCTCCCTTCTTAAAAATTGGGACTACATTTGCCATTTTCCATACCTCAGGGAGTTGCCCAGTTTCAAATGATGTGTTGAAGATCTTTGTTAATGGCTCACACAATATCTCTGCTCCCTCTTTAAGGACCCATGGAGAGATGTTGTCTGGTCCCACCGCCTTTGAGGTGTCAAGTTCGCATAGCAGCTTCTTCACCTCCTCCTTGGTTATATGTACCTCATCCAGCACTTGCTGGTGTGCCCCCCTGTTCTGATTTCCTGGAGTCCTACTGCTTTCCACTGTAAATACCTCTTTAAATCTTGTGCTGAGCTCCTGACATACCTCTTGGTCGTTTCTTGTGAATTCCCCATCACCCTTCCTCAGTCTGATTACCTGGTCCTTGACTGTTGTTTTCCTCCTGATGTGGCTGTACAACAGCTTCAGGTCAGTCTTTACTTTTGATGCTATGTCATTTTGATATTGTCTCTGAGCCTCCCTTGTTATCTGTGCATGTTCGTTTCTGGCTCTTCGGCTGATTTCTTTATTTTCCTGAGTTCTCTGTCTTCTGTACCTTTTCCATTCTCTAGTACATCTAGTTCTAGTTTTTGCCTCCCTACACCCTTGGGTGAACCAAGGACTCGTTCTGTTTTTCCCATTATTTCTGTTTCCCTTGGGAACAAACCTCTCCTCTGCCTCCTTGCATTTTGTTGCTACATAGTCCATCATTTCTTGTGTGTGTGTGTGTGTGTGTGTGTGTGTGTGTGTGTGTGTGTGTGTGTGCGCTCACCTATTTGTACTCACCTATTTGTGGTTGCAGGGGTTGAGTGTGTGTGTGTGTGTGTGTGTGTGTGTGTGTGTACTCACCTATTTGTACTCACCTATTTGTGGTTGCAGGGGTCGAGTGTGTGTGTGTGTGTGTGTGTGTGTGTGTGTGTGTGTGTGTGTGTGTGTGTGTGTGTGTGTGTGTGTGTGTGTGTGTGTGTGTGTGTGTGTGTGTGTGTGTGTGTGTGTGTGTGTGTGTGTGTGTGTGTACTCACCTAGTTGAGGTTGTACTCACCTAGTTGAGGTTGCGGGGGTTGAGTCCAAGCTCCTGGCCCCGCCTCTTCACTGATCGCTACTAGGTCACTCTCCCTGAACCGTGAGCTTTATCATACCTCTGCTTAAAGCTATGTATGGATCCTGCCTCCACTACATCGCTTCCCAAACTATTCCACTTACTGACTACTCTGTGGCTGAAGAAATACTTCCTAACATCCCTGTGATTCATCTGTGTCTTCAACTTCCAACTGTGTCCCCTTGTTACTGTGTCCAATCTCTGGAACATCCTGTCTTTGTCCACCTTGTCAATTCCTCTCAGTATTTTGTATGTCGTTATCATGTCCCCCTATCTCTCCTGTCCTCCAGTGTCGTCAGGTTGATTTCCCTTAACCTCTCCTCGTAGGACATGCCTCTTAGCTCTGGGACTAGTCTTGTTGCAAACCTTTGTACTTTCTCTAGTTTCTTTACGTGCTTGGCTAGGTGTGGGTTCCAAACTGGTGCCGCATACTCCAATATGGGCCTAACGTACACGGTGTACAGGGTCCTGAATGATTCCTTATTAAGATGTCGGAATGCTGTTCTGAGGTTTGCTAGGCGCCCATATGCTGCAGCAGTTATTTGGTTGATGTGCGCTTCAGGAGATGTGCCTGGAGTTATACTCACCCTAAGATCTTTTTCCTTGAGTGAGGTTTGTAGTCTCTGGCCCCCTAGACTGTACTCCATCTGCGGTCTTCTTTGCCCTTCCCCAATCTTCATGACTTTGCACTTGGTGGGATTGAACTCCAGGAGCCAATTGCTGGACCAGGTCTGCAGCCTGTCCAGATCCCTTTGTAGTTCTGCCTGGTCTTCGATCGAGTGAATTCTTCTCATCAACTTCACGTCATCTGCAAACAGGGACACCTCAGAGTCTATTCCTTCCGTCATGTCGTTCACAAATACCAGAAACAGCACTAGTCCTAGGACTGACCCCTGTGGGACCCCCGCTGGTCACAGGTGCCCACTCTAACACCTCGCCACGTACCATGACTCGCTGCTGTCTTCCTGACAAGTATTCCCTGATCCATTGTAGTGCCTTCCCTGTTATCCCTGCTTGGTCCTCCAGTTTTTGCACCAATCTCTTGTGTGGAACTGTGTCAAACGCCTTCTTGCAGTCCAAGAAAATGCAATCCACCCACCCCTCTATCTCTTGTCTTACTGCTGTCACCATGTCATAGAACTCCAGTAGGTTTGTGACACAGGATTTCCCATCCCTGAAACCATGTTGGCTGCTGTTGATGAGATCGTTCCTTTCTAGGTGTTCCACCACTCTTCTCCTGATAATCTTCTCCATGATTTTGCATACTATACATGTCAGTGACACTGGTCTGTAGTTTAATGCTTCATGTCTGTCTCCTTTTTTAAAGATTGGGACTACATTTGCTGTCTTCCATGCCTCAGGCAATCTCCCTGTTTCGATAGATGTATTGAATATTGTTGTTAAGGGTACACATAGCGCCTCTGCTCCCTCTCTCAATACCCATGGGGAGATGTTATCTGGCCCCATTG
This sequence comes from Cherax quadricarinatus, assembly GCF_038502225.1. Taxonomy (NCBI): domain Eukaryota; kingdom Metazoa; phylum Arthropoda; class Malacostraca; order Decapoda; family Parastacidae; genus Cherax; species Cherax quadricarinatus. The sequence continues at coordinate 51,088,270 of NC_091304.1, forward strand.
CCTTTGAGGTATCTAGCCCACTCAGAAGCCTCTTCACTTCTTCCTTCTTGGTTGTGTGCACTGTGTCCAGCACATGGTGGTGTGCCCCACCTCTCCGTCTTTCTGGAGCCCCTTCTGTCTCCTCTGTGAACACTTCTTTGAATCTCTTGTTGAGTTCCTCACATACTTCACGGTCATTTCTTGTTGTCTCTCCTCCTTCCTTCCTTAGCCTGATTACCTGGTCCTTGACTGTTGTTTTCCTCCTGATGTGGCTGTACAACAGTTTCGGGTCAGATTTGGCTTTTGCTGCTATGTCGTTTTCATATTGTCTTTGGGCCTCCCTTCTTATCTGTGCATATTCGTTTCTGGCTCTACGACTGCTCTCCTTATTCTCCTGGGTCCTTTGCCTTCTATATTTCTTCCATTCCCTAGCACACTTGGTTTTTGCCTCCCTGCACCTTTGGGTAAACCATGGGCTCATCCTGGCTTTTTCATTATTCCTGTTACCTTTGGGTACAAACCTCTCCTCAGCCTCCTTGCATTTTGTTGCTACATATTCCATCATCTCATTAACTGGCTTCCCTGCCAGTTCTCTGTCCTACTGAACCCCGTTCAGGAAGTTCCTCATTCCTGTGTAGTCCCCTTTCTTGTAGTTTGGCTTCATTCGTCCTGGCCTTCCTGCTTCTCCCTCCACTTGTAGCTCTACTGTGTATTCGAAGCTTAAAACCACATGGTCACTGGCCCCAAGGGGTCTTTCATATGTGATGTCCTCGATATCTGCACTACTCAAGGTGAATACTAAGTCCAGCCTTGCTGGTTCATCCTCTCCTCTCTCTCTTGTAGTGTCCCTTACGTGTTGGCACATGAAGTTTTCCAGTACCACCTCCATCATCTTAGCCCTCCATGTATCTTGGCCCCCATGTGGGTCCAAGTTCTCCCAATCGATCTCCTTGTGGTTAAAGTCACCCATGATCAGGAGCTTTGCCCTGCATGCATGAGCTCTTCTGGCCACTCTAGCCAGTGTGTCAACCATCGCTCTATTGCTCTCGTCGTACTCTTGCCTTGGCCTCCTGCTGTTCTGTGGTGGGTTATACATCACTCTGTGTGTGTGTGTGTGTGTGTGTGTGTGTGTGTGTGTGTGTGTGTGTGTGTGTGTGTGTGTGTGTGTGTGTGTGTGTGTGTGTGTGTGTGTGTGTGTGTGTGTGTGTGTGTGTGTGTGTGTGTGTGTGTGTGTGTGTGTGTGTGTGTGTGTGTGTGTGTGTGTGTGTGTGTGTGTGTGTATACTTACCTTTGTCCCTCTAATCATTAACTCCCTTTCCTTGTTTCCACCATCACTTAATATGCGAGGAAAACTTAATATGGATATTACATAGATTCACTTTTGTTTAACAACCACAAAGCATCATTCCAAGTTTTAACCTGTACACATATATCATCACTTGTTTCTTTCCGTTCGTACATTTTTTCTTATATATTGATTATACCAATATCAAACTTCATTTCAAATACAGAATATGTTTATTTACTTCACAATAAACAGCAGTTAGCTACCTAACTTTTATGAAAAACAAATTAAATCCAGAATTTAATTTGGTTTTCACTGAAGTGAAGTAATTAAGTGCAGTTTACAATAAAATAAACATTTTCCATATTTGAAATGAAGTTTAATGGTTAAGAACTAGTGGCAAAAAAAAAATAAAAAATAAAAAAAAATTAACCAGTACCAGTAACTGAAATGCCTGGAAGAAATTCTGCCATTATTAATAACCCGTAAACAGTCCAAACGTATATATATGTTTTTTCAACATTTGAAAGTATGTAAAAAAAGATTTTTTTTTTTTACATTTGAAAACGTGTAAAAAACTTTGATCTATTTTTTTTTTGTTGTATTTGAAAATATGTAAAAAAAACATAGATCTACTTTTGGAGCACTACGCATGTGAACATAGATCTGCTTGGACTGTTTACGGGTTATAGTAGGATAAATTAAAAAAAAAAAAAAATCCACAAAGCAAGGTTACAATGCTACAGTTTGGAATTTGAAAGACAAAGTATGTTAAGTAAACTCAAAGAAATAGAACTAAAACAGATTTCAGATACTGTATCAAACATTTTTCAAGGATTAACCCAACAATAAAAAATAAAGAAGCTTGCACCTAAATTAATCTAACTTTCTTAAAGATTCTATGGCTGGTTTTAATTCTGAGACTTTTAAAGATTTTTTGCAGTGGACCACCAAAAGTTCTTGTGTATGTAATTATCCCATTGTAGGAGCAGGGGCAAAGCTATGCTTGCAATGCTGCTGCCTTCAGATACAGTGGAACCTCAAATATCTAACTCCTCCCAATTCAACCAATTATGTAAGTGTATTTTTGTAAGTGCTTTTATAAGTGTATTTTTGAAGGTCTGAAATGAACTAATCTAATTTACATTATTCCTGATGGGAATAAATTCGTTCGGTAACAGCACTCAAACAACCGTCTGGAACAAAGAAAGTTCGATATTTGAGGTTCCACTGTATTAATTTATCAATTTTTTCCAGTGGGTGTGTTATTATACACCTCCATAGCAACAACTGATGATCTCTAATCACCTTACACACTACTGGGCTGTGCAATATACTACACTATTTAAATTTTTCAATTCATTGGCCATCTCCTACCAAGAAAGGATAGCATAAAAATAAAACTCTTACCACTGTTCATTCAATAACTGTCTTGCCAGAGGAGCACAAACATTGCAATTCAAATGACACTCTTGACTGCAACAACCACACCTTGTTCAGAATGCAGGAATGACATTTCCTACCTCTTGTGTTGTTCAGTGCCCTCACCCAGTGTATCTACCCTTTAGTTTATAAAGGTATTTAGTGAGGGCATTTATGTATTACCCTCAGCTAGCATTTTTATGGCTGAATTGTATGCCATTCTTGTAGCCCTTATCTGTATTACATCTATGCCTGTGTCACCATTTGTGGTTGTTTCAGACTCCCTTAGTGCTTTACAGGCTATATGGAAATTTGATACACCTCACCCCCTAGTTCTTCATATCCAACTTTGGTTATGCTGTATCTCTAGCAAACACTGAGATAATGTTTTTTGCTGGGTCCCTAGTCATGTTGACGTACAGGGCAATGAAGAGGCAGACGCTGCTGTGTGGTCAGCAGTACATGACCTCCCAGTTTCACAGAGGTGTTCCATTCACGGACTATTTTGCTGTAATTGCTACCCAACCTCCCACCCATTGGCAAAAATGTTGGTCTGATCTCCTCCATAAACTTCATTCTGTTAAGCAAAGTACAGTGGACCCTCAGCTAACGATGGCATCAGCTAACGTTAAATCCAGTTAACGATACATTTTAACGCAAAAATTTTGCCTCGACTAACGTTAAAACACTCACCCAATGCGATTCGTTCGAGACGCGTCCACGTGTGGCTTGAGCGTGCCTCGGTTGTCCCGTGGGTGCCAGTGTTTACAAGCCAGCCAGTGCGGTCGCATCCACGCATACAATCGGAACATTTCATATTATCACAGCGTTTTTAGTGATTGTACCTGCAAAATAAGTCGCCATGGGCCCCAAGAAAGCTTCTAGTGCCAACCCTGTGATTTGCTGTGCGACAGAGGTCCAGTGACTCTCAAGCTGGTCCTAGTGGCATTGAAAGAAGAAGGGAAGTAACCCCAGAAAAGGACTTGATACCTCAAGTCCTAATGGAAGGGGATTCCCCTTCTAAACATTAATAACTTCCACACTCTCCCCTCCTCCCATCCCATCAATCATCACCAGATCTTCAATAAAGGTGTCAGTTTGTGTGTATTAAAATTAATATTTCATGTGGTAAAAAAATTTTTTTTTCATGCTTTGGGGTGTCTTGCACGGATTAATTTGATTTCCATTATTTCTTATGGGGAAAATTAATTCAGCTAACGATAATTTCAGCTAACAATGAGCTTTCAGGAACGGATTAATATCTTTAGCTGAGGGGTCCACTGTATAGGTTTCTGGGCGTCTTCTTGTCATCAGTGTCGAGGTTGGGTGACTACTCTCTCCCATCTTCACATCGGCCACACTCGTCTTACTCACGGTATCTCATGGAGAGGTGTCCTTTTCCTCTCTGTGAGAATTGTCAAGTTCCAGTATCTGTTAGCAACATTCTGTTGGACTGCCCACTATCAACGAGCACGTAGAATTTACCTTCAACGTCGTCTCTGCTCTGCTGCCCTATCCTTACCTTCCCTTCTTGGTGACGGACCCTCCTTTAATCCAGACTCTCTCACTGCCTTTTTGACAGCAACTGATTTACTACACAAACTCTGATGATGTCTCTGGCACTCTTCTCAGCCCTTTCCACCTTAATCTCCAGCTACCCTCTACCCCTGCACTATCCACTGCCCTGCAACACTTCATAACCTAATAATCATCCCTTTCCCTCTTACTATCCATTACCCTTGCATCCTTCCCTGCCCTGCTGCGCTGTATAATCCTTGTGGTTTAGCGCTTCTTTCTGATTATAATAATTAAAGGTATTTTACTTTACTGAACTTTTATTCCCATAACAGAATTTATTATGGCATAATATCTTCTTAGAATAATAAATCTACATCTGTTGTTCAAGTAAACAAGATTAGATATCACATTAAAAAAAAAAAAAAAAAAAAAAAGTGAAAAGTTCTGTAAACCTCATTGCATCTGCAGCACATCAACAGCTATGGCTGGGCCATGTGGTAAGAGACCAGTTTTTAAATGGTTTACAAAGATATAAAAAAAAAAAAAAAAAAAAAAAAAAAAAAATGAAAAAAGAAAATTACCTGAAATGTGGCATGGAATGCAGGACTGCGAAAGGTGATTAGCACTGAATTAACAGTAACAGTCATGCCGTCGATGACTTTGTCGGAGAAGCCATAGCGTCCACCTGAACTATAAGACGGGAGGACAGATTGTCCACCTTGACATCTCAATTCTGTGCAGGTTTCCATTTCTACTTGTACTTCATCCAAGCTCTGTAAAATATTCAGTGATACGTAAAGTAAAAATTATACAGTAATATGAAAGAGAACCCAGAAATTCTTTTGGAGTAAAAACTACAGTACAAACAACAGAATGAAAGCCTGAAAAGTTGTGTTGAATAAAGATGGTGAACTGTTTAGCCAGTACTGTAAATTACAAAAATATTGTGAAGAGTTGATGAGAGAAGATGTGACAAGAACCAGAGGCAGTCTCAATGTGACCAAACATATCACAAAATGGGCCAGAACTTTAGAAAAGAAAACATTTGTGTATTGGGTAGGGAAAGATAGACATGATGCATGGAAGTCTCCTTACATCTGCTACCCATTTTTATCTAGCAGTATACAAGTACCTAGGAGTTAGTCAGCTGCTATGGAGTACTTCCTAAGGAAGGATTAGATGGACCCCAATAGAAATTGGCTATAATGCTTTGTTGCAGTTATTCTGAGTTAACCTTAAAAATGTATGGTAATTTTCTTTATTCCAAGATGCAGCAACTATTCCTTTTAAAATATGGAAAACTGATTAAAAAGTGAATACAAGAACTGCAGAAGATCAAGCCTCCTTGTAATACTGTAGATGAGATGTATTTTTACCTGTATTCCTATATTGTACAGTAATTGTAACTAGTGCAAGTAACTTTACAAAAAAGGAAGTTATCAGCCTAATAATGGTACTGGAGATCATTGCACTCACAGCCTGTCAAAGATCAGACCTAGCTGATAGGCTAGTCAGACTACTAATGCTCATGGTACAAAGTCTAATGTAGATACTGAAGGAGCTTAAATTTCCTCTAAGATAGGTAAAAGTCTGTTGATAATTTCCCTTAAATTCAAGGGATGGAGCTAAAAATCATTAATGAAGAGACAAAGTATAATGTATGAAAATTTTTCACTTGCACAAGATGTAGAGATTTTTTAAACAGCTATTACACAGGGAGAAAAGGCATTAGGGTTGTAGAATGAGCCAAGTAATCTCTATTATGTGAAAAAATTATTAAATGAAGGAAAAAAAATCCCCAAAATGAAAATAATACTTATGCAAGTTAACCCTCAACCCTTTCACTGTCTCCCATATATATATATATATATATGTTGCAAGGAATTCGCGAGAGCATGCGAAATATACACAAACACTGATCTCTGGCTGAAGGAGACTCGAACCTACGAACCTTAGGACAAGGTACGCAGTGCTTTACCAATCTACCCACACTGGACCAATACCTTGGCGTGTAGCATGCGCTACACGTTTGATCCAAGGCAGCCAGCTTTCAGGGAGAAGGCTTACAGCTTTTCATCTCATCCCCTGCATGCATCAGCCTTACTAGAGATTTGAACAATGCAATGATTTGAAAAGCTGTAAGCCTTCTCCCTGAAAGCTGGCTGCCTTGGATCAAACGTGTAGCGCATGCTACACGCCAAGGTATTGGTCCAGTGTGGGTAGATTGGTAAAGCACTGCGTACCTTGTCCTAAGGTTCGTAGGTTTGAGTCTCCTTCAGCCAGAGATCAGTGTTTGTGTATATTTCGCATGCTCTCGCGAATTCCTTGCATTGTTCAAATCTCTAGTAAGGCTGATGCATGCAGGGGATGAGATGAAAAGCTGTAAGCCTTCTCCCTGAAAGCTGGCTGCCTTGGATCAAACGTGTAGCACATGCTACACGCCAAGGTATTGGTCCAGTGTGGGTAGATTGGTAAAGCACTGCGTACCTTGTCCTAAGGTTCGTAGGTTCGAGTCTCCTTCAGCCAGAGATCAGTGTTTGTGTATATTTCGCATGCTCTCACGAATTCCTTGCATTGTTCAAATCTCTAGTAAGGCTGATGCATGCAGGGGATGAGATGAAAAGCTGTAAGCCTTCTCCCTGAAAGCTGGCTGCCTTGGATCAAACGTGTAGCGCATGCTACACGCCAAGGTATTGGTCCAGTGTGGGTAGATTGGTAAAGCACTGCGTACCTTGTCCTAAGGTTCGTAGGCTCGAGTCTCCTTCAGCCAGAGATCAGTGTTTGTTTATATATATGTTAGTGAGGCCAGTGTCACTTACACAGATCTATACAAAGTCAAGTGGCCTCAAATTTGGCATGAGAGCCTGATAAGCCTAGACATGAGAAAACTGGTTTGTGCAGTGTGCACAGTACACAAAAAGTTTAGGGCAGTTGCAGTGACTCATGGGAATGCTATCTTAGTTTACCATTGTTACCATGCCGCATAGCCAAAGTACTCTCACCCCTCGTTGGGAAATTATGCACCTCCTCATAAGTGAAGGTTCCAACAATGAAGATGTAGATTCTGAGGAAGGGTTTGATTTCAAAGATCAAGTGACTGAAAATGACAATCAAAATGCTGGAAATAACACTGAAAACACGAATGGCACAACCTCAGGAATCAGTGTATCTACAACACATCTATGCCATAAACGAAACCTAATATGCTCCCATGGTGTGGGCACAGATGTGAGCAATTATGATGACAGTGATGAAGTATAACCCAATATAAATATTCCCACACCCACAGCTTAACCTGAAAATTATAAAAAATATTCTCACCACAACTATGGGAACACTTTTGAGCTTAGTCCATTGTATTTTGAGGCTGACTCTGTTTACTAGAGCACGTGTAATCCGAAGCCAAGTTGGAAGTTCAAGAAGATCTGTCAGAACCGTTTCATTAAGTTCTAAGTTTGAGAGTTCTCCTTCTCCCTTCAGTGTGCTTACATTGACACTGTCTGACGATACATTTTTTGCAAATCTGAAAGAAAAATACAGTACATAAATACAATATATCTGAAGTGTGTATATGTATATAAATGTATGTGTATATAATGAGTGTATGCTATCACTAATGAGCTTACCTGTTGGCAAACAAGCATGGACAAGTTTAAAAAATACAAATTATAAGAAAGAAGTGAGAATAGCAAAGAAGAAATATGAAATCACTATTGGTCTGTTTACACCTCTAAATTTCCTGCTTTGACTAAATCGTCAGTGGAATAGAGAAGTTACAGTAAGAAAAACAGAAATGCAACAAGACCCACCCATGGGGAGGCAACACAGTACAAAAAATAATGCTGCCCCACGCAGTGCATCACAGAAACAGCTAACTTCTGACCTTGTGTTTGGGTTAAAATAGAAATTGAGGGATTTTCTGAAATGGGTTTCATGGTTTTACTGGCTGTTTCATGGTGTCAACTGGAAGACCAGAAGATGTGCTAGTGATATGGGAGATGATACAAGTCTGTTCCAGACCAGTAGTCTGAAATAGGCCTAAGAGTAAAAATCTTCAATTCTTTGATGATTTTCCTGATGTCTATTGTTTTATGGGTTTTTACTAGGTCTGCTTCAGTTTTTGGATGGTCTAAACCATGGCCAATAATTCTCAGTTATTTGACTAATCTGAGAAATAGGTAAAACTTCAAATTTTTTCATGATGGATTCAAAATGGAGAGCAAGTTAAGAAAGGCCTAAGGGCAAGATTATATATCTTAATTACTTCAAGTACATGTAAGTGGTATAAAGGCCTAACTGACATCAATGAAATACTACTATATAGAAAGCCCCTTGTTATGCTGAGCATTTTGGGCAAATTAGGTCAGTGTCCCAGGATGCAACCCACACCAGTCTAACTCCTAGGTACCCATTTTACATAGACAAGAGGTGTAAAGAAACACGCCCAATGTTTCTACCTTGGATGGGAATCGAACCCAGGCCCTCGCCGTGTGAAGCGAGAGCGTTAGCCACCAGACCACCAGAGTAAATGAAATGCATATAGTGTTTATTTTGAAATGTTTTTACATTAGAATTGGTTGAATTTTGCATAAAATTGGCCAAATAATAACTCTGGGCATTGACTGGGATAATTCTGATAGTTGAATGCCCAGTTTATTGTGCTCAATTAACCCTTTCAGGGTTTTGGCCGTACTAGTACGGCTTACGCCCCAGGGTTTTTGACGTACTAGTACGCCTAAATTCTAGCGCCCTCAAATCTAGTGAGTGAAAGCTGGTAGGCCTACATATGAAAGAATGGGTCTATGTGGTCAGTGTGTGCAGTATAAAAAAAATCCTGCAGCACCCAGTGCGTAATGAGAAAAAAAAAACTGATAGTGTTTTTGGATTAAAACAGCGAATTTGCACTGTATTTTCGTATGGTATTTATTGTTGGATTCTAGTTTTCCTGGTCTCATTTTATAGAATGGAAGACATACTACAGAAATTGAGATGATTTTGACTGGTTTTACAATGAAAATTACCTTGAAATTGAGCTCAAAGTAGCACAAATGTTCGATTTTTACCAAAGTTCAAAAGTAAACAAATCATGCCAAGCGTCCAATACACGTCAACTGGTGAGTCTAATATTCTTTTACAAGTGCGCTGATATTATTTATACCATTTCTACACTAATGCAGTAGTCTGCATAACAGTAAATCTTCCATTTTTTGTAAGAATAAAAATTCAAAGTGGAAAGCCAAAGAAATATAAGAGGGGCCTGGGGATGTGACTAACGAACAGAGAACTTGTTATTTTAGTGCCAGGAATGTCTTTCTTGCTTATTCTGGACCCTATTCGGAAATTGGCATCTTTTAAAATTTGTGTGAAATTGGCAAAATTGCTAAATTTTGACCACTTTATTGGATAGTTGAAATCGGTAAATGGGTGGTTTCTTGTACTCATTCGATAAAAAAAATGGAGTTCTAGCAAAATAGTTATGATTTTTGTCGACTAGTACACTGGAATTGGCTGAAAATAGGGCTCAAAGTGGGCAAAATCGCCGATGCGTAAACATCGTTGAGACCACTAACTTCGCGAGTGCATAATTCCGTAAGTTTTCCATCAAATTTCATACTTTTGGTGCCATTATGATGGGGAAAGATTCTCTGTCTTTTCATAAGAAAAAATAATTTTTTTTTTTAAATTTGGGGACCCTGAGAACAAGTCTCGGAGAGGGCCTGGGACCCTGAAAGGGTTAATAAAGCAGGAAGCATACTAGCAAAATAAACAGTAACTGGGTTAGTTTGAGCGATGGAATCTGCCTCAAAGTGGGTAAAATTGCAGTTGCATAAATTGCCCCCTGTCATTTTTACCTATAGAATAAGATTCTGTACCATTTTATAAGATAGTTTTTTAAATTGCAAAACAGATGGGACTTAATTCTGAGGGATCACAATAGCAAAATGGTTAATATAACTGGAAATTATTCAGATATTGTTGTAAGTGATTTCTGATGTCTTCATTTGATTAATATATATACATCAATATACCATTTAGTTGTGGCAACAGCAAGTAAGAGAGATGTGAAAGTGTATAAACTAAGGGAGGAGGAAGTTAGGGCGAGATATAAGCAACTATTGGCAGAAAGGCAAGCTACTGCAAGTATGGGCAGTGGGGGGGAGGATTGAAGAGGGATGGTATAGTTTTAAAAATGCCTTATTAGAATGTGGGGCAGAAGTTTGTGGTTACAGGAATAGTAAGTTTGTTCAGGTATACACAAATACAGTTACATAGATTATCATACATAGCAGCAAATGTGTAGAGAACCTAGGAAGGTGGGTGCAGGAGGAAAGAGGAGTGATTGGTGGAATGATGAAGTAAAGGGTGTGATAAAAGAGAAAAAGGTAGCTTATGAGAGGTTTTTACAAAGCAGAAGTGATACAAGAAGGGTACAGTATATAGAAAGTAAAAGGTGAAGAGAGTGGTGAGAGAGCAAATGATAGAGTGGGAGAAACATTGTCAAAAAATTTGCTGAAAATAAGAAAAAATTTTGGAGTGAGATAAACAAGTTAAGAAAGCCTAGGGAATGCATGGATTTGTCAGTTAAAAACAGAGTAGGGGAGTTAGTTGATGGGGAACTGGAGGTATTGGGTAGATTACCTGGAGTTTACCTGGAGAGAGTGCCGGGGGTCAATGCCCCCATGGCCCGGTCTGTGACCAGGCCTCATGGTGGATCAGAGCCTGATCAACCAGGCTGTTACTGCTGGCTGCACACAATCCAACGTACGAGCCACAGCCCAGTTGGTCAGGTACCGACTTTAGGTGCTTGTCCAGTGCCTGCTTGAAGACAGCCAGGGGTCTATTGGTAATCCCCCTTATGTATGCTGGGAGGCAATTGAAAAGTCTTGGGCCCCTGACACTTATTATATCATCTCTTAACGTGCTAGTGACACCCCTGCTTTTCACTGGAGGGATGTTGCATCGTCTGCCGAGTCTTTTGCTTTCGTTGCGAGTGATTTTCGTGTGCAAGTTCGGTACGAGTCCCTCTAGTATTTTCCAGGTGTATATAATCGTGTATCTCTCCCGCCTGTGTTCCAGGGGGTACAGGTTCAGGAACTTCAAGCGCTCCCAGTAATTGAGGTGTTTTATCTCCATTATGTGCGCTGTGAAGGTTCTCTGTACATTTTCTAGGTCAGCAATTTCACCTGCCTTGAAAGGTTCTGTTAGTGTGCAACATTATTCCAGCCTAGATAGAACAAACGACCTGAAGAGTGTCATGGGCTTGGCATCCCTAATTCTGAAGGTTCTCATTATCCATCCTGTCATTTTTCTAGCAGATGCGATTGATACAATGTTAGGGTCCTTGAAGGCGAGATCCTCCGACATGATCACTCCGAGGTCTTTGACGTTGGTTCTTTCCTCTATTTTGTGGCCAGAATGTGTTTTGAACTCTGATGAAGTTTTAATTTCCCCAAGTTTACCACATCGGAGTGATTGAAATTTCTCATCGTTGAACTTCATGTTTTCTGCAGCCCATTGAAAGATTTGGTTGATGTCCGCCTGGAGCCTTGCAGTGTCTGCAATAGAAGACACTGTCATGCAGATTCGGGTGTCATCTGCAAAGGAAGACACGGTGCTGTGGCTGACATCCTTGTCTATGTCAGATATAAGGATGAGAAACAAGATGGGAGCGAGTACTGTGCCTTGCAGAACAGCATTTCACCATAGCCGCCTCAGACTTTGTTGAATACGTACTACTCTTTGTGTTTGTTTGCGAGGAAATTGTAGATCCATCTACCAACTTTTCCTTTTATTCCTTTAGCACGCATTTTGTGTGCTATTACGCCATGGTCACACTTGTTGAAGACTTTTGCAAAGTCTGTATATATTACATCTGCATTCTTTTTGTCTTCTAGTGCATCTAGGACCTTGTCGTAGTGATCCAGTAGTTGGGACAGACAGGAGCGACCTGCTCTAAACCCCTGTTGCCCTGGGTTGTGTAACTGATGGGTATCTAGATGGGTGGCAATCTTGCTTCTTAGGACCCTTTCAAAGATTTTTATGATATGGGATGTTAGTGCTATTGGTCTGTAGTTCTTTGCTATTGCTTTACTGCCCCCTTTGTGGAGTGGGGCTATGTCTGTTGTTTTTAATAACTGTGGGACGACCCCCGTGTCCATGCTCCCTCTCCATAGAATGGTAAAAGCACGTGATAGGGTCTTCTTGCAGTTCTTGATGAACACAGAGTTCCACGAGTCTGGCCCTGCGGCAGAGTGCATGGGCATGTCATTTATCGCCTGTTTGAAGTCATTTGGCATCAGGATAACATCAGATAGGCTTGCGTTTACCAAATTCTGTGGCTCTCTCATAAAAAATTCATTTAGATCTTCAACTCTCAGTCTGGTTAGCGGCTTGCTAAAAACCGAGTCATATTGGGACTTGTGTAGCTCACTCATTTCCTTGATGTCATGTGTAGGACCCATCTTGTTTAAGTAGGGGCCCAATACTGGATGTTGTTCTCGACTTTGATTTGGCATAAGAAAAGAAATACTTTGGGTTTCTTTCGATTTCATTTATGGCTTTTAGTTCTTCCCGCAATTCCTGACTACTATAAGATTCCTTTAGTTTTAGTTCGATGTTTGCTATTTCTCTGACCAGTATCTCCCTACACATTTCAGATATATTGGCCTCTTTTAGCCGCTCTGTTATTCTTTTCCGCCGCCTGTAAAGGGAGTGCCTGTTTCTTTCTATTTTACATCTACTCCTTTTTCTTTAAAGAATATGCCTTGAGCATACATCGAGTGCCACAGAGTTAATCTGTTCTAGGCATAAGTTGGGGTCTGTGTTGCTTAGTCTATCCTCCCAGCTTATATTGTTTAGGACTTGGTTTACTTGGTCCCACTTTATGTTCTTGTTATTGAAGTTGAATTTGGTGAAGGCTCCCTCGTGACTGATCTCATTTTGTCGGTCTGGGGCTCCACGCATACATGTCTGAACCTTGATTATGTTGTGATCAGAGTATATTGTTTTTGATATGGTGACATTTCATATCAGATCATCAGTGTTAGTGTATTCTCCAGTCTAGTAGGCTCTATTATTTGCTGGTTTAAGTTGAATTTTGTGCAGAGATTTAAAAGCTCGTGTGTGTGAGAGTTCTCGTCAGAGCTGCCTCCTGGTGTTATCACTGCAACATTATATGCTATATTCCTCCATTTTAGGTGCCTCAAGTTGAAATCCCCAGGAGCAAGATGTTGGGGGCAGGAGCTGGAAGATTTTCCAGACAGTGGTCAATTTTCAACAGCTGTTCCTAGAATTGCTGGGACGTTGCATTCGGAGGCTTGCAGACTACCACAATGACTAGGTTTTGGTTCTCGATCTTTACTGCTAAAACTTCCACTACATCATTTGAGGCATTGAGCAGTTCTGTGCAAATAAGTGACTCTGCGATATACAGGCCAACCTCCCCCCGTTTTGTCTGTTCACTCTGTTGCATCTGTATAGGTTGTAACCTGGGATCCATATTTCGTTGTCCAAGTGATCCTTTATGTGGGTCTCTGTGAAAGCCGCGAACACTGCATTTGCCTCTGCTAGCAGTCCATGGATGAAAGGTATATTGTTGTTCGTTGCTGGCTTTAGACCTATATTTGCAAAGAAGAATGTCATTGGACTGGTGGTATTGGTGGTATTGGGGGGGGGACACTTTTCTCCGGCACTAATATCTGTATCTGTTGGTTTGGAGTGGAGGCCATCGACTGTGGTTCCACTCCAGAAATGACTGGATTTGGCGTACGATTTCTGCTATTTCCTGCTAGTTTTTTTTTCTTCCTGGCACTAAAAAACCTCTCCCTCTTGAGTGGCTGTGGCTACCCAGGTTTTCCCATGGCCTGGATATTTTGTATTTTTTTGTCTCCTTTAGATGGTGTGCCTGGCAATTTAAGTTATAGCACTGTCTTTCCTGTACTGAAGAGGGACACATTTCAGGGTGAAAAAGTTTACAGGAAAGGAGTTTGCATTTTCCTGTTGTCATATGGGCATGGCGTTTTCTAGGGTGGTCAAAGGTGCACGTCCCATCTATTTTTCCAGATTTCCCACGCCTGAAGATACCAAGTGCATAACATGTGCACAGGTTTGGTTTCCATTTGCCTTGGGTTTTTGTGACTGTATTCCCTGTTGGTGTATGTTTTCCTGTCTCATTCATATCCTCACTAGTACTAACAATGGAGCTCTCACCAGTTGTTTCTGGTAATATATCCTCACTATTGCTAGTGGAGTTCCCTTGTTTGCTATCTCCTGTGGCATTACTAGTTTGTAATATTGGTTTTATCTTGTCCTTGACTACACTTGTTTCCCCACTACAGCTCATGTCTCCCTCGAGGCCATTTATAAGCATTCCCTCATGCGTATATTTACTGTACCTGGACAGCACCTCCAGCCTCACCATTACTGTCTACCAGGACAGCACCTCCAGCCTCACCATTACTGTCTACCAGGACAGCACCTCCAGCCTCACCATTACTGTCTACCAGGACAGCACCTCCAGCCACACCATTACTGTCTACCAGGACAGCACCTCCAGCCTCACCATTACTGTCTACCAGGACAGCACCTCCAGCCTCACCATTACTGTCTACCAGGACAGCACCTCCAGCCTCACCATTACTGTTTACTAGGACAGCACCTCCAGCCCCACATTTACTGTCTACCAGGGCAGCACCTCCAGCCTTACAGTTTCTGACAATATGGCCAGCACCAAGGGCAATGTTAGGCAAGACACATATGCAACAGTTAGGTATCTTTATTTCGAAACGTTTCGCCTACACATTAGGCTTCTTCAGTCGAGTACAGAAAAGTTGATAGAAGCAGAAGATACTTGAAGACGATGTAATCAGTCCATCACCCTTGAAGTTTTGAGGTGGTCAGTCCCTCAGTCTGGAGAAGAGTATTGTTCCATAGTCTGAAACAATATGGAGTTGAAGTGACAGGATGGAGCCTATATACCGCCAGGAGGTGAGATGTAGGCCACTAGTAGAGGTAAGAATGTTGTCGTTGGAGGGTCAGGTCCCTCTCAAATCCAGCCATTCTCACTAGTACAAGTTGACAAAGTTGATTTCAGGTCTGTACCAAGATACCCTTGTGTTGCAGTGTCTGACAGTGTTGCAGTGTCTCTGTCAGACACTGCAACACAAGGGTATCTTGGTACAGACCTGAAATCAACTTTGTCTACTTCTACTAGTGAGAATGGCTGGATTTGAGAGGGACCCGACCCTCCAACGGCAACATTCTTACCTCTACTAGTGGCCTACATCTCACCTCCTGGCGGTATACAGGCTCCATCCGTGTGCGACTTGAAAAAGCCCATTGTGTGGGTGAAACGTTGTCAATAAAGGATCACATTATACTGCATTTGTGTTTATATTTCCATTGTGTCGGTATTTTATACCATTTATTTCTGTCACCATGGTTGTTTAGTATAGTTATAGATGGGGTTGTAAAAGAAGTAAATGCTAGGGTGTTGGGGAGAGGGGTGGGATTAAATTATGGGAAATCAAAATGGGAGTTGACACAGTTACTTTTTGCTGATGATACTGTGCTTTTGGGAGATTCTAAAGAAAAGTTGCAAAGGTTAGTGGATGAGTTTTGGAGCATGTGTAAAGGTATGAAGTTGAAAGTGAACATAGATAAGAGTAAGGTGATGAAGGTATCAAACACTTTAGATAAAGAAAAATTGGATATCACATTGGAGAGAGGAAGTATGGAAGAAGTGAATGTTTTCAGATAATTGGGAGTTAACTTGTTAGTGGACGGGTTTATGAAAGATGAGGTTAACCAGAGAATTGATGAAGGAAAAGAGGCGAGTGGTGCATCGAGGTATCTGTGGAGACAAAACGTTGTCCATGGAGGCAAAGAAGGGAATGTACAGAAGTATAGTGGTACCAACACTCTTATATGGAGGCTTCTTCAGTCCAGTACAAAGCAAAAAGGTATAACCAGAGGAGTAGTTTGAGGTAATCAGTCCCTCAGCCTGGAATTGATGTGTTCAGTCCATCACTCTTGTAGGAAGTACAGCACAGGGCCAGAGAAGTGGCTTATATACTGCAGTCAGGTGGGATCACAATGGGACCATCCACTAGTGTAAGTAGGTCTTCATCCAAAGGTTGGACAAGTGTTGAACAATTCTTTGTATCAAGATCCCATGATGTTGCAGTGTCTGACACATGTGATAAACGGTTCCCAGAGGCTGCGCAGGCGTCTCAATTCTTCAACTTGTCGGTTTTCAAAACCGTTTATCACACACTCTTATATGGGTGTAAAACTTGGGTTGTAAATGCTGCGGCGAGGAGGGGACTGGAGGAAGTGGAGATGTAGTGTTTAGGGGCATTGTGTGGTGTAAATATTATGCACAGAATTTGAAGGGTGAAAATTAGGAGGAGGTGTGAAGTTACTAAAAGTATTAGTCAGAGGGCTGAAGTGGGGTTGTTGAGGTGGTTTGGTCATTTAGAAAGAATGGAACAAAGTAGAATGACTTGGAGAGTATAAAAATCTGTAGGGGAAGGAAGGCAGGGTAGGGGTAATCCTTGAAAAGGTTGGAAGGAGGGGGTAAAGGAGGTTTTGTGGGCGAAGGGCATGGACTTCCAGCAAGCATGCATGAGCGTGTTAGGTAGAAGTGAATGGAGACAAATGGTTTTTGGGACCTGACGAGCTGTTGGAGTGTGAGCAGGGTAATATTTTGTGAAGGGATTCAGGGAAATCGGTTAGCCGGACTTGAGTTGTGGAAATGGGAAGTACAATGCCTGCACTTTAAAGGAAGGGTTTGGGATATTGGCAGTTTTGAGGGACTTCTAAACTGTCATATCTGCAAAAACAGTGATTATGTACGAGTGAGTTTACCTGGAGTTTACCTGGAGAGAGTTTCGGGGGTCAATGCCCCCGCGGCCCGGTCTGTGACCAGGCCTCCTGGTGGATCAGCGCCTGATCAACCAGGCTGTTGCTGCTGGCTGCACGCAAACCAACGTACGAGCCACAGCCCGGCTGATCAGGAACTGACTTTAGGTGCTTGTCCAGTGCCAGCTTGAAGACTGCCAGGGGTCTGTTGGTAATCCCCCTTATGTGTGCTGGGAGGCAGTTGAACAGTCTCGGGCCCCTGACACTTATTGTATGGTCTCTTAACGTGCTAGTGACACCCCTGCTTTTCATTGGGGGGATGGTGCATCGTCTGCCAAGTCTTTTGCTTTCGTAGTGAGTGATTTTCGTGTGCAAGTTCGGTACTAGTCCCTCTAGGATTTTCCAGGTGTATATAATCATGTATCTCTCCCTCCTGCGTTCCAGGGAATACAGGTTTAGAAACCTCAAGCGCTCCCAGTAATTGAGGTGTTTTATCTCCGTTATGCGCGCCGTGAAAGTTCTCTGTACATTTTCTAGGTCGGCAATTTCACCTGCCTTGAAAGGTGCTGTTAGAGTGCAGCAATATTCCAGCCTAGATAGAACAAGTGACCTGAAGAGTGTCATCATGGGCTTGGCCTCCCTAGTTTTGAAGGTTCTCATTATCCATCCTGTCATTTTTCTAGCAGATGCGATTGATACAATGTTATGGTCCTTGAAGTGCTGAATGATGATTAAAATATTTTTCTTCTTTTTGGGTTTTTCTTTCTTTTTGGGTCACATCAGAGACAGCTGATGTGTTAAAAAAAAAAATCAATATATCAAGGTTTTTTCTTCCTCCATAAGCCATGCGTGTCATAAGAGGCGACTTAAATGCCGAGAGCAAGGGGCTAGTAACTCCTTCTCCTGTATATGTACATTACTAAAGTTAAAAAGAGAACCTTTTGTTTTTCTTTTTGGGCCACCCTGCTTTGGTGGGATATGGCCAGTTTGTTGAAGAAAGATTCAGGTTTTCCTCAATTTGTAATCCTTATAGGGATGACTAATTAGTAACGAGTAATGACATTGGTAATTCAAAGAAATTAGGTTATTAACCCGTAAACGGTCCAAACGTATATATACGTTTTTTCAACATTTGAAAGTATGTAAAAAAAGTAGATCTTCATTTTGTTTTTTTTACATTTGAAAATGTGTAAAAAACTTTGATCTACTTGTTTTTTTTTTGTTATATTTGAAAATATGTAAAAAAAAACGTAGATCTACTTTTGTAGCACTACACATGTGAACATAGATCTGCTTGGACCGTTTACGGGTTAAATATTTAACTATGGGTTATTTACATTTATTATCTATTGAGCATAAGCATTCCCTTATACAGTACTATACAGTATACTGAACATAGTTATCATAATTTACAAAAAAAAAAAATGCTGACACTGGTATCAATCAAAAATCAAGTAATTAAAGGTGTACAAAGATAAATAAGATAAAAAAATAAATTGAATGGGCATAATAAATGGTAATACAAGGAAAACATGACAAAATAAGGGGTAAGTACATCATGGCTTATACACCTTGTGTATTACCTTACAGATAAGACTGACAATAATGATAAGATAAAAGCTGAAGATAACATTAATATTAACATTAATTTTTTAACAAGACATGGTGAAGGTTAAAAAAAAAAAAAAAAAAAAAAAAGCTAAGTAACCAATGGTAATAATAATGACAGTAATAATAGGAGGAAAAAATAATTATAAATAAGAGTAATAATAGTACAGGTAGTTTAGGACACTTACCAGGAGATTAAAATTTGATTTAAGAACAGTAATATTTTAGGTTTTGATTTGAAATTACCAAGTACAGTAATTTACATTTTTTTTTAATTTCGTAAGTTATTTTAAACTTTTGGACCTTTTATTCACAGTTTCTATATGAGGTTTCTATACGAGTTTCTATATGAGGTTTCTATATGGGGTCCGGGTTCGATTCCTGGCGAAGGGGTGGAAACATTGGACATGTTTCCTTACACCGGTTGTCTATGTTCACCCATCAGTACAATGGGTACCTGGGTGTTGGTGGACTGGCGTGGGTCACATCCTGGGACAAAACTGACCTAATTTGCCCAAAATGCTCTGCATAACAAGGGGCTTTCTATATAGTAATATGTCATTAATGTCAGTTAGGCCTGTATACCTTGTACACATACTTGTACGTATAATAGTAATATACGTAATATCTTTATTTACTACAAATACATGTACGTACATGGTATACAGGCCTAGCTGACATCAATGACATACTACCATACAGAAAGCCCCTTGTTATGCTGAGCATTTTGGGCAAATTAGGTCAGTGTCCCAGGATGCAACCCAGACCAGTCGACTAACACCCATGTACCCATTTACTGATGGGTGAAAATAGACAACAGGTGTCAAGAAACATGTCCAATGTTTCTACCCTGGATGGGAATCGAACTCAGACTCTCGCCGTGTGAAGCAAGAGCTTCAAGAGGTATTTGATGCTAATATGATGTCTGTTACTTGTTACAGTTTTCAAGGAAGTCTTAGGTCAAGAACAGCATTACAGTACAGAAACCTGAAGCTGTTAAAAGAACATTCAAAAGTCTAAATAGCATTTATATTGAGAAGGCCAAGGTATTTGAACAAGGTCATTCTGCTGTGTATAATACTATAGTTCGATTTAATAATGGCATGATAGTAAAAGCAAATTTCTGACCTTCTGTTTGGGTTAAAGTAGCAACTTTGAGGCATTATCTAGGGTGATTTTTATGGTTTTATTGGCTGCTTCTTGTTCCAAATGACAGAATGAAAGAAATACTAGTAAAGATAATTTGGGTCGGTTTCAGGATTGGAAGTATCTTGAAACAGACCTCAAAGTAGCAGAAATATTAGATTTCTGGCAATATTCCCATTATTATTATTATTATAATCAAGGGGGAAGCGCTAAACCCGTAGGATTATACAGCGCCTGGGGGGGGATGTGGAAGGCATTCAGGCTCAATTCGGGGAACTGGAGCACAGATCCAATTCCCTAAATCAAGAGCCCCTCATCAACATCAAGGAACCTTCCATGAGGGGGGCAATATTCCCAAGGAAGGGTAGGATCCCCCCCATACTTCCCCCACCTACTTTATGGGTGTTTACTATGTCTGTTACAATTATTGGGACAGACCACACTATGACTAATCATTCTTGGTTATATTTTATCATCTGAGAAATTGGGTAAGCCTTCAAATTTTTTATGTGATGGATTCAAAATGGATGGCAAATGTTATATTGGAGAGGCCTGGGAACATAATTAATGAACAGACGATAGGTTGCTTTAGTGGCTGGAAAGCCTGTAGTCCTTATTGTATATTGTTTTAAAACTGGAATCTGCTGAATTTTTGCAGAAGTCATCTAAATTATCAACTGGGCAATTTATAGGGTTGGATGGGCACTTTCTTGCACTCAATAAAAATGGAAAGCATACTAGCAAAATAGCAAAGAATTGGTTGAATGGAGCAATGGAATTAGGTTAAAATAGGCCTCAAAGTGAGAAAAATTGCTAGTGCATAAATTGTGCCTTGACTGCTAACTTTTCACCCGAGTAATTGTACAAGGTTTCCATCAATTTAAATTTTTGTTATTACCTTCAGAAAAAACAATCGAAAAATAGTGACACTAAGCACTTTTAATTTCGGGGGTCACGACAGTGAAAGGATTAATAAAGGTGGGACACCACAAGCTTCCCTAGCTACAAATAGGAAATTACAGCAGAAGGCAGTAATACTCAAGGTGACATAGTATCATCACTATGTCAATCATAGCTTTGGTGGATATATTACAGCAGAGGCCTCTCAATTTTGAATGACGTAGCAACAGCAGAGTCTGGAGTGACATCACTGAAAGAAGAGACTCCTTGCCTGAAGTAACATGCCTATCACAGGAAGTCAATAACTGCTCGAGGAGACATCACACTGTCACAGGAAGTCAATCACCGAGGTGACATTACTATTATGATAGGAAGTTCATCACTGCTTAATGTGACATTCTTCATTATAAGAAATTAATCATTGCTCGAGATATACATGACATTATCATAGGAACTCAAATACTGCCAGGGAGGTGCTAAGGGGAGCCTTGGGGACTTCAGTCCCCCTAAAAAAAATTCCTCATCTCCCAAAGCCCCACAATAAAAGTATTAATACTATAATAATATTACAAGTTTCCTAGCCTTCCCTCCCAACCACACAACCACAATTAAGCTTCCAGACAGAAATTCTGGCACCGCCCCTAATCACTGCTTGATGTAACATTACATTATTATATGAAGTCAACAACTGTTTGGGGTGACGTGACAACATCATGGGACATCTATAATTGTTTGAGAGTGACATGACATTATCATAGGAAGCCAATCACGTCTCTGATAAGTCTTTCATTAATGGTAATGTCTACACTGATGTGAATGGTAAAACACGGAGATGCCAGACGTTATGACTCGGGTATTATCTTCCCTGTTTATGACCACTTTCCTCATCATTCTAATCAAACATTAAACCAGTTTACATTATACGTTCAACGGAGAACTTGGCCGTAGTTAAGACAAAAAGGTCCAAAGTGCAGAGTGATCATCATGACTAGACTCCACTTACAATAATGGCCACAGTTTCAACATGAACGTACATTATGTAATAATACTTACTTTGACAAATGCTTAAGTATCTGATTCTTTATTAGGCCTGCCATTGTGAGGCCAAGGTGAGGCAGAGGAGAGGCAAGACTCAACGATCAATCAGCCTCATAGTTGTTAAGACTCAGGTGTGGAGGTCGCTTATTCTCCATCACCACATAAACACTCACTCTCCTCCCCCCCCCCCTATTCATATAATAAAATAAGTAAGTAAGTAAGTAAGTTTATTCAAGTATACACAAATAGTTACATAAATTATCATACATAGCAGCATGTGTAGAGAACCTGGGATAACCCAAAAAAGTCAGAGTGACTTATTTCCATTGGGGTCCTTTTACCTTATTATTATAATATAAAGGTTATAATATTTTCTTATTATTCTATAATAAAATATTATCTCTGCTTGCCAACAAGATTCTTAAGTTTTTACAGATATTATTTTTTGCAAGGATATTTTCTTACATGGAAACGCTTATGGTATAATCTGATCTCATCGCTAAGACAAGATAAAATTATGAATACAGCTCCTCCATAAATACTCAAGAAATATTAAAATACTCTATCTACTGTGAGTTATTACTAGCAATTCTGGAAAATAAAATACCTGACTTTGTCAGTTATAAATAAGTGACAAAGTCATTCTAAACTCAACCACACCTTGCTAAACTGTTAGGTATCATAAATAACTCACAGTCACGTCCTTGTATTGTTTTTGAGAGTTAATTCATGTCTGTATAAGTTAGTAAGTTTATTCAGGTATACACAGTTACATAGATTATTATACATAACAGCATATGTGTAGACAACCTGGGATAACACATATGTAGACAACCTGGGATAACATGCGTAGACAACCTGGGATAACACATGTGTAGACAACCTGGGATAACACATGTGTAGACAACCTGGGATAACACATGTGTAGACAACCTGGGATAACACATGTGTAGACAACCTGGGATAACACATAAAAGTCACAGGGACTTATTTCCATTGGGGTCCTTGTGATAATTATTATTTACATTTAAAAGTTAAAAATAGGTAAGTATCTTAACTATGTAAAAACAGTTACAATAAAAGAAGATATACTTGGGGAGAGATAAAATTAGTTATTATCATACAAGAAATCACTCTCCTCCCTTTCTGTAGCCTTATTCATGAGGTACATTTTGGTTGTCTTCTGGAACTGCTTCATGTTATGACGGGCTTTGACATGTGCAGGCTGTCTATACCACTCTTTTATTGTTAATGGTTCATTATTAGAGTAACTTGCTTTGTAATCACAACCTGATGAGTCTAGTATCTAGGCCTTTGTCTCTTTTTAACTACCACCTTCAAGATGGATGTTTAATAATATCATTAAACTAATATTCATTATAATCACCTTGTTAAACTACATGCATACTATGCTAGTGATTTTTGACTTATGTAATAACATACAATTTATCTATAATGGTCTTGAGAGTACACATAATATGAACACAAAAATACTGTAATACATTGAATATATTTAAGCCAGGATAACTCAATAAAGTCAATGTCATTTATTTCCATTAGAGTTAGCATTTTACGCATATATTTAAAACACATAATAATACTCAGTATTTTTGCATTTTAGTATATTGTATAGTGAGAGCTGAGTCTTATAAGTATTAGCTATCTATAATCAACTCAGTTCATAATGGAAATATAAAGGACACCAATGGAAATAAGTCACTCTGTCTGACTTTTTTGGGTTATCCCAGGTTCTCTACACATATGCTGCTATGTATGATAATTCTATGTAACTGTATTTGTGTATACCTGAATAAACTTACTTACTTACTTACTTACTTACTTACTTACTAAAAGATGCAATCAGAGTCAAAACTGTGTACTGAATCAGAATAAAAATTTTCTTGATAATAACCACTGATTTTTTGTGTTGTGATGGACTTTATCCCAGGTTACATGTACATAATGTACCACTAGTGTTTGTTTATAATAATTGTATGTTTATTGCAACCTTCGTACAAATGTATAATAACTCTGCAAAAAAAAAAATCACGAGCCTGCATACAGCTTATCTGTCTTTTATGCATCACAACTTTTATATCATTATAAAGAATGTGCAGCGATACTTTATATAAATTCAATATATAGTGTTTTTAATAAAATGTTATTATTAAATATGAGTGAATTTAAAGTTGCCTGTCATTAACATTATTCATAATGATATAAGTTTGTATTGTATAAAAAAATTCGTGTATAAGTTCTGCTGGAAACATAAACAAATAGTTTAGTCAAGAATTATTACATTTTCAACAAAGAAACATCGCAGAAACACTCAATACTTTATTAAATACTTAATATTTTACATAGAATAATACTTTATTGAAATTAAATTCTTGCTATTTATTTTTTATGGCATTTAATGTTCGCCAAATTTGTAAATAGTGATCATTCTGCACTAGATCGACAGTCAACGTCGAGCCAGGGAGGAGGAATGATGCTCCATCTCCTTCGACCCCAGAGCTTCAGCAGCATCGCCCCTCAAGGGAGGTTCCTTGACGCTGGTGAGGGGCTCTTGATCCAGGGAATTGGATCTGTGCTCCGGTTCCCTGAATACCTTCCATCCCACCCACATGCGCTGTATAATCCTACGGGGTTAGCGCTCCCCCATGATTATGCTTATGCTTCAGCAGCATCGATTCACGTCCCTTGAAGGCAGACACTAGTAATAAAGTTGTTTTAATGGGCTCAAAATGTGTGGCCAGCACCTGGCTTATTATGACTGCAGTTCACCTGTATCAACATGGAGTTTGTTTAGGTACAGGTACACATAAGTACAATTATCATACATACCTGGAGGGCATTCCGGGGGTCAACGCCCCCGCTGCCCGGTCCGTGATCAGGCCTCGTGGTGGATCAGGGCCTGACCAACCAGGCTGTTACTGCTGGCCGCACGTAAATCAACGTAAGAACCACAACCCGGCTGGTCAGGTACTGACTTGAGGTGTCTGTCCAGCTCCCTCTTGAAGACAGCCAGAAGTCTTGAAGACAGCCAGAAGTCTTGAAGACAGCCAGAAGTCTTGAAGACAGTCAGAAGTCTTGAAGACAGCCAGAAGTCTTGAAGACAGCCAGAAGTCTTGAAGACAGCCAGAAGTCTTGAAGACAGCCAGGAGTCTTAAAGATAGCCAGAAGTCTTGAAGACAGCCAGGAGTCTTGAAGACAGCCAGGAGTCTTGAAGATAGCCAGAAGTCTTGAAGACAGCCAGGAGTCTTGAAGACAGCCAGGAGTCTTGAAGACAGCCAGGAGTCTTGAAGACAGCCAGAAGTCTTGAAGACAGTCAGGAGTCTTGAAGATAGCCAGGAGTCTTGAAGACAGCCAGGAGTCTTGAAGACAGCCAGGAGTCTTGAAGACAGCCAGGAGTCTTGAAGACAGCCAGAAGTCTTGAAGACAGTCAGGAGTCTTGAAGACAGGAGTCTTGAAGACAGCCAGAAGTCTTGAAGATATCCAGGGGTCTTGAAGACAGCCAGGAGTCTTGAAGATAGCCAGAAGTCTTGAAGACAGCCAGGAGTCTTGAAGACAGCCAGAAGCCTTGAAGATAGCCAGAAGTCTTGAAGACAGCCAGGAGTCTTGAAGACAGCCAGGAGTCTTGAAGACAGCCAGGAGTCTTGAAGACAGCCAGGAATCTTGAAGACAGTCAGGAGTCTTGAAGACAGCCAGGAGTCTTGAAGACAGTCAGGAGTCTTGAAGACAGTCAGGAGTCTTGAAGACAGCCAGGAGTCTTGAAGACAGCCAGGAGTCTTGAAGATATCCAGAGGTCTTGAAGACAGCCAGGGGTCTTGAAGACAGCCAGGAGTCTTGAAGACAGCCAGGAGTCTTGAAGACAGTCAGGAGTCTTGAAAACAGCCAGGAGTCTTGAAGACAGCCAGGAATCTTGAAGACAGTCAGGAGTCTTGAAGACAGCCAGAAGTCTTGAAGATATCCAGGGGTCTTGAAGACAGCCAGGGGTCTTGAAGACAGCCAGGAGTCTTGAAGACAGCCAGGAGTCTTGAAGCCAGCCAGGGGTCTTGAAGCCAGCCAGGAGTCTTGAAGCCAGCCAGGAGTCTTGAAGATATCCAGTGGTCTTGAAGACAGCCAGGAATCTTGAAGACAGCCAGGAGTCTTGAAGACAGCCAAAAGTCTTGAAGATATCCAGGGGTCTTGAAGACAGCCAGGGGTCTTGAAGACAGCCAGGGGTCTTGAAGACAGCCAGGAGTCTTGAAGACAGCCAGGGGTCTTGAAGACAGCCAGGAGTCTTGAAGATATCCAGTGGTCTTGAAGACAGTCAGGAGTCTTGAAGCCAGCCAGGGGTCTTGAAGCCAGCCAGGAGTCTTGAAGATATCCAGTGGTCTTGAAGACAGCCAGAAGTCTTGAAGACAGCCAGGAGTCTTGAAGACAGTCAGGAGTCTTGAAGACAGCCAGGAGTCTTGAAGACAGCCAGGAATCTTGAAGACAGCCAGGAGTCTTGAAGACAGCCAGAAGTCTTGAAGATATCCAGGGGTCTTGAAGACAGCCAGGGGTCTTGAAGACAGCCAGGGGTCTTGAAGACAGCCAGGAGTCTTGAAGACAGTCAGGAGTCTTGAAGCCAGCCAGGGGTCTTGAAGCCAGCCAGGAGTCTTGAAGCCAGCCAGGAGTCTTGAAGATATCCAGTGGTCTTGAAGACAGCCAGGAGTCTTGAAGACAGCCAGGAATCTTGAAGACAGCCAGGAGTCTTGAAGACAGCCAGAAGTCTTGAAGATATCCAGGGGTCTTGAAGACAGCCAGGGGTCTTGAAGACAGCCAGGGGTCTTGAAGACAGCCAGGAGTCTTGAAGACAGCCAGGGGTCTTGAAGTCAGCCAGGAGTCTTGAGTGGTCAGTGGTCAGTCGTCACGTGAGGTCACAGACCCTGAGCTGCTTTGGGGATTAGCGTGGACGGTTACAAAGCATGGCTTGCTTCTGCAGTGTTTTAAAAATTGAGGTTGGAGAGTTGAAGGAGGAGGTCTTGCTTCTCCAGGAGGAGATTAGGAGGCTGAAGGTCCACCTCAATGGGTCTGGGAGAGAGTGTGAGGTGGCTGGAGTTGTGGGGAATGAGGCTTCTAGCAGTGAGGTGCAGTCTGTCTCTCGCTGTGAGGAGGCTGTAGTTGGGGAGGTAGCAACGGCTACCAGCAGTGAGGTGCAGTCCAGCACCTGCTACAAGTGGCGAGTGGTTCACAGTAATGGGAGGCGCATCAGAGTAAGGAAAGTTAAGAGTGAAGATCTGAAGGTAGGAAATCGCTTCTCTGTTCTTCAGGATGAATGTACTTCAGTGGCCAGTGAAGGTAAGGGTACTACTGCCCCTGCTAATGGAGGTAAGTGCATTCTTGTGGTTGGTGACTCTCAGGTAAGATATATTGACCGTGCTTTTTGTAATAGGAATAAGAAGATGAGAGATAGAGTGTGCTTCCCTGGAGCTGGTGTTGGGGACATAGTCAACAGGTTTTATAATATCATGTCAGGTAATGGGAACAAGCCCATTATCTGTCTCAGTGCTGGTTGAAATGATATTGGGAAGGGTAGGAGAGAAGAGCTGCTAGATAAGTACAGGTCAGCTATAGATTTCATTAAGTCTAAGGGAGGGATCCCAATCATATGTAGCATCTTGCCTAGAAGGGGAGTAGGAAATGAATGGTTGTCTAGGGCAATTGGTGTAAATTGCTGGCTAGACAGATACTGCAAGGAACTTGCAATCCCATTCATTGACAACTGGAACAACTTTTATGGCAAACATGATATGTATGCAAGGGATGGGGTACATCTCTCTGGGGCAGGGGTGGTAGCACTTGCAGACTCGATTGAGAAGGCCATTGGTGAAATGCCTATGATTTTAAACTGATGGAAGATAGAGGTATGGGTGTGTGTGAGAAACAAGCAGGTTGCAACACTAGGGTTGGAAACAGTAAATGTATAAAAGGCATTCAGCATGAAGTTATAAATAAAGACAATAGATCAGGTCAGCAAACAAAGGGGGACAGCAGAGGGCAGCAAGGGACTAGCTCCCTTAAGGTTTACTATACTAATAGCAGGAGTGTAAGAAATAAGATAGATGAGCTAAGATTAATTGCAAGTGCAGGAAACATAGATATTATTGCTATAACAGAGACCTGGCTCAATCTGAAAGATAGAGAGATGCCCTCTGAATGTCACATACAAGGTTATAAATTATTCCACACTGACAGGGTCAACAGGAAAGGTGGTGGAGTAGCGATGTATGTCAGAGACAATTTAAATTGTTGTGTTAGACAAGATATTAAATTAGAAGCGTCAGCCACTGAATCTGTTTGGTTACAGCTTCTCGAGGGCCGAGAAAAACTAATTTTGGGTGTGATTTACAGGGCCCCAAATCTTGATAGGGAGTGCAGTAAACTTCTATGGGACGAAATTCGTAAGGCATCTACATACGAAAATGTTGTGCTAATGGAAGATTTCAACTATAGACAGATTGACTGGAGCAATTTGACAGGAAATTTAGAGTCAGGTGACTTTCTTGATACGATCCAGGATTGTTTTTTAAAACAGTTTGTGACAGAGCCTACTAGGGGAAATAACCTCCTTGACTTAAGAAAGGAGGAACACTGCAGCAGGCCTGTTGGCCCATACTAGGCAGGTCCTTGGTTCTTGGCAGTAGGGAAACACTAATTAATAATCTTGAGGTTAATGATGAGCTTGGGGAAAGTGATCACAAATCACTCAGTTTTAATAGATCATGGAATTCCCCTAATAATGGCAATCAAGTCTCCGTCCCTGACTTTCGCTTGGCTGATTTCATAGGACTGAAAAATTACTTAAGTGGGCTGAACTGGAATGACGTGACTAAGGGTCAGGTAGGTGGTGATGGTTGCCGATATGATGCTTTCCAGGGCATAGTTCTAGCTGCTCAGTCAAATTATGTTCCAAATAGGGAAATCAGATCAAACAAAAATGATCCTAAATGGATGAACAATAGATTAAAATATCTGATTGGTCAAAAGAGAGGCATATATAGGCAAATCAAAAGAGGAGAGGGGCAATTAAGAAATCGATATATTCAGTTAAAGAGAGAAATAAAAAAGGGAATTAGAAAAGCAAAAAGAGATTATGAGGTTAAAGTTGCAAGAGAATCGAAGACTAACCCAAAAGGATTCTTTCAGGTATACAGAAGTAAGATCAGGGACAAGATAGGCCCACTCAAAAGTTCCTCGGGTCAGCTCACTGACAGTGATAAGGAAATGTGTAGAATTTTTAACACATACTTCCTCTCAGTTTTTACACAGGAGGATACCAGCGATATTCCAGTAATGATAAATTATGTAGAACAGGACGATAATAAACTGTGCACGATTAGGGTCACAAGTGACATGGTCCTTAGGCAAATAGATAAATTAAAACCTAACAAATCCCCAGGCCCTGATGAACTGTATGCAAGGGTTCTAAAGGAATGTAAAGAGGAGCTTAGCACACCTTTGGCTAATCTTTTCAACATATCACTACAAACTGGCATGGTGCCAGATAAGTGGAAAATGGCAAATGTGATACCTATTTTCAAAACAGGTGACAGGTCCTTAGCTTCGAACTATAGTGTTAGGTAAGACACATATGCAACAGTTAGGTATCTTTATTATGAAACGTTTCGCCTACACAGTAGGCTTCTTCAGTCAAGTACAGAAAAGTTGATAGAAGCAGAAGATACTTGAAGACGATGTAATCAGTCCATCACCCTTAAAGTTTTGAGGTGGTCAGTCCCTCAGTCTGGAGAAGAGCATTGTTCCATAGTATGAAACAATATGGAGAAGAAGTGACAGGATGGAGCTTTTATAGCGCCAAGAGGTGAGACGTAGGCCACTAGGAGAGGTAAGAACTCAGATGTTGAGAGGTCAGGTCCCTCTCAAATCCAGCCCCTCTCACTAGTGGAAGTTGTCGAAGTTGATTGCAGGTCTGTACCAAGATACCCTTGTGTTGCAGTGTCTGACAGATTGAACATTAAAATGGTATAAAATACCGACAGGTTGTTAGGTAAGACACATATGCAACAGTTAGGTATCTTTATTATGAAACGTTTCGCCTACACAGTAGGCTTCTTCAGTCAAGTACAGAAAAGTTGATAGAAGCAGAAGATACTTGAAGACGATGTAATCAGTCCATCACCCTTAAAGTTTTGAGGTGGTCAGTCCCTCAGTCTGGAGAAGAGCATTGTTCCATAGTATGAAACAATATGGAGAAGAAGTGACAGGATGGAGCTTTTTATAGCGCCAAGAGGTGAGACGTAGGCCACTAGGAGAGGTAAGAACTCAGATGTTGAGAGGTCAGGTCCCTCTCAAATCCAGCCCCTCTCACTAGTGGAAGTTGTCGAAGTTGATTGCAGGTCTGTACCAAGATACCCTTGTGTTGCAGTGTCTGACAGATTGAACATTAAAATGGTATAAAATACCGACAGGTTGTTAGGTAAGACACATATGCAACAGTTAGGTATCTTTATTATGAAACGTTTCGCCTACACAGTAGGCTTCTTCAGTCAAGTACAGAAAAGTTGATAGAAGCAGAAGATACTTGAAGACGATGTAATCAGTCCATCACCCTTAAAGTTTTGAGGTGGTCAGTCCCTCAGTCTGGAGAAGAGCATTGTTCCATAGTATGAAACAATATGGAGAAGAAGTGACAGGATGGAGCTTTTTATAGCGCCAAGAGGTGAGACGTAGGCCACTAGGAGAGGTAAGAACTCAGATGTTGAGAGGTCAGGTCCTCTCAAATCCAGCCCCTCTCACTAGTGGAAGTTGTCGAAGTTGATTGCAGGTCTGTACCAAGATACCCTTGTGTTGCAGTGTCTGACAGATTGAACATTAAAATGGTATAAAATACCGACAGGTTGTTAGGTAAGACACATATGCAACAGTTAGGTATCTTTATTATGAAACGTTTCGCCTACACAGTAGGCTTCTTCAGTCAAGTACAGAAAAGTTGATAGAAGCAGAAGATACTTGAAGACGATGTAATCAGTCCATCACCCTTAAAGTTTTGAGGTGGTCAGTCCCTCAGTCTGGAGAAGAGCATTGTTCCATAGTATGAAACAATATGGAGAAGAAGTGACAGGATGGAGCTTTTATAGCGCCAAGAGGTGAGACGTAGGCCACTAGGAGAGGTAAGAACTCAGATGTTGAGAGGTCAGGTCCCTCTCAAATCCAGCCCCTCTCACTAGTGGAAGTTGTCGAAGTTGATTGCAGGTCTGTACCAAGATACCCTTGTGTTGCAGTGTCTGACAGATTGAACATTAAAATGGTATAAAATACCGACAGGTTGTTAGGTAAGACACATATGCAACAGTTAGGTATCTTTATTATGAAACGTTTCGCCTACACAGTAGGCTTCTTCAGTCAAGTACAGAAAAGTTGATAGAAGCAGAAGATACTTGAAGACGATGTAATCAGTCCATCACCCTTAAAGTTTTGAGGTGGTCAGTCCCTCAGTCTGGAGAAGAGCATTGTTTCCATAGTATGAAACAATATGGAGAAGAAGTGACAGGATGGAGCTTTTTATAGCGCCAAGAGGTGAGACGTAGGCCACTAGGAGAGGTAAGAACTCAGATGTTGAGAGGTCAGGTCCCTCTCAAATCCAGCCCCTCTCACTAGTGGAAGTTGTCGAAGTTGATTGCAGGTCTGTACCAAGATACCCTTGTGTTGCAGTGTCTGACAGATTGAACATTAAAATGGTATAAAATACCGACAGGTTGTTAGGTAAGACACATATGCAACAGTTAGGTATCTTTATTATGAAACGTTTCGCCTACACAGTAGGCTTCTTCAGTCAAGTACAGAAAAGTTGATAGAAGCAGAAG
The DNA here is from genome assembly GCF_038502225.1 of Cherax quadricarinatus. Taxonomy (NCBI): domain Eukaryota; kingdom Metazoa; phylum Arthropoda; class Malacostraca; order Decapoda; family Parastacidae; genus Cherax; species Cherax quadricarinatus. Next base: position 51,119,881 of record NC_091304.1, read on the forward strand.
ATACTTGAAGACGATGTAATCAGTCCATCACCCTTAAAGTTTTGAGGTGGTCAGTCCCTCAGTTTTTTCACTAAGGTATTTGAGGAGGTAGATCATGGTAATGAATATGATATTGTGTATATGGACTTCAGTAAGGCTTTTGACAGGGTCCCACATCAGAGACTATTGAGGAAAATTAAAGCACATGGAATAGGAGGAGAAATTTTTTCCTGGATAGAGGCATGGTTGACAAATAGGCAGCAGAGAGTTTGCATAAATGGGGAGAAATCAGAGTGGGGAAGCGTTACGAGCGGTGTTCCACAGGGGTCAGTGTTGGGCCCCCTGCTGTTCACAATATACATAAACGACATAGATGAGGGCATAAAGAGCGACATCGGCAAGTTTGCCGATGACACCAAAATAGGCCGTCGAATTCATTCTGACGAGGACATTCGAGCACTCCAGGAAGATTTGAATAGACTGATGCAGTGGTCGGAGAAGTGGCAGATGCAGTTTAATATAGACAAATGCAAAGTTCTAAATGTTGGACAGGACAATAACCATGCCACATATAAACTAAATAATGTAGATCTTAATATTACGGATTGCGAAAAAGATTTAGGAGTTCTGGTTAGCAGTAATCTGAAACCAAGACAACAGTGCATAAGTGTTCGCAATAAAGCTAATAGAATCCTTGGCTTCATATCAAGAAGCATGAATAATAGGAGTCCTCAGGTTGTTCTTCAACTCTATACATCCTTGGTTAGGCCTCATTTAGATTATGCTGCACAGTTTTGGTCACCGTATTACAGGATGGATATAAATTCTCTGGAAAATGTACAAAGGAGGATGACAAAGTTGATCCCATGTATCAGAAACCTTCCCTATGAGGATAGACTAAGGGCCCTGAATCTGCACTCTCTAGAAAGACGTAGAATTAGGGGGGATATGATTGAGGTGTATAAATGGAAGACAGGAATAAATAAATGGGATGTAAATAGTGTGCTGAAAATATCTAGCCTAGACAGGACTCGCAGCAATGGTTTTAAGTTGGAAAAATTCAGATTCAGGAAGTATATAGGAAAGTACTGGTTTGGTAATAGAGTTGTGGATGAGTGGAACAAACTCCCGAGTACAGTTATAGAGGCCAGAACGTTGTGTAGCTTTAAAAATAGGTTGGATAAATACATGAGTGGATGTGGGTGGGTGTGAGTTGGACCTGATAGCTTGTGCTACCAGGTCGGTTGCCGTGTTCCTCCCTTAAGTCAATGTGACCTGACCTGACTAGGTTGGGTGCATTGGCTTAAGCCGGTAGGAGACTTGGACCTGCCTCGCATGGGCCAGTAGGCCTTCTGCAGTGTTCCTTCGTTCTTATGTTCTTATGTTCTTAAGATATCCATTGGTCTTGAAGACAGCCAGGAGTCTTGAAGACAGTCAGGGGACTATTGGAAATCCCCCTTATGTATGCTAGGAGGCAGTTGATAAAATAAAAAAAAGTAATGAAATACGTCCACCTGAGCTGGGAGATTTCACCAGAGCTATGAAGATGTGGTCCAGTATGTTACTATGGGTTCAGTAGCTAAGACAGGTTATTAAAGTTACTGTTGCATGGGAACTACCATGCTGGGCGGTATATAACTCAGATTTAGTTAGAAGAATGAGGTTATAATGCAAAAGTTAATATATGAACACATTTTTTTTACCACATTAGGCATTTCCCACGATAGGGTAACCCAGAGAAGGAAACATTCACCATCATTTAATCAACAGCTTTCTTGCTATAAATTCAGTGTTTGACTATTGCGCTGTCCTAGGTTAACTTCTTCGTAAGTTACTATACAAGACATTTGCAAGAATTTAAACCGGTACACTGGACCTGAATAAAAACATTATTATTATTATTATTATTATTATTATTATTATTATTATTATTATTATTATTATTATTATTATTATTATTGTTATCAATGCCCTTGTTACTGGCAACACTTTTCTTTTACAAATAGATACGCATTATATAATTACTAATTTTGCCTGAATTTTATTACAAATGACAATTTTTCATTAAAATTCAATTTTCTTTTAAAATGTCAATTTTATTTCCATTTTCAGTTAAAATATTTAAAATTTTTTGAGGAATAAGTAGAATATTTTAGTGAACACTAGTTTGTAATCTGTATTTATTGTTGAGAGAGGAGTATGGAGTGTAGGCAGTGTTGCCACATCAGCCGCATGGTGGCTGCTCTGTCAAATTATGATAATAATAAAAGAAGCCTCATTAAAGATAGCTACTTTATATGTATTTTAGCTCTTATGACATTGTATTATGCTCTACTAGGGTAACACTGCAAGAAACTGATCCTAAAAATACTAACAATTAATATTGCGTCTTATCTTAGTCGACATTAGTATTCATAGTTTTGTACGTTACATTTACTTTACGGGGCACATTAATTATGGAATACTATAACCCTTTTAAAGCTTAATATTTCATGAAAAAGCGCTAATTATAAAATACATAGCTAAATGAATGGAAATTAAATTTATACAATTAAATTGTATAGTGTAATGTACCAGATTACGATAATAAGGACCCCAATGGAAATAAGTCACTTTGTCTGACTTTTCTGGGTTATCCTAGGTTCTCTACACATCTGCTGTTATGTATTTATGATAAATAATCTGTGTAACTGTATTTGTGTGTACCTGAATAAGCTTACTTACATACTAATACTATAAAAATTTAAATTTTAACAAAATGCGCATTTTCATTTTAAAGCTTGCCATCATTAAACGCGTTATGGAATGTAGTGCAATTTTAATATATTAAATTTCCAAAGAGAGAGTAGTTTTTTGTGGTATATTTGTAGGTGGGTTGTTAGACCCACATCAGCAGCATCAGCAGCAGCAGCAGCGGCAGGACCGTGGGTCGCTGACTGACCCAGGCTACACCACCATCATGGTCACCATGCAGCCTCTCACAATAAATATTAAGGATGATGACAATCAGAATTCGGTGAGATTACTACAACTTGTTGCTTGGTATAGCGAAATCGCAAAATATAATAATAAAGTCAGCCAGGGTTATTATTTTGTCGTTATTAAAATTTGGAGACGTGAAACCTAACATTCAATTAATATTTCTTTTCATGTACAACAGTAATTCGAGTAAATATATAATTATGTAATTTGTATTTAAAGAAAATTACAAGTTGCTTATGTTTATTATAGATAAACCAAAGTGATGGCATATAAATTTAGGATATTTCGACGATTTTTCGATGATTTTCCTCGATGAAGGATCATTATTTTCTGTAAATCCTCATATACTTGTACTGTATCTCTGTTAACATGTTATAACACTCAGAATAACCCAGTAACATCAATGTTGTCCACTCAGAATAACCCAGTAACATCAGTGTAGTCCACCCAGGATAACCCAGTAACATCAGTGTTGTCCACTCAGAATAACCCAGTAACATCAGTGTTGTCCACTCAGAATAACCCAGTAACGTCAGTGTAGTCCACTCAGAATAACCCAGTAATGTCAGTGTTGTCCACTCAGAATAACCCAGTAACATCAGTGTAGTCCACCCAGGATAACCCAGTAACATCAGTGTTGTCCACTCAGAATAACCCAGTAACATCAGTGTTGTCCACTCAGAATAACCCAGTAACGTCAGTGTAGTCCACTCAGAATAACCCAGTAATGTCAGTGTTGTCCACTCAGAATAACCCAGTAACGTCAGTGTTGTCCACTCAGAATAACCCAGTAACATCAGTGTTGTCCACTCAGAATAACCCAGTAATGTCAGTGTTGTCCACTCAGAATAACCCAGTAACGTCAGTGTTGTCCACTCAGAATAACCCAGTAACATCAGTGTTGTCCACTCAGAATAACCCAGTAATGTCAGTGTTGTCCACTCAGAATAACCCAGTAACATCAGTGTTGTCCACTCAGAATAACCCAGTAATGTCAGTGTTGTCCACTCAGAATAACCCAGTAACGTCAGTGTTGTCCACTCAGAATAACCCAGTAACATCAGTGTTGTCCACTCAGAATAACCCAGTAACGTCAGTGTAGTCCACTCAGAATAACCCAGTAACGTCAGTGTTGTCCACTCAGAATAACCCAGTAACGTCAGTGTTGTCCACTCAGAATAACCCAGTAACATCAGTGTTGTCCACTCAGAATAACCCAGTAACGTCAGTGTTGTCCACTCAGAATAACCCAGTAACGTCAGTGTTGTCCACTCAGAATAACCCAGTAACATCAGTGTTGTCCACTCAGAATAACCCAGTAACGTCAGTGTAGTCCACTCAGAATAACCCAGTAACGTCAGTGTTGTCCACTCAGAATAACCCAGTAACGTCAGTGTTGTCCACTCAGAATAACCCAGTAACATCAGTGTTGTCCACTCAGAATAACCCAGTAACGTCAGTGTTGTCCACTCAGAATAACCCAGTAACGTCAGTGTTGTCCACTCAGAATAACCCAGTAACATCAGTGTTGTCCACTCAGAATAACCCAGTAACGTCAGTGTTGTCCACTCAGAATAACCCAGTAACATCAGTGTTGTCCACTCAGAATAACCTAGTAACATCAGTGTTGTCCACTCAGAATAACCCAGTAACATCAGTGTTGTCCACTCAGAATAACCCAGTAACATCAGTGTTGTCCACTCAGAATAACCCAGTAACATCAGTGTTGTCCACTCAGAATAACCCAGTAACATCAGTGTTGTCCACTCAGAATAACCCAGTAACATCAGTGTTGTCCACTCAGAATAACCCAGTAATGTCAGTGTTGTCCACTCAGAATAACCCAGTAACGTCAGTGTTGTCCACTCAGAATAACCCAGTAACGTCAGTGTTATCCACTCAGAATAACCCAGTAACGTCAGTGTTGTCCACTCAGAATAACCCAGTAACGTCAGTGTTGTCCACTCAGAATAACCCAGTAATGTCAGTGTTGTCCACTCAGAATAACCCAGTAACGTCAGTGTTGTCCACTCAGAATAACCCAGTAATGTCAGTGTTGTCCACTCAGAATAACCCAGTAATGTCAGTGTTGTCCACTCAGAATAACCCAGTAATGTCAGTGTTGTCCACTCAGAATAACCCAGTAACGTCAGTGTTGTCCACTCAGAATAACCCAGTAACGTCAGTGTTATCCACTCAGAATAACCCAGTAACGTCAGTGTTGTCCACTCAGAATAACTCAAGAAAGTCAGTGCATCATTAAGGACTGTCTGTTTTAGTTCCATTGTGGTCCTTCAATCTTGTCCCCCAGGATGCCACCCACACCTGTCCACTAATACCCAGGTACCTATTGCTAGGTGAACAGGGACAGTAGGTGTAAGGTAACTAACACCCAGCTCGCTCAGATATGAGTGGAAAATTTTGACGTAGATAAGAGAATGGGTCTATGTGGTGAGTGTGCACAGTACAAAAAAAAAAAAATCCTGCCTCATGCAGTGCATGATGGGAAGAACAAAACAGCAATTTTGAAGTGCTTTCTATGATGCTTTTATTTTATGGTTGTATTGGCAGTTTCTTGATAGAATGGAAGACATAATACTGGTACAGAGATGATTTTGGTTGATTCCAGGACTGGAAGTAGCTTGAAATTGGCCTCAAAATAGCAGAAATATTTGATTTTTGCTAATTTTCCTAAGGACAGGTAAGGACCACCTACATCCCCGGAATAATTGGTCATGATTTATGGCATCTCCATATTTAAATCAAACCTGGTACAGTAATAATCCATAAAATAAGACTGAGGGTGTATGGGGAGGTCTTACTGATCCTCAGGAAAATCACCAAAAATTGATTTATTTCTGCTACTTTGAGGCCGAATTTAAACTACTACTACTGGTCCTGAAACCAACTAAGATCATCCTTATTTCATTAGTTTGTTTTCCATTCTATTATTTTATACCAAGAAACAGCAAAAAAAAAAAATTATAAAAACTTACTGTACAGACTCATTCTTTCATATTTGAGCCGAGCCGAACTCATGACATAGATCTACGTGATGGACCCTGGAGTCAATAACATAGATAGATCTACATGACATACCCTGGCATCAATAATGTAGATCTATTGACGGACACTGGTGTCAGTAACGTAGACCTATGTGACAGACTATGAAAGGGTTAATTGTAATTAATTTTGATCCTTTTGTAAAATAAAGAAGTATATATTTTATTGCATTCTTAATTCCATATTGTTAAGTATTTTTCAGAACTACTTCAGTGATTACCACAAAAAAAGGAAAGAACACCTCATGAATGGCCCGCCTACAAAACGAGTAAAGTCTGGTCTATCAGAGAGAGACAAAAATGATGTAAATAGTTTCCATGCTACCAAGACAGTCTTCGCTGATAATGAGGAGAAAGACAGACAAGACAAGGCAGTTGAAAGCAAGAGAGAGATTGTTGTATCTTTATTCACTGGGAATCCAGATATTCCTTATATTCCCAAGACCAATGTGTGTAGAAAATCTGAGAAAGTTTTTTCTGAAGACTCATTCTCCAGCTTAAATATTGCATCACAAATTGTGAGTATGTGTTAGCAGAGGTATTTTATGCTTAGCTAACATCAGTTTGGTGTTCTACCCAGTTTATTCTGTTTATCTCTCTTGGTATTTCTGTATGTTGTACTGACGAAACAATAATCCAGATATTAACCCTTTGATTGTTTTGGTTGTATATATACGTCTTACGAGCCACCGTTTTTGACATATATATATACTCATACATTCTAGCGACTTCAAATCAAGCAGAAAGCTGGTAGGCCCACATGTGAGAGAATGGGTCCATTTGGTCAGTGTGTACCATATAAAAAAAATCCTGCAGCACTCAGTGCATAATGAGAAAAATAAAACTCCGACCATTTTTTTAATTAAAATGCTGACTTTGTGGTCTATTTTCGTATAGTATTTATGGTTGTATTCTCATTTTCTTGGTCTCATTTGATAGAATGGAAAACATATTATAGAAGTAGATGTGATTTTGGTTGGTTTTACTATGAAAAGAACCTAGTAATGGAGCTCAAAGTAGGGGAAATGTTTGATTTTTGCTGATGTTCAAAAGTAAATAAATGGTGTCATTTTCCATTAAATGTCCAAGTAGCCATTCTAATATGCAGTCATGAATGGGTTGACATTATTTATGCAATTATTACAATATTGCAGTAGTCTGCATAACAGTAAATCTTCCATTGTTTGTTTGAATAAAAATTCTAAATAGAAAGCAAGAGTAATATCAAAGGGGCCTGGAGACGTGACTGACCAGGCCTCCTAGAACTGATGAAGAAAATGTTATTTTAGAGCCAGGAGTGTCTGCATTGTTCATTCTGGGCCCTATTTTGAAATTGTCATATTTTTTAATTTTCGTGAAATTGGCCAAATTGCAAATTTCTGACCACGTTATTGGATAGTTAAAATTGGTAAATGGGCAGTTTCTTGTACTCATTCGATAGAAAAAATGGAGTTCTAAAGAAATAGCTATGAGTTTGGTTGACTGGAACAATGGAATTAGCCGAAAATAGGGCTCAAAGTGGGCAAAGTAGCCGATTCGTAAATATTGCCGAGGTCGCTAACTACGCGAGAACGTAATTCTGTCAGTTTTCCATCAGATTTCGTTCTTTTGGTGTCATTACAATCGGGGAAAGATTCTCTATCATTTCATAAGAATTTTTTTTTTTTTTAAATTTTGCGACACCAGGAGACACCTCAGGATTTGGGGTTGCGACAGTCAAGGGGTTAATTTAAAGAAAGACACTGGTGAAAAGTAAGCTTTTAACATAACTGTTTAGACTCTGTAGAGCTTTATGAAGTCAGTGATAAAATTTCCATGTTGCTGCATAGGCATACTGTCAACAGTATTGAAAGTATTGTCAAGATGTACAAGGAGCAAAACTTTGTCAAAATGAAAACTTTGTGCACTAGGGTCTTTTCTTCAATATTCCCAGTAGTGGCTCTTTATCATTGGCTTCACTTCGAAATAGTGTCACAATAAAGTATGCTCTACACTTGTCTTTTCTTAAATACTGTCAACAGCACATCTCTATCTAAAAGTTTTTTGTATCGTCAGAAATAAGATAATAAGTGTATGTTAAACATGTATATGTTGTGTTTTGAGACCAAGATGTACAGTATCAGATTATTATGTTCTTTGCATTTAAGGTTGCTACACATAAATTACGTATTTATAAAATATTTAGCTAGCAATCACTGTCCTGTCATACATGTGTGGAAAAAGAAGCCTGTTAAATACATGAAAAGGTTGGTGGTCCTCATTTTGTCTCATGAATGCATAGCATGTCAGGTAAATCTTACAAAATATACATGTACTCCAATCAATATAGACCTCTATAAATTCTGGTGTTTTTTAATGATGATTATATTTATTTCTGCAAAATTACATAATATAATTAATACAGGAATAGTTGACATTTTTGGCATACTTTATAGAAAGCCCTGGTTATGCAGAGCATTCTGGGCAGTCTTAAGATGAGCTTTTAACTTGACATTTTTGAGATTAAAAAAAAAAAAACCGTACCACGGGCCGGGTTAGAACCCGCGATCGGAGAGTCTCAAAACTCCAGACTGTCGCATTTTAGATTAAGTTGGTTTACTTGAATGCTATAGTTTACAATCTGATATTAACTCCAACAGTCTAGATTATTTTTATAAGACGGTGTGTTATATTATTTGTAGTGGTTATGACTTGTGGGCATAAACTAGTGGTAGTGAATGCTAATATGAATTAGATAAGAAAGGATGATGTTGATCAGTTGGGTTTTGAAATACGTAATTAGTCAATGCAGAATTTAGGTTAGCTGAAGGAGGTACTTTTTAAAAAACTCTTGAAGCAGGTGGCTTCAATTCCAAATTTTAGGACCCTTCATTCACATGAAGTTCTTGGATAGGTTGAGTCAAACTCTTGGTATGTCAGGAAAATGTACTTGGGTTCTTATTTTGTATGTGTGTGTTTTGCAGTTCTCAAGGAAGTCAGAATGCTGGGTTGAAGTTCGCACTATGTCAGTGCTTGGGTTCTTAGTATGTGTGTGTTTTGCAGTGCAGAATAGTACTAAGTGGGCACAGTGTGCATATTTTGTAAGGGATGTGTGTTGTCTGTAACCTAAATGGGTGATTATTCTAATAGCTGATTTCTTCTGGGTCATAATAGGTTGTAGGTTGTTGCTGCTGTTGATCCACAGGCAGCAGATACTAAAAGTGAGGTCTAGATAGATTAGTGAGTAATGTTCCTTGAGGAATGTAGTGCATGACCACAGATTTCAAAATTTTCTTAAATATGTGTTGGATGTGAGCATTGATTTTCAGGTTGCAGTGAAGGGGTATAGCTAAGAATTTTTCTCTCATCTTGTCTTATTATTTAAGAAGTACTTTCAGAGGAATGATTATGTTGTAATTTAATAGTCTGTATACGTATATACAGGCTGGCCCTGCTTTATGGTGCTTAGCTTTACGGCATTTTGCTAATGAAGTGGTTTTCAGTTACTCCCATTATTCATTTATTCAGACTTCCTACAGTAAATATATTCATTACTCACTATAAGCTTGGGATGAAAATATATTGTAGTAAGCACAGTAGTATAAGTTTATATCCTGTATATTAAGTAAGCTCAAGCTTTTGAAGAGTGGGGGAGTGTGTTGTCTGGCACTGGAAAGGGTGATAGTCTGCACAGCTGCTTGTTGTTGGGTTATTAATGGTTTTAGGTGATTTGGTGCAGTAGATTTTCAGGTGCAGATGCCATAGGTGAGATAAGTGGTATAATGTAAGTAGTATTGTTTGAGGTACATAGTAATGTATCTTGGGGTTTATTTGTAAATATTTATTAAACCTAGTATTTTAGCATTTGTAATAATGATGTGTTAACTTGTAAAATTTTTCAGATATCAAATGTGGAAAAACTTGGTTTTAAATCAATGACAGTGGTGCAGCAAAAGAGCATTCCACCCATTCTGGAAGGTAAAGACACACTAGTGAAGTCTCAGACAGGCTCAGGCAAGACACTGACCTATGCACTACCCATCATTCATAACCTCATGATGGTAATTGACTTAGATCTCTTCTCTTGTTATACTGCCCATTTTGTTTATGTGCACCAGCTTCTTATTTAGAGATCTGCTGCAAAGTTACATTTTTTTTTTTCCCAACACATCGGTTGTCTCCCACCAGGGCAGGGTGACCCAAAAAGAGAGAAAATCCCCATTCAATACTTTCACCTCACTCATACATAATCAGTCTTTACAGAGGCGCTCATATACGACAGTTCTGAAGTCCCTCCAAACTGCCAATATCCCAAACCCCTCCTTTAAAGTACAGGCATTGTACTTCCCATTTCCATTTGTTTTTAAATCATGAGAAATTTTAATAGCTTTTTAATAACAAGTAGAGGTGAGGGGTTGATTTTTTTTTCTAATCCAGTATCTGCCACACATTCACCAGTTTGTATTTTTTTGTTAATTGTTTGGGAACAGTGTAACTTTGTACCAAATTTTTTTTATTAGCTATCTGTAGGGTATTTCATGTTTAAAACATTGACTTGGTGGTTGTGAGCCAAGTTGTTTAACCCTTTTACAGTCCATCATTGAGTTCAGGGTCCCTGATAGTTCTACATCATGAGCCCATCTCACTTAGATAACTGTGAGTAGTAAATTTTAGCCTGGATATGAGAGAATGGATCTGTGCAGTTAATATAAAAATACTGCCCCACTTGGTGCATGATAGGAAAACAAGACTATGACAGTGTGTACTACAGTTTAAAGTAGCAAATTTGAGTTTTTTTTTTTTGATGGTTTTTATGGTTTTATTAGCTGTTTCTTTATATCGTTTGGTAAATTGGAAGACGTTCTACTGAAATAGAGATGATTTTGATCAATTTTAGGACTGAAAGTAGCTTAAAATTGAGTTCAAAATAGTGGAAATACTCGATTTTTGCCGATATTCCTCAGGATGGGTAAGGCCCTCTCTACAAATCCCAGTCTGTTTTATGCATTTTTAGTAGGTCTGATTCAGTTATTGGGAAGTTGTAAATCATGACCAGTCTTTCCTGGTTATATTTTTTTATCCGAGAAATAGAGGAAGTCTAATTTTAACAGACCTGTATGTAGGTCACAATAAGACCGCTATCTGACTCTCACTGTTACTTTTACCATTAAACAAATGAACCTGAAGTTTTCTCCTAATTATTAACCCTTTGGAGGGTTTCGGACGTACTAGTACATCTTATGACCCAGGGTTTTTGACGTACTAGTACGCCTAAATTCTAGCACCCTCAAATCTAGTGAGAGAAAGCTGGTAGGCCTACATATGTAAGAATGGGTCTATGTGGTCAGTGTGCGCAGTATAAAAAAATCCAGCAGCACACAGTGCGTAATGAGAAAAAAAAAAACTTTGACCATGTTTTTGGATTATAACAGCGACTTTGCACTGTATTTTCGTATGGTATTTATTGTTGTATTCTAGTTTTCTTGGTCTCGTTTTATAGAATGAAAGACATATTACAGAAATTGAGATGATTTTGACTGGTTTTACAATGAAAAGTACCTTGAAATTGAGCTCAAAGTAGCAGAAATGTTCGATTTTTACCAAAGTTCAAAAGTAAACAAATCATGCCAAGCGTCCAATACACATCAACTGGTGAGTCTAATATTCTTTCACAAGTGCGCTGATATTATTTATACCATTTCTACACTAATGCAGTAGTCTGCATAACAGTAAATCTTATTTTTTTGTAAGAATAAAAATTCAAAGTGGAAAGCCAAAGAAATATAAGATGGGCCTGGGGATGTGACTAACGAACAGAGAACTTGTTATTTTAGTGCCAGGAATGTCTTTCTTGTTTATTCTGGACCCTATTCGGAAATTGGCATCTTTTGAAATTTGTGTGAAATTGGCAAAATTGCTAAATTCTGACCACTTTATTGGATAGTTGAAATCAGTAAATGGGTGGTTTCTTGCACTCATTCGATAGAAAAAATGGAGTTCTAGCAAAATAGTTATGATTTTTGTTGACTAGTACACTGGAATTGGCCGAAAATAGGGCTCAAAGTGGGCAAAATCGCTGATGCATGAACATCGTTGAGACCGCTAACTTCGCGAGAGCATAATTCCATAAGTTTTCCATCAAATTTCATACTTTTGGTGTCATTATGATCGGGAAAAGATTCTCTATCTTTTCAAAATTTTTTTTTTTTTTTTTTTTTATTTTTTTTTTTTAAATTTGGCCAACCCTGAGAACTAGTCTCTGTGAGGACCTGTCGACCCCCAAAGGGTTAATAAAGGTATATATAAAGGGTATCCAGGGAGGAGAAATATAAAATGTAAACAAGATGCTTAAAAATTATTTTTGGTTTAGGGAAAATATATATCATAGTCCAGTAAGAATTTAATAGCTGTTTCAGGAGCACAGAACACAGCACACTACAGTTGTCTCCCATTAATCAAAGACTTAATTGTAAAGCTTATAATTTGCAGTATTTTGAATGAATAAAATCTAGTACAAGAGTGCTATATAAAAATTTAATTATCCAAAGAAATTTTAGAACAGCATACATTATCAGACTGTTTTAATGCTAGTTTATCATATTTTATTATTGTAAAGCATTATGGATCAATAATTGCAATTCTGTAGAGCAATTCTTTTCTTTCCAATCAGCGAACTCCACGTGTCCAGAGAAGTGATGGTGTTCTCTCTCTAATCATTGTTCCTACAAGAGAATTGGCACTGCAAAGTTATCAGTGGTTTGAAAAATTGTGTAAGGTACAGTTAAAACTCTATATTCTACATTTATATAAGGTACACCTACAACTATTTGTTATTCTACATCTGTTCAAGGTATAGTTAAAACTTATATTCTACAGTACATAATAGTAAGGTACAGTTAGACTATCCATTTATTCTTCACTTAAGTACTGGTAATGTACATTTTACATTTATTCTACAATTAGAATTGTGGGTTGTGAATTTATATACCTGGTGATTAAATCCTTGCATTGTTAATGAGCTGCACAGTACATTCATAAATTTGAAATTTCATAGATCAGCAAAGTCATATTATTCATTTCACTTGCTATACAAGTATTGGAATACTGATATATATCATATCTAAAAATAAACAACTTTCTGGTAGTTAGGTAAGACACATATGCAACAGTTAGGTATCTTTATTTCGAAACGTTTCGCCTACACAGTAGGCTTCTTCAGTCGAGTACAGAAAAGTTGATAGAAGCAGAAGATACTTGAAGACGATGTAATCAGTCCATCACCCTTAAAGTTTTGACCACCTCAAAACTTTAAGGGTGATGGACTGATTACATCGTCTTCAAGTATCTTCTGCTTCTATCAACTTTTCTGTACTCGACTGAAGAAGCCTACTGTGTAGGCGAAACGTTTCGAAATAAAGATACCTAACTGTTGCATATGTGTCTTACCTAACAATCTGTCGGTATTTTATACCATTTTAATGTTCAACTTTCTGGTAGCAAACATCTTTCCTTTACTGTATAGAGAGGCCTACGAAGTATGATAAAAATGTTCATTAAACTCTGGCCTATTAAATAGTACGCATTCGAATACTTTGTGGTTTTCTTGAAAACACTTCATATAATTTTAATGCTGTGTTATATGATAATGGCATTGTTATATTATCTGGCTACATCAGGTATTCATTAAATTATCAGTCTAATCTTGGGTTTACTTATTTTCAACATTTAGGGGTGTGGTAAATAACATCCAGTAAATTAAGGCTCTGCATACCCTTGCCATTGTACTGTACTTCAGTTATTTTTTTAAATCTTGATTTAAAATTGTGTTATAAATAAGGAATTTTATTTCAAAATACCTGTACACGTAGTTATTACAAAATTAGGTGACTTTTATTTCATAAATTTTGAAAACTTCATTTGTACAGGGCATTTCTGGGAAATTAAAAACTCCTTGACATTGTATATTTGTTGTTAGATTATTTGAATGCTAGGTTTAATATAATTAAGCTGTTTGAAAATAAGATTACTAATGTAAAGGTTATTTATAGTAGCAAAATACTGTTCAGTATATTAAAACAACAATGTTGATATCAGAGTTTACCTCCCCACCAGTCTTGTGTATGGGTGGTACCAGGGTACTTGATTGGTGGTGAGAAAAAGAAAGCAGAGAAGGCACGACTGCGTAAGGGGATCAATATCTTGGTTGCCACGCCAGGTCGTTTAATAGACCATCTACATCATACCAAGTCCCTTAGCTTATCAAATGTCAAGTACCTGGTGTTGGATGAAGCTGATAGATTACTGGACATGGGTTATGAGCGAAGTGTCACAAGGTAAGATATACAGTATAGTCTGGAATAACAATATTATGTTCCTAAAAACAGTGGATTGACGATATCAGGAAAAATAGGGTTATACTCTCGATACTTAATGCTTTTTGTGACATATATTGTTGTTAGATGTAGTAAAGTGTACATAATGAAAATACAGAACAAGGTGCATGTTGATGATCATGGAAAGGATTGGTGTGGCCCTCAGGGGTTGGTGAATGGCTGTGGAATTTGGCTGAGGTGGATGGCTGTGATTCTTGGGTTGATGTCAAGGCAGAGTTGTTAATTGGTGGTTGTACTGGACCATTTAGGTTTTCTGTAATGCATCTCTCTTGTGTCTTATCCTGCAGTGCTTTACACAGGTGACAATAAGGCACAATCACCTTCAGAGCCTGTTTCACAGCAGGTCTTCTAGAGGTGTCAGGGTCCTTTTCAGTAGTATAATCTGCAATTTCATCAGTAGCATGCAGTGACTCTTATCTCTTGGAGTGTCATTTGTGTTGGTTCAGGCTCTTCCTCATTTTATTCTGTTATCTGCCTCCATTCTGTCTGGGAATTGAGCTTCTCCAGTATTTCCTCTGCAGTGTGTTCTTCCTATCTTCTAAGGGTTCGTTCATGTTTTCTGCCTGCATACCCTCAAAGCTTCACCTGACATTCTGCCAGATCCACAGTTTCTTGGATCTGACTTGCTTGAAAGAAAATCTTTAAAATTTTCACCACACTAGACAATAATTTCCTCCAGTCTGCATTTATTATTTGTTGGGGAACTTGATCCTATGCATTTTTAATGTTGGCAATTGCATCTGCAGTGTTAAATTTATGCCAGAGCTCTTGCACTCCAATGTTTGCATTGTCATCCACTGATGGTAGGAGTTTCTGCATCACCTTAAATGTCTTAATCCCTCATTGATCCAGTGGAAGTATAAAAGATGCACAGTGGTAAAAATGTAACTCTTACTGTTGGTTCCATAGACTCAGTGTTAAGAATGGTTATGACAGTTATTAAGAGTGAGGTGAACCTTCAATATAAGGTTCTTTCTGACAAGCTAAATCTTGACACAAAGAATAAGTTAAATCTTGATCCAGTCAGTACATAGGACCTCACACATCCTTGCTGTCTTGTTTACTGCCACATAGCTGAGAAAGGAGTTTTGTGTTCCATTTGAAGTATGGGAATTCTGAGAGCAGTAAATAAGCATCGGCTTGCACTTAAAATTGCTTGATACACTAGCATACAAAGGTAAACTGAAATGATCCTTCGCTACCTTGGATCCAGATGCACTTTTCTCTTGCTTGCTGATGAAAGTTCTTGAGAGCATCTTCCATTGTAAATCTGTCTTGTCAACAGTAAACACTTTTGCTCAGGTTTGTACTCGCCTGCAGAAATAATTTTCTCCAACTGTGCAAGGAAATTCCCAGCAGCAGCAGTGTGGTCAACAGATGCACCTTTCTCCACTAAATTTCACATTCTACCACTTTCTTCCTCCCCTCTCGTATTTTGGCTTCCTTCCCTTCTTATTTCAATGTGACTGGTTGATGGTCCAAGTTGGACCAAAACATTGTCATAAGTTTCAGTCTCCTAAGTGAGGGTTACTTATGTATCCCTATCGATCACATGTTATAATGTGTGGCATGCAAAGAGTACGTAACCTTTATTCGGTGCATGTACACACATTGAAAGGCTCTCTCCCCCAACCAGCGAACCAGTACTAGAGTCGAACGATGGGGCCCCGTCATTCAGTCAGTACCCAGGTTCAAGCCAATGAGAAGATGGTTTTGGCAATCGCTGAGGTGTTGTGGGTACCACCCGCCTGTCTGAACGTGCCTTTCCCATTCTAGAGCTGGTTGAAGCATGGTCTGCTCTAGAGTGGCTTCTATCCTGCCTTGCTTACTGTGGAGTGCACTAATACCTAATGTTGTACATAGTGTATGTAGTGTACATACTTCTGTTCTTCTCCATGGGGAAGTGGAACAGAATTCTTCCTCCGTAAGCCATGCATGTTGTAAGAGGCAACTAAAATGCCGGGGGCAAGGGGCTAGTAACCCTTTCTCTTGTATAAATTACTAAATTTAAAAAGAGAAACTTTCGTTTTTCTTTTTGGACCACCCTGCCTTGGTGGGATATGGCCAGTTTGTTGAAAAAAAAAAAAAAATCTTCTGTTCTTACTTGGTGAAGGATTATAAGTCAAAAGTTTTTCTGCTGTGTTTATTTTATTTTGTGTTTATTTTGCTCAGGTTAACAGGCCTTTGAATTCCTGGGGTGTAATATAATGGATTTTCTCTATGTGATTTCACTCTGTGCGCCGTCAGCCAGGAACACAGCTATCATAAGCAGCAACGAACACCTGTATTCAGGTGTCATTTTTACCTGTGTTTAATTTTTTCTGTTGAAGTGGTTTTTCACTCTTCGTTGACTAGTATTTGTGAAACATGAATCTTAACACCTGTTGTAATGGTCTTTGTTTTATACTACTACTCAGTAGTTCAGCTTGATTGAGAACTTCTAATATCTGCATTATGAGGTCATTATATTTAAAGATTGTTTTACTTGTACTGTATATTATGTGATCATGTCAGGTATTGCAGTCAAGTACATATGCTGTCAAACTCCGTTGTAAGTAGTACAGTGGAGTTTTGCTGCATCTGTACCTATGAATTTTTTATTCCTTTGTAGTTTGAGAAGTAAATTAGTAACATTTGTTATTATTTTTTATTAACACATTGGCTGTCTCACACCAAGGTAGGGTAGCCCAAAAAAGAAAAACTTTCACCATCATTCACTCCATCATTGTCTTGCCAGAAGCATGCTTACACTACAGTTATATACTGTAACTGCAACATTAACACCCTTCCTTCAGAGTGCAGGCACTGTACTTCCTATCTCCAGGACATTTGTTAATCATTAAGAAATCAAATTTCTTTCAGTTTCTGTGATGCATTGCTCATAATCTTGCCATTTCAGTATTTTGGAAACATTGACAGAGCAACAAGAGGGGCTGTCAGAATCTAGACAAACTGTAATGCTGTCAGCCACATTGTCTGCTGGAGTAGAAAAACTAGCTGGTGAGTAAAAGATCACACTTCTAATTACACTAGCCAGCAAAATTTAACTTGATATGTAGTTCAGAAAGCAAATTAGTTGTTTTAATCTGTCTTTGATACACTGATCACCAATCTGAGCTTGTTTAATCTCTCTCATGTAAGATTTTTCTTTTTGGGCAGGACCAGTATTTTGGCTATTTAAGGTTAAAGAAACACATGAAATTTATTACTTAATAAATTTTTTTTTTTTTTTTTTTAACAAGTCGGTCGTCTCCCCCCGAGGCAGGGTGACCCAAGAAGAAAGAAAATCCCCAAAAAGAAAATACTTTCAGCATCATTCAACATTTTCACCTCACTCACACATAATCACTGTTTTTGCAGAGGTGCTCGGAATGCAACAGTTTAGAAGTTTTTTTTTTTTTTTTTAACAAGTCGGCCATCTCCCACCGAGGCAGGGTGACCCAAAAAAGAAAGAAAATCATCAAAAAGAAAATACTTTCATCATCATTCAACACTTTCACTACACTCGCACATTATCACTGTTTTTGCAGAGGTGCTCAGAATACAACAGTTTAGAAGCATACACATATAAAGATACACAACATATCCCTCCAAACTGCCAATATCCCAAACTCCTCCTTTAAAGTGCAGGCATTGTACTTCCCATTTCCAGGACTCAAGTCCGACTATATGAAAATAACCGGTTTCCCTGAATCCCTTCACTAAATATTACCCTGCTCACACTCCAACAGATCGTCAGGTCCCAAATACCATTCGTCTCGATTCACTCCTATTGAACATGCTCATGCACGTCTGCTGGAAGTCCAAGACCCTCACCCACAAAACCTCCCTTACCCCTTCCAACCTTTTCGAGGATGACCCCTACCCCGCCTTTCTTCCCCTACAGATTTATATGCTCTCCACGTCATTCTACTTTGATCCATTCTCTCTAAATGACCAAACCACCTCAACAACCTCTCTTCAGCTCTCTGACTAATACTTTTATTAACTCCACACCTACTCCTAATTTCCACACTCCGAATTTTCTGCATAATATTTACACCACACATTGCCCTTAGACAGGACATCTCCACTGCCTCTAGCCGCCTCCTTGCTGCTGCATTCACAACCCAAGCTTCACACCCATATGAGAGTGTTGGTACTACTATAGTTTCATACATTCCTTTCTTTGCCTCCATAGATAAAGATTTTTTGTCTCCACATATACCTCAATGCACCACTAACCTTTTTTCCCTCATCAATTCTATGATTAACCTCATCGTTCATAAATCCATCCACCAACACGACAACTCCCAAGTATCTGAAAACATTCACTTCTTCCATACTCCTCCCCAATGTGATATCCAATTTTTCTTTATCTAAATCATTTGATACCCTCATCACCTTACTCTTTTCTATGTTCACTTTCAACTTTCTACCTTTACACACATTCCCAAACTCATCCACTAACCTTTGCAATTTTTCTTTAGAATCTCCCATAAGCACAGTATCATCAGCAAAAAGCAACTGTGTCAATTCCCATTTTGTATTTGATTCTCCATAATTTAATCCCACCCCTCTCCCGAACACCCCTAGCATTTACTTCTTTTACAACCCCATCTATAAAAATATTAAACAAACATGGTGACATTACACATCCCTGTCTAAGACCTACTTTTACTGGGAAGTAGTCTCCCTCTCTTCTACACACCCTAACCTGAGCATATCCTCATAAAAATTCTTAACAGCATTTAGTAACTTACTATCTATTCCATATATTTGCAACATCTGCCACTTTGTTCCCCTATCCACTCTATCATATGCCTTTTCTAAATCCATAAATGCAATAAAAACTTCCCTTCCTTTATCTAAATACTGTTCACATACATGCTTCAATGTAAACACTTGATCTACACATCCTCTACCCACTCTGAAACCTCCTTGCTCATCTGCAATCCTACATTCTGTCTTACCTCTAATTCTTTCAATTATAACCCTACCGTACACATAGCTATTAAATGCGGTGCATGCAATGAAAAACTAACCTTTCTTAACATAATGTACAAAGTCTTAGTAACATGTTTGCTTGTAAATTACAGAATGGGTAGAGCTCCACTCATTCTGTGATTTCTCATTTGTCTGTGGAGACAGGACAGTATCCACAGAGGCAAAAACAGTACCGTCACTGTTGTATAGGTGTGAAGCCTTGGTTTTGAATGTTGCAGTGTTGTTGGAGGCAATAGACGTCATGTTTGTGCGCAATATGTGGTGTATATATTTTGCAGAGAACTCAGAGCTTGTAGATTGGAAGGTGTTGGAGTCACCAAAAGTATTATTCAGAGGACTGAAGAGGGGTTGGTGAGGTGTTTTGGATATTTAGAGAGGATGGAAAAAATAGGATGACTAAGAGGGCATATAATTATATCTTGGGTGGAGGGAGGGATGGGTAGGGGGTCATCCTCAGAAAAGTTGGAGAGAGGGAGGTAAAGAAAGTTTTGAGTGCTAGGGGCTTGGACATGCAGCAGCATTGTGAGAGCATGTTAGATAGGAGTGAGTAGAAGCAAGTGATTTTTATGATTTGGCATTCCATTGGAGTATGAGCAAGGAAACATTTATGATGGGATTCAGGGTAAACCTGGCTAGCCAGACTCAAATCTTAAACGTGAGCAGTACAATGCCTGCACTCTGCAGGAGGGGTGGGGATGTTCCTGCTTGGAGGGTCATCTGAATTGTGGTGTCTGGAAAGGCAGTAATTGAATTTTTTTTTGCTTGTGTTCAGTATCATTCTCTCACAGCAGTGTCCAGTAGTAGTCAGCCGTCAAACTGATCATCAGGCTTCCTTGAAATCTCCTCTCCATGATTGCTATATTTTGGTGAAATCATTCACTGGTGCTGTGTTTCACAGAAACTATGTGCTGGATCAAAACTTAAAGTTCATATTTGAAATCAGTGTTCCAGAATTAGAAGTACATATTTTTTTATGTGCACTGAAAAAATTGTTAGCCAGTGTTTCTGTCATTGGCATATGTTGCAGTACAAAATGAAGGCATGTAGTTAATTATTTTAGCACACTGGCTGTCTCCCACCAAGGTAGGGTGAGCCAAAAAAGAAGAAACACTTTCACCATCATTCACACTATTACTGTCTTGCCAGAGGCATGCTGATATTATAGTTCAGATGCCCCTCCAAACTGTAAATATCCTCACCTCTCCTTTAGAGTGCAGGCACTGTACTTCCCACCTCCAGGATCAAAGTCAAGCTAACAGGTTTCCCTGAATCCCTTCATATACTACGTTAACTTGCTTACACACCAACAGTTCGTCAAGTCCCAAAAACCATTCATCTCCACTCTTATCTAACATGCTCACACATGCCTGCTGTATGTCATTAAATGCAAGTGTGGTGTTGTCTCTTAAAATTAGTCATAGGATTTTTTGGAGCATATTAGGAGGGCATTTATTTATTTTTGTCCTGTCATTGTGTTGGTTTTTATATATAACCATTCAGTACATGTGTGGTGCATTTTTTGTCTATAATACCTTATTACAATAATAGGCTTTTCATCAGTGAAAAGCTGTAATGCATAATTTTAACTACTGATATTTCAGCTTTAGGGATCCATTGCATGGAACTGCTGCAATGTAATGCTTAGTTTCGGACGCTCCAGCACACACGACTATGCAATATGGATTTTCTAGTAAACTGGCCTTAGCATTCTTTTTAATTATTTAATAATGCAAATATATGCATTAAGTTTTGCATGTGTTTCAGAATTAATGTCATTTTTTCTTAAAGTTTTTAATAATAATGATACAGAATGCAAGTATTCCTGTTACTTAGGTATGAGCTTGTTGTCACCGGAAGTGATTGACATAAGCCACGATGGAGAGGAGAAGAGTAAACAGCTCACCTCTGAGGCTCTGGCAACTCCTGCCAATCTTTCCCATCATTATGTCATGATTCCAGCCAAGCTTAGGCTTGTCACATTAGCAGCATTTATCCTCTCAAAGTGTAAGGTTAGTACATATTATATTTACAGCACTTGTTTAAATTCTGTAAACACCTGCAAATACTATAAATTGTATTTTTTGTTAGTTTTGTATTCCAAAGGAATGCTACCTTAACCCTTTGACTGTCGCAACCCCCAATCCTGAGGTGTCTCCTGGTGTCGCAAAATTTAAAAAAAAAATATTTTTTTTCTTATGAAATGATAGAGAATCTTTTCCAGATTGTAATGACACCAAAAAAACGAAATTTGATGGAAAACTGACGGAATTATGCTCTCACGAAGTTAGCGACCTCGGCGCTGTTTACAAATCGGCGATTTTGCGCACTTTGAGCCCTATTTTCGGCTAATTCCATTGTTCCAGTCGCTCAAACTCATAGCTATTTATTTAGAACTCCATTTTTTCTATCGATTGAGTACAAGAAACTGCCCATTTACCGATTTCAACTACCTAATAATGTGGTCAGAAATTTGCAATTTGGCCAATTTCACGAAAACTAAAAAATATGACAATTTCAAAATAAGGTCCAGAATGAACAATGCAGACATTCCTGGCTCTAAAATAACATTTACTTTGCTCATCAGTCATGTCTCCAGGCCCCTCTGATATTACTCTTGCTCTCTATTTTGAATTTTTATTCAAACAAAAAATAGAAGACTTACTATTATGCAGACTACTGCAATACTGTAATTTTTTTTTTTTTTTTTTTCTTCAACAAGTCGGCCATCTCCCACCGAGGCAGGGTGACCCAAAAAAGAAAGAAAATCCCCGAAAAGAAAATACTTTCATCATCATTCAACACTTTCACCACACTCGCACATTATCACTGTTTTTGCAGAGGTGCTCAGAATACAACAGTTTAGAAGCATACACATATAAAGATACACAACATATCCCTCCAAACTGCCAATATCCCAAACCCCTCCTTTAAAGTGCAGGCATTGTACTTCCCATTTCAGGACCGTCCGACTATATGAAAAAAAACGCTTCTGAATCCTTCACTAAATATTACCCCCCCACTTCCAACAGATCCAGGTCCCAAGACCATTCCTCCCCCTTATTTCCTAACACGCCACGCACGCTGTTGGAAACCCCCCCTTTCCCCAAAAAAACCCCCTTTTTCCCCTCTCCCCTTTTCCTTTAACCCCCTCCCCCCGCCTTCCTTCCCAAAGATTTATATGCTTTCCATGTCATTCTACGGTGATCCATTCTTTTAAATGACCAAACCACCTCAAAAACCCCCTCTTCTGCCCCCCTGACTAATACTTTTTTAACCCCACACCTTCTCCTAATTTCCACACTCCAAATTTTTTTGCATAATATTTACCCCACACATTCCCCTTTAGACGGGACATCTCCGCTTTCCCAACCGCCCCCCTTGCTCCCTGCATTTCCCCCCAAGTTTACCCCCATATAAGAGTGGTTATAATTTATACTTTTTTTAATCTCCTTTTTGCCCCATAGAAAACGCACTCCACATATACCCCAACGCTTTCACTTACCTTTTTTCCTCATAAACCCAAAAGGGATTAACCCCCCCCCTTTCAAAAACCCATCCACACCCCAATTTTTTATAATTCTAAAAACATCTACTTTTTTCCAACCCCCTCCTCCCAATTTGATATCCAATTTTTCTTTTTTAAATCATTTGACACCTCATCCCCTTATTTTTTCTATGTTAAATTTTTCAATTTTTCCTTTTTTAACACTTTTCCAAAACTCACCCAAATTAACTTTGAATTTTTTTTAAAATTTCCCCATAACAGTATCATCAGCAAAAGAACCCAAAAATTTCCCCATTTTGAATTTATCTCTCAATTTAACCCCCACCCCCCCAAACACCCTAGCATTTATTTCCCCCTTTTTTACAACCCCATCTATAAATATATTAAAAAACCCAAAGGATTAACACCCCTTTGCCTAAGACCCACTTTCCCGGGGAAGAGTCTCCCTCTCTACACACCCTAACCTGAGCCCCCCACTATCCTAAATAAAAACCTTTACAGCATTTAATTTTTTAAACCACCATTCCATTTTATTTTTTTGCAACATCTGCCAATTGCTCCCTCCATTCACTCTATCATATCCCCTTTTCTAAATCCATAAATGCAAAAAAATTTCCCCTGATCTTTTTTTAAAATACTGTCTACAATATCCCTTAAATGTAAACACCTGATCTACAAAATTCCCCAATTCCCTAAAACCCCCTTGTTTTCCATAATCCTACACCTGTCTTTTTTTAAACCCTTTCAATTAAAACCCTCCTGCATTTTTCCGGGGTATATCGGGGTTTTTTTCCCTCAAAATTTTTTACAGTCTTTTTTGCCCCCTTTTTCCCTTTTATAAAAAAAGGGACTATAATGCCTTTTGCCAACCCTAGGTCCCTTTCCCCCTTTCATACATTTTTTAAAAACAAAAGTACCAACCACTCCAACACTTTTCCCCTGTTTTTTAACATTTCTGTCATGATCCCACCATTTCCAGCTGCTTTACCCCTTTCTTTTTTATTTAATGCCCAAACTTCCATTTTACTTTTCTCTCTTTTTCCCCAAAAGGATGGTATATTTCCTTTTGACCAGTGCAGGGAAATTACTCCCTTTGTTTCTTCCTTAACATTTAAAAGTTTTTCAAAATATTCTCCCATCTCCCCAAACCCCTTCCATCCCCCCCCATCTACTAACCCCCTTTTTGGGTTTTTAACTGAAAATCCATTTTTTTCCCGGGGTTTTTTAACTTGTTTAACTAAACCCAAAAATTTTTTTCATTTTCATTAAAAATTTCTGCCTCCCCCACCTATCATCTGCCCTCCTTTGCACTCCCAATTTTTACCTTTCTTTACCTCCAATACTCTGTTTTCTTATAACACTCTGCTTTGAAAAACCCTTCAAAGCCCCCTTTTTTCTTTTTTTTAAAATCCTTTACTTCATCATCCTTAATAAAATTACCCCACAACACCCCAACAGATCGCGGTCCCAAGTACCATTTTTCCCCCATTCACCCCTATCTAACATGCTCACGCACGATGCTGGAAGTCCAACCCCCTTGCCCACAAAACCCCTTTTACCTCCCCAAAAACCCTTTTTCCCGAGGACCAATTTTTCTCCCCCCTCCTTCCCTTCCCTATAGATTTAAAATTTTTTTTCCCATTAACCCTACTTTGATCCATTCTTAAATGCCCAAAACCCCCTCCCAACAACCCCTCTTCTGCCCTCTGACTAAACTTTATTAACTCCCACCCCTTTTCCTAATTTCCACCCCCGACTTTTTGCATAATATTTAAAATTTTTCACATTCCCCTTTTAAACAGGACATTTTCCACTGCCCCCAAAACCGCCTCCTCGCGCTGCTTTTACCACCCAAGCTTCACCCCCAATAAGAGCGCGGTACTACTTACAGGGGCCCCCCGGTTAACGATTTTTTTTACCCAGAAGTATGTTCAGGTGCCAGTACTGACCAATTTGTTCCCAAAGAAATATTGTGAAGTAGATTAGCCCTTTTCGGGACCCCCAAACATGCACGGAAAAAGCACTTTACATAAATACATTTCCCAAATTGGTCGATTCGAGGTAACCCAAAATGCGGGGGCCACTGTACTTTTACTTTCCCCTTCTTTGCCCCCAAGAGATAATTTTTTTCCCCACATATACCCCAACGCACATTTCCCCCTTTTTTTTCCCTCTTCATTCGTATGTTTAAACCCTTTCATCCTTCATAAACCATCCCACACGCCAACCCCCAACAAATTGAAAAATCCCCTTTTTTTCCATACTACCCCCCCCCAATTTAAATTTTCCAATTTTTTTTTATCAAAATTTCTTTTGGAAAATTTAATTACCTTATTTCATTTCTATGTTCATTTTCAACTTTCTACCTTTACAACTTAAACTCATCCACAAACCCTTTTTGCAATTTTTTTTTGGGAATTTCCCCCATAAGCACAGTATCAAGGAACTGTTTTAATTTTCCTTTTTTGGGAATTTGTTTCCCAAAATTTAATCCCCCCCCTCTCCCAAAAACCCTAGCTTTTTACTTTTTTACAACCCCCCATCTATAAATATATTAAAAAAAACCATGGGACATTACACACCCCTTTTTCAAGACCTATTTTTCCCCCCGGGGAAGTAGTCCCCTTTTCTACACACCCTAACCTGAGTTCACTTTTCCTCAAAAACTTTTACAATTTAATAACTTACCACCTATTCCATATACTTTCCCCCCCCACATTGCCCTCTATCCATTTCCAATATCCCTTTTTTCTAAATCCATAAATGCAAAAAACTTCCCTTTTTTTATTTTAAATACTGTTAAATATTTTTTTTTAAAATGAAACATTTGATCTAAACACCCCGGCACCCCAATTCTTGAAACCTTTTTTTTTGCCACCCGGGAACCCTAACATTCTGTTTTTCCCCTTCTAATTTTTTCAATTATAACCCTACCTTTTAATTTTCCTGGTATACCGAAAAACTTTTTCCCTTTTATAATTTTTTCGGCCCCTTTTGTCCCTTTTCCCTTTAAAATAAAGGAACAAACATCCCTCCCCAATCCCAGGTCCCTTCCCTTTCATACATTTTTTAAAAACAAAAGTCCCAAAACCACTCCAACACTATACCCCCCCTGCTTTTAAAAATTTCGGGTCATGGCCCCATCATTTCCCGTTCCCTTTCCCTTTCATTTTTTTTAATGTTAAAGTGACCCCCAAATTTACATTCTGCCTTCCCCCAAAAAAGATGGTATACCTCCTGACCAGTGCATGAAATTACGCTCTGTTTCTTCCTTAACTTTTAAAAAAGTTCCTCAAAATATTCTAAATCTACCTAATACCTCCATTTTCCCCATCTCCCAACTCCCCTACTCTGTTTTTAACTGACAAATCCATATTTTCCCCTGGGCTTAATTTGTTTAACCCACCCAAAATTTTTCTTTTTTTTAAAAATTTTTTGACAGTGCCTCTCCCACTTATTCCATCTGCCCCCCCCTTTTGCACTTCTGACCCCCCCTTTACATTTCTTTTATTTCATATACCTGCTCTTCTTATAAAATTTCTCCCTTTGAAATAACCCCCCATAACCCACCTTTTTTTTTTATCACACCCTTTACTTCATCATTCCACCAATCCCCCCTTCTTTCCTCCGGGCCCCCCCCCCCATAACCAAAAAATTTCCCGGGCCCTACATTCTAATACTGCTTTTTTAAAACTTTTCCCAAACCCCCTCTTCAACCCCTCCACTATTAAATCTTTGCCCCACCCACCTTTTTTGCCAATAGGTTTATTCCCCTAACTTCCTCCCCCTTTTAGTTTATACACTTTCACCCCCCCTTTTGGTTTGTTGTTCCCAATTCTCCTTTTTTTTCCCATCTACCTAAAACTCTAACTGTGGGCCAATTAAATAATATCCGATAAAATCAGTTCCCTCTATAAACAAAACATCCTGGAGCCTCCCCATAAACCCTTTTTATCCCCCAATAAAAATTTTCTAATAAACATTTAACTTTACATCATCCCTTTTATTTTTTTTTTATCCTCTTTTTCTTTTAAAATATGTAAAAATTAACCAAATTCTTTCTACACATAGCCCCCAATTAAAGGCTCCCTTTTTACTTTTCCCCCTTGGCCCCCCAAATTTACCTACTACCCTCCATAACATTTTTTTCCCACTTTGTTATTGAAATCCCCAACCACCATTACTCCCCACACTTTTATTCAAAAAATCCCCACGCATTCACCAACATTTCCCAAAATCTCTCTCTCCCCACACTTCTCTCCCCAGGTGGATACACGTTGTTATAACCCACTTTTACATCCAATCTTTTTTTTTACTCCACATAACTTGAATTAATACATTTTTTTCCCTCTTTCCTGCCATAGCTTATCCCCCTTTAACATTATTCACCCCCTTCTTTTTTGCCTAGCCCCCATTTGAAACCCTGACCTAATCCCATTTTTTCCCCTCCACTGAAACCTCCCACCCCTTCAGCTTTGTTTAAAAACCCGGGACATCCAGCTTCTTCCCCATTCATAAATCCACAATCATCTCTTTTTTTTTATCATCTGACAACATCCACGCAAAATTCAGATTCCCCCTTTAACAATTTTCTTCTTCTTATTCTTTTTAGTAATCTTTCCAGGAAAAGGGGGTTTCCAGCCCATTGTTCCTTTTATTTTTTGTTGATTTTTACAACACGCATGGTTTGGGGGAAAGATTCTTTTCCACTTCCCATGGATATAAAAAAGGGAAAAATAATAAGACCAAGAACTATTAAAATAAAAAACAAAGAAAACTTTGGGTGAGTGTGTATAAAAAAATGTGGGACATGTATGTGTATTGTGACCCCAATGTAAGTAGAAGTAGCAAGACATGCCCTGTAATCTTGCATATTTATGAGACAAAAAAAGACATCAGCAAAACCAACCCTCATGTAAAAAATCAAAGGCCTTTTCCCTTTTCACTACTTGGGAGGACGGGTATTCCCTGGGGGGTTGGGTGCCACCAACCTACTACATTTAATAATTTTAAAATTTTTATAAATAAATCAACCCATTCATGATTGATATTAGAATGGCTAGTTGACATTTATTGACAATGGCATCATATGCTTCATTTTTTAACATTGGAAAAATCTAACATTTCCTACTTTTTAGCCCATTTCAGGGTTTTTGTAAGTAAAAACAATCAAAAAACACCTCTATTTCTATAATATGTTTTCCCTTCTATCAAATGAGACCAAGAAAACGAGAATACAACCATAAAACTATACAAAAATAGACCACAAAGTCGGGGGAAATTTTTAAAAAAACGGTCGGGGTTTTTTTTTTATTATAATCATGGCCCCCAGGATTTTTTTTTTTATGGGTACACTTTACCAAAGACCATTTTTTTCAATTTGGGTTTTCCAGCTTTCCCCGCTTGATTTGAAGGCTTGACTTAGGGGTTTTATACGCCAAACACGGTACTTTTTAAGACGATATATACCGGCCCCCAAATCAAAGGGGTTTAAACCATTTTGCAGATAACTAACCGGGACAGTATTGGGCCCCAAAAGTACCCCAGACAGTGATTTAAAATTTGTTGGGAAAAATATTGTCCATTTAATTATTTAAAAAGTGGGTTTAAAGGGTTTACTGTAAACCACAATAGGGGAAATAGGGGAAACCCATTGTGATACATACAAATTTTCCAAACGGGTACCTTCAACGAACTGGCTGTATCCCTTAAAGGGTGGGGGGCCCAAAAAGAAAAAAGAAAGTTTTTTTTTTTTGTATATAACAGGAGAAGGGGGATTTTGCCCCTTTCCCCGTGCATTTATCCCCTAATATGCATGGCTTTGGAGGAAGAATTTGGGCCCCCTTTCCCCCTGAAGATAAATTAAAAAAAAGAGAACTAGTAAGAAAATAGAAGAAAAAACCCCGGGGGTGTAAGAAAATGTGCTTGTACATGCACGGAAAAGGGGACCCAATGAAGTAGAATGGGAACCACCCGAAAACCTGCATGTTTGAGGCAAAAAAAAGACATCAGCAACCCCACCATCAATGTAAATTAAAGGTTTCCATTTCACACCCACTGGCAGGATGGTAGTACCCCCCTTTTGGGGATTGCTTTTTCCCAAACCCCTTCCAGGTCCTACTTTTATCCACCTGCGTTATGTAGTGTGGTTACTCACGGAAACATTTTATTCCCCCTGGTGTTATGTAGTGGTTACTTTACTGGGACCTACTTTTCCACCCGGTGTTATGCAATAGTGGGCAAATTCCACTAACCGCTTTTAAGGGGACATTTTTTTAGGGCCCTTAGCTTTCTGCAACTTTCGGGAAAACCGTAGTGGACCTTCCCCAAATAAAATTCCACTAACTTTGGGGTCCTAAAAAAATTCATCGTTGTTGGTAGTCAAAAGCAATGCCCTTTTTAACAGGGATTTTATGTTCCCGTCTTGTTGGGGGCCACAGTCAGTCAGGCTTGGTATTGGCTGACCACGTAAACGTAATTTGTCAAACAGCAGGCAGCACTGGGGAAGGTTTTTTAAAGCCCTTTGGCCAAAAATCACCGGATGCATTTGTCACTTTTTATGAACAGGGAGGGTTTTTGTTTTGCCTGAAGGTGCTTTGAGGAGTCTGCAATAGCTGGGTTAAATTAATAGAGGCTTTCAGGCCATGGCTTTTGAGTCGGGGGAACCCATGTCCCCCCCGGGTGACTATTTTTCCCCAAGTCAAGGGATACAAAGGAGAAGACCCAGCCTTTCCCAAATCTGTTCCCCCAAAATCTTTAAAAATAAAAATAAAAGACCAGAACACTAAACTGGGAATTTTAGGGAGAGGTTGAAGGGCAGCAACCATCCAGTGAGGTACTACCGCCCCGCCAAGTCAGTGTAAAAAAGGAAAACCTGTATTTTGTTTTTCAATTTATTGGATTTGGGGGTCTTTTTTTGTCTCATAAAATGCAAGGGTTTTCAGGAGCCCTTTCTACTTTTACACTAAAGTCACACTTTCACATACACACAAGCATATATATACACACCCCCCTGGGTTTTTTTTATTTCCCTTTTTTAGTTCTTGTTCTTGTTTTTTTTCCCTTTATCTCCTGGGGGGGAAAAATTCTTCCCTCCGTAAACCCCGGGGTTTAAAAAGGCGACTAAAAAGCCGGGGCAAAGTAACCCCTTTTCCTGACAAATTAATTATTTTAAAAAAAAAATTTTAGTTTTTTGGGGCCCCCCCGCCTTGTTGGGGTATGGCTTTTGGTTTAAAAAAAAAACTGCCGAGCCTTTCATTGGGAAAAAATGGGTTTGCGCTAATTTGCTTTCTGGAATTTTTTTGGGTGTTTAGCAGTTTGGGTTTGCAAAAACTAATTTTTTAGTTAGGGGTTAGCAGTTAGTAATCTAACTTTTTGGTTTTTGCTGTGCCACCCCTGGGTTATGTAGGGGGTACCAGTTAACCCCCGAACCCCCTTGATATTATGTAGTGTTAAACCCGTAAAATTTTTTGTATCCACCTGGGTTATGTAGGAAATAATTTTTATTTACAGATGGCTACTTTACAATTATTTAAAACTTAAAATAATATGTGAATTATAATTTAAATGGGTTTCTAATTTGGGGAAAGTAATCAGTCTAGGTTTGTTTTGAGGGGGGTTTTTTTCATTTATTTAGTAAAAAGCACTGAAACCATCACTTAGGGGGGAAAAACAGAGCTCATTCTTCCTGATTTTTGGGATAATGTGTAGGGGGATTTTCTGGGCTTTAGGGGGGGAGGAAAGCATGCATTACATACTGGAAAAAAATAACATTAAGATCTTTTAAATTAAAAAAAAATTTTGTGTTTTTTCCCCGCCATATGCATATTTGTTTAAGAATTTATTATGCTTTCTTCCCCATCTGTACAGTAAATCTATACATGGGGTATTCCCCAATTTACCATGTGGACCAATGTGGTTCAACAAAAAGTAATGAAGATTCTTTGGGGAAATTGTTGGGAATGGACAATTGAGTTGGTAATTTTCCATGGGGCCCGGGGAAAAAATCTTTTTATCCCAGGGGTACCTATTTGGGAAGGCCGGGCACAGGAGTTTCACAGGAGAAGTGGGTTTAGAGAGAAGAAAATTTATGTCATGAGAATATGCAAAAGTTTAAAGAAATTAAGAATAGCATAGATGGGCTGAATGATATGCAAAGACTGGAAACCAGTTGAGAAACTGAGGGATTAGAGAACTTTCTTTCAATTTCAGACAGCCTTAGGAGAATTTAGTAGTCATGTTGGGGTTTTTCTTTTGGTAATTGATTTCTTTTAAAATTTTTTTGTTTTCAAACCTTTCAAAAGGGGAATTTGAATTTTGTGGGATGTGAGCATTTTTATATTCCTTTAAGTGCCCCCACACACACACACACACACACACACACACACACACACAGACACAAAAAAAAACACACACACACAACACACACACAACCCCCAAAACACACACACACACACACACACACACACACACACACACACACACACACACACACACACACCCACACACACACACAGGAAAAAACAAAAGTCAAGGACCAGGTAATCAGGCTAAGGAAGGAAGGAGGAGAGAAAAACAAGAAATGATCGTAATATGGGGAGGCCCCAACAAAAATTCAAAAAAGGGTTTTCACAGAGGAGACAGAAGGGGCCCAGAAAGACGGAGAGGGGGGGCAAAAACCACCATGTGCGGGACACAGTGCACGAAACCGAGGAAGAAGTGAAGAGGTTTTGAGTGAGCTAGAAAACCTGGCAAGGGGGCCAGATAACATCTCCTCATGGGTTTGAGAGGGGAGCAGGGGCTTTAAAAAATTTCCCCCAACAAAAATTATTCAAACATCTATCAAAGGAGATTGCCTGAGGATAAAACAGCAAATGGGCCCAATTTTTTAAAAAAGGAAAAGAATGAAGCTTTAAAAACCAAGCCCTCAGTGTCACTGACATGGCATGAAAAATAAAGGAGAAGATTATCGGGAAAGAGGTGGAACACCTAGAAAGGAACATCCATCAACAGCAGCCAACATGGTTTCAGGGACGGGAAATCCTGTGTCACAAACCTACTGGAGTTCATGACATGGTGACAGGGTGAAAGGGGAGAGAGAGGGGGGGGTTGGCATTTTCTTGACGGGAAGAAGGCGCTTAAACAGTTCCACAAAAATTGGTGCAAAACTGGAAACCAAGCAGGGATAACAGGAAGGCAAAAAATGGATCAGGGAATACGGCGGGAAAACCAGCAACGGTCATGGATGGGGTGTCAGGGGGGACCGTGACCAGCGGTCCCACAGGGGTCAGTCCTAGGACCGGCTTTTTTCGGGTATTTATGAACAAAATGACGGAAGGAATAGACTCTGAGGTGTCCTGTTTGCAGATGGGGGAAAAGGTTTGCAAAAATTTCACTGATCAAGACCGGGCAGAACTAAAAAGGGGATCTGACAGGCTGCAGACCTGGTCCAGAAATTGGGCTCCTGGAGTTCAATCCCACCAAGTGCAAAGTCATCAAGTTTGGGGGAAGGGGAAAAGAAGACGAGACGGAGTACAGTCTAGGGGGCCAGAGACTGGAAAACCTCACTAAAGGGAAAAGATTTTGGGGTGAGTATAAACCAGGCACATCTCCAAGCGAAATCAACCAAAAACTGCTGAAATATGGGCGCTTTAAAAAACCCCTCAGAAAGTTTCGAATTTTAATTAAAGAATCATTCAGGACCCTGTACCCCGGGGAAAGTTGGGGCCCATATTGGAGTATGGGGAAACCATTTTGGGAACCCCAACCTAGCCCAAGCACGAAAGAAACCGGGAGAAAGTGGGTTTGCAAAAAGACTAGTCCCAGAGCTAAGAGGGGTCCTAGGGGAGGGGTTTAAAGGGAAATAAACCCTGACGAACTGGGGGAAAGGAGAAAAGGGGGGACATATAAAAAACAAAAATATTTAGGGAATTGACAAGGTGGACAAAGACAGGAGGGCCCGAGAGGGACACAGTAAAAAGGGGGGACACATTTGGGGTTGGGAAGACACAAAAGGGGAATCATGGGGGATGAAAGATTTCTTCAGCCACAGAGAAGTCAGGAAGTGGAATATTTGGGGAAGCGATGTAGGGGGGAGTCGGGATCCATACATAGCTTTAAGCAGAGGTACAAGGTTTTCGGGTTGGGAGAGGTCCTAGTAGAAAAAGGGTGAAGAGGGGGGGGCCAGGAGTTTGGGATTTGACCCTGCAACCCCCAACTAGGTACAACTGGGTGAGTACACACACACACACACCCAAAATTAACTGGGGAAGGGACTGAGAAGGAACACTCCAGGGAAAGGGGAACCCAAAACACATCAGAGGATGCAATGAGTACAGGGGGAGGTAAAAAGGAGATCCGTGTTTGTCTATGGGCGACTTTTCCGGGGAAACTTTTGGATAAAGAAAGCAGGGGGGGAAAAGGATTGAAGATATCATGAAGGTGAAAGGCAGGGGACATGACCCAGTTGGAAATTTCGAGAATTGGGTGGTTCACAAAAAGGAATGGGCCTTTCAAAGAAATTTTTAAGGCAGAATAAACCCCTAACCATGATCCTGCGGGGAAAAGCAGGGTTGAGAGGCAAGCAGGAGTTCCGGGATTGATCGATAACAGAACACGGGGAGGGGAAGGAAGAAATAAAAAGAGAGAGTTCAAAAAAAAAGGAGAAAGGGGAAGGAAAGGGAAAAAGGAGAGCAGAATAACCCAGGATCAAAGGGAAGGAAAAGGCCCCCGGAAACACCGGGGGCAAAAGGGCCCTTTTTTCCACAAAACCCCCCAAGGAACGGGAACAATCCAAACCAACCATCACACACCGACCCCTCTGTTTCCACCCCGCACTAAAAGTTACGGTATTAGAACAAAAGGGAAGGGTTTGGTACAAAATGCAGATGGATTAACGAATAAACATGAGGAATGGCAAAAAAAGAATCAGGGGGAGAAGCCCCCGGACATCATAGGACAGAAAAAAAACTCATGGAGACAAAAGATGCAATTTTTCCCACCGGGTTTCCGATCATGGGGAAAGATAAAAGGGGCAGGGGAGGTGGGGTTCCCTCTGCTCGGAAAAACAGATGGAAATTGAAAAAGGGAAAGGGAAAAGGATGAGACGGGAAAGAGATCACATAGCAGGAACCCAGTCTGGGGAACACAAAGTGGTTAAAGCAGGGGATGTATAATCCAAACAGAACTGCAGGAGGCCAAGAGGGGGAAATGGGGAAGAGAGCAAAAGAAATGTGGGGGGCACACTTACTGAGGTGGAAGAAGATTTACCCAGCGGGACAAAGTTGCTGGTTAGGGGGGATTTCAACCACGGGGGAGTTTGGGACTGGGAAAACCGGGAGCCACAGGGGGGCCCCCGGAAAACATGGAGAGCCGGGATCAGGGGTTTTGGAAAACCCATCCCCAACATGTTTAAGGGACACTACCAGAGAAAAAGGGGGGAGGATGAACCAGCAAGATTGCCCTTTGGGGTTCACCCTGGGACCTGGGATATTGAGGACATCAAGATGAAAACTAGCGAAATTACGTGGGGTTTTGTGCTTTGGAAACATAGTAGAGCTGCAAGGGGGAGAATAAAAGGGGGTTGAATGGGAAAAGCCTGACTTAAAAAAAGGGGGCTAAATAGGGTTGGGGAAAAACTTCCAATGGAGGTCCAGTGGGGCAGAGAAAATGGCAGGAAAGCCAGGTAAATGAAATATTAAAAACAAAATGCAAGGGGGCAGTGGGAAAAGGTTATTCCCAACAACAGTAACAATAAGACCAAAAGAAAACCCCCGGTTTATCTGACGGTGTAAGGAGGCAAAACAAAGTCAAAGAGAATGGAAAAAAAGAAGGCAGAGAAACACTAAAAAAAGGGGGATTTTAGTCGAGAGCCAGGAATGAGTAAAGCATAGTAAGGGGGGGAGGGCCCAGCGACAGTAAGGGAAAACAATCTGAGAATTAAACTGACCCAAACAGTTGGGAAAAAGGGGGCCCTCAGGAGGAAGACAACAGTCAAAGACCCAGGTGATCAAATTAAGGGCAGAAGGTGGGGAACCCCAAGAAACACTAGAGGTATGTGGAGGGGTTGGGAAAGGGGATTTAAAAGTTTTCAGTAAAACAGGAAGGGTGGGGAAAACAGCACAGAAGGAACACGGGGGAATAAACAAACACAAAAACCCCCCAATTTAAAAAACAGAAGCCTTTTAAACGCTTGTCCATTTGGGCCATTGACAAAGTTTTAAGGGGGGATGACATAAAAAACAACTGAGGAGGAGGTAAGGTTTTTAATGACCTTTTTACACCCCAAAGGCGATGGGACTGACAACACTCCCCCGGGGTCCTTAGAGAAGGAGCAGAGATGTGTTTTAAAGGGTTTTAACCACAAAACTTCAACCCCATCCCGAAAATGGGCAACTACCTGAGAAAAAGAAGACAGCTAATGTAGTCCCCAAATTTTAAAAAAGGGGAAAAAAGGCAGGGAAAAAACTACAGACCTGTGTCTCTGACATGATTGTGTGGGAAAGTCATGGAGAAAAATTATCAGGAGGAAAGGGTCAACACCTGGAAAGCAACAAGATTATAAATGAAACCAGCATGGGCCCTGGAAGGCAACCCCTTTTATCACAAACCTCCCTGGGGTTTTATGACAAGGTAAAAGAAGTAAGACACGAGAGAGGGGTGGGGATTGCGCTTCCTTGGGGCTGGGAAGGCCTTTGGACAGTTCCCCCCAAGAGATTATAGCTTTGGGGGATCAGGCGCACGAAAAAGGGGGGGCACTGCAATGGTTAAGGGAAAATGACAGGGGGCAGCAAAAGCCCTGGAATTTAAAAAGGTATCACAGGGGCCCTTTTGTTACGAGCGGGCCCCCAGGGGTCAGTTCTAGGACCAGTGCTATTTTTGATATATGTGAACCAATGATGGGGAAAGGGAAAATTTTGAAGTGTCCCTTTCCCGCAGATGATGTAAATTGAGAGAAGAATTAAACCCACGAGGATGAAGCAGGACTGCAAAGAGATTTTAAAGGTTTGGGCATGTTCCAGCAACCGGGTTCTCTTTCCCCAAACCAGCCAAAAAGCAAAGGGCAAAGATTGGGGGGGGGCAAAAAAAGACCCCAGACAGAGTTTGGCTAGGGGGACAAAGACTACAGACCTCACTCAGGGGGAAAGGACTTTTGGGGGGACCATAACACCGAGCACATCACCGGAGGCACACATCAACCAAATAAACCCTGCAGCATACGGGCGCCTGGCAAAACCCCGAGAAAGCGCCCGAACCCTTTAAAAAGGGAAACGCTTTAAGACACGCCCCTTTTGGTAAAAAAAGGCCCATATTGGGGTTGCAGCACCAGTCTGGGAAACCCCCACCTGGTCAAGCACGCCCAAAGTTAGAGAAAGTACAAAAGGTTTTTAACAAGGCTAGTCCCAGAGCCAAGGGAATGTCGATTTTAGGAAAGGTTAAGGGAAATCGGGTCACCCCCCCCGGAGGACAAAGGTTGGGGGGAATGATAAAAGAATCGATACTCATGGGAATAGACAAGGTAAAGATAGGGTGTTTTTAGGAGGGGGCAAAGGGGCAAGGGGTCACAAATGGAAGGGAAAACTCAGATATCACAGGGATTAGGGGAAATATTTCTTCAGTCATAGAGTTGTTGGGGAAGTGGAAAAAGCCTAGCAAGTGAAGTAGTGGGGGGCAGGAACCATACATAGTTTTTAAGAAGAGGTATGACAAAACTCAAAAAGGGGAAAAGAGGATCCAGTAACAGTGAAGAAGGGCCCGGAACGGAAATCCACCCTGCAACCCAATTAGGGGAGTACAATTGGTGAGTAAAACAACCCCACACTCACACCCTCACACCTCACACACTACACACCCACACACCACACACACACACACACACACACACACACACACACACACACACACACACACACACACACACACACACTCACACACTTTACACACTCACACACACTCACACTCACACACACACACACACACACACACACACACACACACACACACACACACACACACACACACACTCCCCACCCTTCCCCACACTCAACCCCTTTACACACAACCACTTTATACCATGCACTCACACTCCCCACACCACTCACTACTTTCCCCTCTCTTTTTCTCTCTCTCCCCTCTCTCTCCCTCCCACTCTCTCACCTCTCCCTCTCCTCCTCCTCACCTCTCCCCCCTCCCACTCTCCCCACTCTCCCCCCTCACCTCTCACCTCCTCCCCCCCACCCCCACCTCCACCACCCTCACCTCACCTCCACTCTCTCTCCCCCCTCACCCCTCTCTCCCCCACCTCACCCCCTCCTCCTCTCCTCTCCTCTCTCTCTCTCTCTCCTCACCCCCCCTCACCCTCTCCCACCTCACCTCTCTCTCTCTCTCCCCACCCCACCCCTCCCTCCCCACCCCCCCCCACCTCCTCCCCACCCCCCACACCCCACCCTCACCTCCTTTACCCCCTTCCCCCTCCTCCCTCTCCTTCTCTCCTCTCCTTACACTCCTCACCCCACCATTCGAGTAAATGTCAGTGTAACAGACTAACAGGGGCAGCTGGTATTAAAAGGCAAGTGTTGATAGACAAGAGACTGTTTTGCTATGATTGTAATAATATTGGACAATTCTGTAACCTTTGGGATTTTATCTTGTGTTTGAAGTTCTTGTGTATAAAGGTCTGTTACATAGATACATTCATACATACTTTAAAAATAAATGAATAAAAATTATCCCATTTTTATTTGTTTTTTCATTAGTTTGGTGATGAGAGAAAGATGATTGTTTTTTTGCAACTCAAGATATGGGGGGATTATCATACAGCATTGTTTTCCAAGGTTTTTTAAGGTAAGAATGTATATATTTTGTTGTTTAAAAGGGGAACCCAATTTGCTTTTACTCTACCCTTTTAACCCTTTCGGGGTTTCCCAACATACCAGTACGCCACGCCAGGTTATTGATTTAGTAGTATGCGTAAATTCTAGTGCCTTCAAATCTAGCGAGAGAAAGCTGGTGGGCCTACATAAGGAAAGAATGGGTCTATGGTCAGTGTGCACAGTATAAAAATTCCTGCACACAGTTCATAATTAGAAAAACTTTGACCATCTTTTTGGTTTAAAACAGCAACTTTGCACTATTTTCTTATGATATTTATGGTTGTATTCTAGTTTTCCTGGTCTCATTTTATAGAATGGAAGACATACTACAGAAATTTAGATGATTTTGATTGGTTTCACAATGAAAAGTACCTTGAAATTTAGCTCAAAGTAACAGAAATGTTCGATTTTTGCTAAGTTCAAAAGTAAACAGATCATGCCATGCATTCAATGTACATCAACTGGTGAGTCTGATATTCTTTAACAAGTGCACTGATATTGTTTATACCATTTCTACACTAATGCAGTAGTCAGCATAACAGTAAATCTTCTATTTTTTGTGAGAATAAAAATTCAAAGTGGAAAGCAAAAGAAATGTAAGAAATGTAAGAGAAAATGTTATTTTAGTGCCAGGAATGTCTGTCTTGTTTATTCTGGACAGTATTTGGATTTTTTTTTTTTTTAACAAGTCGGCCGTCTCCCACCGAGGCAGGGTGACCCAAAAAGAAAGAAAATCCCCAAAAAGAAAATACTTTCATCATCATTCAACACTTTCACCTCACTCACACATAATCACTGTTTTTGCAGAGGTGCTCAGAATACAACAGTTTAGAAGTATATACGTATAAAGATACACAACATATCCCTCCAAACTGCCAATATCCTAAACCCCTCCTTTAAATTGCAGGCTTTGTACTTCCCATTTCCAGGACTCAAGTCCAGCTATATAAAATAACCGGTTTCCCTGAATCCCTGCTCACACTCCAACAGCTCGTCAGGTCCCAAATACCATTCGTCTCCATTCACTCCTATCTAACACGCTCACACACACTTGCTGGAAGTCCAAGCCCCTCACCCACAAAACCTCATTTACCCTCTCCCTCCAACCTTTTCGAGGATGACCCCTACCCCACCTTCCTTTCCCTACAGATTTATATGCTCTCCATGTCATTCTACTTTGATCCATTCTAAATGACCAAACCATCTCAACAACCTCTCTTCAGCCCTCTGACTAATACTTTTATTAACTCAACACCTTCTCCTAATTTCCACACACCGAATTTTCTGCATAATATTTACACCACACATTGCCCTTAGACAGGACATCTCCACTGCCTCCAACCGCCTCCTCGCAGCAGCATTTACAACCCAACCTTCACACCCATGTAAGAGTGTTGGTACTACTTTACTTTCATACATTCCCTTCTTTGCCTCCATGGATAACATTTTTTGCCTCCACATATACCTCAGTGCACCACTCACCTTTTTTAGTTCATCAATTCTGTGATTAACCCCATCCTTCATAAATCTGTCCGCTGACACGTCAACTCCCAAATATCTGAAAACATTCACTTCTTCCATACTCCTCCTCCCCAATTTGATATCCAATTTTTCTTTATCTAAATCATTTGATACCCTCATCACCTTACTCTTTTCTGTGTTCACTTTCAGCTTTCTACCTTTACACACACTCCCAAATTTGTCCACTAACCTTTGCAATTTTTCTTTAGAATCTCCCATAAGCACAGTATCATCAGCAAAAAGCAGCTGTGTCACTTCCCATTTTGTATTTAACCCTTTGACTGTTTTGGTCGTATATATACGTCTTACGAGGTACTGGGTTTGACGTATATACTATACGTACTCATAAATTCTAGCGGCTTCAAATCAAGCAAGAGAAAGCTGGTAGGCCCAAATGTGAGAGAATGGGTCCGTGTGGTCAGTGTGCACCATATAAAAGAAATCCTGGAGCATGCAGTGGATAATGATAAAAAAACTCCGATCATTTTATTTTTAATTAAAATGCCGAATTTGTGGTCTATTTTCGTATAGTATTTATGGTTGTATTCTCGTTTTCTTGGTCTCGCTTGATAGAATGGAAAACATATTATAGAAGTAAAGGTGATATTGGTTGGTTTTACTATAAAAAGAACCTGGAAATGGAGCTCAAAGTAGGGGAAATGTTTGATTTTTGCTGATGTTAAAAAAGTAAACAAATGATGTCATTGTCCAATAAATGTCCAACTAGCCATTTTAATATGCAGTCTAATATGCAGTCATTGACATTATTTGTACAACTATTACAATATTGTAATAGTCTGCATAACAGAAAATCTTCTATTTTTTGTTTGAATAAAAATTCAAAATAGGAAGCAAGAGTAATATCAGAGGGGCCTGGAGACGTGACTGACGAACAAAGAAAATGTTATTTTAGAGCCAGGAATGTCTGCATTGTTCATTCTGGACCTTATTTTGAAATTGTCATATTTTTTAATTTCCGTGAAATTGGCCAAATTGCAAATTTCTGACCACATTATTGGGTAGTTGAAATCGGTAAATGGGCCGTTTCTTGTACTCAATCGATAGAAAAAATGGAGTTCTAAAGAAATAGCTATGAGTTTGGTCGACTGCAACAATGGAATTAGCCGAAAATTGGGCTCAAAGTGGGCGAAATCGCCGATTTGTAAATATTGCCGAGGTCGCTAACTTTGCAAGAGTATAATTTCGTCAGTTTTCCATCAAATTTTGTGTTTTTGGTGTCATTACAATCGGGAAAAGATTCTCTATCATTTCATAAGAAAAAATAATTTTTTTTTTTTCGAAATTTTGCGAAACCAGGAGACACCTCAGGATTGGGGGTTGCGACAGTCAAGGGGTTAATTCCCCATAATTTAATCTCACCCCTCTCCCGGACACCCTAGCATTTACTTCTTTTACAACCCCATCTATAAATATATTAACCCTTTCAGGGTCCAAGGCCCAAATCTGGAGTCACGCACCAGTGTCCAAGAATTTAAAAAAAAAAATTTGTTATTTTTTCTTATGAAATCGTAGAGAATCTTTTTGTGAAGGTAATAAAACAAAAAGTACGAAATTTGGTGGAAAATTGACGAAATTATGCTCTCGCGAATTTTGATGTGTCAGCGACATTTACGAATCGGTGATTTTTGCCGACTTTGACTCCCATTTTAGGCCAATTACATTATTCCAATCAACCAAATTCTTAGCTATTTCACTAGTATTACTTCTATTCTATCGATTGAGCACAAGAAATCGCCAAGTCAACTGTTTCAACTACAAAATAAAGTGATGGGAAATTGTTAATTTGGCCAATTTAACACAAAGTTCAAAATATTCCAATTTCAAAATAGGGTCGAGAATAAACAATGTAGGCATTCCTGGCACTAAACTAACGTTTCCTCTGTTCATTAGTGATGTTTTGAGGCTTTACAAATAAATTCCATTTTTATTTTTATTCACATAATGAATTTTTATTCACACCAAAAAATAGAAGATTTACTGTTATGCAAAACTGTAATAATTGTATAAATATCATCACCATATTTGTGAATGTATATTAGACCCACCAGCTGACGTGTATTAGACGTGTGAGGTCGTTTGTTTACTCTTGAATATCGGCAAAAATTTAACATTTCCGCTACTTTGAGCTCAGTTTCAAGCCATTTCCAGTGCTAAAACCAATCAAAATCATCTCTATTTCTGTAATATGTCTTCCATTCTATCAAATGAGACCAAGAAATCGCAAATACAACTATAAAAAACATACGAAAAAACACTGCAAAGTTGCTGTTTT
Source organism: Cherax quadricarinatus (assembly GCF_038502225.1). NCBI lineage: Eukaryota > Metazoa > Arthropoda > Malacostraca > Decapoda > Parastacidae > Cherax > Cherax quadricarinatus. The sequence goes on from NC_091304.1 coordinate 51,161,451, forward strand.
AATCGAAAAATCATGATTTAAGTTTTTTTCTCTCATTATACACAGTGTGCTGCAGGATCTGTTTTATGTGGTGCACACATACCACATAGATGTATTCTCTCATATCTAGGCCCAAATGTACCACTCACAGTTTATCAGAGTGAGCTGAGCTCATGGCGTAGATCTACGGTTTGGACCCTGAACGTAAAGCCGTAGATCTACGGGACGGACCCTGAAAGGGTTAAACAACCATGATGACATTAAGCATCCCCATCTAAGACCTACTTTTACTGGGAAGTAGACTTCCTCTCTTCTACACACCCTGACCTGAGCCTCACTATCCTCATAAAAACTCTTAGGCTCAGGTTAGTAGTAGGTTGGTAGACAGCAACCACCCAGGGAGGTACAGTGGACCCCCACATACCGTTGGCCTTACATAACGTTAAATCCGCATACCGCTACATTTTATCGCTAAGATCTTGCCTCGCATACCGCTAAAAAACCCGCTCAATGCTGTTCGTCCGAGACGCGTCTAATGTGCGCCATTAGCCAGCCTCACATGTTCCGCCGGTGGCATTGTTTACCAGCCAGCCTCCGTGGTAACATCCAAGCATACAATCGGAACATTTCGTATTATTACAGTGTTTCTGGTGATTTTATCTGCAAAATAAGTGACCATGGGTCCCAAGAAAGCTTCTAGTGCCAACCCTACAGGAATAAGGGTGAGAATTACTATAGAGATGAAGAAAGAGATCATTGATAAGTATGAAAGTGGAGTGCGTGTCTCCGAGCTGGACAGGTTGTATAGTAAACCCCAATCAACCATCGTTACTATTGTGGGCAACAAAAAGGCAATCAAGGAAGCTGTTCTTGCCAAAGGTTTAACTGTGTTTTCGAAACAGAGATCGCAAGTGATGGAAGATGTTGAGAGACTCTTATTGGTGTGGATAAATGAAAAACAGCTAGCAGGAGATAGCGTCTCTCAAGTGATCATAAGTGAAAAGGCTAGGAAGTTGCATGAGGATTTAATTAAAAAAATGCCTGCAACTAGTGATGATGTGAGTGAATTTAAGGCCAGCAAAGGTTGGTTTGAGAGATTTAAGAAGCGTAGTGGCATACATAGTGTGATAAGGCATGGTGAGGCTGCCAGTTCGGACCACAAAGCAGCTGAAAAATATGTGCAGAAATTCAAGGAGTACATAGACAGTGAAGGACTGAAACCTGAACAAGTGTTTAATTGTGATGAAACAGGCCTGTTTTGGAAGAAAATGCCAAGCAGGACCTACATTACTCAGGAGGAAAAGGCACTCCCAGGACATAAACCTATGAAAGACAGGCTTACTCTGTTGATGTGTTCCAATGCTATTGGTGATTGCAAAGTGAAGCCTTTATTAGTGTATCACTCTGAAACTCCCAGACCATTCAGGCAAAAGAATGTCCTCAAGGCTAATTTGTGTGTGCTGTGGAGGGCAAACAGTAAGGCATGGGTCACTAGGGACTTTTTCTATGACTGGTTACACCATGCATTTGCCCCCAATGTGAAAGATTACCTAACTGAAAAGAAATTAGAACTTAAGTGCCTCCTGGTGTTAGACAATGCCCCTGGTCATCCTACAGACGTGGCAGAGCGACTTTATGGGGACATGAAATTCATTAAGGTGAAGTTTTTGCCTCCTAATACCACTCCTCTCCTGCAGCCCATGGACCAGCAGGTTATTGCAAACTTCAAAAAACTGTACACAAAAGCTCTGTTTGAAAGGTGCTTTGTAGTGACCTCAGAAACTCAACTGACTCTAAGAGACTTTTGGAGAGAGCACTTTAATATCCTCAATTGTGTAAACCTTATAGGTAAGGCTTGGGAGGGAGTGACTAAGAGGACCTTGAACTCTGCTTGGAAGAAACTGTGGCCAGAATGTGTAGACAAAAGGGATTTTGAAGGGTTTGAGGCTAACCCTGAGAGGAGTATGCCAGTTGAGGAATCCATTGTGGCATTGGGAAAGTCCTTGGGGTTGGAGGTTAGTGGGGATGATGTGGAAGAGTTGGTGGAGGAGGACAATGAAGAACTAACCACTGATGAAGTGCTAGATCAACTTCAACAGCAAGAGGCCAGACCTTAGGAAACTGGTTCGAAGGAGGGGAGAGAGAAATTGAAGAAATTGCCCACTACAAAGATTAAGGAAATCTGTGCAATGTGGCTGAAAGTGCAAACCTTTATGGATGAAAATCACCCTCACACAGCTATTGCAAGCCCTGCTGGTGACTATTACACTGACAATGTTGTGAAACACTTTAGGGAAGTCATAAAGGAACGAGAGGTACAGGCTACTATGGACAGATATGTTGTGCGACAGAACTCCAGTGACTCTGAAGCTGATCCTAGTGGCATTAAAAGAAGAAGGGAAGTAACCCCAGAAAAGGACTTGACACCTCAAGTCTTAATGGAAGGGGATTCCCCTTCTAAACACTAACACTCTCTCCTCCTCCCATCCCATCAATCATCACCAGATCTTCAATAAAAGTAAGTGTCATGTAATTGTGCATGCCTTTTTCAGTTTGTGTGTATTAAAATTAATATTTCATGTGGTAAAAATGTTTTTTTTTTCATACTTTGGGGTGTCTTGCACGGATTAATTTGATTTCCATTATTTCTTATGGGGAAAATTCATTCGCATAACGATAATTTCGCATAACAATGAGCTCTCTTGCACGGATTAATATCGCTATGCGGGGGTCCTCTGTACTACCGTCCTGCCAAGTGAGTGTAAAACGAAAGCCTGTAATTGTTTTACATGATGGTAGGATTGCTGATGTCTTTTGTCTGTCTCATAAATATGCAAGATTATAGGTACGTCTTGCTACTTCTACTTACACTTAGGTCACACTAAATATACATGTACACGTTTATTTATACACACTCGTCTGAGTTTTCTTTGATTTTATCTTAATAGTTCTTGTTCTTATTACTTTTCCTTTTATATCCATGAGAAAGTGGAATGTACTCGTTTACTGACTACTTAGACTTATGACGGGCTCTCTGACCAGTTTGCATACCTAAATAATGTACAGTGGACCCTCGACTAACGCTATTAATCCGTTCCTGAGAGCTCATCGTTAGTCAAAATAATCGTTAGTCAAGTTAATTTTCCCCATAAGAAATAATGGAAATCAAATTAATCCGTGCAAGACACCCAAGAGTATTGAAAAAAAAAAAATTTTAACACATGAAATATTAATTTTAATACACACAAACTGAAGAAGACATACACAGTTACATGACACTTACCTTTATTGAAGATCTGGTGATGATTGATGGGATGGGAAGAGGGGAGTGTGTTGATGGTCTTAGTGTTTAGAAGGGGAATCCCCTTCCATTAGGACTTGAGGTGGCAAGTCCTTTTTCAGGGTTACTTCCCTTCTTTTAATGCCACTAGGACCAGCTTGAGAGTCACTGGACCTCTGTTGCACAACAGATCTGCCCATAGAGGCCTGTACCTCCCGCTCCTTTATGACATTCCTAACGTGTTTCACAACATTGTCAGTGTCACCATTAAACACTTGTTCAGGTTTCAGTCCTTCACTGTCTATGTACTCCTTGAATTCCTGCACATATTTTTCAGCTGCTTTTTGGTCCAAACTGGCAGCCTCACCTTGCCTTGTCACACTATGTATGCCACTACGCTTCTTAAATCTCTCAAACCAACCTTTGCTGGCCTTAAATTCACTCACATCACTAGTTGCTGGCATTTTTCTAATTAAATCGTCATGCAACTTCCTAGCCTTTTCACATATGATCGCTTGAGAGATGCTATCTCCTGCTATCTGTTTTTCGTTTATCCATACCAATAACAGTCTCTCAACATCTTCTATCACTTGCGATCTCAGTTTCGAAAACATAGTTGCACCTTTGGCAAGAACAGCTTCCTTGATTGCCGTTTTCTTGGCCACAATAGTAGCGATGGTTGATTGGGGTTTTGTGTACAGCCTGGCCAGCTCGGAGACATGCACTCCACTTTCATACTTAGCAATGATCTCTTTCTTCATATCCATAGTAATTCTCACCCTTTTTGCTGTAGGGTTGGCACTAGAAGCTTTCTTGGGGCCCATGGTGACTTATTTTGCAGGTGCAATCACTAAAAAGGCTGTGATAATATGAAATGTTCCGATTGTATGCTTGGAAGCGACCGCGGTGGCTGGCTGGCTGGCTTGTAAACACTGGCCAGAAGTGGACGCGTCTCAGACGGAAGGAATAGTGTTGGTCGAGTTTTTTCGCGCTAATCGAGGCAAAATTTTTGCGATAAAATGTATCGTTAGTCAGATTTATCGTTAATCGATGCCATCGCTGGTCGAGGGTCCACTGTATATTAGAACTGATTTCCTCTATTCAATTTATTAGAGTACACTACTGTATAAACATTTAAAAATATACTAGAAATGTTATGAATGATGCAAAGGTGACAGTAAAACAATAACAAACATGGTTGACACAAACTCACTACCATTATTGTATGCTCCTCACTTTGCGACAAATTTGTTTACCGATGAGGTCTCAGGAACGGAACTCCACCGTTAAGTGAGGAGAGGCTGTATGCTAGTACTACACATATCTATTTTCATAGAATAAACAAGGCTCACTTGTACAAGCCTCACAACATCGCTCTCCTTTGTTACACTCAATTTGCTTGATCTTGCTACTTAATTAATCCCATGCCACAAAACCTGGCACTCTTTCTTCCATTTATGACTGCTTACCTTCTCAGTCTCACTAATGGTACTCCACTACACTAGGCACTGTATCTTCCTTTCATGAGAGTGCTTTACCATGCTGTGGCTCTGTAGTGGAAGTATAAAAAATAAAATAAAAAAAACTTGCCTCACACAGAGCATGACAGAAACAACTAACCCTTGACCTTGTGTTTGGATTAAAAGAGCAAATGTTGGGGATTTTCGTGGTTTTATTGGCTGCTTTCTTTTTCTTTTTTTTAAATCTTACAACAATCTGGCCGTATCCCACCGAGGCATGGTGACCCAAAAAGAAAAAAAGTTTCTCTTTTTAACTATAGTAATTTATACAGAAGGGGTTACTAGCCTCTTGCTCCCAGCATTTTGGTTTCCTCTTATGACATGCATTACTTACGGAGGAAGGATTCCTCTCCACTTACCCATGGAGGTGAAAGAAAAAAAAAACACTAATAAGAAAACAGAAGAAAACTCAGATGAGTGTGTATACATATATGTGCACATACATGTGTTAGATAGGAGTGAATGGAGATAAATGGTTTTTGGGACCTGACAAGCTGTTGGAGTGTGGGCAGAGTAATATTTAGTGAAGGTATTTATGAAACCAGTTAGCCGGACTTGAGTCCTGGAAATGGGAAGTACAATGTGTACACTTTGAAGGAAGGGTTTGGGATATTGACAGTTTGGAGGGACTTCTAAACTGTCGTATCTGAGTGCCTCTGCAAAGACAGTGATTATGTATGAGTGAGGTGAAAGTGTTGAATGGTGATGAAAGTATTTTCTTTATGGGGATTTTCTTTCTTTTTGGGTCACTCTGCCTTGATGGGAGATGGCCGACTTGTTGAAAAAAAAAAGTGTGACCTAAATGTAAGTAGAAGTAGCAAGGTGTACCTGTTATCTTGCATATTTATAAGACAAAGAAAATACACCAACAATACTTCTAATGTGTCAAACAATTATAGGTTTCCATTTCACACTTATTTGGCAGGACGGCAGTATCTCCCTGGATGGTTGCTGTCCACTAACCTACTACCTATAAAGTTTTATGACTTTGTAAAATATATAACAAAGAAACCCAAGGTCTACAATATATAGAATAATGTTAACTTAGTAAAACTTAGTTTGTCTTGCATTTGAGTACAAAGCGAAGTAAATATAAATTGCCATTTTTTCAGATATGGGAAAGAGATCAAAAGTAAGACTTCTTTAGCCAAAAGGGCAGAAAAAGTTTTGGCTGGTGGAGTAGATGATGGAGAAGGTAGTGAAGATGAAGAGGACATAGAAGAGGAGCCTGAGGGTCAGGAGGATGAGGATGTTATTCTCTTTCAGAAACTTCATGGGAACATGACTCAGCAGGTTGTTTACTATAAAATGTTTCCACTTTATACTTGAGTGGAGATGATAGCAAGTCTCTCATACCCTAGACACTTGTATCTGTTGTACTACCTCACTTCAAATACACAAATTTCCTGATATTAATGAATTTTTGCACCAGAAAATTCAGAAACTATACTGTACGTCATTGCCATATTTATATAAATTATTTTAAAATCTACTTTCACACTCACTTCTATATTGCTCCACATGTTTTGTAATTTAAAAAAAAAATATGAATGAGGAATTTATTTTTTTCAAGTCTGTTTCCCACCTGAGCAGGGTGATACAAAAAAAAAAAAAATTCACTCCCACTAATTCAACAGTTGTTTTACCATTGATGTGCAGATGTAGCAGTTCAAACTACCCTCCAAACTGCAACATCACTACCCCTCCTTTTATAATTAACTAAATATTGTTTTAGGTATAGAATGATTATAAAGTAGGTTATATAATAATAATAATAATAATAGTAATAATAATAATAATAATAATAATAATAATAATAATTTAATAATAATAATAATTTTATTTCTTTGTAAAGGTTACAATGTGTAATTACAATTTTGATTTGCTAAGTACAAAGATAGCCACTATCATGCCAAGGCATTTTGGGCAAACTAATCCTAATGCATAGTAACTAATTTTAAACTAGATAAGATAATAGTACATAGTAATTATTACTTAAAACTAAACATAGAATAGTGGTTAGCTGTTTTACAATCTTGTTTGGACTTAAAAAATCTTATGTATACTTAATACAAAATCTAATTTACGAGGAATGGTGCAGGTGGTAATATTTTATGGAATGGCAGAATTAAAAAGCCAGGAGGTCACATGATAAAACTAGCCAGTAGGTGTTTGGTTGATTTGGTTAATATTGTGAGATAAGATGATTTTTTAGCAGAGTCCTAAATTTATAAGTTGTCTGGGGATCCTTGACTTGTTCCAGTAGCGAGTTCCAGATCTTTGGGCCTTTTATGTGCATAGCGTTCTTGCATAGTGAGAGTTTTACTTGAGGGATGTTGAAAAGGGCCTTATGCCTTGTATTGTGACTGTGCATTCTGTTGTAACTGTCGAGGAGTAGTATTTTTTTTTTTTTTTGGGGGGGGGGGGGGGTTACAGTGGAGTTTAAAGTTCTGTATATGTAGTAGGCACAATAATAAGAGTGTATGTCTTGCATATTTAGCAAGTTGATTCTTTTGAAAAGTGGTGGGGTGTGCTGTCTAGCACAGGAGCTGGTTATCACCTGCACAACAGCTTTTTGTTGGATTATTAAGGGTCTAAGGTGGTTGGCTGTGGTAGAGCCCCAGGCACAGATACCATAGGTGAGGTAAGGATATATTAGAGAGTGGTACAAAGTAAGTAGAGTAGTTTGTGGTACATAATAGCATATCTTGGAAAGGATTCCTACTGATTTGGAAATTTTCTTGGCTGTGTGATGGGTATGGGACTGAAATTTAAGATTACAGTCAAGGAGAAGACCTAGAAATTTGCCCTCCGTGTGTTTTGATATAGGGGAACCATTTAACAGTATGTTGAGTTGAATATTTGAGGCTCTGTTGCCAAACTTAGTGGGAGATAGTATAAGCAACTATTAGTAGAATGGTGAGCTATAATGAGGCAGGTTGAAAAGGCATGGAGTAAATTTAAGAATGCAGTGTTACAATGCACAGCAGTGTTGGTTATAGGAGGGTGGGAGGAGGAATGATTGATGTAATGAGGTGAAGAGGGTGGTAAAAGAAAAAGTTAGCATGTGAGAGGTTTTTGCAAGGTAAAGATAACACGGAAAACAGAGTACAGTGGAACCTCTACTTGCGAGCGCATCCACGTGTGAGTTTTTCCAAATACGAGCAGTCAATCGGTCGATTTTTTGCTTCCATATGCGAGCGAAATTTCCATAAGTGAGTGGGCCTCAAGGGAGGTACCTTGATGCTGGTGAGAAGTTCTTGCTCTTGATCTAGGGAATTGGATCTCACTTGTTTGTTGGACTATCTTATTGAAACCTGGACAATATATGATGGAAAGACGGTTCTTAATGTACACCAAAAATGAGAGAAATTGAACCATAAATAATGGAGTTCACTTCTCAGGAATTAGCCTCCCCTTAGTGGTATTTTCATATGGTTTTTATGGTTGTGCTCTCTTTTTTTGGTCTCGATTAATAGAATGGAAGATATATTACAGAAATAGATATGACTTTGAATGGTTTCATGACGTAAAGTACCTTGAAATTGAGCTCAAAGTAGGAGAAATGTTCGATTCTTTGTCAGTCATGAATGGGTTGACATTATTTATACAGTTATTACAATAATGCAGTAGTCTGCATAACAGTAAATCTTCTATATTTTGTGTGAATAAAAATTACAAATTATTTCTTTCTTTCAACACACCGGCAGTATCCCACAAAGGCAGGGTGGCCCAAAACGAAAAACGAAAGTTTCTCTTAAATTTAGTAATTTATCTGGGAGAAGGGGTTACTAGCCCCTTGCTCCCGGCATTTTAGTCGCCTCTTACAACACGCATGGCTTACGGAGGAAGAATTCTGTTCCACTTCCCCATGGAAATAAGAGGGAATAAACAAGAACTAGAAAGAAAATAGAAGAATACCTAGAGGGGTGTGTATATATATGCTTGTACATGTATGTGTAGTGTGACCTAAGTGCAAGTAGAAGTAACAAGACATACCTGATATCTTGCATGTTTATGAGACAGACAAAAGACACCAGCAATCCTACCATCATGTAAAACAATTACAGGTTTTCATTGTACACTCACTTGGCAGGATGGTAGTACCTCCCTGGGCAGTTGCTGTTTACCAACCTACTACCTAGGTACAAATTATTTATATTGTAATAATAATATAATAATAATAATAATAATTTGGGAAGTACAATGCCTGCACTTTAAAGGAAGGGTTTGGGATATTGGCAGTTTGGAGGGATATGTTATATATCTTTATATATGCTTCTAAGCTGTTGTATCTGGGTGCCCCTGCAAAAACTGATTTTGTATGAGTGAGGTGAGTGTTGAATGATGATGAAAGTATTTTCTTTTTGGGGATTTTTTCTTTTTGGATCACCCTGCCTCGGTGGGAGACGGCCAACTTGTTTAAAAAAAAAAAGTATAATAATATAATAATATAACAATATTAATGTAATATGTATAATAATAATACACGTATAATAATAATGTACTGTATAATAATACATAATTATAATAATAGACGGCTTCAAAAGGCTGTCACTAGATGGCAGTGTTTACCACAACAAAGCGGGAGTGGTTGTGGCTGCCTCCACCTGGTACATAATGACATATTTTATTCATTCTAGAGTATATATCAGGTTTCTATGTTGTTTATATTGTTTATTATATCATATTAGTTGAACTGTGATAGGTAAATAAGCTGTAGAGTTGATATTAGTGAAATTATTGAAGTACAGAATTCCACTGGAGCAGATTAATTGCATTTCAGTTGATTTAAATGAGGAACATTGACTCTGCAAACGAGCAAATCCAGATGCGAGCAAGATCATGGAATGGATTAAACTTGTGAGTAGAGGTTCCACTGTATATGGAGAGAGGAAAAGAGAGGTTAAATGAGTAGTGAGAGGGTGGAAAAGGAAAGAGATTAATCAGTTGAGATAGGCTTGGGAAGAAATGGACCTGGCAGTTGAAAATGAAAGAGGGAAAGATGTTAAATGGGGAGGGGAAAGTGCTGGAAAGGAGAAAATATTTTGAGCTGTTCTTAAATATTAATGAAAGGGAGGTGATGTATGTATTGGGCAGGTAGGAGTAATATCTGGTAGGAGTATGGAAAAACTGGAGGTGAATGTTGGAAAGCTTCATTCAGAAATAAAAGGTAAAGTAGTTGGGTCTTGTAAAAGCAAGTTGGGATATATTTTTGAATTGGTTGGTGTGTATGTTCTTATGTGCACTCAAGAAGGGAAGGCACCTATGGATTGGCACAGAGCATGTGTAGTTTCTTTGTACAAGGGGAAAAAGGGACAGAAGAGGATGTAAGACGTGTAATGAAATAAGTCTGTTGAGCATACCAGTTAGTATATGGTTGAATGATTATTGAAAGTTTTGGATGAGACATGATAGGATTGCAAATTAACAAAGGTTTTATGGATGAGATACATGATTTGGTAGATAGGGAAGCAATGTGGCAAGTGTTGCAAATGTGTGAAATAGATAATAGGGTACTAAAAACAGTAAAAAGTTTTTATGTAGAGAGAGAGAAGTAGGCTGTAAACAATAATGTGTGATGTCATCATGGAATTTGATATATTATAAATATATTAAACAGTCATGGAGTTGTAAAAGGGTGTTGGTGAGAGGTGTGGGATTTAAAAATTGTCAATCTGATATGAAGTGGGACTGCAGAAGATCAGTACTTCCATGTACTTCTACATGTGGATCATGCCAACTTTTGTCCTGTGAAAATTTGTACAGTCAACTTTCAGAGACACTAGGGTAAAACTGAGAGGGTGAAAGAGTAATGGTTTGGTGACCTAATTAGGAGGAGGCTAGAAGTAGTGATGTCATGTATGAGAGCAGTGTTTGGTGTGTATATTACACAAAAAATTCAGAGCATAGAAATTGTAAGACAATGTGGGGTTATGAAAGGTATAATTCAGAGAGCATAGGAGGGGTTGTTGATGTAGTTTGGGCATTTAGAAAGGATGGAGAAGAATAAGGTGACCAGGATGGGGAAAGAGGAAGGTAGGAGTAGGGATTGTCCCAGGAAGGGTTGGAGGGAGGATGTGAAGGAAGTTATAAGTGGTAGGGAGTCATGAACATCCAGCAAGCAGGTGTGAGCATGTTAGATTAGATTGAATCTGGGTACGTGGTATTTTGCTATTGGACATCCTGTTGTAGTGTGAGCAAGGTAACAATTTTTTAAAGGATTCATAGAAACTAGTTAACTGGACGTCAGTCCTGAAGGTAGGGAATACCATGCCTGCACTTTAGGAAGGATGAAGACGATGTAGTTGTGATGTATGCACACTTTTAACAAGACAGTTATTGAGGGGATGATAATTTTATTTTTTACAACCCTTCGTTGGTGTGAGATGGTCATTATGGTAAAGAAAATATAAATATTTTTAATGTTTCAGGACCGGTCAGCAGTTTTCAAATCTTTTAGAGAATCAACTGCTGGTGTCTTAATGTGCACGGTAAGTTGTAGCTGTCTTAATTATTGTAATTAATAATCAAAAGTAATATAGATTATAAACTCAACTCCAATAAAGTAATTTAAAATTACGAAGCAATCTACAGTTAGTGCATACAGCCTATGCAGTGCTTATTAAACCCTGTCATCATGTTATGAATTACCTGCTGAGTTTTCTGTAGCCTAAAATAAAACTGCTTTAGAGAGCATTTGGATTACATTTTTTTTGTAAAATACAGTCAGGCTTTTTTATCAAGCACTTACATTCTTTAAAAACATACTTAATTCTTTTAAATGAATTATGTTGCATAAAAGCATTTTGACCTGGGAGTCATAGGATCAAAAGTGTGGCAATTACACTTCTTGTATTATGACAGTTGAGAAGTGTAACTTTTTTATATTTACTGTGTACATGTTATGTCCATGTTATCTTGATTATTATACTATATACACTACATGTGATGCTGTCCTTATTTGCTACAATATACACAATGGGTACATGTGATGTCCTTTACTACAATATTTACACTGTGTACATGTGTTGTACTAGTTTGCTACTGTGTGTACACTGTATGTATGTTGTTCTTTTCTGCTGTAATTCATACAGTGTATATGTGATGTCCTTGTCTGGTACAGTATATACAATGTCTGTGTGTTCTTATTTAGTACAGTATATGTATTGTGTAACCTAGGTAGTAGGTTGGTAGACAGCAACCGCCCAGGGAGGTACTACCGTCCTGCCAAGTGAGTGTAAAACGAAAGCCTGTAATTGTTTTACATGATGGTAGGATTGCTGGTGTCCATTTTTCTGTCTCATGAACATGCAAGGCTTCAGGTAGGTCTTGCTACATCTACTTACACTTAGGTCACACTACACATACATGTACAAGCATATATATACACACACCCCTCTGGGTTTTCTTCTATTTTCTTTCTAGTTCTTGTTTATTTCCTCTTACCTCCATGGGGAAGTGGAACAGAATTCTTCCTCCGTAAGCCATGCGTGTTGTAAGAGGTGACTAAAATGCCGAGAGCAAGGGGCTAGTAACCCCTTCTCCTGCATAAATTACTAAATTTAAAAAGAGAAACTTGTTTTTCTTTTTGGGCCACCCTGCCTCGTTGGGATACGGCTGGTTTGATGAAAAAAAAAAATGTATTGTGTAAATGTATATGTGATGGCAGTGTCTGCTGTAATACAGTATATACATAACTGTATATGTAATGTATGTATTAAATCTCTGCAGTCTATGATGGTGAGTTACAGCGTCACATTACTGCTAAGGAGCAAGCTCAAGCGATTCTTTGCTGCCTTGAATCCCGGTGTACTTTTCTCTTGCTTACTGGGTTAATTCTCAATGTTCTCTTCCAATACACATTTGTCTCATCAGCATTAAACACTGTGGTTAATAGCAACCCTTAGAAATAATGGCCTGCAATTCAGTAGGGAAATTTCCTTCAGAGTGCAGGCACTGTGCACCTGTCTTGGTTTTTTGCTCAGTCCACTCCTTCAATAATTTTTCTGTCGTATTTAGCTGTTGAGACCTGTGTGTCATTCTTTTCAGGTCACAACCAGGGTTACTCATTACATGCGCTTGAATTTTTGTCTTATTCCTTTTAATTGAACGAACTGATGCTTCATTGAGACCCTAGGTCCTCACCATCTCCACCACACACGTGCACCACTTTTAAGCTTATCTAATATCTCAGTTTTCTTAACACCAAGACTTGAACACTTGCATTCCTCTTGGGTGCTATGGTTGCTATGCAAACACGAGATATTATGATGAAAAGATCCATAATTGATTCGCAAAAACAGGGCTGAGTATGTTTTTTTTTTTTTTATTATCACACTGACCGATTCCCACCAAGGCAGGGTGGCCCGAAAAAGAAAAACTTTCACCATCATTCACTCCATCACTGTCTTGCCAGAAGGGTGCTTTACACTACAGTTTTTAAACTGCAACATTAACACCCCTCCTTCAGAGTGCAGGCACTGTACTTCCCATCTCCAGGACTCAAGTCCGGCCTGCCGGTTTCCCTGAACCCCTTCATAAATGTTACTTTGCTCACACTCCAACAGCACGTCAAGTATTAAAAACCATTCGTCTCCATTCACTCCTATCAAACACGCTCACGCATGCCTGCTGGAAGTCCAAGCCCCTCGCACACAAAACCTCCTTTACCCCTCCCTCCAACCTTTCCTAGGCCGACCCCTACCCCGCCTTCCTTCCACTACAGACTGATACACTCTTGAAGTCATTCTGTTTTGCTCCATTCTCTCTACATGTCCGAACCACCTCAACAACCCTTCCTCAGCCCTCTGGACAACAGTTTTGGTAATCCCGCACCTCCTCCTAACTTCCAAACTACAAATTCTCTGCATAATATTCACACCACACATTGCCCTCAGACATGACATCTCCACTGCCTCCAGCCTTCTCCTCGCTGCAACATTCATCACCCATGCTTCACACCCATATAAGAGTGTTGGTAAAACTATACTCTCATACATTCCCCTCTTTGCCTCCAAGGACAAAGTTCTTTGTCTCCACAGACTCCTAAGTGCACCACTCACCCTTTTCCCCTCATCAATTCTATGATTCACCTCATCCTTCATAGACCCATCCGCTGACACGTCCACTCCCAAATATCTGAATACATTCACCTCCTCCATACTCTCTCCCTCCAATCTGATATCCAATCTTTCATCACCTAATCTTTTTGTTATCCTCATAACCTTACTCTTTCCTGTATTCACTTTTAATTTTCTTCTTTTGCACACCCTACCAAATTCATCCACCAATCTCTGCAACTTCTCTTCAGAATCTCCCAAGAGCACAGTGTCATCAGCAAAGACCAACTGTGACAACTCCCACTTTATGTATGATTCTTTATCTTTTAACTCCACGCCTCTTGTCAAGACCCTCACATTTACTTCTCTTACAACCCCATCTATAAATATATTAAACAACCACGGTGACATCACACATCCTTGTCTAAGGCCTACTTTTACTGGGAAATAATTTCCCTCTTTCCTATGTACTCTAACTTGAGCCTCACTATCCTCGTAAAAACTCTTCACTGCTTTCAGTAACCTACCTCCTACACCATACACCTGCAACATCTGCCACATTGCCCCCCTATCCACCCTGTCATATGCCTTTTCCAAATCCATAAATGCCACAAAGACCTCTTTAGCCTTATCTAAATACTGTTCACTTATATGTTTCACTGTAAACACCTGGTCCACACACCCCCTACCTTTCCTAAAGCCTCCTTGTTCATCTGCTATCCTATTCTCCGTCTTACTTTTAATTCTTTCAATAATAACTCTACCATACACTTTACCAGGTATACTCAACAGACTTATCCCCCTATAATTTTTGCACTCTCTTTTGTCCCCTTTGCCTTTATACAAAGGAACTATGCATGCTCTCTGCCAATCCCTAGGTACCTTACCCTCTTCCATACATTTATTAAATAATTGCACCAACCACTCCAAAACTATATCCCCACCTGCTTTTAACATTTCTATCTTTATCCCATCAATCCCGGCTGCCTTACCCCCTTTCATTTTACCTACTGCCTCACGAACTTCCCCCACACTCACAACTGGCTCTTCCTCACTCCTACAAGATGTTATTCCTCCTTGCCCTATACACGAAATCACAGCTTCCCTATCTTCATCAACATTTAACAATTCCTCAATATATTCCCTCCATCTTCCCAATACCTCTAACTCTCCATTTAATAACTCTCCTCTCCTATTTTTCACTGACAAATCCATTTGTTCTCTAGGCTTCCTTAACTTGTTAATCTCACTCCAAAACTTTTTCTTATTTTCAACAAAATTTGTTGATAACATCTCACCCACTCTCTCATTTGCTCTCTTTTTACATTGCTTCACCACTCTCTTAACCTCTCTCTTTTTCTCCATATACTCTTCCCTCCTTGCATCACTTCTACTTTGTAAAAACTTCTCATATGCTAACTTTTTCTCCCTTACTACTCTCTTTACATCATCATTCCACCAATCGCTCCTCTTCCCTCCCGCACCCACTTTCCTGTAACCACAAACTTCTGCTGAACACTCTAACACTATATTTTTAAACCTACCCCATACCTCTTCGACCCCATTGCCTATGCTCTCATTAGCCCATCTATCCTCCAATAGCTGTTTATATCTTTCCCTAACTGCCTCCTCTTTTAGTTTATAAACCTTCACCTCTCTCTTCCCTGATGCTTCTATTCTCCTTGTATCCCATCTACCTTTTACTCTCAGTGTAGCTACAACTAGAAAGTGATCTGATATATCTGTGGCCCCTCTATAAACATGTACATCCTGAAGTCTACTCAACAGTCTTTTATCTACCAATACATAATCCAACAAACTACTGTCATTTCGCCCTACATCATATCTTGTATACTTATTTATCCTCTTTTTCTTAAAATATGTATTACCTATAACTAAACCCCTTTCTATACAAAGTTCAATCAAAGGGCTCCCATTATCATTTACACCTGGCACCCCAAACTTACCTACCACACCCTCTCTAAAAGTTTCTCCTACTTCAGCATTCAGGTCCCCTACCACAATTACTCTCTCACTTGGTTCAAAGGCTCCTATACATTCACTTAACATCTCCCAAAATCTCTCTCTCTCCTCTGCATTCCTCTCTTCTCCAGGTGCATACATGCTTATTATGACCCACTTCTCGCATCCAACCTTTACTTTAATCCACATAATTCTTGCATTTACACATTCATATTCTCTTTTCTCCTTCCATAACTGATCATTCAACATTACTGCTACCCCTTCCTTTGCTCTAACTCTCTCAGATACTCCAGATTTAATCCCATTTATTTCCCTCCACCGAAACTCCCCTACCCCCTTCAGCTTTGTTTCGCTTAGGGCCAGGACATCCAACTTCTTTTCATTCATAACATCAGCAATCATCTGTTTCTTGTCATCTGCACTACATCCACGCACATTCAAGCATCCAAGTTTTATAAAGTTTTTCTTCTTCTCTTTTTTAGTAAATGTGTACAGGAGAAGGGGTTACTAGCCCATTGCTCCCGGCATTTTAGTTGCCTCATACGACACGCATGGCTTACGGAGGAAAGATTCTTTTCCACTTCCCCATGGACAATAGAAGAAATAAAGAAGAACAAGAGCTATGTAGAAAAAGGAGAAAAACCTAGATGTATGTATATATATATGCATGTGCATGTCTGTGAAGTGTGACCAAAGTGTAAGTTGGAGTAGCAAGATATCCCTGTTATCTAGCGTGTTTATGAGACAGAAAAAGACACCAGCAATCCTACCATCATGCAAAACAGTTACAGGTTTCTGTTTCACAGTCATCTGGCAGGACGGTAGTACTTCCCTGGGTGGTTGCTGTCTACCAACCTACTACCTATGGGATGCATATGCATGAAGCACTGAGGCATGAGAGGTTTTGTACATCAAATGTAACTAGGCCTCCTCTGTAAAGACAGTGGCTGGCCTGGCCCACAGGCTGGCTACCCACAAGCCCACAAGATGGAGGGAAAAGCTTCCACAGGCCAGTCCTCTGACACTGTATTTCCCCCCCCCCCCCTAAAGCTGCAGATGTTACAGCATCACATGTAGCAACAATAAATATAAATGTTGCAGCTTTACATGTAAAAACATTATAGTATGTAGATGTTACAGCCTCACATGTGACATATTGTTATATGTAGATGTTACATCTTCACTTATGACATGACATTAACCTTGTTTTTACACTTGTATCAACTGGTTTATCGTTATTATTACTTTCCTCATATTCATTCTTTTCATAAAGTTATAGTAATAAACTTGTTTTACTGCAGAATAAGTTTCAGGTGATTGGTGCACTTGTAGGTCTGCCATTTATCAACATTTTAGGGGTTGTTTTATTTGAAAACCTAACATTTGTCTTAGTTTAATCTTTATTTTGCAACTGTTGCACAAGTATGTTGCTCATCATTGTCACCAGCAGCCTCAGTACAAAATTATGTTTCTCACAAACCATGTTGCAATAAGTTAAAAATTTAATTAATAAAAGTTGAAAATTTAATTAATAAAAGTCACATGCACTCTTCTGATTGAAAGCAATAAAATGCTGGGGATAATTTGGTCATCACATGGCTGTCTCCTCAAGGTCAGGCCCAAAAAAATAATGGCACTTGATTCCCTTGGGATTTCCCTAACCTGAAGCTTGACTCAGTTGACATTCTGGCCATTTCCGAGTTATTGTGGACAGAGGTAGAGTGTAGGAAATGGTGATAATCAGAGTTGACAGAATTTAGTGTAATAGTGTTGCATTGTATTTTGATTGGCACTTAATTGTGCTTGACAGTTTTTATGCTAGATGAGAAAAATTTTGGTGTGTTTATGTCTTAATGTTCAATAAATAATTAAACAAAAATGCTTGTTACATAAAGGTTTACTGTAAATAAAGTACTGTAAATAAAGTATTCATCTACTAATCATATAAACTGATTCTTTCCGACAGGATGTAGCATCAAGAGGTTTGGATATGCCCAAAGTTCGGTGGATTGTACAGTTCAATGCTGCTTGCACAGCTGCAGACTACGTTCATCGTGTTGGTCGTACTGCTCGTGTTAATGCTGCAGGTTCAGCCATAGCCTTTCTTGCTCCAGCTGAGGCACAATACATTCAGATGCTTGAACAACACCAAATTACGTAAGCTTGATATTTAATTATCAATTTTTTTTTTTGTATTAGCGCTTAGTCAGATGTTCATTCTCTTGTCATTATGTATGTAGATGGAAGCATATTATGCTATTACACTGTTTTTTCTTTGTTTTGCAAATTTTTTCATTTGGGAAACATTAAAAAGCTTGTTTGTTCTGCTGCTTGATCATGGGAAGAGGGACCCACAGTGGAATTATATTATTTGTATTCCTGTCAAAAACATTAGCTTTGGTCATTCACAGGAAGAGTTGGCCATGAAAAATTTAGTCATTTTTGTAGTATTGTTGGCACTCCACTCCTGTTTTCATTTAGCTTGAAGCACAACTCATAAAATGAAACAAATTATATAATTCAATTCCAAATATACTTGCTGGATTTTCTATGCTTACCCAAGTTGACATGTCAAACCAGACATTTTTTTTTTTCTGAAAATATTTCCTGTCAGTGTTGCACATCTAAAGTTGTTTTTCCTTGTTTGTCCTCGGTGACCCATAATTAAAGAAAACCCCAAAAAGAAAAAAAAAACAAACTTTCATCGTCATTCAACACTTTCTCCATCACTCATATATAATCATTGTTTGTCCTCTTAAAATTAATTTGAAAACAACTAGTGCTACTGTGGAATTTATTTTTAAATAAGATTGGTGGATTACCCTCACCCAAATCTCTCTTGGGTTTGCTAATTCTGTTAAGAGTCAATATTAATTAGATGTGAATGATATTAATTTAATAGAGCATGGTCAAAAAAACTTGAGTCAAACCAGCCTCTATCATACATGAGAAGAATTACTAACAAACCCTGTGTTGTTTTCAAGAGGGAACCTGATGAGCTCCTGTATTTGAGTCAGATTTAGAGAACATTATCCAAGCATTTTATCTTGTACCTACAGATGCCACTCATATTAATAATACAGTATGACCAACAATATTTGTTATTCATTTGTAAACAGGATGGTATGTGTGATGCATGCGCGCATATGCATACGTGCACACATGATCATGCACATGCAACAAGGCTAGTTCTAGAGCTAAGGGGAATGTCGTATGAAGAAAGGTTAAAGGAAATAGGCCTGACGACACTGGAGGACAGGTGGGTTAGGGGAGACATGATAACAACATACACAATATTGTGAGGAATAGATAAGGTGGACAGAGACAGGATGTTCCAGAGACTGGACACAGCAACACGGGGACACAGTTGGAAGCTGAAGACACAGATGAATCAAAGGGATGTTAGGAAGTATTTCTTCAGCCACAGAGTAGTCAGGAAGTGGAATAGTTTGGGAAGCGATGTAGTGGAGGCAGGATCCATGCATAGCTTTTAGCAGAGGTACGATAAAGCTCATGGTTCAGGGAGAGTGACCTAGTAGCGACCAGTGAAGGGGCGGGGCCAGGAGCTTGGACTCGACCCCTGCAACCTCAACTAGGTGAGTACAACTAGGTGAGTACACACACACATGCACACACACACATGCCTGACGACACTGGAGGACAGGAGAGATGGGGGGACATGATAACGACATACAAAATACTGAGAGGAATTGACAAGGTGGACAAAGACAGGATGTTCCAGAGATTGGACACAGTAACAAGGGGACACAGTTGGAAGCTGAAGACACAGATGAATCACAGGGATGTTAGGAAGTATTTCTTCAGCCACAGAGTAGTCAGTAAGTGGAATAGTTTGGGAAGCGATGTAGTGGAGGCAGGATCCATACATAGCTTTAAGCAGAGGTATGATAAAGCTCACGGTTCAGGGAGAGTGACCTAGTAGCGATCAGTGAAGAGGCGGGGCCAGGCTCGGACTCGACCCCCACAACCTCAACTAGGTGAGTACAACTAGGTGAGTACACACATGCACACACACACACATGCACACACACACACATGCACACACACACATGCACACACACACATGCACACATACCCACACATGCACACACACACACCCACACATGCACACACACACACATGCACACACACACACATGCACACACACACACACACATGCACACACACATGCACACATGCGGGGTTCCACAGGGGTCAGTCCTAGGATCTGTGCTGTTCTTGGTATATGTGAACGACATAACAGAAGGGATAGACTCAGAAGTGTCCTTGTTTGCAGATGATGTGAAGTTAATGAGAAGAATCAAATCGGATGAGGATCAGGCAGGACTACAAAGAGACCTGGACAGGCTACAAGCCTGGTCTAGCAACTGGCTCCTTGAGTTTAACCCTGCCAAATGCAAAGTCATGAAGATTGGGGAAGGGCAAAGAAGACCGCAGACACAATATAGTTTAGATGGCCAAAGACTGCAAACCTCACTCAAGGAAAAAGATCTGGGGGTGAGTATAACACCGAGCGCATCTCCTGAGGTGCACATCAGTCAGATAACTGCTGCGGTGTACGGGCATCTGGCAAACCTAAGGATAGCGTTCTGATACCTCAGTAAGGAATCATTCAAGACTCTGTACACCATTTACGTCAGGCCCATACTGGAGTATGCAGTACCAGTTTGGAATCCACACCTGGTCAAGCACGTCAAGAAATTAGAGAAAGTGCAAAGGTTTGCAGCAAGACTAGTCCCAGAGCTAAGGGAATTGTCCTATGAAGAAAGGTTAAGTGAAATTGCCCTGACGACACTGGAGGACAGGAGGGTCAGGGGAGACGTGATAACGACATATAAAATACTGCGCGGAATAGACCAGGTGTACAAAGACAGGATGTTCAAGAGATGGGACACAGAAACAAGGAGTCACAATTGGAAGCTGAAGACTCAGATGAGTCACAGGGATGTTCGGAAGTACTTCTTCAGTCACAGAGTCATCAGGAAGTGGAATAGCCTAGCAAGTAATATAGTGGAGGCAGGAACCATACATAGCTTTAAGATGAGGTATGACAAAAGCTCAGGAAGCAGAGAGAGAGAGAGAGAGGACCTAGTAGTGCCCAGTGAAGAGGCAGGGCCAGGAGCTGAGTCTTGACCCTTGCAACCACAATTAGGTGAGTACAGTTAGGTGAGTACATGCACACACACACATACATGCGCACACACACGTGCACACACACATGCGTGCACACACACACATGCGTGCACACACACATGCGTGCACACACACATGCGTGCACACACACATGCGTGCACACACACATGCATGCACACACACACGTGCACACACACACGTGCACACACACACGTGCACACACACACACGTGCACACACACGTGCACACACACGTGCACACACACACGTGTGCACACACACATGCACACACAGGGATGTTAGGAAGTATTTCTTCAGCCACAGAGTAGTCAGTAAGTGGAATAGTTTGGGAAGCGATGTAGTGGAGGCAGGATCCATACATAGCTTTAAGCAGAGGTATGATAAAGCTCACGGCTCAGGGAGAGTGACCTAGTAGTGATCAGTGAAGAGGCGGGGCCAGGAGCTCGGACTCGACCCCCGCAACCTCAACTAGGTGAGTACAACTAGGTGAGTACACACGTGCACACACACACGTGCACACACACACATGCACACACGCGCACACACACACATGCACACGCGCACACACACACATGCACATGCACACACATGCACATGCGCACACGTGCACATGCGCACACACGTGCACACACGCGTGCGCACATGCACACACACACGTGTACACACACACACACACACACACACATGCACTCACACTTTCACTTACACTTTCACTCACACTTTCACTCACACTTTCACTCACACTTTCACTCACACTTTCACTCACTCTCACTCTCTCACTCTCTCACTCTCTCTCTCTCTCTCTCTCAATCTCACTCTCACTTTCTCACTTATTACCAGTTGGTGAAAATTTATGCATCAGCAGTTTAAGGTTAAGAGGCTGTCAAGAGCACTAATGAGCTAATAGATTGTACTGGGATTTGGAATTAGGTATATAGTCCTTACCACACAAAGTTATTTCTTGCCTCAGAATGAAGTTTTGGATCAAATGGCATCTGCCAGCAATAGGCAATAGTGAAGAAAAGGCACAGGCTGCAGCACAAGTTTTCATTAGTATGACATTTCAAGTTTTGTTGTACTGGTGCATGTACCCTAATATCTCTTGTGTTATTAATATCTCTTGTGTTATTAATATCTCTTGTGTTATTAAACATCTATATAAGTTATGAACTGTAATCTGGAATACCATCAACACCTGAATATGGTATCTTCATTAATGGCTACTTCCCATCAATGTTGAACAGCCAAATATATTCTTATAACCAAAACCCCATCAATTCCCTCAAGACCCATGACCAAAATTATTTTTCTAACACTTCGGCCATTTCCCACCAGGCAGGGTGACCTAAAAAGAAAGAAAAAAAAACCAAAGAGAAAGAAAAAACTTTCATCATTCAACACTTTCACCATCATTTAGATATAATCACAGTCTTTGCAGAGGCACTCAGATATGACAGTTTAGATGTCCCTTCAGACTGCCAATATCCCAAACCCTTCCTGTAAAGTGCAGGCATTGTACATCCCATTTCTAGGACTCAATTCTGGCTAACCAGTTTTCCTGAATGCCTTCACAAAATATTACTCTGCTCACTCTACAACAGCTCGTCAGGTCCCAAAAACCATTTGTCTCCATTCACTCCTATCTAACATACTCATGCACACTTGCTGAAAGTCCAAGTCCCTCACCCCCAAAACCTCCTTTACCCCCCTCCCTCCAACCTTTTTGAGGACAACCCCCCCCTTACCCCACCTTCCTTTCCCAATAGATTTTTATGCTCTCCAAGTCATTCTATTTTGTTCCATTCTCTCTAAATGACTTTACCACCTCAACAACCCCTCTTCAGCCCTCTGACTAATGCTTTTAGTAACTCCATACCTTCTCCTAATTTCCACACTACAAATTTTCTGCATAATAACTTTGTTGAAATTTTTATTATTATCATAATTATTATTATTTGCACCCACTGTCAGCCACAGAGTTACCTCTTGAGTATATAAATTGTATATAAATAGTATATAAATAGTTTTTTGTGCAGCATTTTATACCCATTCAGTTTGTTTCATAATGTGTATCCTGGCAATCAGTATAAGATGTTTGTGAAAGTCTGTATATCATGTTTCAGGTTAAAGGAAGTTACAATGCAGAAGGTGCTTAAGAACCTGCTGCTGCCACAAAATAATACCTCATATAAGGTAATTTTTGACATTCATCTCTATTAAATGCATGCATGCATACATACATACATACATACATACATACATACATACATACATACATACATACATACATACATACATACATACATACATACATACATACATATGTACATACATACATATGCAGACATACATGTGCATTGTGCATACATTCTATGATTGTTTCTAGCTTAGATTCATAGCTTTGAGTTCTTCCTTTATTAGATATCCTCAGCATCCTATTTTTATAACCTTTATTTATGTTTACCTTCCACTTATTCATCTCAGTCATATTTCCTATCATTTTATACTGTTCAGGGCACTTTGTCTTTAGGAAACTTTCATAATATGGGACATTCATTTTTTCATCCTGCTCTGTATGTTTTCCAGCTCATTTAGGTCCATTCTGTAATATGGAGATCATACATAACAATCATACATGCTCTGCATAGTAGACATGAGGCCTTACATATGATGTATGTATTTTAATTATAATCTTCATTACTTCTGTTATTAATATTTTTTTTTTTCAACAAGTCGACTGTCTCCCACCGAGGCAGGGTGACCCAAAAAGAAAGAAAATCCCCAAAAAGAAAATATTTTCATCATCATTCAACACTTTCACCTCACTCACACATAATCAATGTCTTTACAGAGGTGCCCAGATACAACAGTTTAGAAGCATATATAACTTACTCCTCCAAACTGCCAATATCCCAAACCCCTCTTTATATAAATCCAAGCAGTCTGTTAGTCTTATTTTGGACACTTATCCACTGGTGTCTTTACTTCAAATTTCTGCTAGCCATTACTTCCAATTCCTGCTGGCTAGGATTCCCAAGTTCTCTTGTGTAGCCATTATGATCAAGTTCTGCATTTAGTATATAGGTGCCATGATTTTTTTTTATTTCTGATAATAAGGACTTTGTACTAGTTTTTGATGAACTGCATCATCTCTACCATGTTTCTGACATAAATTTTTCAAAATCACCCTAAAATTCTATGGTATTCTCTAAATTTTTTAGCCTGCCAGTTTTTATCATCAGTGAAATTGCCCTTGCCACTGGTAGGTTGTGAGGCAACCCACCAGTTATTTTAAGGTAACCTGATCATGGCTGCCATGGAGTGTGTGGTCCACAATTTGAGAAATGCTACTCTAAAGTCATTAATGTATACAGCAAACAACAGGGGGCCTAAAACTGATCTTTTGGAATGCCCATTGTGGCTGCCCTCTATTCTGATTTTCCCCAGTTTATGCAAACTTTGTTGCCTATCAATCAGCCATGCCTTGCTACATCATACAGATGCACAGGTGGGAATAGGTGGGTGTAATCAGGTCCTGCCGAGAGACTTGTGTGGCAAGAGGCAGGTAGGAGACACTGGCATCTGCATTCCTCTGTAACGAGTGCTTCACTCACTCAACACCATGGTCATACATACATGTACGTGCACACAGAATAATACACAACAGTGTGAGGTTTCCCAACTCATAGTTTTAAACCTTTTTTGGCATAATTCATTGCAGTCAATTCTTCACTCTCCAGGAAGTAAGTTGTCTTCTCATCACTCTTAATGCCATATGCTTTATTGTTTGATATCACTGACTCACGAAATCGTAGTGACATGATTGCAAACAAACCATACCACGGGCAGGATTTGAACCCACGGTCAGAGAGTCTCAAAACTCCAGACTGTCGCGTTAGCTGGTCCAGTGGCTAATGCGACGGTCTGGAGTTTTGAGACTCTCTGACCGTGGGTTCAAATCCCGCCCGTGGTATGGTTTGTTTGATATCTTCCTTAGAAAATTTCACTCGGGTCTTCTCTAAATTCAGAAATCCTTGAAGAGTAACTCTTGAAACAGAGGAAACAAGTAAAAAAAAAATACTGTATATGTTTTCTTGTCATAGCAGGTTGGTCATACAGTTGAAGAGGCAGCTACTAGCCTTCAGATCAAGGTGGAAAAATTGCTGCTCTCAGACCAGGATCTTCATGAAATGGCAAAGAGAGGTATGTTACAAAGTATAGTTAACCCTCCATTTAATGGACTTTGGACTTCGCAACAAAATCTACTGTGTTATTTAGTAGACTTGGAGACAGTAAAGTCCTTTGGTTGCAGAATTGTTTATTATTATTACAATCACATCAAAATCAATCTTTTCTCTATCCACCACAACTGCTATTACTGATCACCTGCTTCCCCAATTAGTCCATTAAATAGAGGGTTTACTGTATAGAAAGGCATGTTAAAAGGTATACATGCTCTTCATACATGTCTAAAATGAATGTATTTAGTAAAAAAATTAGAGAATTTTATTTTTATTTCAACTACTGAAACTGGACTGAGAGAAGCAAAGGTACAGCCACCACGATTGTTGGGGAGCCTTAGAAGTAAAAGGAGGAAGTAAATACAAAATATGAATTATGAACCGGCAGAAATACAGTAGATGGAGACACGAAAGGTGGTGGACTGCTGTATAAAACATTGAAAAATATGAGGTTTACTTAGTTTCCTCACTTACCCTCATTATGTCCTATCAGATGCCAACATAGATGTAAAAATTTAGTAGAATTCTTTCCTTTCAACAAACTGGCTATATCCCACCAAAGTAGGATGGCCCAAAATAATGTATACAGGAGAAGGGGTTACTAGCCCCTTGCTCCTGGCATTTTAGTTGCCTCTTATGACACGCATGGCTTATGGAGGAAGAATTCTGTTCCACTTCTCCATGGAGATTAGTAGAATTAGATAAGTTAGATTAATAAAACTGTAATGTTTAGAAATGAACAGCATGACCGTACCCTTCACATAAAATGTATAAGTGAATAACAAAAAAGGCACAATACCGTGACTGGAACGATACACAAATAACCCGCACATAGAAGAGAGGAGCTTACGACGACGTTTCTGTCCGACTTGGACCATTTACGACCTCAAACCTTCGGTGTCGCTATGGGCTCTCCTCTCTCTCCTGTCCTTGCTAATCTTTACATGGAATACTTCGAGACTGTTCTTCTTCCTACCATCGATGTGCAACCTTCACTCTGGCTCCGCTATGTGGATGACATCTTTGCTCTGTGGCCTCATGACTCCAATCTCTTCCAACCTTTTCTTGAAGCTCTTAATAATCTTGCCCCTTCCATTAAGTTTAAAGCTGAATGGGAATCTAATTCTTTGCTTCCTTTCCTTGATGTCCATGCCCACCGCTCAGATACAGGTTTTTCCTTTTCCATTTACCGAAAACCTATGCACAGTGGCATGTACATTCACTACTTTTCCTATCATGCTTCCCCTGTCAAGAAAAGTGTTCTTCTCTCCCTCTTTCTCTGTGCCCTCCGCATCTGTGATCCTCAGTTCCTTCCAGCAGAAAATTCCACTCTTCATAATTTGTTTTCCCGTCTTGGCTACCCTTCCCATTTCATAGACTCTGCCTTCTCATGAGTTAAACGTAATTTCTTCTCTCCCAAACACTCTACTCCTGGGAACTCTTCTGTCCTCTGCCTTCCCTACATTTCCAGTCTTTCTAATCTCAACAATTCTCTCCGCCCTTAGACATCAAGCTTACTTTCCACCAGACTAACACTCTTCGCACTAATTTCGTTCATACCTCTCCTCCCTCTACAGATGTTCCTGGTGTCTACTCTATTTCTTGCTCCTCCTGTCCTCTTCAATACTTTGGAGAAACTGGCCGATCTCTTTCTGACAGACTTAGGGAGCACAAAAATAGTGTTAGGCTTGCCGACACTAACAATGCTCTTTTCTGTCACGTCAGAGATCACAGCCATCCTATAGACTGGTCTTCTGCTAAAACTGTCTTCCCTACTTCCAACTTTAACAGTCGCCATCTTGTTGAATCCTCTCTAATACACAACTTTCCTTGTATGAATCTTAGTCCTGGCTTCGTCTCTGTAGATGCCTTCCTCTCCCACTACATTGTAAAATGCTCCAAACTTCAGAACACCCGTGACTTAACCTGATTCCTCATTTTTTCTTCTTCTCCCTCTTCCCCTTTCCTCTTTCCTTTTTTTGTCTTTCTTCTGTCGCGTGTTTCTGTTCCTTCATTATTTATTTCATCACTTTCCCTTCCCCCACCTCTGTGCACTTGCTCTCCCTCTGTGGGCACCTAGCTCCCTTGCAGTGCTCCCCTGTCTTTATATTTGACTGGCTCCTCCTCCTTAGTTCCCTACTACTGCTGCTGCTGCTGCTGCTGCTGCTGCTGCTGCTGCTGCTGCTGCTGCTGCTGCTGCTGCTGCTGCTGCTGCCGCTGCCGCTGCCACTGCCGCTGCCGCTGCTGCTGCCGCCCTCTACCTCTACCTCTTCCTGCCTATATATAGCCGTCCTGCTCCACTTCTGGTTAGTGTGACTTTGTAAATGGTCCAAGTCGGACTGAAACGTCGTCGTAAGCTTCTCTCTTCTATGTGCGGGTTATTTGTGTGTGTATAAGTGACTCATCTTTCAGCTCTTTTTCATTACACAAATAACCCACACATAGGAGAGAGAAGCTTATGTCAGACTGAAACATTGTCACAAGTTTCTCTCTCTCTGTGCAGGTTATTTGTGCATTGTTCCAGTCACGGTATTGTGCCTTTTTGTTCTTTACTCTTTCGTTGTCCCCAAAAAACTTTTATACTGTATATAGATGTGTAAAAAACACTGGGAGCCAGAACAGAAAAAGAAAACATAAATTTTTAATGTATGGAATAACAGTACTTCACTGTATTTTCATTAACATTTTTATGCAGGTAGTGCATGTGAATATAGAACATTGCCTATTGTTTCTTTATTCTGGTATCACTGTTCAAGAAAGTCCTGGTGAAATAACAGCTTCATGCTTTCATTTTCAAAACTTTAATGCAGTATTGAATGGATTTATATCTTGGTTATATTTTTAAGATAGGATGTTTTTGAGCTGCTACTGTGTCATCCTAATTTATAATCACTTAATATTTTTAATTTAATTTATTTACCTTTCAGCATACATCTCATTTGTTCGATCATATGCATCTTACCCTAAGGAAGTACGAGAAATGTTTAGCTTCAAGGCCTTGCATCTCGGTCATTATGCCAAAAGTATGGGATTAAGAGATGCTCCAAGTGCCCTTGGAGCCTCAGCAGCATTCAAAGCAAAGAAAGAAATTAAAGAAAAGCACGAAAGAAAAGAAAAGCGAAGGTAATGTGATGCTAATTGATGTCTGCTTAACTTTAACTGATTATGATAGTATAAAACAGTTAAATTATATCTCTTCCATAGTTATAGTGTTGCATTAATTTTAGTATAGCAGCTTGAATTTGTTTGAATTAAAAATTTATTTATAATAGTTTTACGCATATGTCAGTATTTCATATTTTCTCCTGTGTTGTTACTGTCATAATTTGCTTTTACATCTGTAGGTGTTCTTGGTAGAAATATCTTCTTGGACTGGAGAGCGTTTGTATTACAGTGGATGATCATAGTTCATGTGGGTTATGCCCTGGTAAACTGCACTACTGGTGGTTTCTGCAGCTTATGGACTGAAAAATATATGGGAAAAATAGGGTTGCATTATGATCTGTTAAATACTTGAACTTTAGTGAGGCTCAGACAGTGAAAACAAAGAGTATATTATCCAAAATATGGTTACGTTAATACTGTATATTATTTATCTACCTTAAAGTTGAGTTCAGGATGCTTATTGCCTTGGAGTAGAGAGGGCAACTGTGGCCCTACTAGGCTGATGTTGAAGGTTTGGCTCTTGTGATATTGAAGGTTGGGGTTTGTATAATGTTGATACAGCTTCGTCAGTGGAGTGCCTTAAGATGAATCATGATCCTTTTCAATAAATAAGTCTGCAGCTACACCATCACTATGCTGTGACTGAGGTATCTTTTGTAGTCAACATCACTCCTTCAGGCTCAGGTTTTTCATCTTTGTTGTTGTCTGTTCACTGCAGCTGGGAATGTTATACCTGCAGCATTTCCTCTTCAATTGGTTCTTCATATTCTTTCAAAAACTCATTGATGCTATCTGGCTGACTATCTTGAAATCTCTCACCTGGCACACTCCTTGCCAGCTCAACAATTTTCTGAACTTTACTTCCCAGTGATGGAAAAAAAAAAAATATTATTCACCACACTAAGCCATATTTTTCTCCAATCAAAATTTATTGTTGATCTTGGTACATGATCCCATGCTCTTTTTTACATAGGGGAATGCATCTGCCATGTTAACCCTTTGGGGGTTTCGGACGTACTAGTACGTCTTACGACCCCGAGTTTTTGACGTACTGGTAAGCCTAAATTCTACCGCCCTCAAATCTAGTGAGAGAAAGCTGGTAGGCCTACATATGAAAGAATGGGTCTATGTGGTCAGTGTGCGCAGTATAAAAAAAATCCTGCAGCACACAGTGAGTAATGAGAGAAAAAAAAAAACTTTGACTGTGTTTTTGGATTAAAACAGCAACTTTGCACTGTATTTTCATATGGTATTTATTGTTGTATTCTAATTTTCTTGGTCTCATTTTATAGAATGGAAGACATATTACAGAAATTGAGATGATTTGGCTGGTTTTACAATGAAAAGTACCTTGAAATTGAGCTCAAAGTAGCAGAAATGTTCGATGTGACTAATGAACAGAGAACTTGTTATTTTTGTGCTAGGAATGTCTTTCTTGTTTATTCTGGACCCTATTCGGAAATTGGCATCTTTTGAAATTTGTGTGAAATTGGCAAAATTGCTAAATTCTGACCACTTTATTGGATAGTTGAAATTGGTAAATGGGTGGTTTCTTGTACTCATTCGATAGAAAAAATGAAGTTCTAGCAAAATAGTTATGATTTTTGTTGACTAGTACGCTGGAATTGGCCAAAAATAAGGCACAAAGTGGGCAAAATTGCCGATGCGTAAACATCGTCGAGACTGCTAACTTCGCGAGAGCATAATTCCATAAGTTTTCCATCAAATTTCATACTTTTGATGTCATTGTGATCGGGAAAAGATTCTCTATCTTTTCATTAGAAAAAATAATTTTTTTTTTTTTTAAATTTGGCCGACCCTGAGAACAAGTCTCTGAGAGGACCTGCCGACCCCCAAAGGGTTAAATTTGTGCCAAAACTGGCACCCCATTGTGTGTATTGTCCATTCCTGCCACTGGTTTATGCAACACACTGCATATGTAGTGGTACTTAAATGTTTTCATAACTCCTCAACCCAATGGCTGTATTAAAGATGTATTTGCAAGATTTTCAGGGACAGGTATATTCTCACTTTAGGAATAAAATGAATGATTGAACCACTCAGTGAGGAAGGCCTTTTCTAATTCAGCATTGATTATATTGTTTAGTTCATTTGAAAATGGATTTGAGATGAAGGTAGTTATTTTTTTAAGACACTGTTGTCTCTTACTGAGGCAGAGTGACCCATAAAAGAAGAAACACTTTCACCATCATTCATTCTTATCACTGTCTTGCCAGAGGCATGAAGATACTACAGTTCTGATGCCCCTCCTACCCCTCCTTCAGAATGTAGGCACTGTACTTCTTACCTCCAGGACTTGAGTCTGGTTAATTGGTTTCCATGAGTCCCTTCATAAGTGTTACTTTGTTCAAACTTCAACAATTTGTCAAGTCTCATAAACCATTAGTCTACACTCATTCCTATCTAACATGCTCACTCTTGCTTGCTGGATGTCCAAGTCCCTTGTACACAAAACTTCCTTTACCCCCCCTCCCTCCAACCTTTTTTTGGGTGACCCCTACCCTGCCTTTCTGCCACTACAGATATATCTTTCTTTCTTTCAACACACCGGCCGTATCCCACCAAGGCAGGGTGGCCCAAAAAGAAAAACGAAAGTTTCTCGTAAATTTAGTAATTTATACGGGAGAAGGGGTTACTAGCCCCTTCCTCCCGGCATTTTAGTCGCCTCTTACAATATGCATGACTTACGGAGGAAGAATTCTGTTCCACTTTCCCATGGAGATAAGAGGAAATAAACAAGAACAAGAACTAGAAAGAAAATAGAAGAATACCTAGAGGGGTATGTATATATATGCTTGTACATGTATGTGTAGTGTGACCTAAGTGCAAGTAGAAGTAACAAGACATACCTAAAATCTTGCATGTTTATGAGACAGACAAAAGACACCAGCAATCCTTTCTTTTCTTTCTTTCAACACACCGGCCATATCCCACCGAGGCAGGGTGGCCCAAAAGGAAAAACAAAAGTTTCTCCTTTTACATTTAGTAATATATACAGGAGAAGGGGTTACTAGCCCCTTGCTCCTGGCATTTTAGTCGCCTCTTACAACACGCATGGCTTACGGAGGAAGAATTCTGTTCCACTTCCCTATGGAGGCAAGAGGAAATAAACAAGAACAATAACTAGAAAGGAAATAGAAGAAAACCCAGAGGGGTGAGTATATATATGCTTGTACATGTATGTGTAGTGACCTAAGTGTAAGTAGAAGTAGCAAGACGTACCTGAAATCTTGCATGTGTATGAGACAGAAAAAAAAGACACCAGCAATCCTACCATCATGTAAAACAATTACAGGTTTTCATTGTACACTCACTTGGCAGGACGGTAGTACCTCCCTGGGCGGTTGCTGTTTACCAACCTACTACCTAGGACTACAGATATATATGCCCTCCAAATCATCCTGTTTTACTCCATCTTCTTTAAATGTCCAAACCACCTCAACAACCTCCCAGTCCTCTGGATTATACTGTCATTAACCTCTGCACCTCTTAATCTCCAGGCTACGGATTCTCTGCACAACATTTACACCACATGTTGCCCTCAGACACAACATCACTGCCTCCAACCTCCTCCTCACTGCAACATTCACACCCACATAAGAGTGTTAGTACCACTATCCTCTGATACATTACCCTTTTTGCCTCCATATTCCTTTCTCTCTGCAGATGCCTCAGTATACCACCCACCTTTTCTCTCTCATCGGTTTTATAGTTCACTTCATTTTTCATAGACTCATCTGCTGACAAGTCCACTCCCAAATATCTGAACATATATACTTTCTCCATACTCCTTCCTTCCAGTTTGATACCAGTCTTCCATTGTGGAAATCATTAGTTACCCTTATCACCTTGGTCTTTCCTATGTTCACTGTAAATTTTGTTCTTTTACATACCCTCCCAAATTCATCCACCAACTTTTGTAACTTATCTTCAGAATCTCCCAAAAGCACAGTGTCGTCTGCAAAAATCAGCTATGGCAACTCCCACTTTGTATTATATTCCAAATGTTTTAATCCGTATTAGATTCCACATATTTTAAACCCATATGTCTCCTCAAATTCTTTCTCCGAAAGCCATGGGTATTATAAGAAGCAACTAAAATGCCAGGAGCAAGGGGCTAGTAATCCCTTCTCCTGTATATATTACTAAATTTAAAAAGAAACTTTTGTTTTTCTTTTTGGGTCACCCTGCCTTGGTGTAATATGGCCGGTTTGTTGAAGACCTCCCCTCATCACCCTAGCATTCACTTCTTTTACAACCCCATCTGTAAATATGTTAAACAACTATGGTGACATCATGCAACCCTGTTCAAGGCCTACTTTTACTGGTAAACACTCCCCCTCTCTTCTACATACCCTAACCTAAGCCTCACTATCCTCATAAAAACTCTTAATTGCTGCCAGTAACCTACCACCAATTCCATGCACTAGCAACATCTGCCACACTGCTCCCCAATCTGCCCTATCATGTGCCTTTTCAAAATCCATGAATGTAACAGAAAGTTCCTTACCTTTATTTAAATATTTTTCACTTACATGCTTCAATGTAAACATGTGGTCTACGCACCCCCTACCCTTCCTTAAACCTCCTTGTTCATCTGCAGTCCTGCTCTCCATCTTACCGTTAATTCTTTCATTACTACTCTACCATACACTTTACCTGGTATACTCAGTGGGCCTTTTTTTTTTTTTTTCAACAAACCGGCCGTATCCCACCAAGGCAGGGTGGCCCAAAAAGAAAAACGAAAGTTTCTCTTTTTAAATTTAGTAATTTATACAGAAGGGCTTACTAGGCCCTTGGTCCCGGCATTTTAGTCACTTCTTACAACACGCATGGCTTACGGAGGAAGAATTCTGTTCCACTTCCCCATGGAGATAAATGGTAATAAACAAGAACAAGAACTAGAAGGAAAATAGAAGAAAACCCAGAGGGGTGTGTATATATATGCTTGTACATGTATGTGTAGTGTGACCTAAGTAGAAGTAGCAAGACCTACCTGAAATTTTGCATGTTTAAGAGACAGAAAAAAGACACCAGCAATCCTACCATCATGTAAAACAATTGCAGGATTCCGTTTTACACTCACTTGGCAGGACGGTAGTACCTCCCTGGGCGGTTGCTGTCTACCAACCTACTACCTACACTCAGTGGGCTTCTTCCTATGTAATTTTTACAATCTTTTGTTCCCCTTTCCTTTACACAAAGGAACTATGCATGCTCTCTGCTATTCCTTAGGTACCTTCCTCTCATACAAAAGTACCAACCACTCCAAAACTATGTCCCCACCTGCTTTTATCATGTCTTGATACAATCAATCCCAGCTGCTTTACCATCTGTTATTTTACCCACTGCCTCATGCACCTCCCCACTCTCCCAGATTTGCAAATTTGAGACAAGCCACTCAAGTAATTTCTAGGTATGTATTAATATGTATGTCTCTTCTCTACTCCTGTGAGTATATATTTAGGACTTTGAGGCATTCCCAGTAATGTAAATGCTTTATTGGTTCTATGTGGGCCATAAATGAGAAAGCACATGCAATTTTAAAAGTTTTGCCATTGGTACTATTTTCCCCATTTTGAAAATTCTCATCATCCACCTTGTCATCTTTATGGCTGTTATGACATTTTTCATATTTTGTTTTTTGAGGGAACAGTCAGCTGCCATAAATACTCCCAGGTCTTTCCCATGTCTCTGTCATTCTATTTTATGATTCTCTTGGGTTTTGTATACAGTGTCCCCTTTGAGTGCTCCATTCTTTCCATATTTTAAGTATTATGATACAAATCTTTCTACACTTCCTCTTCCTTGTGTCTTACATTCATTATATTTTATTTTTTCTATGCTTCATTTTTTATCCTTTCCCATTGTTATTTATAACTTCCTCTTTTGGTATTAATTACCAGCTTCAACTCTATTATTAGTATTAACCCTTTGAGGGTTGGTCCCTTAGTACTATGGCATTGAAGCCTAGGCTGGTCCCGTAGTTTTATGCCATGAACTCAGCTCACTCAGATAAGCTGTGAGTGGTAAATTTGGACCTAGATATGAGAGAATGGGTCTGTATGGTAAGTATGCACCATATAAAAAAATTCCTGCAGCAAGCAGTGTATAATGAGGAAAAAAAGACTGCGACTGTGTTTGTGGTTTAAAACAGCAACTTTGCAGTGTATTTTCATATGGTTTTTATTGTTGTATTCTTGGTTCTTGGTGTCATATGATAGAATGGAAGATATATTACAGAAATACAGATGATTTTGATTGGTTTCAAAAGTGGAAATGTTCGATATTCCAGAATACACAAATTATATCACTTGTTCAATACACATACAGCTTGTCAGTGTAATAATGTGTTCACAAATGCATTGGCATTATTTATGCAATTTTTATAATAATGCAGTAGTCTGCATAAAAGTAAATCTTTTATTTTTTTGTGTGAATAAAAATTCAAATTGGAAAGCAAGTGTAATATAGGAGAGGCCTGAGAACATGACTAACAAACAGAGGAAATGTTTTAGTGCCAGGAATGTCTACAGTATTTATTCTTGACCCTATTTTGAAATTGACAGTTTTTGAATTTTGTGTGAAATTGACCAATTACCGATTTCTGATCACTTCATTGGGTAGCTGAATTAAGTAAATGGGTTGTTTTCTTTTACTCATTCAATAGAATAGAAGGAATACTTGTGAAATAGCTATGAGTTTGGTCGACTGGAATACTGGAATTGGCTGAAAATAGGGCTCAGATTGGATGAAATTGCCGATGCATAAATATTTCCCAGACTGCTGACTTTGTGAGAGAGTAATTGCATAAGTTTTTCATTAAATTTCATACTTTTGGTTTCATTACCTTCGGAAAAACATTCTCTTATCATTTTATAAGAATTTTTTTTTTTAATTCTTCATCCCTGAGAGCAGGTTTCAGATCAAGGGTTTCGACCCTTATGTGGCTAATTACCAGCTTCAGCTCTTTATTATTAGTATCAGTTACAAGCTTCAAATCTTCATTATCAGTACAGCCTCTCCTCACTTAGCGACGTACTCGTTTACCGACAACTCAGACTTAGGACGAGCTCTCTGACCAGTATGCATACCTAAATAATGTATATTAGAGCTGATTTCCTCTATTCTCTTTATCACAATATACAGTACACTACTATATAAATATTTAAAAATATACCAGAAATGTGATAAATGGTGCAAAGGTGACATTAAAACAATATCAAAGATGGTTGACACAAACCCATAACCATGATAGTATGCTCCTCACTTAACGACAAATTCATTTACTGACGTGGTCTTAGGAACGGAACTCCATCGTTAAGTGAGGAGAGGCTGTATTACTTACCAGCTTCAACTCTTCATTATCAGTATTACTAACCAGCTTCAACTCTTCATTATCAGTATTACTAACCAGCTTCAACTCTTCATTATCAGTATTACTAACCAGCTTCAACTCTTCATTATCAGTATTACTAACCAGCTTCAACTCTTCATTATCAGTATTACCAACCAGCTTCAACTCTTCATTATCAGTATTACTAACCAGCTTCAACTCTTCATTATCAGTATTACTAACCAGCTTCAACTCTTCATTATCAGTATTACTAACCAGCTTCAACTCTTCATTATCAGTATTACCAACCAGCTTCAACTCTTCATTATCAGTATTACTAACCAGCTTCAACTCTTCATTATCAGTACAGTGGACCCTCGCCCAACGATATTAATCCATTTCTGAGAGCTCAACGTTAGGCGAAATTATCGTTAGCCGAATTAATTTTCCCCATAAGAAATAATGGAAATCAAATTGATCCGTTCCTGACACCCCAAAATATGAAAAAAAAAATTTTACCACATGAAATATTAATTTTAATACACACAAACTGAAGAAGACATGCACAGTTACATGACACTTACCTTTATTGAAGATCTGGTGATGATTGATGGGATGGGAGGAGGGGAGAGTGTGGATGGTGTTAATGTTTAGAAGGGGAATCCCCTTCCATTAGGACTTGAGGTGTCAAGTCCTTTTCCAGGGTTACTTCCCTTCTTCTTTTAATGCCACTAGGACCAGCTTCAGAGTCACTGGACCTCTGTCGCACAACTTATCTGTCCATAGAGGCCTGTACCTCCCGTTCCTTTATGACATTTCAAAAGTGTTTCACAACATTGTCAGTGTAATAGTCACCAGCACGGCTTGCAATAGCTGTGTGAGGGTGATTTTCATCAAAAAAGGTTTGTACTTTAAGCCACATTGCACACATTTCCTTAATCTTTGAAGTAGGCAACTTCCTCAATTTCTCTATCCCCTCCTCTGGAGCAGTTTCCTCAGGTCTGGCCTCTTGCTGTTGAAAATGATCTACCAGCTCATCAGTGGTTAGTTCATCATTGTCCTCCTCCACCAACTCTTCCACATCCTCCCCACTAACCTCCAACCCCAAGGACTTCCCCAATGCCACAATTGATTCCACAACTGGCATAGGCTTCTCAGGGTTAGCCTCAAATCCTTCAAAATCTCTTTTGTCTACACATTCTGGCCACAGTTTCTTCCAAGCAGAGTTCAAGGTCCTCTTAGTCACTTCCTCCCAAGCCTTACCTATAATGTTTACACAATTGAGAATGCTACAGTGATCTCTCCAAAACTCTCTTAGTCAATTGAGTTTCTGAGGTCACTACAAAGCACTTCAAACATAGCTTTTGTGTAGAGTTTTTTGAAGTTTGCAATGACCTGCTGGTCCATGGGCTGCAGGAGAGGAGTGGTATTAGAAGGCAAAAACTTGACCTTAATGAAGCTCATTTCTGCAGAAAGTCACTCTGCCATGTCTGAAGGATAACCAGGAGCATTGTCTAATACCAGGAGGCACTTAAGGTCCAATTTATTTTCCAGGAGGTAATTTTTCAGTGGGGGCAAATGCATGGTGTAACCAGTCATAAAAAAAGTCCCTAGTGACCCATGCCTTACTGTTTGCCCTCCACAGCACACACAAATTAGCCTTGAGGACATTGTTTTTCCTGAACACTCTGGGAGTTTCAGAGTGATTCACCAATAAAGGCTTCACTTTGCAATCACCACTAGCATTAGCACACATCAACAGAGTAAGCCTGTCTTTCATAGGCTTATGTCCTGGGAGTGCCTTTTCCTCCTGAGTAATGTAGGTCCTGCTTGGCATTTTCTTCCAAAACAGGCCTGTTTTGTCACAATTAAACACTTGTTCAGGTTTCAGTCCTTCACTGTCTATGTACTCCTTGAATTCCTGCATATATTTTTCAGCTGCTTTGTGGTCCGAGCTGGCAGTCTCACCATGCCTTATCACACTATGTATGCCACTACGATTCTTAAATCTCTCAAACCAACCTTTGCTGGCCTTAAATTCACTCACATCACCATTAGTTGCAGGCATTTTTCTAATTAAATCGTCATGCAACTTCCTAGCCTTTTCACATATGATCGCTAGAGAGATGCTATCTCCTGCTATCTGTTTTTCGTTTATCCACACCAATAACAGTCTCTCAACACCTTCTATCACTTGTGATCTCTGTTTCGAAAACAAAGTTGCACCTTTGGCAAGAACAGCTTCCTTGATTGCCGTTTTCTTGGCCACAATAGTAGTGATGGTTGATTGGGGTTTTGTGTACAACCTGGCCAGCTCGAAGACACGCACTCCACTTTCATACTTAGCAATGATCTCTTTCTTCATATCCATAGTAATTCTCACCGTTTTTTCTGTAGGGTTGGCACTAGAAGCTTTCTTGGGGCCCATGGTGACTTATTTTGCAGGTGCATCACTAAAAAGGCTGTGATAATATGAAATGTTCCGATTGTATGCTTGGATGCGACCGCTGTGGCTGGCTTGTAAACACTGGCACCCACGGAACAAGTGAGGCGGGCTCAGGCCGCACATGGACGAGTCTCGAACAAATAGCGTTGAGTGAGTTTTTTAGTGCTAGCCGAGGCAAAATTTTGGCGTTAAAGTGTATCACTAGGTGGATTTAACGTTATGTGATGCCATTGTTAGGCGAGGGTCCACTGTATTACTTACAAGCTTTAACTCCTCATTATCAGTATTAAGAACATAAGAACATAAGAAAGAAGGAACACTGCAACAGGCCTACTGACCCATGCGGAGCAGGTCCATGTCCCTCCCCGGATTAGACCAATGACCCCCCATCCTCCCCGTATTAGCCCTATGACCCACCCAGTCTGGTCATCTCCACTCAAGGATGGAGCACTGCACCAGACCCAGCAGCAGAAGCTAGTCAGGTCCAACTCACACCCACTCATGTATTTATCTAACCTATTTTTAAAACTACACAATGTTTTAGCCTGAATAACTGTACTCGGGAGTTTGTTCCACTCATCCATAACTCTATTACCAAACCAGTGCTTTCCTATATCCTTCCTGAATCTGAATTTTTCCAACTTGAAACCATTGCTGCGAGTCCTGTCTTGGCTGGAAATTTTCAGTACGCTATTTACATCCCCTTTATTTATTCCTGTTTTCCATTTATACACCTCGATCATATCCCCCTAATGCTATGCCTTTTGAGAGAGTGCATATTCAGGGCCCTCAGTCTATCCTCATAGGGAAGATTTCTGAGACATGGGATCATCTTTGTCATCCTCCTCTGTATGTTTTCCAGAGCATTTATATCCATTCTGTAATACGGTGACCAGAACTGAGCAGCATAGTCTAAATGAGGCCTAACCAAGGATATATAGAGTTGAAGAACAACCTGAGGACTTCTATTATTTATACTTCTAGATATGAAGCCAAGAATTCTGTTAGCTTTATTGTGAACACTAATGCACTGTTGTCTTGGTTTTAGATTACTGCTAACCAGAACTCCTAAATCCTTTTCGCAATCAGTAGTATTAAGATCTACATGATTTAATTTATATGTGGCATGGTTATTTACCTGTCCAACATTTAGAACTTTGCATTTGTCAATATTAAACTGCATCTGCCACTTCTCCGACCATTGCATCAGTCTATTCAAATCATCCTGGAGTGCTCTAGTGTCCTCATTAGAATAAATTGGATGGCCTATTTTGGCATCATCAGCAAATTTGCTTATGTCGCTATTTATTCCCTCATCTATGTCGTTTATGTAAATTGTGAACAGCAACGGGCCCAACACTGACCCCTGAGGAACACCGCTTGTGACGTGCCCCCATTCTGATTTCTCCCCATTTATGCAGAGTTTCTGCTGCCTATTTGTCAGCCATGCCTCTACCCAGGAAAAAAATTTCTCCTATTCAGTGTGCCTTAAGTTTCCTCAATAGCCTCTGGTGTGGAACTCTATCAAAAGCCTTACTGAAGTCCATATACACAATATCATATTCATTTTGGTGTGTTGCATGAATTTAAATTATTTTTTTTTTTGTATTTTTACAGGAAAATTCAGGTAATGAACCAAAGAAGTGGAAAGCTGCCTAAAACAGCCAGCATCTCTGAATTCGACAGTGGTCTGGAAGGTATTCCCAAGATTCGGAAGAAGAAAATTAAAGAAAGGAGATGATATATGTATATAGAATTTTCCAAGCAGGTACCAAGGTATTAGGCAGCAGTGAGAGTAGCTGTTTATATTATTCCCCATCTTTTTTCTCCACTACACTTTGAAAAAGTGAGGAGGTTTGAGTGTGAGATATATTACCTTATCTATTTAACCATTATTACCTTATCTATTTAACCTAATCTATTTAACTATCTTTTTTTTTTATATATAATTTGACAAATCCTTAATATCAGCAGGTTTAATTATGTGTATTTTTTTCAACACCCTGGCCATCTCCCACAAAGGCAGGGTTACCAGAAACAGAAGAAACAAAAGCTTTTCTTCTTTTTACATTTAGTAATTTATACAGAAGTGGTTACTAGCACCTTGCTTCTGGCATTTTAGTCACCTCTTATGACATGCATCGCTTATGGAGGAAGAATTCTTCTCCACTTTCCTATGGATATAAATATATAGATGGATAGATATATGTATATATTTATATTTTTATATATTTATACTTTTATATATATATACACAGTAGGGATCCCCATATTCACAGGTGATACTTTACAAGAATTAACGTGGATATCCGAAACCATGGATAGTGGCGAACTC
The DNA here is from genome assembly GCF_038502225.1 of Cherax quadricarinatus. NCBI lineage: Eukaryota > Metazoa > Arthropoda > Malacostraca > Decapoda > Parastacidae > Cherax > Cherax quadricarinatus. The sequence goes on from NC_091304.1 coordinate 51,201,993, forward strand.
TACATACAAGTTTTTTAGTTTACATACATACCTATGATAGTTTAATTGATAAATTGTGTGCAATAAGTTGAGAATCAACACTTTTTAACTGATGGGAAGCACTTTGTGGCTTCTCTTGGGCTTTGAAGAACTGTCATCACTACTTTTGTGCTTTGTTATCATTATTAAGCAAAATTAAGGCTGATTTTCGGGTCATGGTGAACCCTGAATAACTGAAACCACGGAAACCGAACCTGTGGATATGGGGGTCCTACTGTATATATTCTTATTCTTTCAACAAAATGGCCATATCTCACCAAAGCAGGAAGGCCCAATAAAGAAAAATCATCATTATTTAGGAATGTACTATTAGAATATAATTTTCATTATGAATGCCATACCATATTTTCCTTTATACATTATTTTCTTCATATTGCATTTGTAAGTACTGATCATAAATTTATTAATCATTTCATATACTGTGTTCTTTAGCAGAAATTGGGAACAAATAAACATTGTAAATAAAACAGCAAATCTAATTTACAGTGTACATCATACAAGGAATTTCAGGATATGAAGTCACTGGTGACAGTTACCTTAATAATCATAGTGTAAAAATGTATTCAGCAGTAAATTCACTTCTTTCTTTCTTTCAACACACCAGCCGTATCCCACCGAGGTGGGGTGGCCCAAAAGGAAAAACGAAAATTTCTCCATTTACATTTAGTAATATATACAGAGGGCTGAGGAAGGGTTGTTGAGGTGGTTCGGACATGTAGAGAGAATGGAGCGAAACAGAATGACTTCAAGAGTGTATCAGTCTGTAGTGGAAGGAAGGCGGGGTAGGGGTCGGCCTAGGAAGGGTTGGAGGGAGGGGGTAAAGGAGGTTTTGTGTGCGAGGGGCTTGGACTTCCAGCAGGCATGCGTGAGCGTGTTTGATAGGAGTGAATGGAGACAAATGGTTTTTAATACTTGACGTGCTGTTGGAGTGTGAGCAAAGTAACATTTATGAAGGGATTCAGGGAAACCGGCAGGCCGGACTTGAGTCCTGGAGATGGGAAGTACAGTGCCTGCACTCTGAAGGAGGGGTGTTAATGTTGCAGTTTAAAAACTGTAGTGTAAAGCACCCTTCTGGCAAGACAGTGATGGAGCGAATGATGGTGAAAGTTTTTCTTTTTCGGGCCACCCTGCCTTGGTGGGAATCGGCCAGTGTGATAATAAAAAAAAAAATACAGGAGAAGGGGTTACTAGCCCCTTGCTCCTGGCATTTTAGTTGCCTCTTACAACACACATGGCTTACGGAGAAAGAATTCTGTTCCACTTTCCCATGGAGATAAGAGGAAATAAACAAGAACAAGAACTAGAAAGAAAATAGAAGAAAACCCAGAGGGTTGTGTATATATATGCTTGTACATGTATGTGTAGTGTGACCTAAGTGTAAGTAGAAGTAGCAAGACGTACCTGAAACCTTGCATGTTCATGAGACAGAATAATGGACACCAGCAATCCTACCATCATGTAAAACAATTGCAGGCTTTCGTTTTACACTCACTTGGCAGGATGGTAGTACCTCTCCGGGTGGTTGCTGTCTACCAACCTACTACCTAGAAGTAAATTTACTTATAATTAGTAAATCAGAATGCTTGCCTTGGTATTGGGAAAAGGATATAGTTGTTTAATTCAGAAGAATTGTGATGCTCTGTAATTGGCTTAGCATACAGTCTGGCCATGAACCCCTGACTGCTTCTTGACAAAAACCCTTGTATACTTGGTAATATGATGGTAGAATACACCAACAGTAGGTAAAATATAGTATGTGAGTTATGGCATTTTAAGGAAGACATTTTCCACTGGGGAGTTTATCAGTTTGTGAATTTGTATAGTCCTCGATGGACAAAACTTGATAAAGTGCCAAACTTGCAAATTGTGTGTTATTTATGTCCTTTATGCTCATGTTGGAAGTGAGGGGAAGGCAGGGCAACCACATACAGCCAGTGGCATTCGGAAAAACCACCATGACTCTGTGTTGCCCCTTGTCTACCCATGTTTTGAAACCAGTTTACTTTTATCCACATTGCTCACTTTTTTTTTTTTCAATATTTGGGACATAATTGCAATTTTTAGGTATAGTACAGGCATTAGTAAACTTTCTCAGCACAAATGAGGTCAAATGTAGTGCAATTTGGAAAGAATCTTTGCTTTGCTCTTTGACCTCTCACCTTGAATCATATCTGCTTCTTGACAATTTTTTTTTTATAGTGATTACTGCAGTTTGGAGGGATATGTTGTGTATCTTTATACGTATATGCTTCTAAACTGTTGTGTTCTGAGCACCTCTGCAAAAGCAGTGATTATGTGTGAGTGTGGTGAAAATGTTGAATGATGATGAAAGTATTTTCTTTTTGGGGATTTTCTTTCTTTTTGGGTCACCCTGCCTCGGTGGGAGACGGCCAACTTGTTGAAAAAAAAAAAATTACTGCCTTCTATGTTCTGACAATTTTTCTAAACATCATTCATGTTTAGTATGTCAGATATTGCCATATTGCCAGCAGGTATTGTAGAAAGATGCTTGGTGCAGCAGAAACCCTTATTATCAAGTCATACAAGGAGTGAAAGAAGTAGAAAAGATATGAATTAAGTCAGGTATTATCTCTGGTGATCTGAATTGGTGTTGTCACCTAAAAATTTCCTGCGCACCAAATTTCTTACTACTGTTGTTCATGTTGGATTTGGAGGCATTTCTTAGTTTCATACATCTAGTGTCTAGGTTTCTGTAAGATGCTCTTATGGTAACAACTGAAATCTTGACAAAGAATCTTGCTTGCCTCAGTGGTTATTTCATAGCTTGTCCTGCTTTGTACAAAGCACATGACCTGTGCATTCAGTAACATTACAAACAGTGAAAGCTAGTAGTCTACAGGTCTTAGTAATGTTTTCGGCAGACTGCTATGTCATCAAGATGACACAGCTGCATTTGAGCTTTTTCCTTGTTTCTATTGATTCTGATGCTTTCAGTCAAGAATGTCTAGGAAATTTTGAGATGGTAAGGAGAGTCAGTGATAATTTTGAACTCTTCAAAAAATGGGGAATGCAAATCTTAGGTGATCGTTTCTTTAATACTCTTTCCTTGAGTGTTACAATTAGAAGAGTAATAATTGAGATACATGTGTAAGGAGTTTGTAGTTATCATTGAGATTTAAAGACAGACTTGAGCGATAAACCCACTTTGTATTCTGTTCATGCTGGACAAGTATCTAGCAACTTCCTTAGATATTGCTCATTAAAGATGACTACAGAAACTTGCTTCTAAGATTCACAGGAATCTATAATATGTAACATACATCATACAGAAATGTGCAATCACAGGTTACTTCTTGTAAGTACTTGAGGATTTCTAGCCAACAGTTTCTTGAAGAAAAGTTTGAAAATATCATGGATTCTTTTTGTCACTTTAAAAGCAGAGCCAAGATGATTACTGAAAATGAAGACCCCAGTTGTAGATGTATCATCCTTTGACATGCCAGACTGCCTAAAACTTTGAGACTTTTAAAAATTTATGATTCAGTTTAAATAGGCAAGACCTCAAGCAACCTGAACACATTGGTTAAGAAACAAGTATCCTTGGAGAACCAACAATACTACTCGCATCATGGAACAGGTGGGGCTCGAACCCATACCAATTGAGTCCTGGTGCACTGCTCTGTGAGTTTTAGGACTTGCCTGCCATGGGTTCAAGCTCCACCTATTCTGTGATTTGTTTGCAATTATGTTATTATGATTCATGAACACTAACCTTACTTGCATAGCAACTTAATTCCTGCAGTTTCATATGAAGCCTTTGGCTGGAACAGTCATAATCATTTACAAACCAGATAAACCTAGCAGCAAGAGCAACAGCAGCAATTCAAGATCAAAGAGCAGAGCAATCTTTCTAATTTTTTTCTTCTTTGTGAAATGTATTTGTCTCGTTTTTTTATGTAGACATAGTTTATAGATCAAAACATCTGTAAATTAGAAAGTACTGAATACAGTGCTTTATCTTATTTCATATTAAGAGAAAATTTGTATTAAATATAAGTATTTAAATGTCATCAAGCATTTATATATACTATTAGAAATGTTTTTCAAGTGTTCCAAATTTACTAATTACTGTATATTTTTATCTGTATTAAAGATATTAATTTTACAGCATCTTTTTATTATATTGATGAAATTTGTTGAGGACCCTATGATTATGATGTGTCACATAAGTGACACTGGCCTCAGTGATGTGGATCTACATGATAGACAAAGGTCTACCCTCAAATGGTTCAGAATATCCCAGGTGAGTGATCCCCCCTCCCCCCATCACCATCATCGTCATCATGGGTGTTAACGTGTAAGATTTACAGATGAATCTAGGTTTTCCTATATTTTTTTTTATTATTGTCCAGTTATCTTTTCATAGTTATATTTATTCTTGTTTCTCCATATTCTGGTAAGAGGTTGCTTTTAATTCACCAATTCAGAGATGTCATGACTACCTCTATGCCTAGTTTAAAAATTAATGCTGAATAGTTTGAACAGTTGTGAAATATCTTCTTAATAAAACTAAATTTTCCATACAAGTGGTCACACAAACACTCAAACGCAATTAAACAAATTGTCAGAAATTCATTTCCTCCACATAAACTTATTGCAGCAAGTTCTGTTTGCTATTGCCACTTGTGTATACACCATTTTCTCTTACTTTTCCTATCAGCTCACTGATATAGTGTCTTTACTCGTTATTCATTTACTTGTTGTGAACATGACCACATCATCATAGCATTCTCTTCAGTCTGAGTGGCACATTTATTTACTCAACAGGGTTAAAAAGTTTAATGTATATTTTTTTGGAGGATTATTTTTATTCTAAGTCCTGTTTATGATAAATGAGTTTAAATTTATACAATCAGAATTTTAGCAGCATTGCTAATGAATCATTGAACCATTAAATTGAAGATATTAACCCTGTCGTTATGACCCATGTAGATCTATGTTATTGATGCCAATATCTGTTATGTAGATCTATACAAATTCTAGTGGCTTCAAATTGGACAAGAGAGGCTTGGTAGGACTCAACCATGAGAGGCCTGTGCATGCAACATGTGTGCAATGGAGACATGATAATCTCTGGGCTTGGGTCATACAGTGTGTGCATGAATATGCACTGATTCCATTCTGTGCAGAAAACAAAAATATCCCCCAGAAGTAGAAATGCATTTTTTCATGGTTATTACATTATGTATTCTGTTGCATGCATCTCCCTGGAGGGGACATCCAGGGAAACAGAAGCTGTTAGAGTTCAAGATAAACAAAATGGATTATTCACCATTTATTGACATTGAAAAAATAACTTCATTATCACAAGAAAATAAAGAAGTACTCTTCTGAACTTCCAGCTACTGAATAAACATGTAACACACAATGGGCTGCTTACAAACCAAATGCATCACTCATTTGTTATTTGTGAGAATTGACTTACAAACGACCAATAATGGGGTGGTGTACCTAACATCTCTTCAACAGATTTCCTTAGCACAAGCTTTTGACTGCAATCCATTTTAAGAAAATACTGAATACAAACACACCTTTTGCAAATGGCAATTTTATTATGATAATCAAGCATTAACAATATCAGCAAAAAATCACAGTATATTTGAAAAGACTTCACTTATCCAAAACTCGGTGAAATGAAAGCCCCAATTTAACATAGAAATTCACTGGCTTCTACCCTTGTCCCTTCAATTAACACATTTTCTGTTTTTGTTTCTGTAGCTGCTGCAAACGACGTGTGCTGCAATTTCCCCATGTGTCCACACCTGAACTGGAAATTTTGTTTCCAAGTGAGGAATTAGTTGATAGTATACGGGATGCCTTGGCTATTTTTGTATAACTAACACTAATTTTAGAATAAGGTTTGTGAAAAACTTTAGTCATCATCTGTGTGTGGTTGATTGTGATAAGGAGGAAAGTGATGTAATTTTTTTTTTTAACCATATCAGTTGTCTTCTACCAAGGTTAGTTGATCCAAAATAGTTAACACATTCAGCACCATTCATTCAGTAGCTGTCTTGCCGGAAGCGAACAGATATTCTAACTGAAATAACCCTCTGAACTGTAATATCCCCACCCCTCCTTAAAGACTCAAATCCAGCTAACCAGTTTACCCTGAATCCCTTAAAAAAAATGTTAACGATACAGGAAGTAAAGTACAGTAGACCGTCATTTAACACGAGTTATTTGGTACGTTTTGGTTATAGCGTGATTGAAGAAGAATTGCAGCACAATTTTATACAACACTTCACAAAATCAACTTAACACGGTTCAGTCTGTGGGAAGGGAAAAAATTTTGAGCGTGCGGTTGCCATCCCCCGCCACCCTCCCAGCCTGGTTCATACGTGTGTTGGACAAACCTCTGCTAGGAGCTCGCTGTGTTTGTTTAGATACGTATTTTAATTGCCATATCTTAAATCCGCCAAGCAGTCATGGCACCCAATAGGCATAAAAGTGTTGCTGAAAGTGGCAAGAAAAGGTTTAAGCATTTAAGTCTAGGAGTTATGAAGAAAAGCGAGATACAGTGGACCCTCAGTTAATGATATTAATCTGTTCCAGAGAGCTTGTCCTTTACCAATTTTATTGTTATCTGATTTAATTTTCCCCATGAGAAATAATGGAAATCCAATTAATCTGTTCCTGCTGTCAGGAGGCATGACAGACTAGTACCTCAATATGACGCTATTATCAACTCTTCGGCTTATTTATCTATCACAATTCATCTAATGTGACATAATAAACAATATTAAGAACATAGAAACATCATATACTCTAGAATGAATAAAATATGTCATAATGTATGTGAGGAGTAAGTGGTGGAATTGTTGTTGTTGGGTTTATAAGTTATGGCCACTGAGAGAAGCTGTACATATTAGTGGTGGAAGAGGCTTCTGCCACCACCACTATCCACAAACAATATATGTACGTAATTTATAAATAAGAAATATTTACATTTTAATTTATAAATAAGAAATACAGTGGACCCCCGAGTTTTGGCAGCATTGACTTTCGTGAAATTCGACTTTTGGCAAGTTTTTTCGGCAAAATTTGGCCTCGAGTTTCGTGATTAGACTCGTGATTCGGCGACCGTCCGGTACCCGTCTGCCCATCACCGCACACACACAGCCAGTCTCCCACGCCATTCACGCTCAGTGTGCCATTGTTTACCAACACGTGACCATCGCCCCTTGGGTTCATACATAATAATCCATTGTTTTTTGTGATTGCAACTGCTAAATAAGTCACCATGGGCCCAAGGAAAGCTAGTGCAAGCCCTTTGGTAAAGAAAGCGAAGAACACGATCCAGAAGGATTTTGAAGGGTTTGAGGCAGACCCTGACCCTGCCAACTCTCTGCCTGTTGTGGAAGGTGTTGTGGCATTGAGCAAGTCCATGGGGTTGGAGGTGAGTGATGGGGATGTGGAAGAGTTGGTGGAGGACCACAGAGAAGAGCTAATCACTGACAAACTGCAAGAGCTTCAACTGGAACAGCATCAGACCACAGCTGAGGAACTTGCTTCAGAGGAGGAGGAGGAAAAGAGAGTGAAGGAGGTGCCTTCTTCGGTGATTAAGGACATGTGTTCAAAGGGAAATGAGTTGCAAAGTTTTGTTGAAAAGTATCACCCTGACCAAGCTGAAACAAGCCATATCTGCAACATGTTCAGTGACAAAACCTTGTCCCACTTCAGGCAGATCATAAAGAAATGCCAGAAACAGACCTCTCTGGACAGATATTTTGTGCGACAGGGGTCTAGTGACTCAAGTTGTTCCCAGTGGCATTAAAAGAAGAAGGGAAGTAACCCCAGAAAAGGACTTGCTACCTGAAGTCCTAATGGAAGGAGATTCTCCTTCCAAACAATAGTGTACACCTTCCTCCTATCCCCTCCTCCCATCTTCCATCCACCCAGAAGTCTTCAGTAAAGGTAAGTGTTAATGTTATTATTTTTTATATGCATGTACTCGATTTCTGATTGTTTTTAGTATGTAAATCTTTATTTAATTTGAAAAAAATATTTTTTTTTTATTATCACACTGGCCCGAAAAAGAAAAACTTTCACCATCATTCACTCCATCACTGTCTTGCCAGAAGGGTGCTTTACACTACAGTTTTTAAACTGCAACATTAACACCCCTCCTTCAGAGTGCAGGCACTGTACTTCCCATCTCCAGGACTCAAGTCCGGCCTGCCGGTTTCCCTGAACCCCTTCATAAATGTTACTTTGCTCACACTCCAACAGCACGTCAAGTATTAAAAACCATTTGTCTCCATTCACTCCTATCAAACACGCTCACACATGCCTGCTGGAAGTCCAAGCCCCTCGCACACAAAACCTCCTTTACCCCCTCTCTCCAACCTTTCCTAGGCCGACCCCTACCCCGCTTTCCTTCCACTACAGACTGATACACTCTTGAAGTCATTCTGTTTCGCTCCATTCTCTCTACATGTCCGAACCACCTCAACAACCCTTCCTCAGCCCTCTGGACAACAGTTTTGGTAATCCCGCACCTCCTCCTAACTTCCAAACTACGAATTCTCTGCATTATATTCACATCACACATTGCCCTCAGACATGACATCTCCACTGCCTCCAGCCTTCTCCTCGCTGCAACATTCATCACCCATGCTTCACACCCATATAAGAGCGTTGGTAAAACTATACTCTCATACATTCCCTTCTTTGCCTCCAAGGACAAAGTTCTTTGTCTCCACAGACTCCTAAGTGCACCACTCACTCTTTTTCCCTCATCAATTCTATGATTCACCTCATCTTTCATAGACCCATCCGCTGACACGTCCACTCCCAAATATCTGAATACATTCACCTCCTCCATACTCTCTCCCTCCAATCTGATATTCAATCTTTCATCACCTAATCTTTTTGTTATCCTCATAACCTTACTCTTTCCTGTATTCACCTTTAATTTTCTTCTTTTGCACACCCTACCAAATTCATCCACCAATCTCTGCAACTTCTCTTCAGAATCTCCCAAGAGCACAGTGTCATCAGCAAAGAGCAGCTGTGACAACTCCCACTTTGTGTGTGATTCTTTATCTTTTAACTCCACGGCTCTTGCCAAGACCCTCGCATTTACTTCTCTTACAACCCCATCTATAAATATATTAAACAACCACGGTGACATCACACATCCTTGTCTAATGCCTACTTTTACTGGGAAAAAATTTCCCTCTTTCCTACATACTCTAACTTGAGCCTCACTATCCTTGTAAAAACTCTTCACTGCTTTCAGTAACCTACCTCCTACACCATACACTTGCATCATCTGCCACATTGCCTCCCTATCCACCCTGTCATACGCCTTTTCCAAATCCATAAATGCCACAAAGACCTCTTGAGCCTTATCTAAATACTGTTCACTTATATGTTTCACTGTAAACACCTGGTCCACACACCCCCTACCTTTCCTAAAGCCTCCTTGTTCATCTGCTATCCTATTCTCCGTCTTACTCTTAATTCTTTCAATAATAACTCTACCATACACTTTACCAGGTATACTCAGCAGACTTATCCCCCTATAATTTTTGCACTCTCTTTTATCCCCTTTGCCTTTATACAAAGGAACTATGCATGCTCTCTGTCAATCCCTAGGTACCTTACCCTCTTCCATACATTTATTAAATAATTGCACCAACCACTCCAAAACTATATCCCCACCTGCTTTTAACATTTCTATCTTTATCCCATCAATCCTGGCTGCCTTACCCCCTTTCATTTTACCTACTGCCTCACGAACTTCCCCCACACTCACAACTGGCTCTTCCTCACTCCTACAAGATGTTATTCCTCCTTGTCCTATACACGAAATCACAGCTTCCCTATCTTCATCAACATTTAACAATTCCTCAAAATATTCCCTCCATCTTCCCAATACCTCTAACTCTCCATTTAATAACTCTCCTCTCCTATTTTTAACTGACAAATCCATTTGTTCTCTAGGCTTTCTTAACTTGTTAATCTCACTCCAAAACTTTTTCTTATTTTCAACAAAATTTGTTGATAACATCTCACCCACTCTCTCATTTGCTCTCTTTTTACATTGCTTCACCACTTTCTTAACCTCTCTCTTTTTCTCCATATACTCTTCCCTCCTTGCATCACTTCTACTTTGTAAAAACTTCTCATATGCTAACTTTTTCTCCCTTACTACTCTCTTTACATCATTCCACCAATCGCTCCTCTTCCCTCCCGCACCCACTTTCTTGTAACCACAAACTTCTGCTGAACACTCTAACACTACATTTTTAAACCTACCCCATACCTCTTCGACCCCATTGCCTATGCTCTCATTAGCCCATCTATCCTCCAATAGCTGTTTATATCTTACCCTAACTGCCTCCTCTTTTAGTTTATAAACCTTCACCTCTCTCTTCCCTGATACTTCTATTCTCCTTGTATCCCATCTACCTTTTACTCTCAGTGTAGCTACAACTAGAAAGTGATCTGATATAACTGTGGCCCCTCTATAAACATGTACATCCTGAAGTCTACTCAACCGTCTTTTATCTACCAATACATAATCCAACAAACTACTGTCATTTTGCCCTACATGATATCTTGTATACTTATTTATCCTCTTTTTCTTAAAATATGTATTACCTATAACTAAACCCCTTTCTATACAAAGTTCAATCAAAGGGCTCCCATTATCATTTACACATGGCACCCCAAACTTACCTACCACACCCTCTCTAAAAGTTTCTCCTACTTTAGCATTCAGGTCCCCTACCACAATTACTCTCTCACTTGGTTCAAAGGCTCCTATACATTCACTTAACATCTCCCAAAATCTCTCTTTCTCCTCTGCATTCCTCTCTTCTCCAGGTGCATACACGCTTATTATGACCCACTTCTCGCATCCAACCTTTACTTTAATCCACATAATTCTTGAATTTACACATTCATATTCTCTTTTCTCCTTCCATAACTGATCATTCAACATTACTGCTACCCCTTCCTTTGCTCTAACTCTCTCAGATACTCCAGATTTAATCCCATTTATTTCCCCCCACTGAAACTCCCCTACCCCCTTCAGGACATCCAACTTCTTTTCATTCATAACATCAGCAATCATCTGTTTCTTGTCATCCGCACTACATCCACGCACATTTAAGCATCCCAGTTTTATGAAGTTTTTCTTCTTCTCTTTTTTAGTAAAAGTCTACAGGAGAAGGGGTTACTAGCCCATTGCTCCCGGCATTTTAGTCGCCTCATACGACACGCATGGCTTACGGAGGAAAGATTCTTTTCCACTTCCCCATGGACAATAGAAGAAATAAAGAACAACAAGAGCTATTTAGAAAAAGGAGAAAAACCTAGATGTATGTATATATATATGCATGTGCGTGTCTGTGAAGTGTGACCTAAGTGTAAGTAGGAGTAGCAAGATATCCCTGTTATCTAGCGTGTTTATGAGATAGAAAAAGAAAACAGCAATCCTACCATCATGCAAAACAGTTACAGGTTTCTGTTTCACAGTCATCTGGCAGGACGGTAGTACTTCCCTGGGTGGTTGCTGTCTACCAACCTACTACCTTGGGTGTCTGGAACGGATTAATTTTATTTCCATTATTTCTTATGGGGAAAATGGTTTCGAGTTTCGTGAATTTCGACTTTCGGCAGGCTCTCTGGAATGGATTAATCACGAAACTCGGGGGTCCACTGTATTTACATTTTAATTTATAAATAAGTTTATTCAGGTATACACAAATACAGTTACGTACGTAGATTATCATACATAGCAGCATATGTGTAAAGTAAGTTGGATAAACCAAAAAAGTCAGAGTGACTTATTTCCATTGGGGTCCTCTTATATTTACTTTTATACTTACACTTTTATATTTACACTTACCTTGGAGGAGATGGTAGTTTAATTAGTTTGATGGAGGAGATGCTGGCAGAGGTTTAGGGTGGTGGAAGATATGTAGCAGGGCAGCGTTATGTTCATTGGCCCGATACACATCCAATAACATTGGAGAGTTACTTTCGTGTTGTTTTTCTATTGCTTACTCACTTAATTTACTTGCTACACTGTTAATTCTACACTTTGTCGCTGGATGGCACTATAGCCTTTATTGATACCTGCTGCTGTAGTATCGTATATATTGTAGAATCACTGAATCACTGCAGAAGGCACATTCTCCCCTCTCTCTTCCTCTTCCACTTTGGTACTTTGCTATGAGTTTTTTCTTGAATTTTGTGTTTTTCCTTCTTTATCACAGGGCTGGCACTAGAAACTTTCTTTGGCTTATTTAGCAGTTACAAGCACTAAAAACAATGGTGTAATACAAAATACATCGCATGTACGCATGGAATCGTCCTCCCTGGCTTGTAAACAATGGCACACTGGCTGTACATGGGCTCAGGCCGCATGGACACATTCGGGATGAATGTCCTTAAGTGAGTTTTTCATCGTTAGCTGAGCCAATATTTTGACACAAAAGCGCATCGGTATCCGATTTTATCGCTATCCAATTTTATCGCTATTCAATAGCATCTTTAACCGAGGGTCCACTGTATTAGACAAGCTTTAAGAGTGGCTCACGTGTGGTGGATATAGTGAGGGCCTATGGCCTTAATGAAGCGTCAGTTCGTACAGTTAAAAAGAATGAGGTGAATATATGAGCTTGTGTAATGAATAACCCAAGATGTCATCTCATGAAAAGAATGACACGTAGATCATAAGAAGTAAATAAAACTGAAAACTTGTTGCTTGAGTGGATCGAACAAAAGACAGAGAAAGGTGCACCACTTAACTTCATCATAATTATGGAAAAGGGCTTACAGTTGTTTAAAGCAGTGTGTGATAAGGAAGGAAGACCTGAAAAAGTGTGTGTTTAGCACAGGCTGGTTCCACAACTTTAGGTTGCATAATAAATTACATAATATTAAGTTTTCTGGTGAAAGTGCTTCGGCTAATCATACAGCAGCAAGTAATTCCCTTGCTGAATTGCAGGAAATTATTTCTGAGGGAGGCTATGAGCCACATCAAGTGGTTAATGTTGACAAGACAAAGTGCTTTTTTGGAAGAAAATGTCAACATGAACTTGTATCAGTCAGCAAGAGAAAAGTTCACCAGGCTTCAAGACAGCAAAGGATCGCTTCACCTTGCTCCTTTGCGCTAATGCATCAGGAGGTTTCAAATGTAAGCCCTTGGTGATTTACCGCTCAAAGAATCCTCGTGCTTTGAAAGGTGTAGATAAAAACACCTTACCAGTAATTTGGAGGTCAAACCAGTCAGTATGGATGACAGAGGAAATATTTATTGACTGGTTTAAGCATCACTTTATTCCTGAAGTTAAGTGTTCCCTGCACAGCAAGAACCTAGCATTGAAGGCTCTCTTCATTTTTGATAATTCCCATACTCATCCACAAGCTTTGCTGGATGTGAACCCACATGTAAAAAGTTTTATTTTTGCCTCCAAATACAACATCCCTAATTCAACCACTGGATCGGGGAGTTATTAAGTCATTCAAGTGTACACAAAAAAAAAAAAAATATGAAAAATCTAGTTGCATCAATGGACTCTGACTCCAACCTGGCAGTACCAAGTTTCTGGAATAAATTTAACATTGCAAATGCCATCAGCTATGCTAGAAGTGCATGGAATGAAGTGCCCCAATCAATGTTAAATGCAGGCTGGGGAAAGTTATGGCCTTCTGTAGTTAATTCTTTGACTGGTTATTCCTTGCTTGAGAGTCAGGTTCAGGAAATTGTTCAAATGGTAAGGAGATTACCAGGTGATGGTTTTAAAGACATGAATGAAGATGTTAATGAGCTCTTAGAAGATGAAGACATGAGTCCAGAGGAAATTGGCAGAGCTCGATGCACAGATACAAGGGAGCCAGATAACAGAAGATGAAGACCCTGAAGAAAAACAGTTAACATTGCAGCAGTTACATGAGCAGCTCCATAATATTGGTAAAGTTACAGACTTTTTCACTGAAGAGGACCCAGACAAATCTAGAAGCAGTGCTTTGAAATGGGGTCTAGACCAGCTAATGATGCCTTACCATCAATTGTATAATGTATTGCAAGGTAAAAAAGCCCAGAGATCCATTACAGAATTTATGCACATTCCACTACAACCATTGACTTTAGTAGTACCAGAACCTATACCATCCACTTCTGCCAACAACCAACAACCATTCACCTCAGCCCAGCTGGGCCACACCATCCATATCAACTTTCATCACAATCATCCACAAACACCATTACCCACAACTTAAGGTAAGAAATACTATTATTTCTATTGCATTTGTGATCTTAAGCACTAATATATCACGACAATGAACTACAATTACATATGCACTTTCATTTTTGTAAGATCTGTTGGTCTAGAAAAAGTTGTTTGGCTTTTTGGGGGCTCCCAGTAATGTAACCCTCCAAACCATACCCCGGCCGGGATTGAACCCATGGTCATAGAGTCTCAAAACTCCAGCCCGTCGCGTTAGCCACTAGACCAGCTAGCCACAATAAGATTCGTCCAACTAGGTATATTTCTACACCATAGGAAGGTTAGCACAAGCAGTGAAGGAACTTGAGCTAGAGTTCGTCACGGCCACGCTAGCTGGAGATTCGTCTGTAAAAACTTGCATTTGTGGTCACAGTGGTGCCTGTGCTAACCTTCCTATGGTGTAGAAATATACCTAGTTGGACGAATCTTATTGTGCCTAGCTGGTCTAGTGGCTAACGCGACGGGCTGGAGTTTTGAGACTCTATGACCGCGGGTTCAATCCCGGCCGGGGTATGGTTTGTTTGCAATCGTGTCATTACGATTTCGTGAGTCAATGTAACCCTATTTTTCCCATAAGTTCTTCAGTTTATCTAAAATGGTTTTACCTAACACGGCATTTTCAGAAACTTAACTACCGCTTTGATACTACAGTCAGCAATGACTGCTGCATCACAGCCTTTGATACTAGTCGGCAATGACTGCACCATAACCTTTGATACTGCAGTCAGCAATGACTCCACCATAGCCTTTGACACTGCAATCAGCAATGACTGCACCATAGCCTTTGATACTGCAGCCAGCAATGACTGCACCATAGCCTTTGATACCACAGTCAGCAATGACTGCACCATAGCCTTTGATACCACAGTCAGCAATGACTGCACCACAGCCTTTGATACTGCAGTCAGCAATGACTGCACCACAGCCTTTGATACTGCAGTCAGCAATGACTGCACCACAACCTTTGATACTGCAGTCAGCAATGATGCACCATAGCCTTTGATACTATAGTCAGCAATGACTGCACCATAGCCTTTGATACTAGGTAGCAATGACTGCACCATAGCCTTTGATACTGCAGTCAGCAATGGCTGCACCATAGAATTTGATACTACAGTCAGCAATGACCACACCATAGCCTTTGATACTACAGTCAGCAATGACTGCACCATAGCCTTTGATACTGCAGTCAGCAATGACTGCACCATAGCCTTTGATACTGCAGTCAGCAATGACTGCACCATAGCCTTTGATACTGCAGTCAGCAATGACTGCACCATAGCCATTGATACTGCAGTCAGCAATGACTGCACCATAGCCTTTGATACTAGTCAGCAATGACTGCACCATAGCCTTTGATACTAGTCCGCAATAACTGCACCATAGCCTTTGATACTACAGTCAGCAATGACTGCACCATAGCCATTGATACTGCAGTCAGCAATGACTGCACCATAGCCTTTGATACTAGTCAGCAATGACTGCACCATAGCCTTTGATATTAGTCCGCAATAACTGCACCATAGCCTTTGATACTACAGTCAGCAATGACTGCACCATAGCCATTGATACTGCAGTCAGCAATGACTGCACCATAGCCTTTGATACTGCAATCAGCAATGACTGCACCATAGCCTTTGATACTAGTCAGCAATGACTGCACCATAGCCTTTGATACTGCAATCAGCAATGACTGCACCATAGCCTTTGATATTGCAGTCAGCAATGACTGCACCATAGCCTTTGATATTGCAGTCAGCAATGACTGCACCATAGCCTTTGATACTAGTCAGCAATGACTGCACCATAGCCTTTGATACTAGTCAGCAATAATTGCACCATAGCCTTTGATACTACAGACAACAATGACTGCACCATAGCCATTGATACTAGTCAGCAATGACTGCACCATAGCCTTTGATACTAGTCAGCAATGACTGCACCATAGCCTTTGATACTAGTCAGCAATGACTGCACCACAACCTTTGATACTAGTCAGCAATGACTGCACCATAGCCTTTGATACTAGTCAGCAATGACTGCACCATAGCCTTTGATACTAGTCAGCAATGACTGCACCATAGCCTTTGATACTAGTCAGCAATGACTGCACCACAACCTTTGATACTAGTCAGCATTGACTGCACCATGGCCTTTGATACTACAGTCAGCAATGATGCACCACAGCCTTTGATACTGCAATCTGCAATGACTGCACCATAGCCTTTGATACTACAGTCAACAATGATGCACCACAACCTTTGATACTGCAATCTGCAATGACTGCACCACAGCCTTTGATACTGCAGTCAGCAATGATGCACCACAGCCTTTGATACTGCAGTCAGCAATGACTGCACCACAACCTTTGATACTAGTCAGCAATGACTGCACCACAGCCTTTGATACTAGTCAGCAATTACTGCACCATAGCCTTTGATACTAGTCAGCAATGATGGCACCATAGCCTTTGATACTGCAGTCAGCAATGACTGCACCATAGCCTTTGATACTAGTCAGCATTGACTGCACCATAGCCTTTGATACTGCAGTCAGCAATGACTGCACCATAGCCTTTGATACTACAGTCAGCAATGACTGCACCATAGCCTTTGATACTAGTCAGCAATGACTGCACCATAGCCTTTGATACTAGTCAGCATTGACTGCACCATAGCCTTTGATACTAGTCAGCAATGACTGCACCATAGCCTTTGATACTAGTCAGCATTGACTGCACCATAGCCTTTGATACTAGTCAGCATTGACTGCACCATAGCCTTTGATACTGCAGTCAGCAATGACTGCACCATAGCCTTTGATACTAGTCAGCAATGACTGCACCATAGCCTTTGATACTAGTCAGCAATGACTGCACCATAGCCTTTGATACTAGTCAGCATTGACTGCACCATAGCCTTTGATACTAGTCAGCATTGACTGCACCATGGCCTTTGATAATACAGTCAGCAATGACTGCACCATAGCCTTTGATACTAGTCAGCATTGACTGCACCATGTCCTTTGATACTACAGTCAGCAATGACTGCACCATAGCCTTTGATACTAGTCAGCATTGACTGCACCATGGCCTTTGATACTACAGTCAGCAATGACTGCACCATAGCCTTTGATACTAGTCAGCATTGACTGCACCATGGCCTTTGATACTACAGTCAGCAATGACTGCACTATAGCCTTTGATACTTGTCAGGAATGACTGCACCATAGCCTTTGATACTAGTCAGGAATGACTGTACCATAGCCTTTGATACTTGTCAGGAATGACTGCACCATAGCCTTTGATACTAGTCAGGAATGACTACCATAGCCTTTGATACTAGTCAGGAATGACTGTACCATAGCCTTTGATACTAGTCAGGAATGACTGTATCATAGCCTTTGATACTAGTCAGGAATGACTGTACCATAGCCTTTGATACTAGTCAGGAATGACTGTACCATAGCCTTTGATACTACAGTCAGCAATGACTGCACCATAGCCTTTGATACTACAGTCAGCAATGACTGCACCATAGCCTTTGATACTACAGTCAGCAATGACTGCACCATAGCCTTTGATACTACAGTCAGCAATGACTGCACCATAGCCTTTGATACTAGTCAGCAATGACTGTACCATAGCCTTTGATACTCCAGTCAGCAATGACTGTACCATAGCCTTTGATACTACAGTCAGCAATGACTGCACCATAGCCTTTGATACTACAGTCAGCAATGACTGCACCATAGCCTTTGATACTACAGTCAGCAATGACTACACCATAGCCTTTGATACTACAGTCAGCAATGACTGCACCATATTATTATTATTATAATCAAAAAGAAGCGCTAAGCCACAAGGACTATACAGCGCTGCAGGGCAGGAAGGAAGCGAGGGCATCAGGTGGCAAAAGGGAGATGGATGAGCAACAGGTTACGGATAACAGCGGGGCAGTGGATGGTGAAAGGGTAAAGGGCAGCAAGAGACTGAACCAGAAAGGGCTGAGGGGAGTGCGAAAAGTATCATCAGAGTTTGTGGAGTAAATCAGTCGTTGTCAAGAAGTCAATGAGAGAGTCAGGATTAAAGGAGGGTCCATCAGCAAGAAGGGAAGGTAAAGAGAGAGTAGGAGAACGAAGACGACGTTGGAGGTAAATTCTGCGTGCTCGTTGATAGAGAGGGCAGTCTAACAGAATGTGGCTAATCGATACTGGAACTTGACACTGCTCACAGAGAGGAACAGGGTGCCTCTCCATGAGATACCCATGAGTAAGACGAGTGTGGCCAATGCGAAGGCGGGAGAGAGTGGTCTCCCAACCTCGGCACTGATGACAAGAAGACGGCCAGTAACCTATGCTCGGTTTAATAGAATGAAGTTTGTTACCGAGCAGAGTTGACCAACGTTGTTGCCAACGGGTGCGAAGGTGGGTAGATATTGCAGCAAAATAGTCCAGAAATGGAACACCTCGATAGGAAATTGGTAGGTCATATACTGCTGACCGCGCAGCAGTGTCTGCCTGTTCATTGCCCTGTATGTCGACATGACCAGGGACCCAACAAAAAACAATATCTTTATGTTTGGTAGAGATACGGCGTAGCCAAAGTTGGATACGGAGAACTAGGGGATGAGATGTATCAAATTTTCGTATAGCCTGTAGAGCACTAAGGGAGTCTGAGACTACTACAAATGATGACACAGGCATAGATGCGATACGAATAAGTGCTGCAAGAATGGCATACAGTTCAGCAGTAAAAATGCTAGCTGAAGATAGTAAATGCCCTCGTACGACGCTGTCCGGAAACACTGCTGCGAATCCGACGCCGTCTGAAGACTTAGAGCCATCTGTGTACACAGCGGTGGCATGAGAATGAGAGTGGAAGTGTTCAAGAAAAAGAGAGCGGGAAGCCACCGTAGGCAGTTGAGCTTTCGAGCAAGGGAGTGAGAAAGAACAGACCCGAACAGCTGGAACTTCCCAGGGGGGTAGGGAAAAGTGAGATGCTACATGAACATATAAAGGTGGTAACTGAAGGGAAGACAAGAGTGAAAGTAGGCGAAGAGAAAAGGGACGGAGCAAACAGGGGCGGCGAACGAATAAAGAATGTCTACTAATATCGGTGACCATTCTATAAATGGAAGGATTGTGTAGATCGTGAGAGCGTACATAGTAACGAAGGCAATGGGCATCACGGCGATCAGACAAGGATGGAACATTTGCTTCTGTATAGAGGCTCTCAACAGGGGAAGAGCGAAAAGCACCAAGGCACAAACGTAAGCCTTGGTGATGGATAGAGTTAAGGCTAGAGAGAGTAGCAGGAGAGGCCGCGGAATAAATCTGGTCACCATAATCGAGTTTCGATAAAACGAGGGCTGAATGTAGGCGAAGCAGAGTTCGACGATCAGCTCCCCAGGAAAGATGAGCAAGGGTTTTAAGAAGGTTTAGCCGGCTGTGACAAGTTGCCTTCAGAGAGGTAATGTGAGGTTTCCAGGTTAACCGACGGTCAAAGAGAAGGCCTAGAAACCTGACTGTATCACGTTCGGGGATACGGGAGCCATAGAGATACAAAGGATGATCGGAGATAACAGAGCGTCTAGTGAAAGTAATTTGGTGAGTTTTGGTACTTGAAAATTTAAACCCATGTGTGGTGGCCCAAGTGGAAACACGGTCGACCGCATGCTGGAGAGAAACTGCAATAAGGTGACAGTCAGCGCCTGCACAAGCAATAGCGAAGTCATCAACATAGAGTGATGACCAAATATTGGGTGGAAGAACAGAGGCCAAATCATTTATAGCAAGGAGAAAAAGTGTTGTGCTTAGAACACATCCCTGAGGGACACCTTCAGCTTGGACGAAGTCCGGGGAAAGAACATTATTGACTCGAACACGGAAATGTCTGTCAGTTAAAAAGTTCTTAAGGAAGGATGGTAGATTGCCTCGGAGGCCTAAGGAATGGGCCTGGGCCAAAATATTATACCTCCAAGTTGTGTCATATGCCTTCTCAAGGTCAAAAAATATGGCAATAACTGAGTGATTATTCGCAAAGGCATTACGAACATACGTATCCAAGCGTAGTAAGGGGTCTATGGTAGAACGACCCTTACGAAAGCCATATTGACTAGCGGAGAGACTGTTGTGAGTCTCTAAATACCACATTAAACGTCGATTTACGAGGCGTTCCATCACTTTGCAAACTGCACTTGTAAGAGCGATGGGGCGATAGTGGGAGGCATCATGTCCTGTAGTACCCGGTGTGCGGAAAGGGAGAACAATGGCAGATTTCCACAGCTGGGGAAGAACTCCTTGTGCCCAAATAAGATTGAAGAGGTGTAAGAGGACTACAAGGGCTGACCGATGTAAATGTTGTAACATACGAATATGAATGTCATCAGGCCCAGCTGCCGATGATCGGCAAGCTGAGAGCGTTGCCTCCAGTTCTTGAAGTGTAAAAGGCACATTATACTGTTCTTCTCCGAGAGAAGAAAAGTCCAAGGGTACTAACTCTCTGGCAGACTTTGAGGAAAGAAACGAGGGGCATAGATGGAGCCCTCGGGAAATACGGACCAGATGTGTGCCAAGTTCAATGGCAACGTCGAGAGGGTTTGCTATATCAACACCAGTGACCCGTAGAACAGGAGCCGGGTCAGGAGAGTATTTACCACTCAATTTCCTCACTTTTTTCCAGACTGCACTCATAGAAGAAGCAGAGGTGATGGTGGAAACATAGTCTCGCCAACAAGTGCGTTTAGCTTCACGGATGACACGGCGAGCGATCGCACGCTTCTGCTTAAAATCAACAAGTCTCTCAGCGGTTCTATTGTACCGGTACCTGCCCCATGCAGCACGTTTCAAACGTACTGCACGAGCACAAGCAGGAGACCACCAAGGCACACACTTCTGAGAATGCCTGCCTGAGGTGTGGGGTATAGAATGAGAAGCTGCGGTATAAACTGATGTCGAGAAGATGTGTAGGAGCTCATCAATGGAGGATGAAGAAGGAACCTCACTAAAAGCAGTGAGGTGTGAGTAAAGATCCCAATTTGCCCGATCAAATTGCCAGCGAGGGCTACGGGAAGGTGGTGAATAGGAAGGAGAAGTAAGAATGATCGGAAAATGATCGCTGTCATGTAAGTCTGGTAGAACAGACCAGGTGAAGTCTAGTGCAGTGGAGGAAGAGCAGACTGATAGATCGATGCAAGAGAGAGTATGAGTACGAGGATCAAAATGGGTGGGAGTACCCGTATTTAAAACATGGAGGGGGTGAGAGGCAAGAAAAGCCTCCAACTGAATGCCACGTGAGTCACAATGAGACCCCCCCCAGAGGAAATGGTGGGCATTAAAATCACCAAGTAACAGAAGTGGTGGTGGTAAGGATGAAACAAGAAAGGCAAAGTCTGGGATAGAAAATGCTCGAGAAGGAGAGAGATATAAAGAACATATTGTAAACCACTTATTCAAGTGGATACGGGCTGCAGTGTAATGCAGCGAGGTATGGACAAATAGTTGACAGTACGGAATATCATTGCGTAGAAGAAGGGCACTTTCATTAAAGGTCCCATCTGAGAAAGGATCCGAAGAATACAATAAATTATAGCCTGAGATAGGTTGGAAAACAGCCGAGTGTAATTTTGGTTCTTGTAAGCAAGCACCAACAGGGGAAAACCTGGAAAGCAACATCTGAAGCTCACCCTGATTACCCCTGAGGCCGCGGATATTCCACTGTAAATAGGCCATGATTGGCGATGAAGAAAATATCAGGAATCTGTAGGTAAAGGCACCTACGGACTAGAGGGGTTAGAAAAGTCAACGTGTGGTGGCATTGGAAGATGTTCAAGTAGCGAAGGAACGGAGCGTTGCGAAGAATGGGGTTGTGAAGATGGAGGAGAGGGAAGAGAAGGAACAGGAAGTGAATCAGTGTCCATTGAAGGTTTAGTCTCTGCAATATATTCTGAAATGGCTTCAAGTGTTTCTGAATTCAAAGATGTATGGGAAACCATATTGGAGATAGGAGGAGGAGGGTGAGTAAAGATTGGGACAGTAATGGACTGTACCAAAGTAGAGGGGGAGGGAAAAGTGTAAGGGACTGGAGATGAAGTGTGGGGGGGGACAGAAGAGGTAGAAACCTGGGAGGTGACAGAAGAGGGAGAAACTTGGGAGGGGACAGGGGTGGAAGGCATAGTACGAGGAGGAGGGTGAATCTCCACACTTGTAATAGAGCCAGAGAGAGGGGAAGAACTAGGTACAGAGACTGGAAAGGTAACGTGTGGAGGTGGAAGAAGGGAAGGAAGGGGCAAAGAAGATTTGAGCAATGTGGATTTTTTGGACTTCTGAGTAGAGGGGCGATTGGTATTAGGTGTCGTACGAGGTCTTGTCGATACTGGGGCTTGTGAGGAAGGACGCGAAGATGTGAGAACAGACTGAGTTGTAGTCGGGACGTCAGAGCCAAGGACAGCAAAAGGATTAGATGCCGTAATGGCTATGGGAGGGGTAACAACAGAGGAGGCTGCAGAAGATGGGACCCCAGAAGTGGGGGGATGTTTGGAAACACGAGAATAAGAAACACGGGGTAGTCTCCCTTGGAGGCGGAGATGAGTAACTGCCATAGCATAAGGGAGACCTTCTGCCTCTTTGAGGCAACGGATTTCACGTTCATTTAAGTAGACCTGGCAACGGCGGGAGTACGAAGGGTGAGCTTCATTACAATTAAGGCAAGATGGAGGTTGACTGCAAGATGTATTAGAATGGTTGTCGGCACCACAGACTGGGCATTCGGCCATAGATCTGCAATATTTCGCTGGGTGACCAAAACGCCAGCAATTTCTACATTGTTGCGGTGTAGGTATCACCTTTCGAACTTGTAACCGATGTCCCGCGACATATACAGAGGACGGGAGTTCTCGGCTGTCAAAAGTTAAACGAGCCACATTGCAAGGGTAACGTCTCCGCCCCCGGGCAGGAAGGACATAAGTGTCTACTTTGAGGATTGGGAGATCCTGGAGTTCCAGCTGTTCAAAAATGTCATTGCCACATGACTGGAAATTCTGTTGGACTATGGTATGGGGCAGAATGACAGTACCACTACAAGAATTGAGAGAAAGATGTTTTTCAATAGTGATAGGAGTAGTATCGATATTCGAAAGGAGAGAAAGATCATGAGCTTGGGTAGCATTCTGGACAGTGACGATGCGCGTACCGCTCTTGAGAGCGTGAAATGAAATATCTCTGCCAACATGACGCAGGAGCGCTTTGGCAATACTATGGTCAGAAAGGTAGGCAGAAGAAGAAGTTGGTCTTAAAGTAAAGAATTTAGTCCATTGTGTGGTCCGAAACTGAGCGTGGAGAGGGAGTGCTTGACGTGTCGGTCGTTTCCGAGTAGAATGGGAAGGTAACGACGGAGCATCATCAGGAGATTGACGTTGGCGTTTAGGAGTAGGACCGGAGTTGGTCCGGCATGAAATGGGTGGGCGATTCGAAAATTGCCGTACCGTAGAGGGAGAAGCCGGAAGCATAGTCAAAGGAGAGCGGAGTTCAGACAAATCGAAGGAGTCAGTCGAAGCCCCGGTACCTGAAGCGGGTGAGGAAACAGCACCAGCAAGAGGTACAGGGGCATCAGGAGTGTCCGAAGAGTGGTCTAAACACAAGGCAGGGTCAGAATGGGGTGCGGTATCAAGAAGGGGCCCGGGGGTAGTGGTTTCATGGACTAGGGCTGCCATGGTTAGGTTACTCCTTTGCTTTTTGTTTTTAAGAAAAAAAAAGAAAGAAGAAAAGAAAATAAAAACAAAAAAAAGAATAAAAAAAGGGGGGAGCGGGGAGGAATAGTTCCTAGGAGGAATGAAAGGGCCGGAAATCTCCCTCCGCGCCCAAGAGGACTCGACACCGCTAGTAGCGCAGATGCAGCATGGAACCCGTGCCATACCCTACCCTTCATGCCAGTAAACCAGCAATCCGGGATAGCAACCTCACATCTGCCGAGCTACCTCGGTGGACAAAAGAGAGGGCGGCCGGATATCCGCCACAAAGCATACCTCCTTCAGCCACCACCCCCGGAATCCGAAAGGTGGCTTCCAGAGATACACCCGTCGCCCAAAAGACACCCAAAGCTACTCCGGGATACCGGAGAGGGATCGGGACATCCCTAGGCAATCCAGATTCCACGGCAAACTACGCCACCGCCAAGAAACCTCAACGGAATGGGATCGACCCCGGTGTCCTTTCCCCTACCTAGGAACTAGCACGCCTGTGGGAGAAATCACGAAGGCTAAAAAGAGGAAGGGCAAAAGGGAGGGGTGAGGAGGAGGAGGAGGAATGGAAAAAGGGGAGGATGGGGAGGATGGGATAGGGGAGGGGAGAATGGGGGGTAATTAGGTTCGGTCTGAGGAAGAAGACCGACAGGGCTAATTCCTCAGACCAAGAGCCTCTTCACCACGCCAAGGAGCCCCCCTTGAAGAGGGACTGCACCATAGCCTTTGATACTACAGTCAGCAATGACTGCACCATAGCCTTTGATACTACAGTCAGCAATGACTACACCATAGCCTTTGATACTACAGTCAGCAATGACTGCACCATGGCCTTTGATACTGCAGTCAGTGATGACTGCACCATAGCCTTTGATACTACAGTCAGCAATGACTGCACCACAACCTTTGATACTGCAGTCAGCAATGATGCACCACAACCTTTGATACTGCAGTCAGCGATGATGCACCACAGCCTTTGATACGAGTCAGGAATGACTGCACCATAGCCTTTGATACTTGTCAGGAATGACTGCACCATAGCCTTTGATACTAGTCAGGAATGACTGTACCATAGCCTTTGATACTACAGTCAGCAATGACTGCACCATAGCCTTTGATACTAGTCAGGAATGACTGTACCATAGCCTTTGATACTACAGTCAGCAATGACTGCACCATAGCCTTTGATACTAGTCAGGAATGACTGTACCATAGCCTTTGATACTACAGTCAGCAATGACTGCACCATAGCCTTTGATACTACAGTCAGCAATGACTGCACCATAGCCTTTGATACTAGTCAGGAATGACTGTACCATAGCCTTTGATACTACAGTCAGCAATGACTGCACCATAGCCTTTGATACTGTAGTCAGCAATGACTGCACCATAGCCTTTGATACTAGTCAGGAATGACTGTACCATAGCCTTTGATACTACAGTCAGCAATGACTGCACCATAGCCTTTGATACTATAGTCAGCAATGACTGCACCATAGCCTTTGATACTAGTCAGGAATGACTGCACCATAGCCTTTGATACTACAGTCAGCAATGACTGCACCATAGCCTTTGATACTACAGTCAACAATGCATTTGAGTGCTACATAAAACATGTTTATAGAGAAAACCTAGAGCCAGACAGCTATCAGTCAAAAGTTTTTTAAGCGGTGTTAGTCCCTTCACATGCATTGTTGTCTACATCCAGGACACATTAAGGTGACTGATTAGGGCTGTACAAGTTGTGCATCATGCAACAGCACGATGGCAAAGTCCATGCTTTGCCTTCCTCACCCTCCAAGTAATTCAATCATTTATTCATCTATTCACCAACTCATTCTCATTTTCTGTAGGCCTAACTCCATTGTTTCCTCCCTCAACCTAGTGGACCTGCCACCCCGTTACATAACTCTCTCTAATGTGCACTGATGCTGGCTTCACTAAACACCACTGTGCCTCTTCAGCACTTGACAATGGATGCTTCTTGGGTGAGTATATATAGTTTTGAAATTCATTATTTGTTTCAAATATGAGTTTTTGTTATGGTTTCAAAACTAGGGGTCTAATACCACCTTGCCTCTAGTACACATTAGAGCTATCAGTGTTGAGTATCTTTCAACTTTCAATGATGAAAAAAATAACAGGAATTACATATGAAAAATTGTCCTGGTGCTCATCTTGAGTTATAAAGTGGGATCTTATGGGATTAGATTTACTCAACATAACAACAGTAAAATGCTTGATTGCAAATATGAAAAAAATACCAAATTGAAAACAGGAAATAAAACCTGAGTGCTTTCATATGCATACACACGCATCTTCCTATGAAGATGTGTGTAAACACATGAAAGCGTTTGAGTTTTATTTCCGGTTTTCACTGTTGTATTTTTTTTTTCTCAAAATAGTTGTATGGGTTATGTTCCTAAAATCAACAGTATGTAATTTTGCTTTATGTAATGTGAATAATATATGGGAAAAATTGGGTTAGGGGACACTCCCAAAAGAAGCAATTTTTAAATTTCTTATTTTATCAAAAAAGATGAAGTTCTGACACGTTGCTTCCCGATCTAGAAATGTACATAATGTTATGCACCCAAATCTTCAATAAAAATTTAGTTTTTAGTGCTTGATGCAATATGCTACTTACTCTTTCCAGAGAAAATGAGCATAACATTCCTTTCAGATAAGACAGAAAGCTAATATGCCACTAGTTATTATACTAAATTTAATACACAATGTTATCAATTATATAATATGCAAAAAAGTAACAAGAAAATTCTACCCTACCTTAAATTCTTTGTTTCTCTTGCTGGTCATTGAAGTGGTTGGAGATGGTTATGTAGCTCTGCTAATTATTATTATAATCAAGAGGAAGCGCTAAACCTACCAGGGTCATACAGCGCTGCAGGATCTAAGGATAAGTAAGGCTGGAGATGACAATAAAGGTAAAGTTAGGAGGGGCTGTGAGGAGTGCTAAAGGAAAGGTTATCAAAGTTTGTGTAGTAAATCAGTTGCTGTCAAAAACCTCTTCAAGGGGGGCTCCTTGGCGTGGTGAAGAGGCTCTTGGTCTGAGGAATTAGACCTGTCAGTCTTCTTCCTCAGACTGAACCTAATTACCCCCCAATCTCCCCTCCCCTGTCCCATCCTCCCCTTTTTCCTTTCCTCCTCCTCCTCCCCACCCCTCCCTTTTGCTCTTCCTCTTTTTGGCCTTTGGGATTTCTCCCACAGGCGCGCTAGTTCCTAGGTAGGGGAAAGGATACCGGGGTCCATCCCATTCTGTTGAGGTTCTTGGCGGTGGCGTAGTTTGCCGTGGAATCTGGATCGCCTGGGGATGTCCCGATCCCTCTCCGGTATCCCGGAGTAGCTTTGGGTGTCTTTCGGGCGATGGGTGTATCTCTGGAAGCCACCTTTCGGATTCCGGGGGTGGTGGCCGAAGGAGGTATGCTTTGTGGCGGATATCCGGCCGCCCTCTCTTTTGTCCACCGAGGTAGCTCGGCAGATGTGAGGTTGCTATCCCGGATTGCTGGTTTACTGGCATGAAGGGTAGGGTATGGCACGGGTTCCATGCTGCATCTGCGCTACTAGCGGTGCTGAGGTCCTCTTGGGCGCAGAGGGAGATTTCCGGCCCTTTCATTCCTCCTGGGAACTATTCCTCCCCACTCCTCCCTTTTTTTTATTATTTTTTTTATTTTTATTTTCTTCTTTCTTTTTTTTCTTAAAAACAAAAAGCAAAGGAGTAACCTAACCATGGAGAACCCAATCCATGAACCCACTACCCCCGGGCCCCTTCTTGATACCGCACCCCATTCTGACCCTGCCTTGTTTTTAGACCACTCTTCGGACACTCCTGATGCCCCTGTACCTCTTGCTGGTGCTGTTTCCTCACCCGCTTCAGGTACCGGGGCTTCGACTGACTCCTTCGATTTGTCTGAACTCCGCTCTCCTTTGACTATGCTTCCAGCTTCTCCCTCTAGGGTACGGCAATTTTCGAATCGCCCGCCCATTTCACGCCGGACCAACTCCGGTCCTACTCCTAAACGCCAACGTCAATCTCCTGATGATGCTCCTTTGTTACCTTCCCATTCTACTCGGAAAAGACCGACACGTCGTGCACTCCCTCTCCACACTCAGTTTCGGCCCACACAATGGACTAAATTCTTTACTTTAAGACCGACTTGTTCTTCTGCCTACCTTTCTGACCATAGTATTGGCAAAGCGCTCCTGCGTCATGTTGGTAGAGATATTTAATTTCATGCTCTCAAGAGCGGTACGCGCATCGTCACCGTCCAGAATGCTACCCAAGCTCATGATCTTTCTCTCCTTTCGCATATAGATACTACTCCTATCACTATTGAAAAACATCTCTCTCTCAATTCTTGTAGTGGTACTGTCATTCTGCTCCATACCATAGTCCAACAGAATTTCCAGTCATGTGGCAATGACATTCTTGAACAGCTGGAACTCCAGGATCTCCCAATCCTCAAAGTAGACACTTATGTCCTTCCTGCCCGTGGGCGGAGACGTTACTCTTGCAATGTAGCTCATTTAACTTTTGACAGCCGAGAACTCCCATCCCCTGTATATGTCGCGGGACATCGGTTACAAGTTTGAAAGGTGATACCTACACCGCAACAGTGTAGAAATTGCTGGCGTTTTGGTCGCCCAGTGAAATATTGCAGATCTATGGCCGAATGCCCGGTCTGTGGTACCGACGACCATTCTAATACATCTTGCAGTCAACCTCCATCTTGCCTTAATTGTAATGAAGCTCACCCTTCATACTCCTGCCGTTGCCAGGTCTACTTAAATGAACGTGAAATCCGTTGCCTCAAAGAGGCAGAAGGTCTCCCTTATGCTATGGCAGTTACTCATCTCCGCCTCCAAGGGAGACTACCCCGTGTTTCTCATTCTTGTGTTTCAAAACATCCCCCCACTTCTGGGGTCCCATCTTCTGCAGCCTCCTCTGTTGTTACCCCTCCCAGAGCCACTCTGGCATCTAATCCTTTTGCTGTCCTTGGCTCTGATGTCCCGACTACAACTCAGTCTGTTCTTACATCTTCGCGTCCTTCCTCACAAGCCCCAGTATTGGCACGACCTCGTACAACACCTAATACCAATCGCCCCTCTACTTCTCAGTAGTCCAAAAAATCCACATTGCTCAAATCTTCTTTGCCCCTTCCTTCCCTTCTTCCACCTCCACACTTTACCTTTCCAGTCTCTGTGCCTAGTTCTTCCCCTCTCTCTGGCTCTATTACAAGTGTGGAGATTCACCCTCCTCCTCGTACTATGCCTTCCACCCCCGTCCCCTCCCAAGTTTCTCCCTCTTCTGCCACCTCCCAGGTTTCTGCCTCTTCTGTCCCTTCCCACACTTCATCTCCAGTCCCTTACACTCTTTCCTCCCCCTCTACTTTGGTACAGTCCATTACTGTCCCAATCTTTACTCACCCTCCCCCTTCTATCTCCAATATGGTCTCCCATACATCTTTGAATTCAGAAACACTTGAAGCCATTTCAGAATATATTGCAGAGACTAAACCTTCAATGGACACTGATTCACTTCCTGTTCCTTCTCTTCCCTCTCCTCCATCTTCACAACCCCATTCTTCGCAATGCTCCGTTCCTTCGCTGCTTGAACGTCTTCCAATGCCACCACACGTTGACTTTTCTAACCCCTCTAGTCCGTAGGTGCCTTTCCCTACGGATTCCTGGTATTTTTTTCTTCATCGCCAATCATGGCCTATTTACAGTGGAATATCCGCGGCCTCAGGGGTAATCAGGGTGAGCTTCAGATGTTGCTTTCCAGGTTTTCCCCTGTTGGTGCTTGCTTACAAGAACCAAAATTACACTCGGCTGTTTTCCAACCTGTCTCAGGCTATAATTTATTGTATTCTTCGGATCCTTTCTCAGATGGGACCTTTAATGAAAGTGCCCTTCTTCTACGCAATGATATTCCGTACTGTCAACTATTTGTCCATACCTCGCTACATTACACTGCAGCCCGTATCCACTTGAATAAGTGGTTTACAATATGCTCTTTATATCTCTCTCCTTCTCGAGAATTTTCTATCCCAGACTTTGCCTTTCTTGTTTCATCCTTACACCACCAGTTTTGTTACTTGGTGATTTTAACGCCCACCATTTCCTCTGGGGGGGGGGGTCTCATTGTGACTCACGTGGCATCCAGTTGGAGGCTTTTCTCGCCTCTCACCCCCTCCATGTTTTAAATACGGGTACTCCCACCCATTTTGATCCTTGTACTCATACTCTCTCTTGCATCGATCTATCTGTCTGCTCTTCCTCCACTGCACTAGACTTCACCTGGTCTTTTCTACCGGACTTACATGACAGCGATCATTTTCCAATCATTCTTACTTCTCCTTCCTATTCACCAGCTTTCCGTAGCCCTCGCTGGCAATTTGATCGGGCAAATTGGGATCTTTACTCGCAACTCACTGCTTTTGGTGAGGTTCCTTCTTCATCCTCCATTGATGAGCTCCTACACCTCTTCTCGACGTCAGTTTATACCGCAGCTTCACATTCTATACCCCAAACCTCAGGCAGGCATTCTCAGAAGTGCGTGCCTTGGTGGTCTCCTGCTTGTGCTCGTGCAGTACGTTTGAAACGTGCTGCATGGGGCAGGTACCGGTGCAATAAAACCGCTGAGAGACTTCTTGATTTTAAGCAGAAGCGTGCGATCACTCGCCGTGTCATCCGTGAAGCTAAACGCACTTGCTGGAGAGACTTATGTTTCCACCATCACCTCTGCTTCTTCTATGAGTGCAGTCTGGAAAAAAGTGAGGAAATTGAGTGGTAAATACTCTCCTGACCCGGCTCCTGTTCTATGGGTCGCTGGTGTTGATGTAGCAAACTCTCTCGACGTTGCCATTGAACTTGGCACACATCTGGTCCATATTTCCCGGGGGCTCCATCTATGCCCCTCGTTTCTTTCCTCAAAGTCTGCCAGAGAGTTAGTACCCTTGGACTTTTCTTCTCTCAGAGAAGAACAGTATAATGTGCCTTTTACACTTCAAGAACTGGAGGCAACGCTCTCAGCTTGCCGATCATCAGCAGCTGGGCCTGACGACATTCATATTCGTATGTTACAACATTTACATCGGTCAGCCCTTGTAGTCCTCTTACACCTCTTCAATCTTATTTGGGCACAAGGAGTTCTTCCCCAGCTGTGGAAATCTGCCATTGTTCTCCCTTTCTGCAAACCGGGTACTACAGGACATGAGATGCCTCCCACTATCGTCCCATCGCTCTTACTAGTGTAGTTTGCAAAGTGATGGAATGTCTAGTAAATCGACGTTTAATGTGGTATTTAGAGACACACAACAGTCTCTCCACTAGTCAATATGGCTTTCGTAAGGGCCGTTCTACCATAGACCCCTTACTACGCTTGGATACGTATGTTCGTAATGCCTTTGCGAATAATCACTCAGTTATTGCCATATTTTTTGACCTTGAGAAGGCATATGACACAACTTGGAGGTATAATATTTTGGCCCAGGCCCACTCCTTAGGCCTCCGAGGCAATCTACCATCCTTCCTTAAGAACTTTTTAACTGACAGACATTTCTGTGTTCGAGTCAATAATGTTCTTTCCCCGGACTTCGTCCAAGCTGAAGGTGTCCCTCAGGGATGTGTTCTAAGCACAACACTTTTTCTCCTTGCTATAAATGATTTGGACTCTGTTCTTCCACCCAATATTTGGTCATCACTCTATGTTGATGACTTCGCTATTGCATGTGCAGGCGCTGACTGTCATCTCATTGCAGTTTCTCTCCAGCATGCAGTTGACCGTGTTTCCACTTGGGCCACCACGCATAGGTTTAAATTTTCCAGTACCAAAACTCACCAAATTACTTTCACTAGACGCTCTGTCATCTCCGATCATCCTTTGTATCTCTATGGCTCCCGTATCCCCGAACGTGATACAGTCAGGTTTCTAGGCCTTCTCTTTGACCGTAGGTTATTCTGGAAACCTCACATTACCTCTCTGAAGGCAACTTGTCACAGCCGGCTAAACCTTCTTAAAACCCTTGCTCATCTTTCCTGGGGAGCTGATCGTCGAACTCTGCTTCGCCTACATTCAGCCCTCGTTTTATCGAAACTCAATTATGGTGACCAGATTTATTCAGCGGCCTCTCCTGCTACTCTCTCTAGCCTTAACCCCATCCATCACCAAGGATTACGTTTGTGCCTTGGTGCTTTTCGTTCTTCCCCTGTTGAGAGCCTCTATGCAGAAGCGAATGTTCCATCCTTGTCTGATCGCCATGATGCCCATTGCCTTCGCTACTATGTACGCTCTCACGATCTCCACAATCCTTCCATTTATAGAATGGTCACTGATATTAGTAGACATTCTTTATTTGTTCGCTGCCCCTGTTTACTCCGTCCCTTCTCTCTTCGCCTTCATTCGCTCTTGTCTTCTCTTCAATTGCCACCTTTCTATGTTCATGTAGCAGCTCACTTTTCCCTACCCCCCGGGGAAGTTCCAGCTGTTCGAGTCTGTTCTTTCTCTCTCCCTTGCTCGAAAGCCCAACTGTCTACGGTCGCTTCCCGCTCTCTTTTTCTTGACCACTTTCACTCTCATTCTCATGCCATTGCTGTGTACACAGATGGCTCTAAGTCTTCTGACGGCGTAGGATTCGCAGCAGTGTTTCTGGACAGCGTCGTACGAGGGCATTTACTATCTTCGGCTAGTATTTTTACTGCTGAATTGTATGCCATCCTTGCAGCACTTATCCGTATTGCATCTATGCCTGTGTCATCATTTGTGGTTGTCTCAGACTCCCTTAGTGCTTTACAGGCTATACAGAAATTTGATACACCTCACCCCTTAGTCCTCCGTATCCAACTTTGGCTATGCCGCATCTTTACCAAGCATAAAGATATTGTTTTTTGTTGGGTCCCTGGTCATGTTGACATACAGGGCAATGAACAGGCAGACACTGCTGCGCGGTCAGCAGTACATGACCTACCAGTTTCATATAGAGGTATTCCATTTACGGACTATTTTGCTGCAATATCTTCCCACCTTCACACCCGTTGGCAACACCGTTGGTCTACTATGCTCGGCAACAAACTTCAGTCTATAGGTTACTGGCCGTCTTCTTATCACCAGTGTCAAGGTTGGGAGACTACTCTCTCCCGTCTTCGCATTGGCCATACTCGTCTTACTCATGGATATCTCATGGAGAGGCGCCCTTCTCCTCTCTGTGAGAATTGCCAAGCTCGATTATCAGTCAGCCACATTCTGTTGGACTGCCCACTTTATCAACGAGCACTCAGAATTTACCTCCGTCGTCGTCTTTGCTCCGCTGCTCTCTCTTTACCTTCCCTTCTCGCTGATGGATCCACCTTTCATCCAGACTCTCATTGACTTTTTGACAACAACTGACTTACTTCACAAATTCTGATACCTTCAGCCCTTTCTACTTCAATCTCTTGCTACCCTCTACCCCCGTACTATCCTCTGCCCCGCTGTTTACTGTAACCTACTGATCATCCCTCCTCCCTTCTGCCATCCAATACTCTCGCTTCCTTCCCTATCCTGCAGCGCTGTATAGCCCTTGCGGCTTAGCGCTTCTTTTTGATTACAATAATATAGAATGGTCACCGATATTAGTAGACATTCTTTATTCGTTTGCCGCCCCTGTTTGCTCCGTCCCTTTTCTCTTCACCTACATTCGCTCTTGTCTTCCCTTCAGTTACCACCTTTATATAAATGTTCATGTAGCATCTCACTTTTCCCTACCCCCCTGGGAAGTTCCAGCTGTTCGGGTCTGTTCTTTCTCACTCCCTTGCTCGAAAGCTCAACTGCCTACGGTGGCTTCCCACTCTCTCTTTCTTGATCACTTCCACTCCCATTCTCATGCCATCGCTGTGTACACAGATGGCTCTAAGTCTTCAGACGGCGTCGGATTCGCAGCAGTGTTTCCGGACAGTGTCGTGCGGGGGCATTTACTATCTTCGGCTAGCATTTTTACTGCTGAATTGTATGCCATCCTTGCAGCACTTATTCGTATCGCATCTATGCCTGTGTCATCATTTGTGTTAGTCTCAGACTCCCTTAGTGCTCTACAGGCTATACAAAAATTTGATACATCTCACCCCCTAGTTCTCCGTATCCAATTTTGGCTACGCCGTATCTCTAGCAAGCATAAAGATATTATTTTTTGTTGGGTCCCTGGTCATGTCGACGTACAGGGCAATGAACAGGCAGACACTGCTGCGCGGTCAGCAGTACATGACCTACCAATTTCCTATAGAGGTGTTCCATTTCTGGACTAGTTTGCTGCAATAACTACCCATCTTCACACCCGTTGGCAACAATGTTGGTCAACTCTGCTCGGTAACAAACTTCATTCTATTAAACCGAGCATAGGTTACTGGCCGTCTTCTTGTCATCAGTGCCGAGGTTGGGAGACCACTCTCTCCCGCCTTCGCATTGGCCACACTCGTCTTACTCATGGGTATCTCATGGAGAGGCACCCTGTTCCTCTCTGTGAGCAGTGTCAAGTTCCAGTATCGATTAGCCACATTCTGTTGGACTGCCTTCTCTATCAACGAGCACGCAGAATTTATCTCCAACGTCATCTTTGTTCTCCTACTCTCTCTCTACCTTCCCTTCTTGCTGATGGACCCTCCTTTAATCCTGACTCTCTCATTGACTTCTTGACAACGACTGATTTACTCCACAAACTCTGATGATGATAACTTTTGCACTCCCCTCAGCCCTTTCTAGTTCAGTCTCTTGCTGCCCTTTACCCTTTCACCATCCACTGCCCCGCTGTTATCCGTAACCTATTACTCATCCATCTCCCTTTTGCCACCTGATGCCCTCGCTTCCTTCCTACCCTGCAGCGCTGTATAGCCCTTGTGGCTTAGCGCTTCTTTTTGATTATTATAATAATGCTGTCAAAAAGTCGAAGAGGGAGTCTGTGTCAAAGTTGGGTCCGTCAGCAAGGAGAGAAAATAAAGTAAGGGCGTTAGAGCGGTGACGATGTCGGAGGAAAATTCTGCATGCTTGTTGATAGACAGGACAGTCCAGTAGAATATGGGAAATTGAAACAGGAACTACAAAATTCTCACAAAGTGGAACAGGATGCCTCTCCATGAGTTAGACAAGTGTGTCCTATGCAAAGACAAGAGTGTGTTATCTCCCAACATCGGTATTGATTACAAGGCCAGACACTCGAACTTGGTTTGATAGAATGTAATTTGTTACAAGTCATATCAGAGCAACGTTGTTGCCAATGATTGTGAAGGTGGGTAGAGATTGCAGCAAAACAGTCAGAGAATGGAATATCTCTATATGAAATTGGTAGGTCATGTACTGCAGATTGCACAGCAGCATAGCTCAACTTAGTATTAGATGGCTGTGGCTTATTTATTTGTTTATCTGAAGCCACTCATAGTTCACCAAGGTAAAAAAAAAATTATAATAGTGACAAGGAAGCATTTTATCCAGTCTTAAATTCCTTTTTCTCTTGCTTGTTGATTAAGAAGTGTTTGGAGACAGCTATGTGACTATTGAGCAGTAGATGGTTGGGAGTCATCTGTTTGTTTAATCAACTGGAGGCTGTTGGTCAGTCATTTACCGAGGTTTAAAGAGCCAGCACACACACACACCATAGTGAGCCAGAGTCAGCATCCAGCTTTCCCCAGACCATATAAACCTCTGAACAGTAAAGTTTATATGCCTGATCTACTTATGGTGTGTAAATTCAGACAAAACTGTACTAATAACCGTTGAACACGAATACTGAAGTGGAACAGAATTCTTCCTTTGTAAGCCGTGTCTCTCTTAAGAGGTGACTAAAATGCTGGGAGCAAGGGGCTAGTAACCCCTTCTCTTGTATACATTACTAAATTTAACCTGTAAACAGTCCAAACGTATATATACATTCTTACTGCTAGTGCCTCAAACGCATATAAACATTTTATTTTTCCTACCTTCAAATATGGCACGATTGGCCTGAGATGCCTTGTCAGCACAGAATGGGTCTTAACACTCAGTGTGCACTGTATTAAAAAAATCTGGGACCACTTAGTACCTTGTGGGATTATTATTATTATAATCAAAAAGAAGTGCTAAGCCACAAGGACTATACAGAGTACCTTGTGGGAGCACCAGTTCAAATGAGCACCAGCTAGAGCAAACAGCTGGGATTCACCGATTTCGTGAAGTATTAACTCTCCCATTTTAAGAGGAAAGTGATGTTGACCCCGAGTTTGAGGTGGATGTGGCCATAAGTGATCAAGGAAATATGAAAATTATTATTATTATAATCAAAAAGAAGCGCTAAGCCACAAGGGCTATGCAGCGCTGCAGGGTAGGGAAGGAAGCAAGGGAATTGGATGGCAGAAGGGAGGGGGGATGATCAGCAGGTTACAGAAAACAGCGGGGCAGGGGATAGTACGGGGGTAGAGGGTAGCAAGAGATACAAGTAGAAAGGGCTGAAAGTATCAGAATTTGTGAAGTAAGTCAGTCGTTGTCAAAAAGTCAATGAGAGAGTCCGGATGAAAGGTGGGTCCATCAGCGAGAAGGGAAGGTAAAGAGAGAGCAGCGGGGCGAAGACGACGACAGAGGTAAATTCTGCGTGCTCGTTGATAAAGTGGGCAGTCCAACAGAATGTGGCTGACTGATAATGGAGCTTGGCAATTCTCACAGAGAGGAGCAAGACGCCTCTCCATGAGATATCCATGAGTAAGACGAGTATGGCCAATGCGAAGACGGGAGAGAGTAGTCTCCCAACCTCGACACTGGTGATAAGAAGACGGCCAGTAACCTATACTCGGTTTAATAGACTGAAGTTTGTTGCCGAGCATAGTAGACCAACGTTGTTGCCAACGGGTGTGAAGGTGGGAAGATATTACAGCAAAATAGTCCGTACATGGAATACCTCTATAAGAAACTGGTAGGTCATGTACTGCTGACCGCGCAGCAGTGTCTGCCTGTTCATTGCCCTGTACGTCAACATGACCAGGGACCCAACAAAAAACAATATCTTTATGCTTAGTAAAGATGCGGCGTAGCCAAAGTTGGATACGGAGGACTAAGGGGTGAGGTGTATCAAATTTTTGTATAGCCTGTAAAGCACTAAGGGAGTCTGAGACAACCACAAATGATGACACAGGCATAGATGCAATACGGATAAGTGCTGTAAGGATGGCATATAATTCAGCAGTAAAAATACTAGCTGAAGATAGTAAATGCCCTTGTACGACGCTGTCCGGAAACACTGCTGCGAATCCTACGCCGTCAGAAGACTTAGAGCCATCTGTGTACACAGCAATGGCATGAGAATGAGAGTGAAAGTGGTCAAGAAAAAGAGAGCGGGAAGCGACCGTAGACAGTTGGGCTTTCGAGCAAGGGAGGGAGAAAGAACAGACTCGAACAGCTGGAACTTCCCAGGGGGGTAGGGAAAAGTGAGATGCTACATGTACATAGAAAGGTGGTAGTTGAAGAGAAGACAAGAGCGAATGAAGGCGAAGAGAGAAGGGACGGAGTAAGCAGGGGCGGCGAACAAATAAAGAATGTCTACTAATATCAGTGACCATTCTATAAATGGAAGGATTGCGGAGATCATGAGAGCGTACATAGTAGCGCAGGCAATGGGCATCACGGCGATCGGATAAGGATGGAACGTTCGCTTCTGCATAGAGGCTTTCGACAGGGGAAGAGCGAAAAGCACCAAGGCATAAACGTAATCCTTGGTGATGAATGGGGTTAAGGCTAGAGAGAGTAGCAGGAGATGCCGCTGAATAGATCTGGTCACCATAATCAAGTTTCGATAAAATAAGGGTGGAATGTAGGTGAAGGAGGGTTCGACGATCAGCTCCCCACGAAAGATGAGCAAGGGTTTTAAGAAGGTTCAGCCGGCTGTGACAAGTTGCCTTCAGAGAGGTAATGTGAGGTTTCCAGGATAACCTACGATCAAAGAGGAGGCCCAGAAACTTGACTGTATCACGTTCAGGGATACGTGAGCCATAGAGGTACAAAGGATGATCAGAGATGACAGAGCGTCTAGTGAAAGTGATTTGGTGGGTTTTAGTGCTGGAAAATTTAAACCCATGTGTGGTGGCCCAATTGGAAACACGGTCGACTGCATGCTGGAGAGAAACTGTAAGGAGGTGACAGTCAGCGCCTGCACAGGCAATAGCGAAGTCATCAACATAGAGTGATGACCAAATATTTGATGGAAGACTAGAGGCCAAATCATTAATAGCAAGGAGAAAAAGTGTTGTGCTCAGAACACATCCCTGGGGGACACCTTCAGCTTGGACAAAGTCCGGGGAGAGTACATTATTAACCCGAACACGGAAATGCCTGTCAGTTAAAAAGTTCTTAAGGAAGGATGGTAGATTGCCTCGAAGGCCTAAGGAGTGGGCTTGGGCTAAAATATTATACCTCCAAGTTGTGTCATATGCCTTCTCAAGGTCAAAAAATATGGCAATAACTGAGTGGTTATTCGCAAAGGCATTACGAACATACGTATCCAAGCGCAGTAAGGGGTCTATGGTAGAACGTCCCTTACGAAAGCCATATTGACGAGTGGAGAGACTGTTGTGTGTCTCTAAATACCACACTAAACGTCTATTTACTAGACGTTCCATTACTTTGCAAACTGCACTGGTAAGAGCAATGGGACGATAGTGGGAGGTTTCATGTCCCGTAGTGCCTGGTTTGCGGAAAGGGAGAACAATGGCGGATTTCCACAGCTGTGGAAGAACTCCTTGTGACCAAATAAGATTGTAAAGGCGTAATAGGACTGCAAGGGCTGACTGATGTAAATGTTGTAGCATACGAATATGAATGTCGTCGGGCCCAGCTGCCGATGATCGACAAGCTGAGAGTGTTGCCTCCAGTTCTTGAAGTGTAAAAGGCACATTATACTGTTCTTCTCTGAGAGAAGAAAAGTCCAAGGGTGCTAACTCTCTGGCAGACTTTGAGGAAAGAAATGAGGGGCATAGATGGAGTCCCTGAGAAATACGGACCAGATGATTGCCAATTTCATTGGCAACATCTAGTGGATTTGCTATATCAACACCGGCAACCCGCAGAACAGGAGCCGGGTCAGGAGAATATTTACCACTCAGTTTTCGTACTTTTTTCCAGACTGCACTCATAGAGGAAGCAGAGGTGATGGTGGAGACATAATCTCGCCAGCAAGTGCGTTTAGCGTCACGGATGACACGGCGAGCGATCGCACGCTTCTGTTTAAAATCAAGGAGTCGCTCTGTGGTTCTATTGTACCGGTACCTGCCCCATGCAGCGCGTTTCAAACGTACTGCACGAGCACAAGCAGGAGACCACCAAGGCACGCATTTCTGAGAATGCCTGCCCGAAGTTTGGGGTATAGAATGAGAAGCTGCGGTGAAAACGGAGGACGAGAAGAGGTGTAAAAGCTCATCGATGGAGGACGAAGAAGGAACCTCTTTAAAAACAGTCAGGTGTGAGTAAAGGTTCCAATTTGCCCGATTAAATTGCCAGCGTGGGGTGCGAAGAGGTGGCGAATATGAAGGGGAAGTAAGAATGATTGGGAAATGATCACTGTCATGTAAGTCCGGGAGAACAGACCAAGTAAAGTCTAATGCGGCGGAGGAAGAGCAAACTGAGAGATCGATGCAAGAGAGAGTATGAGTCCGAGGATCAAAATGGGTGTGAGTACCTGTATTTAAAACATGGAGGGGGTGGGTGGCAAGAAAAGCCTCTAACTGAATTCCACGGGAATCACAGTGAGACCCTCCCCAGAGGAAATGGTGGGCATTAAAATCACCAAGTAACAGAATCGGTGGCGGTAATGACGAAACAAGGAAGGCAAAATCCGGAATAGATAATGCCCGAGAAGGAGAGAGATATAAAGAACAGAGCGTATACCACCTATGTAAGTGGATACGGGCTGCTGTGTAATGCAGCGAAGTATGAATAAATAGCTGATGGTACGGAATATCAGTGCGGAGAAGAAGGGCACTTTCATTAAAGGTCCCATCAGGAAAAGGATCTGAAGAATACAATAAATTATAGCCTGAGATGTGAGAAATAACAGCAGAGTGTAATTTTGGTTCCTGTAAGCAAACACCAACAGGGGCAAACTGGGAGAGTAACATCTGAAGCTCACCCCGATTACCCCTGAGGCCGCGTATATTCCACTGTAAAAAGGCCATGATTGGCAATGATAAAGATACTTGAAATCCGCAGGTAAGGGTTCCTACGGACTAGAAGGGTTAGAAAAGTCCACATGCGGAGGCAGTGGAAAATGTTCAAGCAGCGAAGGAACGGTGCGCTGTGAAGAAAGGAGTTGCGCAGATGGAGCAGAGGAGAGAGAAAGAGCGGAAGGTGGATCAGTGTCCATTGATGGTTTGGTCTCTGCAATATATTCAGAGATTGCTTCAAGTGTTTCGGAATTCAGAGATGTCGTATGGGAGACAATATTGGGAATGGTAGGGGGAGGATGAGTAAAGATTGGAACTGTATTGGACTGTACCAAGGTAGGGGGGGGCGAAAGGGTGGAGGGAACTGGAGAAGCGTGGCAGGGGACAGAAGAGACAGGAACCTGGGAGGTGGCAGAAGAGGAAGAAACTTGGGAGGGAACAGGGGAGGAAGGTAAATTACGAGGAGGAGGGTGAACCTCTGCACTTGTAACTGAGCCAGTGAGAGGGGAAGAACTAGGGACAGAGACAGGGAGGGTAAAATGAGGAGGTGGGAGATGGGTAGGAGGTGTTACCGGACCTTTTTTTGACTTTTGAGAAGTAGAGGGACGATTGGGAAGAGGTGTCGTACGAGGTCTCGTCGATACTGAGGCTTGTAAGAGAGAACTCGAAGAAGCGAGATTAGACTGAGGCGTTGAAGTAGGGACGTCTGAGCCGAGGACAGCAAAAGGATTAGATACAGGAGTGATTATGGGAGAGGTAACCACAGAGGTGGGTGTAGAAGATGGGATACCAGAAGTGGGGGGACGTTTTGAAACACGGGAATAAGAAACACGTGGGAGTCTCCCTTGGAGGCGGAGATGAGAAACTGCCATGGCATAAGGGAGACCTTCTGTCTCTTTGAGGTAACGGATTTCCCGCTCGTTTAAATAGACCTGACAACGGCGAGAGTACGAAGGGTGAGCCTCATGACAGTTAAGGCAAGAGGGAGATCGATTGCAAGACGTATTAGAATGGTCATCGGCACCACAGACTGGGCATTCGGCGATAGATCTGCAATATTTCGCTGGATGGCCAAATCGCCAGCAATTTCTACACTGTTGTGGTGTAGGGATCACCTTTCGAACTTGTAACCGATGTCCTGCTATATAAACGGAGGATGGGAGTTCTCGGCTGTCAAAAGTTAAACGAGCCACATTGCTAGGGTATCGTCTCCGCCCACGGGCAGGAAGAACGTAAGTGTCTACCTTGAGGATTGGGAGATCTTGGAGTTCCAGCTGTTCTAGAATGTCGGTGCCACATGTCTGGAAATTTTGTTGAACTATGGTATGGGGCAGAATAACGGTACCACTACAAGAATTGAGGGAATGATGTTTTTCAAGGGTGACAGGAACAGTATCTATATGGGAAAGACGAGAGAGCTCACGAGCCTGGGTAGCATTCTGTACTGTAATGATGCGCGTACCGCTCTTAAGAGCATGAAAAGAAATATCTTTACCAACATGGCGTAGGAGTGCCTTGCCAATACTATGGTCAGAAAGATAGGCAGTAGAGGAAGTTGGTCGTAAAGTGAAGAATTTAGTCCACTGTTCAGTCTGAAACCGAGCGTGGAAAGGTAGTGAAGGACGTGTCGATCGTTTCTGAGAAGAACGAGAAGGTGAAGGTGGAGAAGTATCATCAGCAGGTAATTGTCGTTGACGTTTAGGCGTGGGACCAGAGTTGGTCCGACGTGGAACGGGTCGGCGATTTGAAAATTGCCGCACCGTAGAGGGAGAGGCCGGAAGCATAGTCAGAGGAGAGCGAAGGTCTGATAAATCGAAGGAGTCAGTCGAGGCCTCAGTACCTGAAGCGGGTGAGGAAACAGCACCGGCAATAGGTACAGAGGCATGAGGAATGTCTGAAGAGTGGTCCAAAGACGAGGCGGGGTCAGAACGGGGTGCGGTATCAAGAAGGGGCCCGGGGGTACCAGGTTCATGGACTAGGGCTGCCATGGTTAGGTTACTTCTTTCTTTTTGTTTTTAAGAAAAAAAAAGAAAGAAGAAAAGAAAATAAAAATAAAAAAAAAAAAAAAAAAGGGGGGACCGGGGAGGGATAGTTCCTAGGAGGAATGAAAGGGCCAGAAATCTCCCTCCGCGCCCAAGAGGACTCGACACCGCTAGTAGCGCAGATGCAGCATGGAACCCGTGCCATACCCTACCCTTCATGCCAGTAAACCAGCAATCTGGGATAGCAACCTCACATCTGCCGAGCTACCTCGGTGGACAAAAGAGAGGGCGGCCGGATATCCGCCACAAAGCATACCTCCTTCAGCCACCACCCCCGGAATCCGAAAGGTGGCTTCCAGAGATACACCCGTCGCCCAAAAGACACCCAAAGCTACTCCGGGATACCGGAGAGGGATCGGGACATCCCTAGGCAATCCAGATTCCACGGCAAACTACGCCACCGCCAAGAAACCTCAACGGAATGGGATGGACCCCGGTGTCCTTTCCCCTACCTAGGAACTAGCACGCCTGTGGGAGAAATCACGAAGGCTAAAAAGAGGAAGGGCAAAAGGGAGGGGTGAGGAGGAGGAGGAGGAATGGAAAAAGGGGAGGATGGGGAGGATGGGATAGGGGAGGGGAGAATGGGGGGTAATTAGGTTCGGTCTGAGGAAGAAGACCGACAGGGCTAATTCCTCAGACCAAGAGCCTCTTCACCACGCCAAGGAGCCCCCCTTGAAGAGGAAGGAAATATGAAAAAACCTCAATAATAACCCATGTGCAACATTTGTGCAACACCCTTTCAGAATGTCTTAACCCATGCCCTATGTAGAGAAAATTCTGGATTGTACATTATGTTATGCACCCAAATCCTCAATAAAAATTTAGTTTTTAGTGCTTGATGCAATATGCTACTTACTCTTTCCAGAGAAAATGAGCATAACATTCCTTCCAGATAAGATAGAAAGTTAATATGCCACTAGTTATTATACTAAATTTAATGCACAATGTTATCAAATACGTATATAATATGCAAAAAAAGTAACAAGAAAAATTCTACCAATCAGCCAGCTGATTGGCTGGTTGGCCAGTTCTGTGGCTGGCCGGCTGCTTGTGGCCTGGCTCTGTTTGTTTGTCTGTGTCTATCTCTGTCTATATCTGTCTATCTCTTTCTGTCTTACAGGTACACATAAATACAAGTAAACATAGTGTAAATTCCCTAGGATAACCCCCCAAAAATCCAAAGTGCTATACTCTGCTTGAAGATACGAGTAAACATCATGACTCAGTCTTGTGGCTCTGAGACAGAGAGCTAGATGGACAGACAGACAGACAGAAATAGGGAGCCTGACAGACATGTTTGTGTACCAGCTAAAACAAAGTGAGGGCTGATGCTCGTCAAATGTCAACTCTTATCTTATGTTATCTCATCTTATCACTTCACTGTCCGGGGTGGACTGAGGCTAGTTTTACATGCTTCAAGGGAACTTATTATTACGTATTATTATTATATATACTTCCACATATCCAAAACATTGCTGGGACCTATAAATACTTTGTATATATTCCAAGACAAAAGTAAATGGCCAAGGCAGGTGTAAATGTCCACCTGTCAGTGTGTTAGTGACAATCTGAGTACAATTTCAGATTGGTTATGAAATGACAAGAGCTACTATAAATTGTAGTTATCAGAACATAAAAAATTATATAAAATATGAAAAATAGAAAAAAAGGTATATCGGCAACACTTCTGCAAAGTGGCAGGACTCGATGTTGCCATCAGGTGAGCATCCAGTGCCAACTTCTCAGCCTCATATCTCTAAGTACTGACCCTAATTTTTTTTTATACTATAACACTTAGAAAAATGTGCTCTATTTCCATAAAAAAAAAAATTATTTTTCAAAATATTCGGGGCACTGGGGTAGTGAATGTATACATACGTTTGGATCGTTTATGGGTTAAAAAGAGAAACTTTCATTTTTCGATTTGGGCCACCCTGCCTCAGTGGGATATGGCTGGTTTGTTGAAAGAATACTGAATGGTGTACTGAAAACATGCTATGTCAGAGCATGCTACAAGAGGTCTTAATGTATTATGTAGTGTTTTGTACAGTGAACCCTCAATTTAACAGACTAATAGGGAGAAGGGGTGTCTGTTAAATACGAATAATGAAACTGATTTTCCATGATCATAACAGTAACTAATAATTCTGGAGTAACATACATAAAACCAATTTACCCAGTGAAATGTAACAATAATGGGCAATTTTTTATTTAATGAACTTTGTTGTTCCAGACATCTTATGACAGATTTTGTTTATTTAATCAATGTTTTACAACCATACTTTCATTAAGTACTATGCTGTGTTTTCATATATGTAGATTAAACTGTTGTATACATGTTCTTCAATCATCACAGGGTGGGATGAATTATGCTCCACAATGATATTAATGCCAATTGCCCCAAAACATTAGTTAACTGAAACGTGCTTGATCTCGACTATTTCAGATAAATGAAGTCCTACTGTATAATCAATACTGTGTGGTAATAATGGAAATTAATTTTTAAAAAACTGACACTATACTGAAAATATAAATTAATGCTACTCAAGAAGAGACAATGTAAATACTCCCCATAATAAATAATAAGAATGCTGTATGATATAATATTAAAGTAATGAAATAATAAAAAAGACAAGCTGTGTTTCAATTAGTCAAAGTCATGCATATGACAGTACAAATCACACCTGCCAGCCTTGTCCAAGACAATAACCATATCTAACATCTCCATCCACTAAAAAAAAAA
Source organism: Cherax quadricarinatus (assembly GCF_038502225.1). NCBI lineage: Eukaryota > Metazoa > Arthropoda > Malacostraca > Decapoda > Parastacidae > Cherax > Cherax quadricarinatus. The sequence continues at coordinate 51,246,991 of NC_091304.1, forward strand.
TCAGTCTCACACATGTCAAACAAGTTTATGTATCTCTTGAAAGAGTTTTTTCTTTTTTTTTTATTAAATATGATTAAAACTTCTACAGTACAGTATAGACACACTCTGAAACGTAAACTTGAGCCTTGCCTGTATGTAATGACATATATACTACCTGTGTCAATATTGTCCATGGATTAATTGAACATACTGAATAAAATCAACAACAAATTTGAATATTAGTCATGACTTCAAGAAAATTTACATTATAGTCCCAACTGACATTAGCATGTTATATCAACAGAAATATACATAGCATACCATATATACCTAGCCTTCAGCAGTGTAGCTGACAAACCAAGTGCATCAGCAAAGCTTACAAAAATGCAAAATTTTAACTCACTTAGCAACGTACTGTATACAGCATGGCTTTCTAGCCTATCATAATATGTTTCCATAGATTTCTCTAGACACATCACAATACACCTTGGTAGAGGGTGAAGCTGGTGTCATGTATGCCTAAATATACAAAGCACAAGCTTAGCCATTACATAAAATTCACATAAAGGCCACAATAAACAAACAAAAATAATCATTGAGAGCTAATAAATAAAATACATTTGGAAACAAAGAACACTACTGAAAATATTTTCAGTTTAAACATAATTAGTACACTTTTGGAAGTTCTTTGGCTTATGTTTCTGAAAATCCTACTGATCTAAATAAATTGTACCTTGACTAAAGCATAAATATCCCTATTGTATATATTAATACTATCAAGCTGGAAGAGCCCCTTCAACTCAAACTACTGACTTAGAAAGAGGTCCACATCCCATAATATTAACCAATGCAAGACTTATACTACAATAACCTTAAGTAGTTGTAGTTACATAGTCTTCAAGCTTTTATTCCAATCAAAATCTATTTGCAACTTAGGTGAACATAGACTTTTATAATGAACATGTATCATATTGATGAATGGCAAATATTTCCTTGACAAAATTATAACACGCTAATTTAAAAAAAAAATTTTTTTTTTACTAAACAGGTTTTAGCATAAAAATGAATAATGTACAGACTGCAAGTGTTTCCTGTTCCAATCAGCTTCAATTCCTGTTCAGTCAGCTATTGTACTTTCTTAATAATTGGCTATGCATCAACAGTCAAATTACACAGATTTCATTCATTTACATACATACAGGAAAAAGTGGAGTCAACTTTACAGTAATATGAGACATGAGCACATAAGTCAGTGCAGAAGGAAGCCCTTGCTATTGTTGTATTATAAACATCAAGTACATACCTCCTTCATTTGATACTTAGGCCATCTTGACAAACATAAGATGTGACATAATAATGACTGAAGGCAATAACCACTAGGAATATTAAAAAAAAAAATTGTATAGGGGAAAGATTGGCTGAGAGAGCAGTGTCTCTCCTATGCTTAGTGGACTGAGGACTGAGCCTCCACTACTCTCTTCACTGAATGACCCCCATGACTTTACTGCTGTATATAAATACTACAAAATAATAAAAAAAAAGGTATACAGTCAGAGTGAAGAGATTATATGTTGTCTACAAGAGAACAGGTGAGGTAGAATGGTGTAAGTTATGAGTACAGTCAGTCTAGGTAAGAGAATAGACATACTGTATTTGATAGAGGATATGTTTGGTCACATGAGGTTAGCGGGTTTCAGTGGACAACCAAAATATAGGGCACTATTTGTTGCAAAAGAAACAAAAAATACGACTTAAGCAAAAAACTAACCTGCTCATTGGCAGATTTTTTGTGAATGCAATTAATTTCATTAACCTTACAGAGATTAATAACCTTGTACACTTTAGAAGCTCATCCTCTAAACATAATTCATTCTTCAGTTGTGTGTAACTTCCAAGCAGTCAAAAAACTATAATTTATTTTTAATTTAGTCTTTAGTAATAATATATATATATATATATATACATACATATACATATAGTCGGACTTGAGTCCTGGAAATGGGAAGTACAATGCCTGCACTTTAAAGGAGGAGTTTGGGATATTGGCAGTTTGGAGGGATATATTGTGTATCTTTATACGTATATGCTTCTAAGCTGTTGTATTCTGAGCACCTCTGCAAAAACAGTGGTTATGTGTGAGTGTGGTGAAAGTGTTGAATGATGATGAAAGCATTTTCTTTTTGGGGATTTTCCTTCTTTTTTTGGGTCACCCTGCCTCGGTGGGAGACGGCCGACTTGTTGAAAAAAAAAAAACATATATATATACAGTGGTCCCTCGATAATCGTAGTTCTCGGGAATTGTAGATTTCGGAAATCATAGGGATATTTTCGTATAAACATGGGCTCGCTAATCATAGGTTGACTCGCGAATAGTAGGTCGTCCGGGACACGTACGCATGGTGTGAGCCGGGGCGGCCTCCCTACCCAGCCAGTGTGGCATTGTTTACCAGTGAGTGAAGGTCCCCTCACGTGCTCCTACGAAATATTTCATAATCCACTCATTTTAGTGCTTGCAAGTATTAACCCTTTGACTGTTTTCGACGTATAAATACGTCTTACGAGCCAATGTTTCTGACGTATATATACTCAATAATTCTAGCGGCTTCAAATCAAGTGGGAGAAAGCTGGTAGGCCCACATGTGAGAGAATGTGTCTGTGTGCACCACATAAAAAAAATCCTGCAGCACACATTGCGTAATGAGAAAAAAAAAACTGATCGTTTTTTTGGAATAAAACGCCGACTTTGAGGTGTATTTTCGTATAGTATTTATCATTGTATTCGCGTTTTCATGGTCTTAGGTGATAAAATGGAAAACATATTACAGAAATAGAGATGATTTTTATTACTTTTACGATGAAAACGACCTTGAAACTAAGCTCAAAGTAGCGAAAATGTTCGATTTTACCAATGTTGAAGAGTAAATAAATCACACCATACGTCCAATACACGTCAACTAGGGAGTCTAATATTCTTTCACTAGTGCACTGATATTATTTATACCATTTTTACAATAATGCAGTCGTCTGCATAACAGTAAATTTTGTATTTTTTTGTATGAATAAAAAATCAAAATAGAAAGCAATAATAATATAAGAGGGGCCTAGAGATGTGACTAATGAACAGAGCATATGTTATTTTAGTGCCACGAATGTCTACCTTGTTTATTCTGGACCCTATTTTGAAATTGGCATCTTTTTTATTTTGCGTGAAATTGGCCAAATTGCCAATTTCTGACCACCATATTGGGTAGTCCAAATTAGTAAATGGGAGGTTTCTTGTACTCAGCTGATAGATAAAATGGAGTTCTAAAGAAATAGCTATGAGTTTGGTCAACTGGAACAATGGAATTGGCTGAAAATTGGGCTCAAAGTCGGCGAAATCGCCGATACGCATATGTCGCCGAGACCGCTAACTTCGCGAGACCATAATTCCACGAGTTTTCGACCAAATTTCAAACTTTTGGTGTCATTACCATCGGGAAAAGATTCTCTATCATTTCATAAGAAAAAATAATTTTTTTTTTTTCAAAAATTGAGCGACATAGAATGACAGTTTCAGAGAGGGGCCTGAAACAGTCAAAGGGTTAAATAAGCTACCATGGCTCCAAAGAAAGCTCCTAGTGCCAAGCCTGTGGTAAAGAAAAGCTCACCACTGAGGAGCTGCAAGAGCTTTAGCAGGAACAGCAACAGACTGCAGCTCAGAATCTTGCTGCAGAGGAGGAGGAAGAGAGATGGAAGAAGGTGCCTTCTTCAGAAATTAAAGAGATTTTTGCTATGTGGGGTAAGATGGAAAGATTTATGGAGAAAAATCACCCTGACAAGGCTGTTGCAAGCCATGTTGGCAACATGTACAGTGACAAAGTCTTGGGCCATTTTAGGGAAGTGTTAAAGAGACGCCAGAAACAGAGCTCTCTCCAGAGTTATTTTGCGAGACAGGACTTCAGTGACTCTCAAGCTGGTCCTAGTGGCATTAAGAAACAGAGAAGAGAAGCAAGCCCAGAAAAGCAATTGGTACCCGAGGTGTTGCTGGAAGGGGATTCCCCTTCCAAACTGTAAACAATCCAATCTCTCTCCTCCTCCAGTCTCCCATACACTAAGAAGAATCTCCAATAAAGGTAAGTGTTATGCTGTTAATGTTTCATTCATCATTTCCCATTGTATTGTTTATGTACTACATCTATATTTCATGTAAAAAAATTTTTTGTTTTAATACTTCTGGGTGTCAGGAATGGATTAATTGTATTTACATAATTTCTTATGGGGAAAATTGATTCGAAAATCGTAGATTTCGATAATAGTAGCAACTCCAGGAACGGATTAAGAAAAACGAGGGACCAGTGTGTGTGTGTGTGTTTGTGTGTGTATATATATATAGAGAGAATGCAAAAGGAGAGCAAATGAAAGAGTGGGAGAGGCACTGTCAAGAAATTTTAATGAAAATAAGAAAAAATTTTGGAGTGAGTTAAACAAGTTAAGAAAGCCTAGGGAAAGTATGGATTTGTCAGTTAAAAACAGAGTAGGGGAGTTAGTAGATGGGGAGAGGGAGGTATCAGGTAGATGGCGAGAATATTTTGAGGAACTTTTAAATGTTGAGGAAGAAAGGGAGGCGGTAATTTCATGCACTGGCCAGGGAGGTATACCATCTTTTAGGAGTGAAGAAGAGCAGAATGTAAGTGTAGTGGAGGTACGTGAGGCATTATGTAGAATGAAAGGGGGTAAAGCAGCTGGAACTGATGGGATCATGACAGAAATGTTAAAAGCAGGGGGAGATATAGTGTTGGAGTGGTTGGTACTTTTGTTTAATAAATGTACGAAAGAGGGGAAGGTACCTAGGGATTGGCGGAGAGCATGAATAGTCCCTTTATATAAAGGGAAAGGGGACAAAAGAGATTGTAAAAATTATAGAGGAATAAGTTTACTGAGTATACCAGGAAAAGTATACGGAAGGGTTATAATTGAAAGAATTAGAGGTAAGACAGAATGTAGGATTGCGGATGAGCAGGGAGGCTTCAGAGTGGGTAGGGGATGTGTAGATCAAGTGTTTACATTGAAGCATATATGTGAACAGTATTTAGATAAAGGTAGGAAAGTTTTTATTGCATTTATGGATTTAGAAAAGGCATATGATAGAGTGGATAGAGGAGCAATGTGGCAGATGTTGCAAGTACAGTGGACCCCCGGTTAACGATTTTAATCCGTGCAAGAGGGCTCATCGTTATGCGAAATAATCGTTATGCGAATGAATTTTCCCCATAAGAAATAATGGAAATCAAATTAATCCGTGCAAGACGCCCAAAAGTATGAAAAAATTTTTTTTTTACCACATGAAATGTTAATTTTAATACACACAAACTGAAAAAGGCATGCACAATTAAATGACACTTACTTTTATTGAAGATCTGGTGATGATTGATGGGATGGGAGGAGGGGAGAGCATTATCTTCTTACTGTTTAGAAGGGGAATCCCCTTCCATTACGACTTGAGGTAGCAAGTCCTTTTCCGGGGTTACTTCCCTTCTTCTTTTAATGCCACTAGGACCAGCTTGAGAGTCACTGGACCTCTGTCGCACAACAAATCTGTCCATAGAGCTCTGTACCTCCCGTTCCTTTACGATTTGTCTAAAATGGGCCACAACATTGTCATTGAAATAGTCACCAGCACGGCTTGCAACAGCTGTGTCAGGGTGATTTTCATCTATAAAGGTTTGCAGTTCAACCCACTGTGCACACATTTCCTTAATCTTTGAAGTAGGCACAATGGATTCCACAACTGGCATAGGCTTCTCAGGGTTAGCCGCAAACCCTTCAAAATCTTTCTTAATTTCCATACTAATTCTCACCCTTTTTACCACAGGGTTGGCACTAGAAGCTTTCTTGGGGCCCATGGTCACTTATTTTCCAGAAACAGCACCGAAAACACTGTAATAATACGAAATATTCCGAGTGTATGCTTGGATGTTACCGCGGAGGCTGGCTGGTAAACAATGGGACGGCCGGCACATGTGAGGCTGGCTGAGGGCACATTGGACGCGTCTCGGACGAAAATCGGTAAGCGGGTTTTTAATCGGTATGCGCGGCAAAAATTTTGCGATAAAAGTAATCGGTATGCGGAAAAATCGCTATGTGATGCCATCGTTATGCGGGGGTCCACTGTATATGGAATAGGTGGTAAGTTACTAAATGCTATAAAGAGCTTTTATGAGGATAGTGAGGCTCAGGTTAGGGTGTGTAGAAGAGAGGGAGACTACTTCCCAGTAAAAGTAGGTCTTAGACAGGGATGTGTAATGTCACAATGGTTGTTTAATATTTTTATAGATGGGGTTGTAAAAGAAGTAAATGCTAGGGTGTTTGGGAGAGGGGTAGGATTAAATTATGGGGAATCAAATTCAAAATGGGAATTGACACAGTTACTTTTTGCTGATGATACTGTGCTTATGGGAGATTCTAAAGAAAAATTGCAAAGGTTAGTGGATGAGTTTGAGAATGTGTGTAAAGGTAGAAAGTTGAAAGTGAACATAGAAAAGAGTAAGGTGATGAGGGTATCAAATGATTTAGATAAAGAAAAATTGGATATCAAATTGGGGAGGAGGAGTATGGAAGAAGTGAATGTTTTCAGATACTTGGGAGTTGACGTGTCGGTGGATGGATTTATGAAGGATGAGGTTAATCATAGAATTGATGAGGGAAAAAAGGTGAGTGGTGCATTGAGGTATATGTGGAGTTAAAAAACGTTATCTATGGAGGCAAAGAAGGGAATGTATGAAAGTATAGTAGTACCAACACTCTTATATGGATGTGAAGCTTGGGTGGTAAATGCAGCAGCGAGGAGATGGTTGGAGGCAGTGGAGATGTCCTGTCTAAGGGCAATGTGTGGTGTAAATATTATGTAGAAAATTTGGAGTGTGGAAATTTGGAGAAGGTGTGGAGTTAATAAAAGCATTAGTCAGAGGGCAGAAGAGGGGTTGTTGAGGTGGTTTGGTCATTTAGAGAGAATGGATCAAAGTAGAATGACATGGAAAGCACATAAATCTATAGGGCAAGGAAGGAGGGGTAGGGGTCGTCCTCGAAAGGGTTGGAAAGAGGGGGTAAAGGAGGTTTTGTGGGCTAGGGGCTTGGACTTCCAGCAAGCGTGCATGAGCGTGTTAGATAGGAGTGAATGGAGGCGAATGATACTTGGGACCTGACGATCTGTTGGAGTGTGAGCAGGATAATATTTAGTGAAGGGATTCAGAGAAACCGGTTATGTTCATATAGTCGGACTTGAGTCCTGGAAATGGGAAGTACAATGCCTGCACTTTAAAGGAGGGGTTTGGGATATTGGCAGTTTGGAGGGATATGTTGTGTATCTTTATACGTATATGCTTCTAAGCTGTTGTATTCTGAGCACCTCTGCAAAAGCAGTGATAATGTGTGAGTGTGGTGAAAGTGTTGAATGATGATGAAAGTATTTTCTTTTTGGGGATTTTCTTTCTTTTTTGGGTCACCCTGCCTCGGTGGGAGACGGCCGAATTGTTTAAAAAAAAAAAAAAAAAAAAATATATATATATATATATATATAACTTGGATTTATAGGTAAATTATAATTATAGGAACAATTATCCAAATAAAATGGAAAGTAGTTTAACAATAAAATCAATATTAAATAATCATAATTATTCAACTATTATTCAACATAATTATAGAGCATAATCATTTTCAAACCATTTGGAACATCCATTAAACTTATCCTGGGCCAGGAAGCTACATATACACAATTACATAGTCCCTAACATCATACATCTCGTAAAAATTTTTCGTACACACTTTAATAAAGTGTTAAGTGTTCATCCAAGAATATAACTGACTGGATTCCACATACTACACAATATTTGCTATATGCCTAATAATTCATACCTATACTCTTATCAAAGCCACAATGCTAATTCACAAAATACTGTACATTACATACAAGATATACAATTTAATCTATATAGAATGTGTGTGTCATTATATATCACTGGAAATTTTTTTTATAATCCTGTCCTCTGTAAAATATAAATATATACTATCTACAAAACATACCACTTTGAGTCTATATAAATATACAAGTAACTGTGTGCACAAGTGTGCATGTGTATTTTTCATATAATGTACATGGTGACTGCAAATGATCCTCCTAATCTGATATATTCATGTTGAAAAAACTAACAATGCTAAGGCAATAATTAAGAACTCAGTTTTATTGCCAGTTACTATTTTCTTTCAACAGGTGTTGCCAATTGTTTAGTAATTAATGTGGCATTTGAAAAAGTTGTTCAGTGAACATGAGTATCATGCAATAATCTATGATCACTGTTCAGTGACACTTTATAAGTACAAAAATGGTTCGTAAAAATGACATTTGGTTCAGGGATGCTAACAAAAATTTTATTGATGGAATACATTGGCAAGGAGGATAATTCCAGGACAGTTTGCTACTAGTGCAGCAACAGCTGAGTAGGTTCCAGAAGCACCGAGTCCTATTGCAGAGAAACCTAAAAGTTGTGCCAGTCATTAATTTATGCTGGTCAAGAGTGGAAAATTGAGAAATGTACCCTTCATTCTCACAAATGTTAAAACATAACAGATGAAGAGTGTGAAAATAAAACAACATAAAAGAAGATAAGAGTGAAAATAGAGATGAGATAAAACTCTCAGAATGCTATGCAATACAAGGTATGGAGGGAAACAATATTGTTGTGATGTTTAAAGAGCCACAAAGTTGAAGTTTAATACCATGAAAATACACCTTTTTTGAACTCTATTTGTATTTCTAAATTTTTGCCTAACATTGTTAGTTTTAAATATTTTTTAAATATTTAAAATTATGAAGATCCTTTCAAATCACATTCTATGTATGCATGTATATGGAATGTGAGCAGGAATGCATAATGTATGTATGAATGCAGATGTATGCATGCATATGTATGTAAAATATTCACATCTGAAAAGAATATAAAAACAATGCAGAATGGGAAAATAGAAAAAGCCTCTCAAAATTGCTATGAATTCTTCATGTGTGCCAACTTTGATAAAAACAAGAGAAAATGGAAAATTTGGCTTAAGCAGAAGCTCTGGGAATTGTAGAAAATATGGATATGGATAAAAATGCAGAGATGATTGGTGGCATGGTGCCACCATCATAAAAGCTGAAAAGACTAGCTAATCCAAGTTATATTCTTCTAATAATCAGAGCTGCAGCAAATCAACTCATAATAATAGAAACATGACAAAATAATAGTTATTAAGACAATAATTCTCCTGGAAATCATTTAATTTTTCACATTATCTAGAGTTTTTTTTACAAGTGAAGTCCCTTGTATTTTCTCCTATTTTTATCTAATTTGTAATTTATGAAGGATCTTCGGAATTATTAAAAGCTCTTGACAACAATTTTCTCATTTTTTTGAATACTTTAATATGTCTTTCTATGTTTCCTACCACCAACAGCTCTAGTGACAGATGTAGCATGTGTTCCTTCACAGCCCAAGTCAAAGTTGAGGAGAATGAACTACTGTGAGTAAAGTCACAAAACTGAATGGAAAATGAACCCTAGGGAGGGAGGGAGAGAGGGAGGGAGGGAGAGAGAGAGAGAGGGAGGGAGGGAGGGAGGGAGAGAGGGAGGGAGGGAGGGAGAGGAGAGGGAGGGAGGGAGGGAGGGAGGGAGGGAGAGAGGGAGGGAGGGAGAGAGGAGGGAGGGAGGGAGAGAGGGAGGGAGAGAGAGGGAGGGAGAGAGGGAGGGAGAGAGAGAGAGGGAGAGAGAGAGAGGAGGGAGGAGAGAGAGAGAGGAGGGAGAGGGAGAGAGAGGGAGAGGGAGGGAGAGAGAGAGGGAGGGAGAGGGAGAGAGGGAGAGGGAGAGAGAGGGAGAGGGAGAGAGAGGGAGAGGGAGAGAGAGGAGAGAGAGAGAGGAGAGGAGGGAGAGAGAGAGAGGAGAGAGAGAGGGAGAGAGAGAGAGAGAGAGGGAGAGAGAGAGAGAGAGGGAGAGAGAGAGGGAGAGAGAGAGAGGGAGAGAGAGGGAGAGAGGGAGAGAGAGAGGGAGAGAGAGGGAGAGAGGGAGAGAGAGAGGGAGAGAGAGAGAGAGAGAGGGAGAGAGAGGGAGAGAGAGAGAGGGAGAGAGAATGAATGAATGAATGAGAGAATATGAATGAGAGAGAATGAGAGAGAGAGAATAAGAGAGAGAGAATGAGAGAGAGAATGAGAATGAAAGAGAGAGAGAGAGAGAGAATGAGAAGGAGTAAGTGTGAGTACGTGTGTGTGATATGTACAGTACCAATGTGTTGTACTAGTTACAACACAAAACAGCAACCTTCGCTAGGTAGTTAACAGGTATCACAGTTTGCAATTCTGAGAGCAGTTTTTTCACCAGTACCTCACTACCAACAGCCATAGTGATAGATGTAGTTCTTATTCCATTCAAGACCAGAGTTAATAAATTTGAAATAATCATAATGATGGTGAGGGAAAGTTATATAAAAAGAAAATTGCATTTGATGTAGATCATGGAACCTGCTAACATTACCCAATGAGGATTACTCTCTTCTATTGTAACCACCATAGCACAATAGCAGTGTAGGCTTAGTATGATAATAGCCCTGGGTTCAATTGCTATCCAATTTAACTTTAGTAACAGCAGTTCGTTAAGATTTTTCCGAGTACAGGTGAACCTCACTTTACAGCATTTTGCTAATACAGGTTGGCCATCACTAATCTGGTTCCATCAGTAATCTGGCACTAATTTCAGCTACCATAATTTCAAATTTCCGGGGTCGCCACACCAACCTGCCACTACTGTTTGGTGGTGCTCTTTGTTGCATAAGTCATTCCAATTTCTTTTTCCTCATTTATTGATATATCCTGCTCACTTTTAGCCCTAGCCATGGTTCCAACGAATAAAAGAAATGTTTCTCTGTGTAAAGCACATACACCGTACATTGTCCATAAAAGATAAGGTGACTTTGAAGCCACTGTCGGTCGTCATGAGCTTAGCTTACTCAGATAAGCTGTGACTGGTAAATTTTGGCCTACATACAAGAGAATAGGTCTGTGTGCATTATACAGTGCAAAAAAAATCCTGCAGCATGCAGTACATAAAAAACTGCGACCGTGTTTTTGGTGTAAAACAGCAACTTTACAGTGTATTTCCATGTGGTTTTTATAGTTGTATTTTCATTTTAGTCTCAACTGATAGAATGGAAGATATGTTACAGAAATAGATATGATTTTGATTGGTTTCATGATGGAAAGTACGTACCTCGAAATTGAGCTGAAAGTAGCAGAAATGTTCAATTTTTGCCAATGTTCATGAGTAAACAAATGATGTCACTGTCCAATAAGGTCCAACTGGCCAGTCTAGCATGCAGTCAAAAATGGGTTGACATTACTTATACAACTGTTACAATAATGCAGTAGTCTATATAACAATAAATCTTTCATGTTTTGTGTGAATCAGAATTCAAAATGGAAAGCAAACGTAATATAAAAGGGACCTTGAGACGTGACTGATGAACAGAGAAAATGTTATTGTAGTGCCAGGAATGTCTGCACTGTTTATTCTGGGCCCTATTTTGAAATTGGCATCTCTTGATATTTGTGTGAAACTGGGAAAATTACAAATTTCTGACCACTATGTTGCATAGTTGAAATAGGTAAATGGGCGGTTTCTTGTAATCAATCAATGGAACAGAAGGAATACTAGCAAACTATGAGTTTGGTAGATTGGAACAATGAAATGAGCTAAATATAGGGCGTGAAGTGGGTGAAATCACCGATGCGTAAATATCGCCATTGGGTTAAGTGTATTCTAACCTGGCAACTCTGTAATCTGGCAAAATCACTAATCCGGCACCCTACAGGTCCCGATGATGCCGGATTAGTGATGGTCAACCAGGTTTTATATGCATCTGAAAATGAAAAAAAGGCTATGATTCACTTTACAGCAATTTTTGCAGTAGCCTGGAACCTAACCTGCTGTAAAAGCAGGGCCCTCCTGTATATCTGTTGACTCAGGGTTTGAAGGGACAGGAGCTAGATCAGCAAGGCTGGAGGTGACAGAGAAAATAATAATAAGCTAGCAGGAGACACAGCAGGTAGTGATGCCAGCTAACATTACCCAATGAGGAATGAAGTCTTCTTCAGTAACCACCACAACAGACTTTGCATGCACAGCCTCAGGTTTGATTCTTGGCCACTTTCACAAGACTTTGGTTAGGTCTTCATATATTAGTATGTTGGCTCTTGCTTTAAAGGGACAAGAGTTAGAGCTATGACTAAGGCTTTTGGTGAAGGTTATGAGAGTAGTAAAATAGCTTCCAGTAGATGACACTGATTGTAGCACCTGTTAACATAAAGCAGAGAGGGTTTCTCCCTCTTCTAGGTAACCACCACAGCACAATGATAGGGCCCAGGTGTCGCACATGCATACCCTTGAGTTTGATCCCAACCAGGTTTACGTCAATTAAGAATTTGACAAGTGTGTGTGTGTACTATGTAAATACACATACCCTGTGTATATCTTGACTCGCAAAATTGTAGTAACATGATTACAAACAAATCACAAAACGGGTAGGGCTCTAATAATATTTTATATATAATATATATATAATACGTATATAATATTTTTATATATCTATATTTATATATCTATTTTATATATCGTTCCCCGAATTAAGCCTGAATGCCTTCCACATCCCCCATAGGCGCTGTATAATCCTCCGGGTTTAGCGCCTCCCCCTTGATTATAATAATAATAATATTTTATATATCTATCACCCTGCCTCGGTGGGAGATTGCCGACTTGTTGGAAAAAAAAAGATTATATATATATATATATATATATCACAGTGGACCCCCGATTAACGATATTTTTTCATTCCAGAAGTATGTTCAGGTGTCAGTACTGACCGAATTTGTTCCCATAAGGAATATTGTGAAGTAGATTAGTCCATTTCAGACCCCCAAACATACATGTAGAAAAGCACTTACATAAATACACTTACATAATTGGTCGCATTGGGAGGTGATCGTTAAGCGGGGGTCCACTGTATATATATAAATAAAAGGAGAAACTTTTGTTTTTTCCTCTTGGGCCACCCCGCCTTGGTGGGATACGACCGGTGTGTTGAAAGATTATATATTTAGATATATATATAAATAAATATAAATTATATATATTTTATATACACACATGCACATGTACATACATACAGGATATAAGTGTTAATATATACATTTATTTCTTACAACCATATCACAAATTTATTAACATGTCATAAGAGACAAAGTACAGTATACATTTTGTAAATACATACTAGAATTTTTTCAACTCAATAAAATTGATCAGAGGCAAGATATACAGTATATATATACTGTATATAGTTTGGTCGGTGATCAGTACATTGGAGATTATCGTGTTTGCATGTGAGGCACCAGTGGCAGTGGTACGTTCACGGTGTTGTGGGTGTCACAGGGAGTAGCTGTGTGGCCAGGAGGTCAAGCAGGTGTAGAGCTAAGTCTGCCATTACTGTGGGATGTTGTACAGAGTCCACTATTCTTGTTACTGCTTCACGAGTTAGCTCTGCTCCTAAAGCCATTTTCAATGGACCTAGGAAAAATTGCAAATTAAAATTTGAAGTAATCAAATTCAGAAAAAAATGGCAGATGTTTTATGAAGTAATAGTCTTCAGTGCCCACCTGTAGATACCGAAAAGTTCTTCACTCCATAACTATCTCTGAGGTGGGCAGTAGCTCTGTTGAGCACTCATATTAAGCTGTAATAACAGAAGTGTAGAGGCCTACATAGAACATTTTTATATGTTAAGAAGCTTATTTACGAAAATGAAGTTTATTTCCCCAAAACAACTAAAAATACTGTAGTAACAAATACAAATGCTTAAAAGAAAGTACAAGTTGTTTGGAAAGCCACAGATTATGAGGAGCATTCTGGGTAGGCTTACGACTTTAAATTAATACAAAACTACGTAGGCAATGTTTAGATTGTTGAAGAAAAAAGAGGAATGTACCAGACTAAAGTGGTATCAAGCCTTTTAAATGGATGTGAATAATGAATTTTAAACATTGCAACAAGGAAGCTGCTGCAGGTAGTAATGTCATGTTTGAAAGCAATGTATGGTGTGAAGACTATGCAAAGAATTTCGAGTGAAGAAATCTGAATATGGTGCAAGATTACAGTAGTTATTATTCATACAATGATGGGGGTTTGGACATTTAGAGAAGATGAAGCAGAATAGGATGATTAACAGAGTATATAAATCCAAAGTGGATGGAAGGAAGGGTAGGAGGTCATCTAGGAAAGGGCGGAGGAAGGGTGTGAAGGCTTTATGCTGTAGGGGCTCGCGTGCATATGTGACTGGAATGAAGACGAAAGGTTTAGAGATTTGATGTGGTACTGAAATGTTAGCAAGGTAACAAAGGGATTTAGGTAAACAGGTTCGTCAGACTTGAGTCCTGGAGGTGGGAAGCAGTGCCTGTACACTGGGGAAAAAAGTAAGAGTGGGTATATTACAGTTCAGAGGATCATTTGAACTGTAATGTCTACATACTTCTGGCATGACAGCTATTAAATGAATGATGGTGAATGTCTTTTTTTTTTTTTTTTTTTTTTTAAGTCACCCTACCTTGGTGAAAGATGTCCAATGTGGCTCATTTGTATTGTACAACAATCTACTCAAGATGTGCAAAGAGTTTGGTATTTTTATTTGTGAGATTTTTGCCTGATCAGCAGGTTTCTTCAGTGAAAATAAAGAGGAGACAACAGAAGCAGATAAGAGGTGATCAGTCCTTCAGCCATGGTTTGTGCTAAGTCGTGTAGTTCTGATGAAGCTAGGGCTTGAGAAAGCACCCTTTTATACTGCTAGAAGTGAGGTGTGGTCCTCTTCAAGGGGGGCTCCTTGGCGTGGTGAAGAGGCTCTTGGTCTGAGGAATTAGCCCTGTCGGTCTTCTTCCTCAGACCGAACCTAATTACCCCCCATTCTCCCCTCCCCTATCCCATCCTCCCCATCCTCCCCTTTTTCCATTCCTCCTCCTCCTCCTCACCCCTCCCTTTTGCCCTTCCTCTTTTTAGCCTTCGTGATTTCTCCCACAGGCGTGCTAGTTCCTAGGTAGGGGAAAGGACACCGGGGTCGATCCCATTCCGTTGAGGTTTCTTGGCGGGTGGCGTAGTTTGCCGTGGAATCTGGATTGCCTAGGGATGTCCCGATCCCTCTCCGGTATCCCGGAGTAGCTTTGGGTGTCTTTTGGGCGACGGGTGTATCTCTGGAAGCCACCTTTCGGATTCCGGGGGTGGTGGCTGAAGGAGGTATGCTTTGTGGCGGATATCCGGCCGCCCTCTCTTTTGTCCACCGAGGTAGCTCGGCAGATGTGAGGTTGCTATCCCGGATTGCTGGTTTACTGGCATGAAGGGTAGGGTATGGCACGGGTTCCATGCTGCATCTGCGCTACTAGCGGTGTCGAGTCCTCTTGGGCGCGGAGGGAGATTTCCGGCCCTTTCATTCCTCCTGGGAACTATTCCTCCCCGCTCCCCCCTTTTTTTATTCTTTTTTTTGTTTTTATTTTCTTTTCTTCTTTCTTTTTTTTTCTTAAAAACAAAAAGCAAAGGAGTAACCTAACCATGGCAGCCCTAGTCCATGAAACCACTACCCCCGGGCCCCTTCTTGATACCGCACCCCATTCTGACCCTGCCTTGTGTTTAGACCACTCTTCGGACACTCCTGATGCCCCTGTACCTCTTGCTGGTGCTGTTTCCTCACCCGCTTCAGGTACCGGGGCTTCGACTGACTCCTTCGATTTGTCTGAACTCCGCTCTCCTTTGACTATGCTTCCGGCTTCTCCCTCTACGGTACGGCAATTTTCGAATCGCCCACCCATTTCATGCCGGACCAACTCCGGTCCTACTCCTAAACGCCAACGTCAATCTCCTGATGATGCTCCGTCGTTACCTTCCCATTCTACTCGGAAACGACCGACACGTCAAGCACTCCCTCTCCACGCTCAGTTTCGGACCACACAATGGACTAAATTCTTTACTTTAAGACCAACTTCTTCTTCTGCCTACCTTTCTGACCATAGTATTGCCAAAGCGCTCCTGCGTCATGTTGGCAGAGATATTTCATTTCACGCTCTCAAGAGCGGTACGCGCATCGTCACTGTCCAGAATGCTACCCAAGCTCATGATCTTTCTCTCCTTTCGAATATCGATACTACTCCTATCACTATTGAAAAACATCTTTCTCTCAATTCTTGTAGTGGTACTGTCATTCTGCCCCATACCATAGTCCAACAGAATTTCCAGTCATGTGGCAATGACATTTTTGAACAGCTGGAACTCCAGGATCTCCCAATCCTCAAAGTAGACACTTATGTCCTTCCTGCCCGGGGGCGGAGACGTTACCCTTGCAATGTGGCTCGTTTAACTTTTGACAGCCGAGAACTCCCGTCCTCTGTATATGTCGCGGGACATCGGTTACAAGTTCGAAAGGTGATACCTACACCGCAACAATGTAGAAATTGCTGGCGTTTTGGTCACCCAGCGAAATATTGCAGATCTATGGCCGAATGCCCAGTCTGTGGTGCCGACAACCATTCTAATACATCTTGCAGTCAACCTCCATCTTGCCTTAATTGTAATGAAGCTCACCCTTCGTACTCCCGCCGTTGCCAGGTCTACTTAAATGAACGTGAAATCCGTTGCCTCAAAGAGGCAGAAGGTCTCCCTTATGCTATGGCAGTTACTCATCTCCGCCTCCAAGGGAGACTACCCCGTGTTTCTTATTCTCGTGTTTCCAAACATCCCCCCACTTCTGGGGTCCCATCTTCTGCAGCCTCCT
Organism: Cherax quadricarinatus; assembly: GCF_038502225.1. Lineage (NCBI taxonomy): Eukaryota > Metazoa > Arthropoda > Malacostraca > Decapoda > Parastacidae > Cherax > Cherax quadricarinatus. The sequence goes on from NC_091304.1 coordinate 51,263,829, forward strand.
CTGTTGTTACCCCTCCCATAGCCATTACGGCATCTAATCCTTTTGCTGTCCTTGGCTCTGACGTCCCGACTACAACTCAGTCTGTTCTCACATCTTCGCGTCCTTCCTCACAAGCCCCAGTATCGACAAGACCTCGTACGACACCTAATACCAATCGCCCCTCTACTCAGAAGTCCAAAAAATCCACATTGCTCAAATCTTCTTTGCCCCTTCCTTCCCTTCTTCCACCTCCACACGTTACCTTTCCAGTCTCTGTACCTAGTTCTTCCCCTCTCTCTGGCTCTATTACAAGTGTGGAGATTCACCCTCCTCCTCGTACTATGCCTTCCACCCCCGTCCCCTCCCAAGTTTCTCCCTCTTCTGTCACCTCCCAGGTTTCTACCTCTTCTGTCCCCCCCCACACTTCATCTCCAGTCCCTTACACTTTTCCCTCCCCCTCTACTTTGGTACAGTCCATTACTGTCCCAATCTTTACTCACCCTCCTCCTCCTATCTCCAATATGGTTTCCCATACATCTTTGAATTCAGAAACACTTGAAGCCATTTCAGAATATATTGCAGAGACTAAACCTTCAATGGACACTGATTCACTTCCTGTTCCTTCTCTTCCCTCTCCTCCATCTTCACAACCCCATTCTTCGCAACGCTCCGTTCCTTCGCTACTTGAACATCTTCCAATGCCACCACACGTTGACTTTTCTAACCCCTCTAGTCCGTAGGTGCCTTTACCTACAGATTCCTGATATTTTCTTCATCGCCAATCATGGCCTATTTACAGTGGAATATCCGCGGCCTCAGGGGTAATCGGGGTGAGCTTCAGATGTTGCTTTCCAGGTTTTCCCCTGTTGGTGCTTGCTTACAAGAACCAAAATTACACTCGGCTGTTTTCCAACCTATCTCAGGCTATAATTTATTGTATTCTTCGGATCCTTTCTCAGATGGGACCTTTAATGAAAGTGCCCTTCTTCTACGCAATGATATTCCGTACTGTCAACTATTTGTCCATACCTCGCTGCATTACACTGCAGCCCGTATCCACTTGAATAAGTGGTTTACAATATGTTCTTTATATCTCTCTCCTTCTCGAGCATTTTCTATCCCAGACTTTGCCTTTCTTGTTTCATCCTTACCACCACCACTTCTGTTACTTGGTGATTTTAATGCCCACCATTTCCTCTGGGGGGGGTCTCATTGTGACTCACGTGGCATTCAGTTGGAGGCTTTTCTTGCCTCTCACCCCCTCCATGTTTTAAATACGGGTACTCCCACCCATTTTGATCCTCGTACTCATACTCTCTCTTGCATCGATCTATCAGTCTGCTCTTCCTCCACAGCACTAGACTTCACCTGGTCTGTTCTACCAGACTTACATGACAGCGATCATTTTCCGATCATTCTTACTTCTCCTTCCTATTCACCACCTTCCCGTAGCCCTCGCTGGCAATTTGATCGGGCAAATTGGGATCTTTACTCACACCTCACTGCTTTTAGTGAGGTTCCTTCTTCATCCTCCATTGATGAGCTCCTACACATCTTCTCGACATCAGTTTATACCGCAGCTTCTCATTCTATACCCCACACCTCAGGCAGGCATTCTCAGAAGTGCGTGCCTTGGTGGTCTCCTGCTTGTGCTCGTGCAGTACGTTTGAAACGTGCTGCATGGGGCAGGTACCGGTACAATAGAACCGCTGAGAGACTTGTTGATTTTAAGCAGAAGCGTGCGATCGCTCGCCGTGTCATCCGTGAAGCTAAACGCACTTGTTGGCGAGACTATGTTTCCACCATCACCTCTGCTTCTTCTATGAGTGCAGTCTGGAAAAAAGTGAGGAAATTGAGTGGTAAATACTCTCCTGACCCGGCTCCTGTTCTACGGGTCACTGGTGTTGATATAGCAAACCCTCTCGACGTTGCCATTGAACTTGGCACACATCTGGTCCGTATTTCCCGAGGGCTCCATCTATGCCCCTCGTTTCTTTCCTCAAAGTCTGCCAGAGAGTTAGTACCCTTGGACTTTTCTTCTCTCGGAGAAGAACAGTATAATGTGCCTTTTACACTTCAAGAACTGGAGGCAACGCTCTCAGCTTGCCGATCATCGGCAGCTGGGCCTGATGACATTCATATTCGTATGTTACAACATTTACATCGGTCAGCCCTTGTAGTCCTCTTACACCTCTTCAATCTTATTTGGGCACAAGGAGTTCTTCCCCAGCTGTGGAAATCTGCCATTGTTCTCCCTTTCCGCAAACCGGGTACTACAGGACATGATGCCTCCCACTATCGCCCCATCGCTCTTACAAGTGCAGTTTGCAAAGTGATGGAACGCCTCGTAAATCGACGTTTAATGTGGTATTTAGAGACTCACAACAGTCTCTCCGCTAGTCAATATGGCTTTCGTAAGGGTCGTTCTACCATAGACCCCTTACTACGCTTGGATACGTATGTTCGTAATGCCTTTGCGAATAATCACTCAGTTATTGCCATATTTTTTGACCTTGAGAAGGCATATGACACAACTTGGAGGTATAATATTTTGGCCCAGGCCCATTCCTTAGGCCTCCGAGGCAATCTACCATCCTTCCTTAAGAACTTTTTAACTGACAGACATTTCCGTGTTCGAGTCAATAATGTTCTTTCCCCGGACTTCGTCCAAGCTGAAGGTGTCCCTCAGGGATGTGTTCTAAGCACAACACTTTTTCTCCTTGCTATAAATGATTTGGCCTCTGTTCTTCCACCCAATATTTGGTCATCACTCTATGTTGATGACTTCGCTATTGCTTGTGCAGGCGCTGACTGTCACCTTATTGCAGTTTCTCTCCAGCATGCGGTCGACCGTGTTTCCACTTGGGCCACCACACATGGGTTTAAATTTTCAAGTACCAAAACTCACCAAATTACTTTCACTAGACGCTCTGTTATCTCCGATCATCCTTTGTATCTCTATGGCTCCCGTATCCCCGAACGTGATACAGTCAGGTTTCTAGGCCTTCTCTTTGACCGTCGGTTAACCTGGAAACCTCACATTACCTCTCTGAAGGCAACTTGTCACAGCCGGCTAAACCTTCTTAAAACCCTTGCTCATCTTTCCTGGGGAGCTGATCGTCGAACTCTGCTTCGCCTACATTCAGCCCTCGTTTTATCGAAACTCGATTATGGTGACCAGATTTATTCCGCGGCCTCTCCTGCTACTCTCTCTAGCCTTAACTCTATCCATCACCAAGGCTTACGTTTGTGCCTTGGTGCTTTTCGCTCTTCCCCTGTTGAGAGCCTCTATACAGAAGCAAATGTTCCATCCTTGTCTGATCGCCGTGATGCCCATTGCCTTCGTTACTATGTACGCTCTCACGATCTACACAATCCTTCCATTTATAGAATGGTCACCGATATTAGTAGACATTCTTTATTCGTTCGCCGCCCCTGTTTGCTCCGTCCCTTTTCTCTTCGCCTACTTTCACTCTTGTCTTCCCTTCAGTTACCACCTTTATATGTTCATGTAGCATCTCACTTTTCCCTACCCCCCTGGGAAGTTCCAGCTGTTCGGGTCTGTTCTTTCTCACTCCCTTGCTCGAAAGCTCAACTGCCTACGGTGGCTTCCCGCTCTCTTTTTCTTGATCACTTCCACTCTCATTCTCATGCCACCGCTGTGTACACAGATGGCTCTAAGTCTTCAGACGGCGTCGGATTCGCAGCAGTGTTTCCGGACAGCGTCGTACGAGGGCATTTACTATCTTCAGCTAGCATTTTTACTGCTGAACTGTATGCCATTCTTGCAGCACTTATTCGTATCGCATCTATGCCTGTGTCATCATTTGTAGTAGTCTCAGACTCCCTTAGTGCTCTACAGGCTATACGAAAATTTGATACATCTCATCCCCTAGTTCTCCGTATCCAACTTTGGCTACGCCGTATCTCTACCAAACATAAAGATATTGTTTTTTGTTGGGTCCCTGGTCATGTCGACGTACAGGGCAATGAACAGGCAGACACTGCTGCGCGGTCAGCAGTATATGACCTACCAATTTCCTATCGAGGTGTTCCATTTCTAGACTATTTTGCTGCAATAGCTACCCACCTTCGCACCCGTTGGCAACAACGTTGGTCAACTCTGCTCGGTAACAAACTTCATTCTATTAAACCGAGCATAGGTTACTGGCCGTCTTCTTGTCATCAGTGCCGAGGTTGGGAGACCACTCTCTCCCGCCTTCGCATTGGCCACACTCGTCTTACTCATGGGTATCTCATGGAGAGGCACCCTGTTCCTCTCTGTGAGCAGTGTCAAGTTCCAGTATCGATTAGCCACATTCTGTTAGACTGCCCTCTCTATCAACGAGCACGCAGAATTTACCTCCAACGTCGTCTTCGTTCTCCTACTCTCTCTTTACCTTCCCTTCTTGCTGATGGACCCTCCTTTAATCCTGACTCTCTCATTGACTTCTTGACAACGACTGATTTACTCCACAAACTCTGATGATACTTTTCACACTCCCCTCAGCCCTTTCTGGTTCAGTCTCTTGCTGCCCTTTACCCTTTCACCATCCACTGCCCCGCTGTTATCCGTAACCTGTTGCTCATCCATCTCCCTTTTGCCACCTGATGCCCTCGCTTCCTTCCTGCCCTGCAGCGCTGTATAGTCCTTGTGGCTTAGCGCTTCTTTTTGATTATAATAATAATAATAATATGAATTAACTTAAGACACATTCACATCATTGATAAACAGAAATCAAAGACATGCACATGCACAAATTAAATTATTTTTATAACACATACTTTGCCAACAGAGCAGATATCATAAATTGTTTTCTAGCGACTCGCAAAATCGTAATGACACGATTGCAAACAAACCATACCACGGGTGGGGATAGAACCCCATGGCTAGCTGGTCCAGTGGCTAACGCGACTTGCTGGAGTTTTGAGACTCCCTGATCGCGGGTTCTATCTCCGCCCGTGGTATGGTTTGTTTTCTAGTACTGTACTCGACTTCAAATACATAATCTGAGATTTACTATTCGGTGAATGTCTGAAAGTGACCCTTTTGCTCACTACTGGGATTGATGAATCATTGAATAATTACTAAATCCTATTTAAATTTTTATCTGCAAAAGACTTTTGATGCTGTATATCAAATGTACTTCTCAAAGAAAAGTACTAGAGCTGCAAAAGCACATATACTACTGCCTTCAATCTTACCTTAGTAAGCAACAAGCTTCACCATTAACTATAAATGATTTTCATCAGCTACTCAAGTAATGAATATAGGCATTGCTTAAGGTGGCATCTTGGCCCCACTTCTCTTCTGCACTATATTAGTGGCCTACCAAATAACACCCAAAATATTAAGATTGTATTCTTTGCTCATGATACCAACTTTGCTTTATGAAACACAGGCCCTTTGGCATTAATTAAAATACTTGATAATGTTAGTTAATGGATAATAACTAAAACACATTCTTAGAAAAAAAAACATCTCCCACAGAAAGGGTGAATTTTTTTTTAACAAGCTGGCTCTCTCTCATCAAAGCAGGTGACCCAAAAAAGAAACATTTTCATCATCATTCACACTATCAGTCTTTCCAGAGGTGTGCAGATATGACAATTAAGATGTCCCTCCAAACAGCAAATATCCCAAACCCCTCCTTTAGAGTACAGGCATTGTACTTCCCACCTTCAGGACTTGAGTCTGGCTAACTGGTTTTCCTGAATCCCTTCACAAAATATTACCATGCTCACACTCCCATACAGCTCGTCAGGTCCCAAAAACCATACGTCTCCACTCATTGTCTAGGCAGAAGCATCCTGACCTCACAATTCAGGTGACTCTTCAGAGTGCAGGCACTGCCATTCTTCATATACCTCTGTTACGTTGCTCATACCCAAACAGTACATCAGGCCATAAAAAATCCACTTATCTCCTCTCCACTCTGATCTAACATACTCACAGAAGCCTGCTGTATATTTAAGCCTATAGCACAACCTCTTTTATCCACTCCCTCCAACCATTCCTGGGACAACCCCTACCCTTCCTACCTTCCACCCCAGATTTATATACCCTCTTCATTAATCTATCCCACTTCATTCTCTCTAAATGCATTAACTACCTCAACAACGTCTCCTCAGCACTGAATTATTCTTTTGCTGACCTTACATTACTTTTTAATTTCTTTGCTCTGATTTTTCTTCATACATACACTACACATTGCTCTAAAACGTGACATGCCCACTGCCTCTTGCTATCTCCTCACTACAGCATTCAAAACCCATGGCTCACACTCCAAAGATAAACTTTTATCTTTCCACAGATGTCTTAATTAACACCACCCACCTTACCCCCCTCCATCTATTCTATGATTCACCTTATCTTTTCCCCTCAAGGAAGGTTCCTTGATGTTGGTGAAGGGCTCTTGATTTAGGGAATTGGATCTGTGCTTCAGTTTCCCAAATTAAGCCTGAATGCCTTCCACATCCCCCCCCCCCCAGGCGCTGTATAATCCTCTGGGTTTAGCGCTTCCCCCTTGATTATAATAATCACCTTATCTTTTATAGACCCATCTGTTGATATGGTCACTCCCAAATATTTAAATACATCCACTTCCACTTTACTTCTTTTCTCTAATCTGATATTTAATCTTTCACTGCCTAGACTTTTTTGTTACCCTCAACACTTTGATCTTTTCTGTTTACTTTCAATTTCCTTCTTTTACTAAATTTATCTACCAACATTTGCAGTTTCTCTTCAGAATCTCCCAGAGAAAGGAGTCACTGGCACTTTGAATTAGATTCATCATCTTTTAATTCCAGGGGCAGCACCAAAATTTCAATATTTGATGGGAAAGAGGAGCTAGGAGCCTTGTTCTGAAGCAGCATTTTTAATTACTATTTTTACTTGGGGGAAGACTTTGAAGGTATTTGAATCGACCCCGAGCTTCCCTTTGGCACTGCAGTCGATTAATGCTACACCTCTCCTCAACATTCTGGCATTCCTTTCTTTAATAACTTTTTTGAGGGGATTCTGAAAAAAAAGTTGCGAAGGTTGATGGACAAACTATGGATGGTGTATAAAAGGAAAATTAAGTATAATGGAAAAGAGCAAAGTGATGATGGGTAACAAAGTCTAGGCAATGATAAACTGAATAATATATTGGAAGGACAAAGTATAGATAAAATGGATGTTTTAAGATAATAAAGAAGATGGGTTTATGAAAGATGAGGTGAAACACACAATATTATTATTATAATAAAAATTATGGGGAATCAAATTCAAAATGGGAATTGACACAGTTACTTTTTGCTGATGATACTGTGCCTATGGGAGATTCTAAAGAAAAATTGCAAAGGTTAGTGGATGAGTTTGGGAATGTGTGTAAAGGTAGAAAGTTGAAAGTGAACATAGAAAAGAGTAAGGTGATGAGGGTGTCAAATGATTTAGATAAAGAAAAATTGGATATCAAATTGGGGAGGAGGAGTATGGAAGAAGTGAATGTTTTCAGATACTTGGGAGTTGACGTGTCGGCGGATGGATTTATGAAGGATGAGGTTAATCATAGAATTGATGAGGGAAAAAAGGTGAGTGGTGCGTTGAGGTATATGTGGAGTCAAAAAACGTTATCTATGGAGGCAAAGAAGGGAATGTATGAAAGTATAGTAGTACCAACACTCTTATATGGGTGTGAAGCTTGGGTGGTAAATGCAGCAGCGAGGAGACGGTTGGAGGGCAATGTGTGGTGTAAATATTATGCAGAAAATTCGGAGTGTGGAAATTAGGAGAAGGTGTGGAGTTAATAAAAGTATTAGTCAGAGGGCAGAAGAGGGGTTGTTGAGGTGGTTTGGTCATTTAGAGAGAATGGATCACAGTAGAATGACATGGAAAGCATATAAATCTATAGGGGAAGGAAGGCGGGGTAGGGGTCGTCCTCGAAAGGGTTGGAGAGAGGGGGTAAAGGAGGTTTTGTGGGTAAGGGGCTTGGACTTCCAGCAAGCGTGCGTGAGCGTGTTAGATAGGAGTGAATGGAGACGAATGGTACTTGGGACCTGACGATCTGTTGGAGTGTGAGCAGGGTAATATTTAGTGAAGGGATTCAGGGAAACCGGTTATTTTCATATAGTCGGACTTGAGTCCTGGAAATGGGAAGTACAATGCCTGCACTTTAAAGGAGGGGTTTGGGATATTGGCAGTTTGGAGGGATATGTTGTGTATCTTTATATGTTTATGCTTGAGTGTGGTGAAAGTGTTGAATGATGATGAAAGTATTTTCTTTTTGGGGATTTTCTTTCTTTTTTGGGTCACCCTGCCTCGGTGGGAGACGGCCGACTTGTTGAAAAAAAAAAAAAAAAAAAAATAAAAAAAGAAGCGCTAAGCCACAAGGGCTATACAGGAAACACAGAATAGATGAGGGAAAAAAAGGATAGTGGTTTACTGAGGTATCTGTGGAAGGAAAGAATTTAATTTAAGGAGGCAAAAATGATATGTTCTAGAGCATAGTGGTACCAACACATTTACATGATGTGAGGAGTGGGTTTTGAACACTGCAGATAGAAGCAGGTTAGAGGTAGTGAATATGTCATGTTTAAGAGCTATGTGTGGTGAGAATATCATTCAGAGAATTCAGAGCATACGAATTAAGAGGTGATGCGAGGTGACTGTGGGTATAATTCAGAGCTGAGGAAGAGTTGAAGTAGTCTGTACATAAGCGAGGATGGAGAAGAGAAGGTTAACTAAGAGGGTGTATAAATCTGGGATGGAAGGCAAGAGGGTTACGGGTGAGAAATTACAAATTTAGCTTTAGTGGTATAAAACCTTCAAAAGTTAGATCATTCAATTAATTTTCTTGTGTTTAGTTAGGAAAACCAGAGAAAATTTAGTAGAAATTGGCTATCATATGTTCAGGAAGTATGGCAGCATTTGAACACAGCAGTTAGTTTTGTCTTGTACTTCTTAGAAAATACAGTGGGACCTTGATATACATCCTTAACAAGTTCAGGACCTTGGACTTTTACCAAATGAACTTTTCCAAAAGAAATATAGGGAAAACAATTAATATGTTCCCATGAAAAAAAAAAACTTATTGTTATTGGCATATTATACATTGATGGGGTTGTATAAAATAATTTAAACATTGCTCAATACTAAAATATGTAATTTAAACACTACCTAATACTAAAATATATACATAAATATAAAAGAATTAGATGAAATAAATGCAAATTTAACCTCACTTTACTTTGCTAAAAAGAGTTGAGTGTCTACCAGGATAGTGCTGAGAAGGGAGGAGGAGGAAATGTTATTGTTTGGAAGGAGAGTCCCCTTCTCTTTTCTGTCTCTTTTCCCTATTTGGACCTGGTTGAAGCGCACCAGGTTTGACTTTTACTAAAAATCTGTCCGAAGAACTTTGCTTTGCTTTCTTCTCAGGATGTTTTGGAAATGTGACTGTCTGGTCATTCCAGACAATGCTATTACAGCTTGTTTGGGCTTTGTTGGGGTGGTACTTCCCTGCAAAGTTTTTGACGTCCATCCATTTGGCAAGGATTTCCTTGATTAATGAAATAGGGGCTTCCTCTATCTTCTCTTCTGAGCCTGAAAAGAGTGCATCCATCTTAGTCCTGTGCTCCTTCTCAAGTTCTTGCAGCTCCTCAGTGGTCAGCTCTTCCCTGTACCCCTCCACTAACTCCTCCATATCACCATCACTCACATCCAGACCCATGGACTTGCCCAGAGAGGCAATATCCTGGCTTTGTCTAGAGAGAGAGGTAAACAAGGGTAGTGCACAGTGTTGCGACTCGTTGTGACTCATTGTGACCCATGCAAGTTCTAGCATGCGAGTCGTATTCCAAACAAAGGTCATATACCAAGCAAAAATTTTCATGTCCAAACAGGACGTATAGCAAGTTGGACTTATTCCATAGCGGATGTATACCAAGGTACCACTGTATTGAATATATAACACGGTGTTAGCTGAAGTCTTGCCTAGTATGCTTAGTAAAAATACTACCATGTGGATTATGCCAACATTGTATCATATATTATATTTTAAATATTTGTTTGAATATGATTTTTAACTCTGGTAATAAAGTGCCACTGTAAAAAAGGTTATCTTTACAAACTACTAATAAAAACAATAATACTAGTGAAAGCTTTCATCCATAAAAGAGGAGCAAATGCTTTAAGAATCTAAAATACTGCAGAGTTTAGAAGATTTAAGTTGGAATATACAACATTCACGTGGGTTGTGAATGTTGCAGCAAGTAGGCAGCTGCAGGCAGTGAAGATGTTGTGTCTAAGCGCAATGTGTGACGAATATTATGCAGAGGATTCATAGTGTGGAAATTAGGAGGAAGTGTGGAGTTACTAGAAGTATTGTTCAAAGGGCTGAGGAGGGATTGTTGAGGTGGTTTGGTCACTTAGAGAGGATAGAGCAAAATTATTGAGGTGGTTTGGTCATTTAGAGAGGAGAGAGCAAAACTGTTGAGGTGGTTTGGTCATTTAGAAAGAATGGAGCAAAATATGGCTTGGAGGGTGTTTAAATCTGTATTGGAGGGGAGGAGGGGTAGGGATCATCCTAGGAAAGGGTGGAGGGAGGGGGTAAAAAAAAAAGGGTGTGCAAGGGGCTTGGACATACAGCAGACATGTGTGAGCATGTTAGACAGGAGTGGAAACAAATGACTCCTGGGACTTGATGAGCTGTTGGAGCATAAGCAAAGTAATATTGTGTAAAGGGATTCAGGGGAACTGGCTAGCTAGGCTCGAGTCCTGGAGGTGGGAAGTACAATGTTTGCACTTTAGAGGAGCTTGGAATATTTGCTGTTTAGTGACATCTAATCTGTCATATCTGCCCAAAGACAGTGACAGTGTGAATGATAGTGAAAGTGTTTTCTTTTCTTTTTAGGGTCACCCTGCCTCAGTGGGAGATGGCCAGTGTGTTAAAAAAAAAAATACAACATTGTAATATAAATGGTCATGTCTAAAAAGCAGTAATAAAAAAAATATTAAAGCTTAGAATAACATCTTTTTACACTCTTAGTTGTTTGTAGCTTACTTATATAGTGTACACCAAAATGCTTAAATGTTAATTTGATATTACAGGTTGATTGTTAGTAATCTGTGTACGTATCAATAAACTTTCATTACAATGTATGAACGTGTTACAGTACCTGCAGCCATTTGTGGGCAATTCTGGCAAGAGTGAGAGAGAGCAGTGTGACGCACGGTTGGTGAGTAAGTGGGTGGTCATAAGGGGATAAGATCTCCACTAAAGCATCCATAAGTCCAACAGACAATGGCCAATCTTCCCAGGAGGCACCCACCTCTTCCTCTGATGAAAGATTACTTAAAATGAAGAGAGAATTTATTTTCTTTATATTCTGTACACCCTTGATTTAATGGAATTCGAAAATACAGGACTACAACCACTGTGAACTTAGGTAAGAAATTATAAGTCTTGCCAACAAGAAAGAATTAGTTCCACATCTGCAACAACATAATATTACATAACACTACTGTGCACACAAGGGGTATGTACCTGGGGACAGGTTTTAGCAATCCCTCTCAAACCAGCCATCATTCAACAAAGGTAGTTATCAGAACCATTAAGCATTATGGGCAACATGCTCTTAAGTCTCAACATGTTCTTTACCCTTTCGGTGGCTGTCACACAGAACCAAGTCATGTAGGCCAGGGTCCCTCACGTAGTTCTACACCATAAGCTCAGTTCACTCAGGCTGTGAGTGGTAAATTCTGGCCTAGATATTGAGAGAATGGGTCTGTGTCTTGAGTGTGCACAGTATAAAAGAAGATCCTGCCTCACACAGTGCATGATGGGAAGTACAAAATTCTGACCATGTGTTTGGCTTAAGATAATAAGCAAGGTTTCTAGTATGGTTTTCATGGTTTTATTGGCTGTTTTTAGGTATCATTTGATAAAATGGAAGACATACTACTGAAATTGAGATAATTTTGGTTGGTTTTAAGAATGGAAGTAGCTTGAAATTTGGCTCAAAGTAGAGGAAATATTAGATATCTGCCAATTTTCCCGAGGACAGGTAAGGCCTCCCCGACACCACCCAGTATGCTTTATGGGTTTTACTAGGTCTGATTCAATTATTGGGATGCTATAAACCATGACCAATCATTCCTTGTTATATTTTATCCAAGAAATAGAGTAAATCTTTTATTTTTGTGTAATTATGAATTCAAAATGTAAGGCAAGTGTAATATAGGAGAGACCTGGGAACATGATTAATGAACAGAGGAAATGCTATTTTAGTGCCTGGTATATTTTTATTGTTTATTTTGGACTATTTTTAAACTGGTATATTTTTTGTGTAAAATTGGCCAAATTATCTATTTCTGTGCATGTTATAGGATAGTTGCAATAATTAATTGATTAGTTTTTGTGCTCAATCAAAAGAATGGAAGGCACACTAGTGAAATAGCTAAGAATTTGGTTGCTTGGAGCAATAGAACTGACTTAAAATAAGACTCAAACTGAGCAAAATTGCCTTTGTGTAAATTGCTCCCAGACCACTAACTTTGCACTTGTGTAATTCTGTAAGATTTCCATCAAATTTTGTACTTTGGGAGTAATTACCTCCAGGAAAAGATCTTTTACACTAAGAGCAATATTAATTTTGGGAGTCTGGGCAGTGAAGGGTAAATATAAATACAATTTATATTGCATTTTTTTCATAAGGACTTGCTGGGTTTAATTGCCATTTCTGTTAGTGAGGTGCATTACCATAATGGAGTGCCATGGCAGAATAACTTCCCACCACCCCTTGAGTGAGGCCATTACATGTACTAGTGATAAAGCTGCTAACCCTGACACATCTGGAAGCACTGCTGTGAAGCAGAGGTCTGTATAAATCATAATTTGGCATTAATAAACTGGAAAACAAATACCCCTATATGAATTTTCATTTATGTTGCTCACGAGTGATCTTTTTTCTCCAACTTGAACACGCCTTTCAATCTAAGCAAAAATAATTTTCAAAATTCTGTCATATACATGGGAATTTTAATTCCCAATTATGCTACAATTTAAGGGTTAAGATAAGGAAAATTCTTACCATAAGTTTTGTAGCTACAAGTATTCTACATCAACTACAATATTAGGTAAGAAAAAGAATTATTTTTTAATTATGAAATGAAAAAACTTGTTTCATTTTTTTTTTTAAGATGTCAGTAATGCAACCTTATTTTAACCATATGTCATATCACAAAAAAGATTAATAACAAGAGAACACTTAAGTATTTATATAGAATAACCAAATAAGGGTGGTACCACCTATCATATTAACACAACCAAAGACAAGGCAGCCAATTAAAAATGAGAAAGCATCCAGTGACAACTGTAGACCACATACCAAGAAACATGTTAAAGATTATTATATTGGGTGAAACAAAACCAAACGATACATGCCATTTAAAGAATCCTTCCGACTTTCATGTAGTGAGATAGCATTCATATCACAGCCATCACCTTCAGATCTGGGACCAGGAGGATGATGGGATGGAGAACTTGGGGAATATAAAGAACACTGTCCACTTCCTGCAACTAAGCTACCTCTTCCAAGCACTACAGAGTGCTGATGTTGCTGTTGTTGCTGCTGTTCTTGCTGACACTGACACTGTAAGTGTGTGTATGGTACAGGAGAAAAGAGATTGCGGTTTTCTCTTGCCTCATATGCAGTATCTACCAAATCATCCCTGGATGCACCTGACACCTCTACTGTCAGAGCCTCTTCTATCTGGCACTCCTGCAACATTTAAAAAATATATCTTCACTGTACATCTGGCATAAGCAATTATTAACTGAAGAGGAAGCTTCAGCACCCCATTTAAAAATAAAATCTTTCAACGATTAATCGTAAAAATAATGTTTACACTTTAGAACTAGAATAACAAATGGCAAGATCAGAATGCCAATATTTTTGAAGAGAACAATGATGTTAATTTAGTAAATAACTTACAATGGTTCTCCATGGGAAAATGGAACAGAATTCTTCCTCCGTAAGCCATGTGTTTCATAAGAGGCGACTAACATGCTGGGAGCAATGGGTTAGTAACCCCTTCTCCTGTATTCATTACTAAAGTTAAAAGGAGAAGCTTTTCTTTTTCTTTTTGGGCCACCCGGCTTAGGTGGGATACGGCCAGTGCGTTGAAAGGAGAAAGAACTTGCAATGGTACGTTTTAATTAAGGGAAGTGTGAAAAGTGATAACTGCTGTCAAATGCAAGAAAACAGTTTGTTTAATGTTGGATACTGAATGATTGCCTCATATACAGTATCGAACAATATACAAGTTGATCAAGATTGTGATAAAAATGGTTTTGATAGCTGACAAGTTGAGGAACGAGACACTTGTGCAAAAATAGGAATCTTTACTGAGGAAACATATTTGCCAGGTAGTGGCTTCTTCAGTCCAATACAGAGAATAAATGTGGAAGATGAGGAGGAGGGGTTTGAGGTAATCAGTCCCTCAGCCTGGAGCTGATGTGCTCAATTCATAAAATCTTGATGGGCTGAACACAAATGTTGCACAAGTGTCTCACTCTTCTAGATCAAGATTGTATTACAGTATGTCACTTTGGTTGTTTGTGATGTATGTTAGCTTTATTTAGCTGAGAGTGAAACTAAACCAGCTTGTAGAAATCTACCCTTGTAAGAAAAATGCCCATCACCCAATAATGACCTAAAAATGATAAGCACTGGGAATGAACTCTCTAGAATAAAGTAGAATTATATAGCCTAATAAAATATATTTTTAAAAACACTAGCTGTCTCCCACCATGGTATTGACCCCAAAAAAGAAAAGGAGAAATGCATTCCCCATCATACTCAACTGCTGTCTTGTCAGAATTGTACTAACATCAGTTCAAATACTCCTATCTATTAATATGCTGAATTTTAGTAATTTTCAAACACATTATTTTTGACATCCAAAAAGGAAAACTCCCTTGATTTCATTTACAATTCATGTACATAAATTATTTGGCATCCAAATATGCTTTCTTTGTTTCTCTCATTCTTTTCATCATAAAAATATAAAAGGAACTGAAAATAAATGTGTTAAAAGAAATTTCACCATTTTTCTATCTGGGAATCGGTTTTCCTTTTAACCACACTGGCCATTTCCCAGTAAGGTAGGGTGAGCCAAAAATGAAACCCATTCACCATCAATCATTCAGTATCCAACTTGTCAGAAAAATGCAGACATCACAATTACAATGACCCATTGAACTATAACTTCCACATCCCTTCTTCAGAGTACAAGAACTCTTATTTTGCACCTCATGCAAAAGTACAGCACAAGACAGTGTTCCTATCTCAATAAAATTACTATAAAAAATGCTCAAAATATGGAAAGTAGGTTCTTACCTCTTCTTCTGCTGTAATATCAAGCTTAAGTTCATACTCTGCTTTGTTACCACTGGAAAGAAATGAAGCTAGCTTAGTGCGCTCACTCAGCACTCCACTTCCTGATTTGCTCTTCAACATGCCATCACCGCCAGAGCCACCACTCATTCCACTAACAACAGGCACAACTTCAGTCCCTCCAGTTGGATTATCAGAAGATTCAAAACTAGGCAGAGCTGTTTTCAAACTATGAAACACACCTGACACAGTCTTGGCTAGAAGCTGCAAATTAAAGAAATATTAAGAAAAATTTCTTGTTTTACAAAAACACACAGTTCTGTTATATTATTGGAATGACACAAAACATTGAACTGACAAAGGAAAAAAGATAATATATTAAATGCTTAGCCAAACCTATGAATATAACATAAATGGTAAAATACTTTTTCAAGTGAATGTGCAATATAAAACCCCGCATATTGCACAGTCAGATAATGCACAGCTTCACAAATGCACAGCTGATTTTTACTAGTTTAAAAATCATGACACTTCACTGGATGCATACATCACAGGTGATATGTACTATGAAAACTTTCAATCTCATCTCAATGAATTGTAAAGCAGCAGCCAAGGGATTCTTGACAGAGGCACTTGACCTTAATTTTTTTTTTTTTTTTTTTTTTAGCATGTTGGTCATCTCCCACTGACACAGGGTGACCCAAAAAAGAAACGCCTTCACCATCAGTCACACAGTCTTGCAGAGGCACCCAGATACAACAGTTTATATGTCACTGCAAAGAGCCAATATCCCAAACCCATCCTTTAAAGTGTAGGTATTGTACTTCCCATTTCCAGGACTCAAGTCTAGCTAACCAGTTTCCCTGAATCCCTTCACAAAATATTACCCTGTTCACACTCCAACAGCTCATCAGGTCCCAAAAACCATTTGTCTATATTCATTCCTATCCAACACGCTCATGCACGCTTGCTGGAAGTCCAAGCCCCTCACCCACAAAACCTACTTTACTCCCTCCCTCCAACCTTTTCAAGGACAACCCCTACCCTGCATTCCTTCCCCTACAGATTTATATGCTCTTCAGGTCATTCTACTTTGTTCCATTCTCTCTAAATGATCAAACCACCTCAACAACCCTTCTTCAGTTCTGTGACTAATACTTTTAGTAACTCCACACCTCCTCCTAATTTCCACACTACGAATTCTCTGCATAATACTTACACCACACATTACCCTTAGAAATGACATCTCCACTGCCTCCTTGCTGCAGCATTTACAACCCATGCTTCACACCCATACAAGTGTTGGTACCACTATACTCTCTTACGTACCCTTCTTTGCCTCCATGGATAATGTTTTTTGTCTCCACAGATACCTCAATGCACCACTCATCTTTTTTCCTTCATCAATTCTATGGTTAACCTCATCCTTCATAAACTCATTCATTGACAAATCAACTTCCAAATATATGAACATATTCACTTCTTCGATACTCCTTCAATCCAATGTGATATCCAATTTTTCTTTATCTAAATCGTTTGATACCCTCATCACCTTACACTCATCTAAGTTCACTATGTTCACATATTATTATTATTACTACTATAGATAAGTGCACTGTATAAACAATACAAAGCAACATAGCTGTTCTCTGAGAGTATATCTACAGTTTTTGATGTGTTATTTTGGATATAGGTACTGAACTTCAAAATACTGTATTATTTTTGTTGTATATTCATGGAGGAAAACATGTACATCACCCACAGGGGTCATACAGCACCTGGGGGAATTTACAACAAATGTTAATGTTCTGAATATCTTGTAATACAGGTAATATTAAATATTTAATCCTAAACCTCAACTTGGTCTAGTTTACTTTTATTATATGTTCTGAATGCAACAAACATCAGATGTTATGAAGTGCACTAAGAGTGCTCTTGACACATAAAATAAAAACTGAAATATAAATTAGATCACAGTATGAAGCACACATTGCTTTACCTTGTCTAAGCGATGAACATTCAGCTCAAGAGGCTTCTTAACAAATGACACTGATGAATCTAATCCATAGGCCAAAAACTCCTTTACTGGGGTAGATATGTTCACCTCAGGCCTCTGAATGACAGACTGTTAACAAAAAATTTTAATTAAGTAATTAGTAAAGGGATTTCACAAGTACAATAAACAAGAATGTCTATAGGAAAAGTTATTAGTGTAGACACTGCAGTACTCTATTGTATACTAACTTCCATATAATAGTACCCATTTTCTCAACTTTTCCCAAATTTATTTACCAACTTTTTCATTTTAAAATTTAATTTTGATTTACAGAGTATTGCTTCTCCCATTAAGGCCAAACTGATATAAAGGATTTCACTAATGAAAACAAATTTTTTTTTATTAACATATCAGCCGTTTCCCACCAAGGCAGGGTGGCCCAAAAAAGAAAAACTTTCATCATCATTCACTCCATCACTGTCTTGCCAAAGGTATGCCTACTCTATAGTTATAAGACTGCAACATTAACACCCCTCCTTCAGAGTGCAGACAATGTACTTCCCATCGCTCCTGTCTAACATGCTCATGCACGCTTGCTGAAAGTCCAAGCCCCTCACACACAAAACCTCCTTTACCCCTTCCCTCCAACCTTTCCTAGGCCGACCCCTACCCCGCCTTCCCTCCACTACAGATTTGTATTCTCTCGAAATCATTCTATTTCGTTCCATCCTCTCTACATGTCCAAACCATCTGAATAACCCTTCCTCAGCCCTCTGGATAACAGTTTTGGTAATCCCACACCTACTCCTAATCTCCAAACTACAGATTCTCTGCATTATATTCACACCACACATTGCTCTCAGACATGACATCTCTACTGCCTCCAGCCTTCTTGTTGCAACATTCACAACCCATGCCTCACACCCATACAAGAGCGCTGGTATAACTACACTCATACATTCCCCTCTTTGCTTTCATGGATAAAGTTCTGTCTCCACAGACTCCTCAGTGCACCACTCACCTTTTGCTTCTTGTTAATTCTGTGATTCACCTTATCTTTCACATACCCATCTACTGACACATCCACTCCCAAATATCAGAACACATTCACCTCCTCCATACTCTCTCCCTCCAATCTGATATCCAATCTTGTTACCTAATTTTTTTTTGTTATCCTCATCACCTTACTCTTTCCTATATTCACTTTTAACTTCCTTCTGTTACATACCCTACCAAAATCATGAACCAACCACTGCAACTCCTCTTCAGAATCTCCCAAAAGCAGTGTCATCAGCAAAGATCAATTGCGACAACTCCTACTTTGTTATTATTTTATTTTATTATCACACTGGCCGATTCCCACCAAGGCAGGGTGGCCCGAAAAAGAAAAACTTTCACCATCATTCACTCCATCACTGTCTTGCCAGAAGGGTGCTTTACACTACAGTTTTTAAACTGCAACATTAACACCCCTCCTTCAGAGTGCAGGCACTGTACTTCCCATGTCCAGGACTCAAGTCCGGCCTGCTGGTTTCCCTGAACCCCTTCATAAATGTTACTTTGCTCACACTCCAACAGCACGTCAAGTATTAAAAACCATTTGTCTCCATTCACTCCTATCAAACACGCTCACGCATGCCTGCTGGAAGTCCAAGCCCCTCGCACACAAAACCTCCTTTACCCCCTCTCTCCAACCCTTCCTAGGCCGACCCCTACCCCGCCTTCCTTCCACTACAGACTGATACACTCTTGAAGTCATTCTGTTTCGCTCCATTCTCTCTACATGTCCGAACCACCTCAACAACCCTTCCTCAGCCCTCTGGACAACAGTTTTGGTAATCCCGCACCTCCTCCTAACTTCCAAACTACGAATTCTCTGCATTATATTCACACCACACATTGCCCTCAGACATGACATCTCCACTGCCTCCAGCCTTCTCCTCGCTGCAACATTCATCACCCATGCTTCACACCCATATAAGAGCGTTGGTAAAACTATACTCTCATACATTCCCCTCTTTGCCTCCAAGGACAAAGTTCTTTGTCTCCACAGACTCCTAAGTGCACCACTCACTCTTTTCCCCTCATCAATTCTATGATTCACCTCATCTTTCATAGACCCATCCACTGACACGTCCACTCCCAAATATCTGAATACATTCACCTCCTCCATACTCTCTCCCTCCAATCTGATATTCAATCTTTCATCACCTAATCTTTTTGTTATCCTCATAACCTTACTCTTTCCTGTATTCACCTTTAATTTTCTTCTTTTGCACACCCTACCAAATTCATCCACCAATCTCTGCAACTTCTCTTCAGAATCTCCCAAGAGCACAGTGTCATCAGCAAAGAGCAGCTGTGACAACTCCCACTTTGTGTGTGATTCTTTATCTTTTAACTCCACGCCTGTTGCCAAGACCCTCGCATTTACTTCTCTTACAACCCCATCTATAAATATATTAAACAACCACGGCGACATCACACATCCTTGTCTAAGGCCTACTTTTACTGGGAAATAATTTCCCTCTTTCCTACATACTCTAACTTGAGCCTCACTATCCTCGTAAAAACTCTTCACTGCTTTCAGTAACCTACCTCCTACACCATACACTTGCAACATCTGCCACATTGCCCCCCTATCCACCCTGTCATACGCCTTTTCCAAATCCATAAATGCCACAAAGACCTCTTTAGCCTTATCTAAATACTGTTCACTTATATGTTTCACTGTAAACACCTGGTCCACACACCCCCTACCTTTCCTAAAGCCTCCTTGTTCATCTGCTATCCTAGTCTCCATCTTACTCTTAATTCTTTCAATAATAACTCTACCATACACTTTACCAGGTATACTCAGCAGACTTATCCCCCTATAATTTTTGCACTCTCTTTTATCCCCTTTGCCTTTATACAAAGGAACTATGCATGCTCTCTGCCAATCCCTAGGTACCTTACCCTCTTCCATACATTTATTAAATAATTGCACCAACCACTCCAAAACTATATCCCCACCTGCTTTTAACATTTCTATCTTTATCCCATCAATCCCGGCTGCCTTACCCCCTTTCATTTTACCTACTGCCTCACGAACTTCCCCCACACTCACAACTGGCTCTTCCTCACTCCTACAAGATGTTATTCCTCCTTGTCCTATACACGAAATCACAGCTTCCCTATCTTCATCAACATTTAACAATTCCTCAAAATATTCCCTCCATCTTCCCAATACCTCTAATTCTCCATTTAATAACTCTCCTCTCCTATTTTTAACTGACAAATCCATTTGTTCTCTAGGCTTTCTTAACTTGTTAATCTCACTCCAAAACTTTTTCTTATTTTCAACAAAATTTGTTGATAACATCTCACCCACTCTCTCATTTGCTCTCTTTTTACATTGCTTCACCACTCTCTTAACCTCTCTCTTTTTCTCCATATACTCTTCCCTCCTTGCATCACTTCTACTTTGTAAAAACTTCTCATATGCTAACGTTTTCTCCCTTACTACTCTCTTTACATCATCATTCCACCAATCGCTCCTCTTCCCTCCCGCACCCACTTTCCTGTAACCACAAACTTCTGCTGAACACTCTAACACTACATTTTTAAACCTACCCCATACCTCTTCGACCCCATTGCCTATGCTCTCATTAGCCCATCTATCCTCCAATAGCTGTTTATATCTTACCCTAACTGCCTCCTCTTTTAGTTTATAAACCTTCACCTCTCTCTTTCCTGATGCTTCTATTCTCCTTGTATCCCATCTACCTTTTACTCTCAGTGTAGCTACATCCTGAAGTCTACTCAACAGTCTTATCTACCAATACATAATCCAACAAACTACTGTCATTTCGCCCTACATCATATCTTGTATACTTATTTATCCTCTTTTTCTTAAAATATGTATTACCTATAACTAAACCCCTTTCTATACAAAGTTCAATCAAAGGGCTCCCATTATCATTTACACCTGGCACCCCAAACTTACCTACCACACCCTCTCTAAAAGTTTCTCCTACTTTAGCATTCAGGTCCCCTACCACAATTACTCTCTCACTTGGTTCAAAGGCTCCTATACATTCACTTAACATCTCCCAAAATCTCTCTCTCTCTCCTCTGCATCCCTCTCTTCTCCAGGTGCATACACGCTTATTATGACCCACTTCTCGCATCCAACCTTTACTTTAATCCACATAATTCTTGAATTTACACATTATATTCTCTTTTCTCCTTCCACAACTGATCATTTAACATTACCTACCCCCTCCTTTGCTCTAACTCTCTCAGATACTCCAGATTTAATCCCATTTATTTCCCCCCACTGAAACTCCCCTACCCCCTTCAGCTTTGTTTCGCTTAGGGCCAGGACATCCAACTTCTTTTCATTCATAACATCAGCAATCATCTGTTTCTTGTCATCCGCACTACATCCACGCACATTTAAGCATCCCAGTTTTATAAAGTTTTTCTTCTTCTCTTTTTTAGTAAATGTCTACAGGAGAAGGGGTTACTAGCCCATTGCTCCTGGCATTTTAGTCGCCTCATACGACACGCATGGCTTACGGAGGAAAGATTCTTTTCCACTTCCCCATGGACAATAGAAGAAATAAAGAAGAACAAGAGCTATTTAGAAAAAGGAGAAAAACCTAGATGTATGTATATATATATGCATGTGCGTGTCTGTGAAGTGTGACCAAAGTGTAAGTAGGAGTAGCAAGATATCCCTGTTATCTAGCGTGTTTATGAGACAGAAAAAGAAAAGATCAATTGCGACAACTCCTACTTTGTGTTAATTCTTTATCTTTTAACCCCACACCTCTTGCCAATTCCCAAGCATTCACTTATCTTACTACTCCATCTATAAATATGTTGAACAACCATGGTGAGATCACAGATCTCTGTCTACGGCCTACTTTTACTGGGAAATAATCCCCCTCTTGCCTACATACTCTAACCTGAGCCTCAATATCCTCATAAAAACTTTTCACTGTCTTCAATAACCTACCTCCTATTCCATACATTTGCAACTTCTGCCGTATTGCCTTCCCCTCTATCCACCCTATCATGTGCCTTTTCCAAATGCATAAATGCCACCAAAAACCTCTTTACCCTTATCCAAATAACTCTGTTCATCTATGTGTTTCACTGCAAACACTTGGTCTACACACCTCCTACCTTTCCTAATATTTATTTGCAAAGCAAAAAAAAAATAATTAATTAATTAATAATAATAAAAAACTCGGGAAGTGGCATTATAGGTTAAAAAAAGAAAAGTAAATTTTAACATTAAAAAACTTTTTTGGACAAATCTTAACAGAATAAATGAAGAGGCCTAATAGTTCATGTGAGGAAGCACTTATTTATACTTGGCCATTATCACTCTTGCACTGATCTGGTTTATGCTTGTGTCATCAGACACAAGAAATGGGTTGTCTTAGAGAAACTGGGCCAGTACTTGCAATGTACTGGGCTTTAATCTAAAAATATTTTAGAGGTATGGTTGTTAAGCAAAGGAAAGGAATGTGGTACCATAAATTTAAGCAGAATAAAACCTTAAGATTATCTTACAATGAATTTTATTAATACAGTAGAACCTCTGTATTTGCATGCATCTTTATTCATAAAATCCAGTACAGGTTGACCATCATAGGTTGATCATCATTAGTGATTTTGCTGGATTACAGAGTGGTCAGGTTAGAATACACTTAAACCAATGGCGATATTTACGCATTGGCGGTATCACCCACTTTAAACCCTATTTTGGCCCATTCCATTGTTCCTGTCTACCAAGCTCATAGCTATTTTGCTAGTATTCCTTCTTTTCTGTCCACTGAGTCCCTTGCCCCTCGTGGGTCCTTACCTGTGAATCCATGTTGTTGTTGAGTACAAGAAACTGCTCATTTACCTATTTCAACTACCCAATGAAGTGGTCAGAAATTGGCAATTTGGCTAATTTCACACAAATTTCAAGAGATGCCAATTTCAAAGCAGGGCCCAGAATAAACAATGCAGACATTCTTGGCACTAAAATAACTTTTTCTCTGTTCATTAGTCACATCTCAAGGCCCCTCTTATATTACACTTGCTTTCCATTTTGAATTTTTATTCACACAAAAAAATAGAAGATTTACTGACTACTGAATTATTGTAATAATTGTATAAATAATGTCAAGCCATTTGTGACTGCGTATTAGACTGGCTA
This sequence comes from Cherax quadricarinatus, assembly GCF_038502225.1. Lineage (NCBI taxonomy): Eukaryota > Metazoa > Arthropoda > Malacostraca > Decapoda > Parastacidae > Cherax > Cherax quadricarinatus. The sequence goes on from NC_091304.1 coordinate 51,287,387, forward strand.
GTTGGACATGTATTGGACGGTGACATCATTTGTTTACTCTTAAACATCAGCAAAAATCGAACATTTCCGTTAGTCTGAGCTCAATTTCAAGGTACTTTCTCTCGTGAAACCAATCAAAATCATATCTATTTCTGTAATATATCTTCCATTCTATCAAATGAGATAAAAAAAAAAACGAGAATACAACCAGTAGAACCATATGAAAATGCACAGCAAATTCTCTGTTTTACACCACAAACACAGTCACAATTTTTTCTCATAAGAACATAAGAAAGAAGGAACACTGCAACAGGCCTACTGACCCATGCGGAGCAGGTCCATGTACCCCCCGGATCAGACCAATGACCCTCCCCCGGATTAGCCCTATGACCCACCCAGCCTGATCATCTCCACTCAAGGATGGAGCACTGCACCAGACCCAGCAGCACAAGCTAGACAGGTCCAACCCACACCCACCCACACCCACTCATGTATTTATCTAACCTATTTTTAAAACTACACAACGTTTTAGCCTGAATAACTGTACTCGGGAGCTTGTTCCACTCATCCACAACTATTACCAAACCAGTGCTTTCCTATATCCTTTCTGAAGCTGAATTTTTCCAACTTGAAACCATTGCTGCGAGTCCTGTCTTGGCTGGAAATTTTCAGCACGCTATTTACATCCCCTTTATTTATTCCTGTTTTCCATTTATACACCTCGATCATATCTCCCCTAATTCTACGCCTTTCTAGAAAGTGCAGATTCAGGGCCCTCATTATGCACTTCATGCTGCAGGACTTTTTTTACACAGTGCACACTTACCTAACAGATCTATTCTCTCATATGAAGGCCCAAATTTACCAGTCACAGCTTATCTGTGTGAGCTGATCTCATGGAGACTGACAGTGGCTTCAAAGCCACCTTATCTTTTATGGACAGTGTACGGTGTATATGCTTTACACGACAAGAAGCATTTTTTTTATTCATTGAAACCATGGCTAGGGCTAAAAGTGAGCAGGTTATAACAATAAATGGAAAAAAAGAAACTGGAATGACTCGTGCAACAAGTAGTGCCATCAAACAGTAGCGGCAGGTCGGTGTGGCGACCCTGGAAATTTTAAATTATGCTAGCCGAAATTAATACCAGATTACTGATTGCTGGATTAGTGATGGTTGGCCTGTATTAGGAAAAAATTTGAAGGAAAAAAGGTAACGACATTTGTAAATGCCACTATATTCAGAATGACGCATGCTTTTTTTGAGCTCTTGTGATTCAATTGTTATTTTTTGTATAATGTTGTGTTATTTTTATTTTGTTATTGAAAAATATGCGAGCATGGTCCTGAATAAGAATAGAAGAAAAAACCTGAAAGGAAAGCTGTAAGAACCACCACTGAACTTGAAAATGAACTTATTTCAAAACACAAAAATGGAATACATCTTGTTGACCTAGCCAAGGAATATGGCATGTCAACATCTACTGTATTTTCTATTACAGTATAAACAATAAAGATGCAATAAAGTGCTCATGTGGCAACAGGAGTTAAAATTCTGGCAAGAGTCATGTATGATTTCTTGCTTGTACATTCCATTTTACAAGTTTAATTCACCAATATTCTGACTTAAAAATGGTTTGTGAAGAGTAGCGTTCGGGGGTTGAAACAAATTGAAAAAACAATTATTAAAAATCAATATTCAATTCAGGAACCAATTACATTATTTATGAGGGGAGTCAAGTAAACTATGAAAAAAGAAAAGAAGCTGATGCATTATTCAGAAAATTCAATATTCAGAACACTCTCAGGAACCAATTAATTCCAAATACTGTAATAGGTATGAGGGGAGTCAAGTAAACTTGTCAGTTAATATCATGCAAGACAAAGAAAAGAAAAACCATTCAGAAACTGTGTGGGAAGACAAAGATGAAGAGGGTATGATAGAAAAAAAAATAAGATTTATTATACAAAAAGTCATTTTTCTAGAAATAAGATAAACAAGTTTAGATCGGATGCACAAGCAGGAAACATCGCTACAAAAAACCAAGTTATGGTTAAATTTGAAGAATCAGGATGTGTCTGCTGAATTCTACATCAAGGGTTTAAGTTGGTTAAAGTTACCAGAAATAATAGGAAGTGGGGTGGAATAATGGTACATGTCAAAGAAAAATTGGATGTTGCATGAAAACAGATATAAAGACTGAAATAACAGCTACAGAATTTGTTTGGGTAGAATTTCTTGGAAGGCATGTAAAATTCATTTTAGGCATGTTATATTGGCCGGTGAACTTGGAAAGTGAGACTTGCTCAGGAACTGAATATTATCATGACATGATAATGTAGTAAGTCTAGGAAATTTTAATTTTAGCCAGCTAGGCTGGAATTCCTAATAGTACAGTACTTGGCAAAATTAGTAAACATCACAAAGAATAAAACAAACAACAAAACTACTACCCACTAGAGTTAATAGGCTAAAAGGGTTTATTTTATAAACTTGGAAAACACTTCCCCAAATTCTAAGATTAAAAAAAAAAAAAGAAATCTCAAAGAAATAAGCAAATAACTAAGGCAAATGATCTTCCCCCATCCCCCCCACACTTGACTACTGATATTGTAAACTTAACTTCTTTGCTACAGTAGAAACTAATCTTGCTGGTAACATTCCTAAAGCTTGAGCCAACATCAGTTGTTATTTAACAGGCACTTCTAATTCTCTGCACTTGGCTCCTACCACCCCTGCAGAAATAACTTCAATAAAATCACTTAAAAAATGCTGGTAGTACATACCCACAATAACCTACTAAAAAACTGTACAAGTATTATCTTTAGCTACAGTAATACTTTTGAAGAAATTACTTTAGGAACCAACCACTCTGGATACTAAAGAAAGCCAGGATAACACCCATCCACAATAATGGTGATTCGAATGATGTTAATAATTAGAGTTCAATCTCTTATCTTCCAGTACTACAAAAAAAAAATTGAGAAATTAATACACAAGCAACTGTACACGTATCTGACCAAGCACAGTGTACTTATCCCTTAACAATCTGGGTTCAGAACAAAAAAAAGTTTACTGTTTATGCAATGATCAGAATGCTAGACAGTGTACACAGCACTAGAGATAAACGAGTACCCTACCGGAATCTTCACTGATCTGTGAAAGGCTTTTGATACTGTTGACTACAGCACCCTCTCGTATATATGCTGGCTCTCTTTCCCTCATGCTTCTGTGTGACTAGTTAATGGCCCAAGTTGGGCCAAAACGTCGTCATAATTTTCAGTCTCTTACGTGAGGGCTATTTGTGTATTATTCTAGTCACAGTATTGCACCTTTTCATTCTTTGTTCAGGTTATTTGTGTAGTGTAAGAACTTCCTCATTACAGCTATGTTTCTTAAAGAAAATGCAGACTAAGGATACAGATTATCTAGATGAATAAATGAGCAGGTTTTTAACTCATCTTTCATAATCTATTCTCTGTTAAAATGCTGCTTGTTATGCAAATCAGGGAAATTTACAACTAATCTTCCTACAACATTATGGTTAGCAGCTATAATCATCAACTTAGCTTCAAAAACCACCATATAGCATGATACTCTTAAGATATTTGAGATACATCACCTGAAGATATTTTTCCAGAAACTGCTTACGAGTAGCAATGGTGGTGGAATCCAGTTTGCTGAATGGTAAGTTTAACCACTTGTTAGGCCCCTTAACACCTTTCATAGCAGTCCGCAATCTTGAATCTTCCTCCAAGGCAGCATGCAGTGTTAAAAACTCACGGAATCTGAAATGACGACAATAACTAGATTCGAGTTAAACCACATTAAAGAAATCGAGGAAGATAATCCCAATCTTCTTTACAAGTGTATCACAATGTGCACAGAACTGTATTAAATAACCATAAAAAAAACCAAGCAACATAGGAAATGTAAGATTAAAGCCAAAAGTACAAGGAATAGCATAAAAGCAGAACATAACACAGAATAATTCATTAAATTACTTTAACAACAGCACAGTGTTTATGAGTATTGTACAGTAATAATGAAGTAAGATCTAATTTTTGAAGAGCACAAAAGACTAACTTAAACTAAAAAAAAAAAAATGCGACTGAATAAAAAGAAACTTTTCAGCAAGATTCGCCCTTCTAATGATATATCATCTTAAGGCTTCTGCTGTACTCTCTAACCCCTTTCACTGTTGGGAAAACTGTAAGCAAATGTGCAGACAATGTTGGGAATTAAAAAAAATTGAGATGGTAGAGAATCTTTTTCTAAGGGTAATGACACCGAATACAGGAAATTCGATGGAAAACTTCTGGAATTATGCAGGTGCAAATTTGGCAGTCTGGGTGCAATTTGTGCATTGGTGATTTCATCCACTTTTAAGCGGATGCCTTCCTCTCCATTGATTAAACACAAGAAATCACCCAAGCAACTACCGAAACTGCTGTGTAAAGTGCACATAAGTCAGTAATCTGGCCAATTTTACACAAAATGGAAAAAAAAAAAATCCAATATAAAAACAGTCCAAAATAAACACTGTAAACATTCCAGGCACTAAAGCAACATTTCCTTTCTTCATTAATCATGTCCTCAGGCCTCTCCTGTATTACATTTATCCCATAACCACAAATGATTGGTCATGGTTTAGGGCACCCCAACAATTGAAGTAGATCTAGTAAAAACCCATAAAACAGACTGGGGGATGTAGGAGGGGCCTTACCCATTCTCAGGAAAATTGTCAAAACTTTAATATTTCCACTGCCTTGAGCCCAATTTAAAGCTATTTCTGTTCCTGAAACCAACCAAAAGTAATCACTATTTCGGTAGTGTGTCTTCCATTCTATCAAATGATTTCAAGAAACTGGCAATAAACAATAAAAAAAAAAAACCATCCTAGAAAACACCTCAAAGTCACTATTTTAAACCAAACAAAAGGTCAGAGGTTTGCTTTTTGCATCATGCACTGTGTGGGGGCATGAATTTTTGTATACTGTGCATACACACTGGACGACCCACTCTCCTATATCTAGGCCAAAATTTACCACTTCAGCTAATCTGAGGGAGCCGAGTTCAAAACTCAGATCTATGCGAGTGATGCTGGTATCATTAACATAGATCTACGTACAAGACAGTAAATGGGTTAAACTGGGATACTACTGTAGTTATACAGACTGTTCTGGTTAAAGCTGATATAATTTGTGACCTAAAAAATATGCAAATAATGTTCACTGAACAGATTCACTCACAGTGGAACTACAGGAAGCACCAATGAGCACTCTTACAGAGTGCAGACAAAAATAATGAAGGATATATTATAATTTGGGAGCAAGGGGCTAGTAACCCCTTCTCCTGTATACATTTCTAAAGTTAAAAAGAAACTTGTTTTTCTTTTTTGGACCACCCTGTCTTGGTGGGATACAGCCAGTTTGTTGAAAGAAGAAGATATTATAATTTACTTCTTGGAAATACTAATTTAGTTCCACTCATGGAGTAAGCCAGTATATCAAAAATTACAAGTACTGTAAGGGAAATAAACATTGTTGATTAAGACAGAAGTTACATTTTTGGAAACATCATCTAAACAAAAATTGTCTAAAATGAACTGTAGAACACATGGTGGAAAATTCTAATTTCAATGGTATCAACACTAAGTCATAAACTGTTAGTCAGGCCTTTCAGAAACCACTGAGCATAATCTCAACACCTAGGATGCCATTGCAGAGGCTTACCTCTTCATTACAGACTTTGAGCAATCCTGAAGAAAGGGACTCACCTAGGCTTATCACCCTGTCAATCATAAAGTCCTGTTGTTGTATGCATACCCAATTATGTAATTTCTTAAGTTCACTATCACAAGCATTCTTGTATAATCACAGAAAAATACAAAATTCCATGTACACCTATGGAATCCACCAATGTCAAGGCCTGGAGAACCATCTGTGTAGATTTTTGTCACATCCCAAATGATAATGTTTGTATGATACTCTAGTCACTGGTTAGCTAAACTTGAGTCCTGGAGGTGGGCAGAACACTCTGAAGGAGGGAGAGGGGGGTTGTTTCATTCAAAGGGTAATCTGAATTGTGATCTCAGCATACTTTTGTAAAGACAACAACAGAATGATTGAATGGTGAATGAACTTCCTTTCATTTGGTCTTCATTGAAATATGGTGTGCTGCAAAGATGGCCCATACAAAGAAGATAAGTACTTTTACTCAGCATACTATTATTAAGAATGCCATTAGCAACTCAGAGGTTGCTACATTGAGCATTATAAATGAAGAGCAACATCATAATGGCACGAAGGTGTTTTAGGTTCAGAAAATTATGCTCCACTGTAGATGGTTCATCATATTAACCCTGCTTGAACTTGTCTACTGAAAATGAAGTTACTTTATAAACTTTAGTGAAGTATGACCTATGCCAAATACTCAACACCACAGTACTGGTTATAAGATAAATTTAAATAATTTACAAAAGTAAGTGTTTTTTGTGATAAGTGGATTACAGTTTAACCAACAGACATACATTTTTTCATGAAGTAGATAAATATAAACTTTCTCCATTAAACGATCATTAATACTAGGCATGACTAATTAACATGTACACAAAAGACTAACAATTACAACATGCCTGTGTAAAAAGCAGCTAAATTCCATGAATATTAAAGCTTTTAACTTTAATGCACAAGTAAATGTAATTTATGAACAAGTGAACAGGGTTATACTTGCCCATCATGACCAAAGTAACATTATAAATGAAACACAAACCTTCTTTTAACACAGTTAGTCTGCAAGACCATACGAGGCTCTGAGATGAGAACTGGCTCACAAGCACCTTCCTCTCCACCTTCAGTGGCTGGGGCTACCGTTGATGTCTCACACAAATAAATGGCATCATACTAGAAAAAGAAAACTTTTATGGAAAGATTTCCATCAATTTTAAAGATTAACAAATTGCAAAGGCTTGTTTTTTTTAGGCTACTCTTACTTTTAAAATATTTTTTAACACACTAGCCATCTCCCACCAAGGTAGGGTGACCCGACAAAGATGGAAACACTTTCAGGGTCATTCATTCAGTCACTGTCTTGCCAGAATGGTGCTTATATCAGTTCAGATAACCCTCCAAATGGCAACATCTTCACTCCTCCTTCAGAGTGCAGTAACTTTACTTCCCACCTCCAGGACTGAAGGGAGGAGGATGTTCGGGTGAGATATAAGCGACTATTGGCAGAAAGGTGGGCTAGTGCAAAGATGAGTAGTGGGGGGGGGGGGGGTTGAAGAGGGTTGGAATAGTTTTAAAAATGCAGTATTAGAATGTGGTTATAGGAGGGTGAGGGCAGGAGGAAAGAGGAGTGATTGGTGGAATGATGAAGTAAAGGGTGTGATAAAAGAGAAAAAGGTAGCTTATGAGAGGTTTTTACAAAGCAGAAGTGTTATAAGAAGAGCAGAGTATATGGAGAGTAAAAGAAAGGTGAAGAGAGTGGTGAGAGAGTGCAAAAGGAGAGCAGATGAAAGAGTGGGAGAGGCAATGTCAAGAAATTTTCATGAAAATAAGAAAAAAATTTGGAGTGAGTTAAACAAGTTAAGAAAGCCTAGGGAAAGTATGGATTTGTCAGTTAAAAACAGAGTAGGGGAGTTAGTAGATGGGGAGAGGGAGGCATTAGGTAGATGGCGAGAATATTTTGAGGAACTTTTAAATGTTGAGGAAGAAAGGGAGGCGGTAATTTCATGCACTGGCCAGGGAGGTATACCATCTTTTAGGAGTGAAGAAGAGCAGAATGTAAGTGTGGAGGTACGTGAGCCATTACGTAGAATGAAAGGGGGTAAAGCAGCTGGAACTGATGGGATCATGACAGAAATGTTAAAAGCAGGGGGGGGATATAGTGTTGGAGTGGTTGGTACTTTTGTTTAACAAATGTATGAAAGAGGGGAAGGTACCTAGGGATTGGCGGAGAGCATGTATAATCCCTTTATATAAAGGGAAAGGGGACAAAAGAGATTGTAAAAATTATAGAGGAAAAAGTTTACTGAGTATACCAGGAAAAGTATACGGTAGGGTTATAATTGAAAGAATTAGAGGTAAGCCAGAATGTAGGATTGCGGATGAGCAGGGAGGTTTCAGAGTGGGTAGGGGATGTGTAGATCAAGTGTTTACATTGAAGCATATATGTGAACAGTATTTAGATAAAGGTAGGGAAGTTTTTATTGCATTTATAGATTTAGAAAAGGCATATGATAGAGTGGATAGAGGAGCAATGTGGCAGATGTTGCAAGTATATGGAATAGGTGGTAAGTTACTAAATGCTGTAAAGAGTTTTTATGAGGATAGTGAGGCTCACGTTAGGGTGTGTAGAAGAGAGGGAGAATACTTTCCGGTAAAAGTAGGTCTTAGACAGGGATGTGTAATGTCACCATGGTTGTTTAATATTTTTATAGATGGGGTTGTAAAAGAAGTAAATGCTAGGGTGTTCGGGAGAGGGGTGGGATTAAATTATGGGGAATCAAATTCAAAATGGGAATTGACACAGTTGCTTTTTGCTGATGATACTGTGCTTATGGGAGATTCTAAAGAAAAATTGCAAAGGTTAGTGGATGAGTTTGGGAATGTGTGTAAAGGTAGAAAGTTGAAAGTGAACATAGAAAAGAGTAAGGTGATGAGGGTATCAAATGATTTAGATAAAGAAAAATTGGATATGAAATTGGGGAGGAGTATGGAAGAAGTGAATGTTTTCAGATACTTGGGAGTTGACGTGTCGGCGGATGGATTTATGAAGGATGAGGTTAATCATAGAAATGATGAGGAAAAAAAGGCGAGTGGTGCGTTGCGGTATATGTGGAGTCAAAAAACTCTATATATGGAGGCAAAGAAGGGAATGTATGAAAGTATAGTGGTACCAACACTCTTATATGGATGTGAAGCTTGGGTGGTAAATGCAGCAGAGAGGAGACGGTTGGAGGCAGTGGAGATGTCCTGTCTAAGGGCAATGTGTGGTGTAAATATTATGCAGAAAATTCGTAGTGTGGGAATTAGGAGAAGGTGTGGAGTTAATAAAAGCATTAGTCAGAGGGCAGAAGAGGGGTTGTTGAGGTGGTTTGGTCATTTAGAGAGAATGGATCAAAGTAGAATGACATGGAAAGCATATAAATCTATAGGGGAAGGAAGGAGGGCTAGGGGTCGTCCTCGAAAGGGTTGGAGAGAGGGGGTAAAGGAGGTTTTGTGGGCGAGGGGCTTGGACTTCCAGCAAGCGTGCGTGAGCATGTTAGATAGGAGTGAATGGAGACGAATGATACTTGGGACCTGACGATCTGTTGGAGTGTGAGCAGCGTAATATTTAGTGAAGGGATTCAGGGAAACCGGTTATTTTCATATAGTCGGACTTGAGTCCTGGAAATGGGAAGTACAATGCCTGCACTTTAAAGGAGGGGTTTGGGATATTGGCAGTTTGGAGGGATATGTTGTGCATCTTTATACGTATATGCTTCTAAACTGTTGTATTCTGAGCACCTCTGCAAAAACAGTGATAATGTGTGAGTGTGGTGAAAGTGTTGAATGATGATGAAAGTATTTTCTTTTCGGGGATTTTCTTTCTTTTTTGGGTCACCCTGCCTTGGTGGGAGACGGCTGACTTGTTGAAAAAAAAAGAAAAAAATTTTAATTTCTTATATTTTTCTATTCAATTAGTATTACAAAAAAAAAAAAAGTAATTTTTAAGATGGTAGGTTTACTCATTTTGTAATAAAGAGTTCGGGATACATAAATACACGTTAAAATAAATGAATCTTTAATATTATATAAAAAATCAATCTTTGGTCTAGAGGTACAGTGGACCCCGCATACCGTTGGCCTTACATAACGTTAAATCTGCATACTGCTACATTTTATCGCCAAGATTTTGCCTTGCATACCGCTAAAAAACCCGCTCAACGTTGTTCGTCTGAGACGCGTCTATGTGCGGCCTGAGCCACGCTCACATGTTCCGCCGGTGGCATTGTTTACCAGCCAGCCTCCGCGGTAACATACAAGCATACAATCGGAACATTTCGTATTATTACAGTGTTTTTGGTGATTTTATCTGCAAAATAAGTGACCATGGGCCCCAAGAAAGCTTCTAGTGCCAACCCTACAGCAATAAGGGTGAGAATTACTATAGAGATGAAGAAAAAGATCATTGATAAGTATGAAAGTGGAGTGCGTGTCTCCGAGCTGGCCAGGTTGTATAATAAACCCCAATCAACCATCGCTACTATTGGTGGTACAGCTGCTGCTGCTGCTGTACCACTGTCAGCTGCTGCTGCTGCTGCTGTACCACTGTCAGCTGCTGCTGCTGCTGTAGCACCGTCAGCTGCTGCTGCTGCTGTACCACCGTCAGCTGCTGCTGCTGCTGTAGTATCGTCTGCTGCTGCTGTAGCATCGTCTGCTGCTGCTGTAGCATCGTCTGCTGCTGCTGTAGCATCGTCTGCTGCTGCTGTAGCATCGTCTGCTGCTGCTGTAGCATCGTCTGCTGCTGCTGTAGCACTGTCAGCTGCTGTTGTACCACCGTCAGCTGCTGCTGCTGCTGCTGTAGTACCGTCTGCTGCTGCTGTAGCATCGTCTGCTGCTGCTGTAGCATCGTCTACTGCTGCTGTAGCACTGTCAGCTGCTGCTGCTGCTGCTGCTGTAGCACTGTTGTTGGTGTGGCTTATTGAGAATACCAAGAAACAATTAACCCCAGAGGATTTGCCACCCAGGATAACCCAAAAAAGTCAGTGTCATCGAAGACTGTAACTTATTTCCACTGGGGTCCTTAATCTTGTCTCCCAGGATGCAACCCACACCAGTCGACTAACACCCAGGTGAACAGGGAAAAATGCCTGGAACTAGTGCTCATATTGGTGAATTTAAAGCCAGCAAAGGTTGGTTTGAGAGATTTAAGAATCGTAGTGGCATACACAGTGTGATAAGGCCTGTTCTGGAAGAAAATGCCAAACAGGACCTACAGTACTCAGGAGGAAAAGGCACTCCCAGGACACAGTGTCTCATCAGTCATTGCTGCATCTTCAATAAAGGTAAGTGTCATTTATTCTTCATTTAGTAGAGTAGTACATGCACAATATATATTGTGCATGTACTACTATACTATTGTGCATGTATCCTTCTCTTTGTGTGTAGGAAAATGTATATTTCATGTGGTAAAATTTTTTTTCATGCTTTTGGGTGTCTTGCACGGATTAATTTGATTTCCATTATTTCTTATGGGGAAAATTCATTCGCATAACGATAATTTCGCATAACAATGAGCTCTCTTGCATGGATTAATATCACTATGCGGGGGTCCACTGTATTTAATATATATATACATGTTACAATAATAAATTATTAGCATCTTAAAATAATAATATATATATCTATGCTAAAATAATAAATTATAAATAACAGTAGGTTGGTAGACAGCAACCACCCAGGGAAGTACTACCGTCCTGCCAGATGACTGTGAAACAAAAACCTGTAACTGTTTTGCATGATGGTAGGATTGCTGGTTTCTTTTTCTGTCTCATAAACACGCTAAGATAACAGGGATATCTTGCTACTCCTACTTACACTTTGGTCACACTTCACAGACACGCACATGCATATATATATATACATACATCTAGGTTTTTCTCCTTTTTCTAAATAGCTCTTGTTCTTTTTTATTTCTTCTATTGTCCATGGGGAAGTGGAAAAGAATCTTTCCTCCGTAAGCCATGCGTGTCGTATGAGGCGACTAAAATGCCGGGAGCAATGGGCTAGTAATCCCTTCTCCTGTAGACATTTACTAAAAAAGAGAAGAAGAAAAACTTTATAAAACTGGGATGCTTGAATGTGCGTGGATGTAGTGCGGATGACAAGAAACAGATGATTGCTGATGTTATGAATGAAAAGAAGTTGGATGTCCTGGCCCTAAGCGAAACAAAGCTGAAGGGGGTAGGGGAGTTTCGGAGGGGGGAAATAAATGGGATTAAATCTGGAGTATCTGAGAGAGTTAGAGCAAAGGAAGGGGTAGCAGTAATGTTAAATGATCAGTTATGGAAGGAGAAAAGAGAATATGAATGTGTAAATTCGAGAATTATGTGGATTAAAGTAAAGGTTGGATGCGAGAAGTGGGTCATAATAAGCGTGTATGCACCTGGAGAAGAGAGGAATGCAGAGGAGAGAGAGAGATTTTGGGAGATGTTAAGTGAATGTATAGGAGCCTTTGAACCAAGTGAGAGAGTAATTGTGGTAGGGGACTTGAATGCTAAAGTAGGAGAAACTTTTAGAGAGGGTGTGGTAGGTAAGTTTGGGGTGCCAGGTGTAAATGATAATGGGAGCCCTTTGATTGAACTTTGTATAGAAAGGGGTTTAGTTATAGGTAATACATATTTTAAGAAAAAGAGGATAAATAAGTATATACGATATGATGTAGGGCGAAATGACAGTAGTTTGTTGGATTATGTATTGGTAGATAAAAGACTGTTGAGTAGACTTCAGGATGTACATGTTTATAGAGGGGCCACAGATATATCAGATCACTTTCTAGTTGTAGCTACACTGAGAGTAAAAGGTAGATGGGATACAAGGAGAATAGAAGCATCAGGGAAGAGAGAGGTGAAGGTTTATAAACTAAAAGAGGAGGCAGTTAGGGTAAGATATAAACAGCTATTGGAGGATAGATGGGCTAATGAGAGCATAAGAACATAAGAACATAAGAACGAAGGAACACTGCAGAAGGCCTACTGGCCCATGCGAGGCAGGTCCAAGTCTCCTACCGGCTTAAGCCAATGCACCCAACCTAGTCAGGTCAGGTCACATTGACTTAAGGGAGGAACACGGCAACCGACCTGGTAGCACAAGCTATCAGGTCTAACTCACACCCACCCACATCCACTCATGTATTTATCCAACCTATTTTTAAAGCTACACAACGTTCTGGCCTCTATAACGGTACTTGGGAGTTTGTTCCACTCATCCACAACTCTATTACCAAACCAGTACTTTCCTATATCCTTCCTGAATCTGAATTTTTCCAACTTAAAACCATTGCTGCGAGTCCTGTCTAGGCTAGATATTTTCAGCACACTATTTACATCCCCTTTATTTATTCCTGTCTTCCATTTATACACCTCAATCATATCCCCCCTAATTCTACGTCTTTCTAGAGAGTGCAGATTCAGGGCCCTTAGTCTATCCTCATAGGGAAGGTTTCTGATACATGGGATCAACTTTGTCATCCTCCTTTGTACATTTTCCAGGGAATTTATATCCATTCTGTAATAAGGTGACCAAAACTGTGCAGCATAATCTAAATGAGGCCTAACCAAGGATGTATAGAGTTGAAGAACAACCTGAGGACTCCTATTATTTATGCTTCTTGATATGAAGCCAAGGATTCTATTAGCTTTATTGCGAACACTTATGCACTGTTGTCTTGGTTTCAGATTACTGCTAACCAGAACTCCTAAATCTTTTTCGCAATCCGTAATATTAAGATCTACATTATTTAGTTTATATGTGGCATGATTATTGTCCTGTCCAACATTTAGAACTTTGCATTTGTCTATATTAAACTGCATCTGCCACTTCTCCGACCACTGCATCAGTCTATTCAAATCTTCCTGGAGTGCTCGAATGTCCTCGTCAGAATGAATTCGACGGCCTATTTTGGTGTCATCGGCAAACTTGCCGATGTCGCTCTTTATGCCCTCATCTATGTCGTTTATGTAGATTGTGAACAGCAGGGGGCCCAACACTGACCCCTGTGGAACACCGCTCGTGACACTTCCCCACTCTGATTTCTCCCCATTTATGCAAACTCTCTGCTGCCTATTTGTCAACCATGCCTCTATCCAGGAAAAAATTTCTCCTCCTATTCCATGTGCTTTAATTTTCCTCAATAGTCTCTGATGTGGGACCCTGTCAAAAGCCTTACTGAAGTCCATATACACAATATCATATTCATTACCATGATCTACCTCCTCAAATACCTTAGTGAAAAAAGTTAATAAATTCGTTAATAAATTCATAGGCAATGGGGTCGAAGAGGTATGGGGTAGGTTTAAAAATGTAGTGTTAGAGTGTTCAGCAGAAGTTTGTGGTTACAGGAAAGTGGGTGCAGGAGGGAAGAGGAGCGATTGGTGGAATGATGATGTAAAGAGAGTAGTAAGGGAGAAAAAGTTAGCATATGAGAAGTTTTTACAAAGTAGAAGTGATGCAAGGAGGGAAGAGTATATGGAGAAAAAGAGAGAAGTTAAGAGAGTGGTGAAGCAATGTAAAAAGAGAGCAAATGAGAGAGTGGGTGAGATGTTATCAACAAATTTTGTTGAAAATAAGAAAAAGTTTTGGAGTGAGATTAACAAGTTAAGAAAGCCTAGAGAACAAATGGATTTGTCAGTTAAAAATAGGAGAGGAGAGTTATTAAATGGAGAGTTAGAGGTATTGGGAAGATGGAAGGAATATTTTGAGGAATTGTTAAATGTTGATGAAGATAGGGAAGCTGTGATTTCGTGTATAGGGCAAGGAGGAATAACATCTTGTAGGAGTGAGGAAGAGCCAGTTGTGAGTGTGGGGGAAGTTCGTGAGGCAGTAGGTAAAATGAAAGGGGGTAAGGCAGCCGGGATTGATGGGATAAAGATAGAAATGTTAAAAGCAGGTGGGGATATAGTTTTGGAGTGGTTGGTGCAATTATTTAATAAATGTATGGAAGAGGGTAAGGTACCTAGGGATTGGCAGAGAGCATGCATAGTTCCTTTGTATAAAGGCAAAGGGGATAAAAGAGAGTGCAAAAATTATAGGGGGATAAGTCTGTTGAGTGTACCTGGTAAAGTGTATGGTAGAGTTATAATTGAAAGAATTAAGAGTAAGACGGAGAATAGGATAGCAGATGAACAAGGAGGCTTTAGGAAAGGTAGGGGGTGTGTGGACCAGGTGTTTACAGTGAAACATATAAGTGAACAGTATTTAGATAAGGCTAAAGAGGTCTTTGTGGCATTTATGGATTTGGAAAAGGCGTATGACAGGGTGGATAGGGGGGCAATGTGGCAGATGTTGCAAGTGTATGGTGTAGGAGGTAGGTTACTGAAAGCAGTGAAGAGTTTTTACGAGGATAGTGAGGCTCAAGTTAGAGTATGTAGGAAAGAGGGAAATTTTTTCCCAGTAAAAGTAGGCCTTAGACAAGGATGTGTGATGTCACCGTGGTTGTTTAATATATTTATAGATGGGGTTGTAAGAGAAGTAAATGCGAGGGTCTTGGCAAGAGGCGTGGAGTTAAAAGATAAAGAATCACACACAAAGTGGGAGTTGTCACAGCTGCTCTTTGCTGATGACACTGTGCTCTTGGGAGATTCTGAAGAGAAGTTGCAGAGATTGGTGGATGAATTTGGTAGGGTGTGCAAAAGAAGAAAATTAAAGGTGAATACAGGAAAGAGTAAGGTTATGAGGATAACAAAAAGATTAGGTGATGAAAGATTGAATATCAGATTGGAGGGAGAGAGTATGGAGGAGGTGAACGTATTCAGATATTTGGGAGTGGACGTGTCACCGGATGGGTCTATGAAAGATGAGGTGAATCATAGAATTGATGAGGGAAAAAGAGTGAGTGGTGCACTTAGGAGTCTGTGGAGACAAAGAACTTTGTCCTTGGAGGCAAAGAGGGGAATGTATGAGAGTATAGTTTTACCAACGCTCTTATATGGGTGTGAAGCGTGGGTGATGAATGTTGCAGCGAGGAGAAGGCTGGAGGCAGTGGAGATGTCATGTCTGAGGGCAATGTGTGGTGTGAATATAATGCAGAGAATTCGTAGTTTGGAAGTTAGGAGGAGGTGCGGGATTACCAAAACTGTTGTCCAGAGGGCTGAGGAAGGGTTGTTGAGGTGGTTCGGACATGTAGAGAGAATGGAGCGAAACAGAATGACTTCAAGAGTGTATCAGTCTGTAGTGGAAGGAAGGCGGGGTAGGGGTCGGCCTAGGAAGGGTTGGAGGGAGGGGGTAAAGGAGGTTTTGTGTGCGAGGGGCTTGGACTTCCAGCAGGCATGCGTGAGCGTGTTTGATAGGAGTGAATGGAGACAAATGGTTTTTAATACTTGACGTGCTGTTGGAGTGTGAGCAAAGTAACATTTATGAAGGGATTCAGGGAAACCGGCAGGCCGGACTTGAGTCCTGGAGATGGGAAGTACAGTGCCTGCACTCTGAAGGAGGGGTGTTAATGTTGCAGTTTAAAAACTGTAGTGTAAAGCACCCTTCTGGCAAGACAGTGATGGAGTGAATGATGGTGAAAGTTTTTCTTTTTCGGGCCACCCTGCCTTGGTGGGAATCGGCCGGTGTGATAATAATAAAATAATAAAAATAACATTTGTATAATAAATTATAATCAACTCCTTATGACGCTCCGTGTCTCTCACGACACTTATCCGTGGTGTGTTGTGACACTCCCTCTCAACTGTGTCACTTGACACCCTTTCTTCCGTGTAATGACGCTCCTGCTCAACCGTGTCCACTAGACACCCTTTTCTCTGTGTCACACGACACTCCTACTCTCCGTATCACATGATACCCTTTTCTCTGCATCATACACAATATCTCTTACTGTGTCACTCTTGACACCCTTGTCTCTGCGTCACACACTATCACCCACAGCGTCTTTCTTATCAGAGACCAGTCACATGACACTATTCAATGTACACTACAACCAGGCCATCTTCAGTGTCACACGACACCCTTTTCTTCTCAGTGTTCCACTACGGTCCTGTAGCATATCTCAGTGTTCCACTCCATCATACTTCCCTAAGTGTCACACTATGGTCCCAGCCCAGTTCAGTGTAACACTCCAACCTTTTCTTCATGTAATGTCCCACTAAAACAGCATCAGATGACTCCGGCCCACAGTTGACCAGCGTAGGCGGTGAGTCCGCAGACATCACCGGTAGTCCTGTAAATACTCTCTAAGGCCGGTAGAAGTACACCGTAAGATGGTCTGGTGAGTACTATCTACCGCCTTCAAGACCAGTTGACACACCACAAGGTGGTCCGGTGCAGAACACACTATGTTGCAAGCTCACTGAATGCGGCCGTCAAGTAACTGAGGCCAACAAACTCAGTGAGCTGCTCTTCTAAAAGCAGTAGAAGCCAGTAGAATACCAAAAGATGGGCAGGAGAATACTCTCTACTGCCAGTAGATCTATACTGTAAGGTGTTCTGGTAATTACTGCTGCGGTGCGTACCGTGAGGTGTTCAGGTACTTACTGCTCTAAGGCCGGCTCAGCAGTCCCCACAATGGGTTTGATGACGTACCCAGTGGTACTGCCGGCCGGCAGGTTAACTATTTAACCGCTAGTTTGGTAGGGGGCCACAACAATTAGCATGTGTTAATATGCAGTGACACAGCTGACATTTTGCTTCAGATTAATATGATTAATAAAACTTTGCCTTTTCAATTTAATTAAGCATTCAACTTTATGAAATTTATTGTGATAACATCAAGTTCAGTGTTAGGAATTTTCACCTATGAAGCTTTAATACTGTAATAACAATAATGAAGACATAATTATACAAACCACCTCAAGAGGGCTGAAGAGGGGTTGTTGAGGTAGTTTGGTCATTTAGAGAGAATGGATCAAAGTAGAATGACATGGAGATTGTACAAATCTGTAGGGAAAGGAAGGCGGGGTAGGGGTCGTCCTCGAAAAGGTTGGAGGGATGGGGTAAGGAGGTTTTGTGGGCGAGGGGCTTGGACTTCCAGCAAGTGTGCATGAGTGCGTTAGATAGGAGTGAATAGAGACGAATGGTATTTGGGACCTGACGAGCTGTTGGAGTGTGAGCAGGGTAATATTTAGTGAAGGGATTCAAGGAAACCGGTTATCTTTATATAGCCGGATTTGAGTCCTGAAAATGGGAAGTACAATGCCTGCACTTTAAAGGAGGGGTTTGGGATATTGGCAGTTTGGAGGGATATGTTGTGTATCATTATACGTATATGCTTCTAAACTGTATTCTGAGCACCTCTGGAAAAACAGTGATTATGTGTGAGTGAGGTGAAAGTGTTGAATGATGATGAAAGTATTTTCTTTTTGGGTCACCCTGCTTCGGTGGGAGACAGCCGACTTGGTAAAAATAAAAAATTATACAAGTCAATCAGAAATTGTGCATGAAAATTTAGATGAAGTTACAAACTAACCTGAATAGTATAGAGGGTATACTGAGCACCTCCAGGTTCTGTGTGTACCTCTGTCGATGGAACACTAACACTGAGGAACACTCTACCATCTAGTGGAATTTCAGCAGCTTCTAAGAGCTCCTCATCTGTAGTACCATTTCCACAGGATTCCAAACTTGATACAGATTTTACAGAGGCTGGGAAAAAATAATAGACTTGATATGTAAATAATAAGCAACTTCTCTTCAAAATCTCCTAAAAGCACAGTGTCATCAGCATAAAGCAACTGTGACTACTATTTGTATTACATTCTGCATATTTTAATTCCAAACCTTTCCCCAACACCCTATCATTCACTTCTTTTACAACTCCATCTATAAATGCGTTAAACCACCATGGTGACATCATGCATCCCTGTCTAAGACCTGCTTTACTGGAAAACAATCATCCACTCTCGTACATACCCTAACCTGAGCCTCACTATCCTCGTATGATAATATGATCCCTCTCTGTCCCAGGAATTAAACTGCCTAATTTTAATAATTAACTCTCAGCAACTTGTTAAAATATCCTCTCCATCTTTTCAGCACCTCTTCCTCCCCAACTTACATCTCCCATGTTTCAATTTTAACTGCCAAGTACATCATAATGCTTCAGTCCAAGTATAATTTCATAAACATTACAATGTTTGGTGGTAAAACTAACCCAAGGAGCCAGAACTGTCTTTATGAGTGAAGGTGAAACGTGATTTCTCCAAACTGTATCTTCCAGGGTCAGACTGCGCAGATTTGGGTTCACTTTCACTTGATCCATGAGAACTCAGACTACCAAGGCTATGTTGACTTTCCCTCTCAGTAAGTAATGACCTGGAAAAAATATATACATATTTTAAACTCCTTAGCATTAAACTATTAACCAATTTTGCAACACATCCAAAATTGTGTATTGTTTAAAGGAAGCACACATTCTAAAGCTACAGCAACATATTCTTACAAAGGAAGAAATAAATATGATATTTTGATAATACAGTGGACCCCCGCATAACGATTACCTCCAAATGTGACCAATTATGTAAGTGTATTTATGTAAGTGCGTTTGTACGTGTATGTTTGGGGGTCTGAAATGGACTAATGCACTTCACAATATTTCTTATGGGAACAAATTCAGTCAGTACTGGCACCTGAACATACTTCTGGAGTGAAGAAATATCGTTAACCGGGGGTCCACTGTATACGCATTAATAGCTCATGATGCTATAGTAACTGTCATATCTGGGCACTTTTGCAAAGACAGTGATTATGTGTGAATGATGGTGTAAGTGTTGAATGATAGTGAAAGTGTTTCTTTTTTGGATCACCCTGCTTTGGTGGTAGATGGTAGACGTGTTGAAAAAAAAAAAATACGATGTAGCCTACAATGCTGCCATTATCTAAGACAACCCAACTTCTACCTGTAACTGTTATAGTTCATTATATTTTTACATCATCATGATATGGCAACAATACCTTTACTTGACAGCAATGATTTGGATAAGACATGATATAGGCACAGATGCTATGATACTATTATTGTCTCTTAAGATTCTGCAACAATCAACCAAGCTTTATTGTATTCTTTCACAATGCATAGATCAAGTTTCACACAAAGACTAGTGAACACATTACAAGAGGATATGGACTACAGGCATTGCCAAGTCCTCTTTTTTTTTTTTTATTTGAGATGTAAAGGGGTCGTCCTCGAAAGGGTTGGAAAGAGGGGGTAAAGGAGGTTTTGTGGGCGAGGGGCTTGGACTTCCAGCAAGCGTGCATGAGCGTGTTAGATAGGAGTGAATGGAGACGAATGATACTTGGGACCTGACGATCTGTTGGAGTGTGAGCAGGGTAATATTTAGTGAAGGGATTCAGGGAAACCGGTTATTTTCATATAGTCGGACTTGAGTCCTGGAAATGGGAAGTACAATGCCTGCACTTTAAAGGAGGGGTTTGGGATATTGGCAGTTTGGAGGGATATGTTGTGTATCTTTATACGTATATGCTTCTGAACTGTTGTATTCCGAGCACCTCTGCAAAAACAGTGATAATGTGTGAGTGTGGTGAAAGTGTTGAATGATGATGAAAACGTTTTCTTTTTGGGGATTTTCTTTCTTTTTTGGGTCACCCTGCCTCGGTGGGAGATGGCCGACTTGTTGAAAAAAAAAAAATGTAATGTTTAGCTTAGATTTTCATGGCTCAGATTTTTTCTGTATTCTATATCAGATTTTAAGTTACTATTTGGATTGCTTCTTGCCTTGACTGGACTGAAATAACAGTACATGATTATACTAAGAATTAGCCCAGGTGAGAAGAGTCAACATTTGATGAAGCTTGTGGCTGATAGTTATTCCTAAGTGAAATCACAAGAGATCCAAACAGAGAGCAATGACATCCATACTTATTGCAAACATTTAGTTGAAAAATGACCTTAATAATTTCTTCTTTCTTTCAACAAACTGGCTGTATCCCACCGAGGCAGGGTGGCCCAAAAAAGAAAAAAAAGTTTCTCTTTTTAACTTTAATAATGTATACAGGAGGAGGGGTTACTAGCCTTTGCTCCCGGCATTTTAGTCGCCTCTTACGGCACGCATGGTTTACAGAGGAAGAATTCTGTTCCACTTCCCCATGGAGATAAGAGGAAATAAACAAGAACAAGAATTAGAAAGAAAATAGAAGAAAACCCAGAGGGGTGTGTATATATATGCTTGTACATGTACACCCAAGTGTAGTGTGACCTAAGTGCAAGTAGAAGTAGCAAGACTTACCTGAAATCTTGCATATTTATGAAGCAGAAAAGACACTAGGAATCCTATCATCATGTAAAACAATTACAGGCTTTCGTTTTACACTCACTTGGCAGGACGGTAGTACCTCCCTGGGTGCTTGCTGTCTACCAA
This sequence comes from Cherax quadricarinatus, assembly GCF_038502225.1. Classification (NCBI taxonomy): domain Eukaryota; kingdom Metazoa; phylum Arthropoda; class Malacostraca; order Decapoda; family Parastacidae; genus Cherax; species Cherax quadricarinatus. The sequence continues at coordinate 51,308,449 of NC_091304.1, forward strand.
CCTCTTACCTAGGTATATGTCCACTATATGAATATAATTCCCCATCTCATTTTCCCTTACCTGTACTTTTCTAGTTTTCCCAAATTTCTTTTTCACTTTTATGTTCTTACTGGGGAGGAGGTTCATCTTGTGTCCATATTCTTATTTCCTAGTGCAAACAGATGACAGTGATTATTTTTGAGTTATATAATCTAATATCAGGAAGTTTTTGACAAATGCATCAGGAGTTCCTTAGTAAGCCTTAGGAATGCTTTGGTGTTTGCAAAATAAATCTCCAGAAGGAACAAGGCTTTAATGATAAAAATACTGTAGATGGATAAGCAAAAGGAATATCTGATTTAAAACTAGCCATATGTATGCTTCTTAATAACTGTGGATAATTTTTCTATCCAACAGATATGGTAGAGTTACACCTGCAGAGTTTTTATGAAATAATTCAGACACTGGTAATCACTAATTATTTCTACTCTATAACCTGAATCCATATTTTTAAAGCATCTGCTATTTAATTCTAGACAATATGGCTTTTAGTAACTCAGATAACAGACACAGAAAACTATATAAAACTGCAACAACAATAATCGTAACAGAAGGCAAAAGTGAGACGTGGAAAAAACAAAACGAGGAGCATAAAATAATATACGTATAGTGCATGGCATAAATTTAAATGCTTAATGGACAACCAGACATACGAATGAAATGATTAAGTGCTGATGAAATCTGAACACTTGTTATTATATTCATGGAGAACTAAGCCTATAAGGGCCATAATACCTAAGCACAATGAGAGCAGAATGGAAATACATGAGAAAAATGTGAATCTTAATTCCTATTAGCACCAAAATGAAGTCAGGATGCCATACCTTAATTTGGCAATTGTAGATGCCAAGTCTTCACTTTCTTCATATATTGGCGAGAGGTCTGGATTCTCCCAACCAAATCCAGCATTATTTATAGGAGGTGAATGTGGAATCTCTGAAGTACCAGGAAGTTCAGCATCTGCATTAGACTCGGACACTGTTTCAGTCGGTAGGGAGTCTGAACTCGTTAAAGCAGGAGGAACACAATTCTGGCTGCTCTGAAAAACTTCTGAACACTCACTTTGCCTTTGTGGAGGCAAGTCACCAGTTCTGGAATCCAGTTCACTACTTTGCATGGAAACCTCATCTGTTCCATCGTTCTTATCAAACGACAACATTTTCACCAAATGACCTTTTTCTTTCCTGTTTCCCAAATCTTCACTTTCACTTACACTAAATGAATCATTGTTAGCCCAACCTTTCAACTCTTCTGGGTCTTTTGGCCTGTCTAGTTCATTGAGTGAGGAACATAATTTTGCTTCCTCATCCAAGGCCATGTCTTTCTCTTTATTTATAAGATTTCCACAACTCTTACTTCTAGGAATATCTCTTAGGCTGGGTATACTTAAAGACTTTTCAATATCTTTATTATTCACACATTCACTATCCTCAACTCTAATTTCTATTCTCATTTTACTTGCTTCCTCTAACTTTGGCACCATGCAGTAGTCTTCTTCTGAAGCTGAACCAGATATATTCACTGAAGTCTTCTCATCTTTACTTGGAGAATACATTAATTTGTAATCCTCCTCCTTCATGCCTTCCACAACAGTACGTGAAAAAGGATTCTTCTTTTTCTTTACTGGTGGAGCATCAACAAAACACCTATCTTCCACAGGACTCTCCCACATCTTAGACATAAATGGCTGATACAGGAGAGAAGAGGAGTTGTCTGGTAGCAAAGGACCTGCTGTGGTAGAAATAAGTGTGCCTAATGCTGAAGACACACTCCTATAATCCTCCTCTTCACTACTATCCTTCTTCTCTAGACTGGAACTCCTTACATATTCAACAAGGGCCTCAGCATTTTCAAATTTTTTCTCTTCAGATATGTCTTTACTGGATTCAGATTTTGATGGACAACTTTCACTAAGTAATGAGTTTTGAGCAGGAAGGGAACATACAGAGTCTATCTGTTGGAGATCTGACACAGTCTCCTCTTCTATTGATTCAAGGAAATTTGTGTGTAACATTTTATCTTCATTTGCAATTAGTGATGCACTCGTCAATATTTCAACAGAATTTTGAATCAGAGTCTTTTCCTCTCTTAACTGACTGCCTTTCTGTATTTCTTCACTGTTTATTGTATCCTCTGCCACTCCCGAGAGTATTTCTACAAGTGTTGTGTTAAGCCACAGATTATCACAAAGGAGGTCCACAAGGGCCTGTAAAATGTTTTGAGCAAAAAGATCTCTAAGTGAGATCAAAATGAGGTCACAACGTGTCACTTCAATAGGTAAATAATGTTGTAGTAAAATTTGTGCAAGTTTGCGATAATACAGTTGCAGGGTTTCAGAACTTTTGAGGGCAGGGTGCAAGGGTTTATATTTGGCTTGTACTTCCTGTACTCCTGCATTGCTTAAAAACTCAACATCTTTGTGTTTCTTCGATATCTGTAATTAAAAGCCAATAAATTTTACTGCATGCATAATTTGAAATCTCAAGAACTGTTCATAACAAGTATCGTATTTTATGGCATTAAGAAGCTATTTTTCCCAAATTAAATCTCAAAAATTTACCCAGCATCCTGGAGGCTGAAGTACAGTTTATCTTTTTCTCCAGAATTTAGCCAATCAGAATGTAGGGGGGGGAGGGGTTCCTCAACACCAGAGCGTCTTGTTCGCCGTAAAATACAGTACGTAATGTAATTTTCTATTTACCTGACTGTAGATTTCGTGAGATTTTAATATCACTCAGCATATTTATTTAAAGTACTTACAAATAGGCATGTTGACAATGTACTATTTCTATTCCAGTATACAAAGCACAGACATGGAATAGGATGAATAAATGTAATATTTAGGAAGTTGATATGAGGTATTGAGAGTAGTGGGGCAAACTCGACATACAAATTTTATAAAAGATGCCTTAAACTATTTTTTTTTTTTAACAAGTCGACAGTCTCCCACCGAAGCAGGGTGACCCAAAAAGAAAGAAAGTCCCCAAAAAGAAAATACTTTCATCATTATTCAACACTTTCACCTCACTCACACATAATCACTGTTTTTGCAGAGGTGCTCAGAATACAACATCTTAGAAGCATATATGTATAAAGATATACAACATATCCCTCCAAACTGCCAATACCCCAAATCCCTCCTTTAAAGTGCAGGTATTGTACTTCCCATTTCCAGGACTCAAGTCCGGCTATATAAAAATAATTGGTTTCCCTGAATCCTTTCACTAAATATTACCCTGCTCACACTCCAACAGCTCGTCAGATCCCAAATACCATTCGTCTCCATTCACTCCTATCTAACATGCTCATGCATGCTTGCTGGAAGTCCAAGCCCCTTGCCCACAAAACATCCTTTACCCCCTCCCTCCAACCTTTTCGAGGATGATCCCTACCCCGTCTTCCTTTCCATACAGATTATATGCTCTCCATGTCATTCTACTTTGATCCATTCTCTCTAAATGACCAAACCACCTCAACAAGCCCTTTTCAGCCCTCTGACTAATACTTTTATTAACTCCACACCTTCTCCTAATTTCCACACTCCGAATTTTCTGCATAATATTTACATCACACACTGCCCTTAGACAGGACATCTCCACTGCCTCCAATTGTCTCCTCGCTGCAGCATTTACAACCCAAGCTTCACACCCATATAAGAGTGTTGGTACCACTGTCAGCATAGTTGCTGATCCCCTACATGTGTTGTATAGCTTATCTGAGTGTCATAGTTAGTACCATCCATATGTTTTTCATACATGATCCCTTGCTAGGCTAGTGACTAACTTATGTGACGTCACGTGATGCCGATGTGAGCGCTGTGCTCTCGGTCCTCGTCCTCAGTTTCCGGTAGACCTATCAAGCAACAGGACAGGCAGGTTGGGCTCCCCCATTTCACACACTGCCAATATAAGTGTTACCATCCAACAAGTGTGTTTAACTTCAACCATCACATTTCCACGAACCCTTCCCAACAAATGGTGGCAGCGATGGGATCGTAATTCTGACAATTACAGCGATTTCTGGAGATAAATTTCTACTGAGCCAGTCACCATTTTCTGAATGCTTAGGCCTGCCAAGACGAGTGACGCTTCACATCCCAGTCAAGCGTCCACCAGCCTGTTCGCTTCTGCTTACTGGTCAGTCTGTGTCTTAGTGTTTTATCTGCTTATTTGCATTACTTCCGAGGGGTTGATCCTGGTTTGCAAATTAAGCCAAGCCACCAAGCCAGTCTATGGGGGGGGGAGTCAGCCCTACACCATCCAGCCTGTCTTAAGTGCCAGCCTTGCCTGCTAGCCAGCTTTCCACCCCAGAGTTAGAGATTCTCACGCACACATGCGCATCACATGACGTCACACATGCTAGTCGATGAGCCTACTGAAAGGGAGCCTAAATATGTACATGGATGATACGATCTACAATATACTACACAAGTATGCATATAGGGGAATTCAGTAGCTATACTGACATTAGTCTGGGTAGAATTAATATCCTCTACATCGCATACTAGCTTCATATGATCTAAATGTGATTCTTTATACCGACTAGTACTAATTTCTCTAACCTTATACTTATTGCCATTGATATGTTCAACTACTCGATAAGGGCCAACAAACTTTTGATCGAGCTTAGGCATTGCGGATGTTTTGTTGAAATTAGTCAGCATTACCCTTGAACCCACTTTAACTCTGGTTGGCTTAGCATGGCTATTTGTTACTCTAGTAAATTCTGCTATTGATTTATGAAGTGATTCACGGATTCTTCTAAAAACAATGAGCTATACTGGTACGAGTTGCTATAAAATCATCAGGGTTATAATTGGGTTTCAGTGTGGAATAGAACAACTCATAAGGCAAACGCTTGTCTACACTGTACAATGCATAATGTGGAGTGTCACCTAAGGAAGCCATTGTAAGCAGAATTTATAGCACATTGAACATCCCAAGTTTCACTATTGGGGTTGATAGTGGCTCTCAAAACATCAAGTATGTACTTTCTTATTTGTTCGTTCTGCCAAACCATTACTCGCAGGATGATGGGGAACAATGGTTGACTTAGAGATTTTGTACAAGGTACACAAATTTTCAAGTATCTCGTTTCAGAATTCACCTCCATTATCTGTTACTAGGGACTTAGGGGTGGTGTGCCTGCAGATAATGCGTTCCTTAAACACTTTAGCTACTGTCTCGGCAGTCTTATCTGCAATAGGAACTAACTCACAATATCTGGTGAAATAGTCTACCATAACACAGATGTTTGTTACCCTGGAGGGAACATTTAAAATTGGTTAACAAATTAAGCGCAACTCTTTCCCATGGTTTGCTAGTAGTTGGATACACCTGGATTGGATTAGGACCATTGACATTTCCTTTATGCTGCATACAGACACTACATTTCTTGACATACTCGGAAATGTCAGTTGCCATACGTGGCCAAAAGTATTTCATCCTGGCTTGTTTCACAGAATGATCCATACCAGAGTGTGCAACACCTGGTGCATTGTGAACTAGCTGTAGAGCTACATTCACTAGAGACTGTGGAATTACTAATTGGTATACCCTTCTGCTTGGAGTACCCAACTCCGCTGTTCGATACAGTAATTCTTGACTCATGACAAAGTCACTAATGGGTGCTGGTGGCTTCACAGTCAGAATAAGATCTTCCTGGAGCAGGAATCGAATCACACCAGACCACATGGGATCTGTTCTTTGGGCATTCTTTACGTCCTCGGCAGTAAACTGAGGGTCTGCAGTTACTATACTAACATGTCACGATAAAGCATCCGCGACTACATTTGACTTGCCAGGTAAGTGTTCAAAGGTAGGATTGAACTCTTGGATAGTCAAGGTCCATCTGCCTAACCTTCCAGTAGGTTGTTTATTCTGGAATAAAGGTATCAGTGGAGCATGGTCTATCAAGACATGAACAGAGTACTGATAAATAATGTCTCAGAAGTGCTTTAAAGACCATACTATTGCTAAAGCTTCTTGCTCCGTTACTGTATAATTACATTCAGCCTTCGTAAGGACTCTACTAGCAAATGCAACTGTGTTGTACTTGCCATCAGTCTTCTGAGCTAGTACGGCATCTATGCCAATTGAACTAGCATCAGTTGTCAGATAGAAGGGCTTAGAAAAATCTGGAAATTTCAAAAATGGAGCAGACATTAGCTTTTCTTTTAGTGTTTGGAAAGCTCTTTCTTGACGGAAGGTCCAAACGAAAGGAGCATCTTTCTTAAGCAATTCAGTTAGAGGAGCTGCTATGGAAGAAAAAATTAGCAATGAAAGATCTATAAAAACCTGCTACACCCACAAAGGATCTTACGGCATCAGCAGTTTTGGGAGATGGAAAATTTAGTACTGCCGTTACTTTACTCTGATCAGTTGTAACCCCTCTAGGAGTGACTACGTGACCCAGAAACTTAATTTCTGATCTGAAAAATTGGCATTTAGACAGTTTGATCTTTAAATTGGCTTCTTCAAGCTTACCAAGTATTACATCAAGCCTTTTCAAATGTGTATCCACATCTTCAGACATGACGATTACATCATCTAAGTACACCATAAGTGCCTTACCTATGAGACCTCTAAAGATAATGGTCATGAGCCTAGAGAATGTGATAGGGGAAGATCGTAACCCAAAGGCCATACGGAGGAAATGATAATGACCTGTGGGAGTGTCCACATATACCTCAATGCACCACTTACCTTTTTTTCCTCATCAATTCTATGATTAACCTCATCCTTCATAAATCTATCTGCTGACACGTCAACTCCCAAATATCTGAAAACATTCACTTCTTCCATACTCCTCTCCAATTTCATATCCAATTTTTCTTTATCTAAATCATTTGATACCCTCATCACATTACTCTTTTCTATGTTCACTTTCAACTTTTCTACCTTTACACACACTCCCAAACTCGTCCACTAACCTTTGCAATTTTTCTTTAGACTCTCCATTAAGCACAGTATCATCAGCAAAAGGTAACTGTGTCAATTACCATTTTGTATTTGATTGCCCATAATTTAATCCCACCCCTCTCCCGAACACCCTAGCATTTACTTTTTACAACCCCATCTATAAATATATTAAACAATGAGGTGACATTACACATTCCTGTCTAAGACCTACTTTACCGTCCCTTTCTTCCACGCACCCTAACCTAAGCTTCAATATCCTCATAAAAACCCTTTAGAGAATTTAATAACTTACTACCTATTCCATATACTTGCAACATCTGCCACATTGCTCCCTTATCCACTATCATATGCCTTTTCCAAATCCATAAATGCAATGAAAACTTCGATACCTTATCTAAATACTGTTCACATATATGCTTCAATGTAAACACTTGATCTACACATCCCCTACCCACTCTAAAACCTCCTTTCTCATCTGCAATCCTTCATTCTGTCTTACCTCTAATTCTTTCAATAATAACCCAACTATTTATTAACTATTTATGTATATATAAATAAAAGAAAAAGGTAGCTTATGAGAGGTTTTTACAAAGCAGAAGTGATATAAGAAGGGCAGAGCATATGGAGAGTAAAAGAAAGGTGACGAGAGTGTTGAGTGTGCAAAAGGAGAGCAAATGATAGAGTGGTAGAGGCGTTGTCAAGAAATTTTGCTGAGAATAAGAAAAAATTTTGGAGTGAGATAAATAAGTTAAGAAAGCCTAGGGAATGAATAGATTTGTCAGTTAAAAACAGAGTAGGGGAATTAGTAGATGGGGAGCTGTAGGTATTGAGTAGATGGTGGGAATATTTTGAGGAACTTTTAAATGTCGACGAAGAAAGGGAGGCAGTAATTTCATGCACGGGTCAGGAAGGTAAAACATCTTTTAGGAGCGAAGAAGAGCAGGATGCGAGTGTAGGGGAGGTTCGTGACACAGTACATTGAATGAAAGGGGGTAAAGCAGCTGGAACTGATGGGATCCTGACAGAAATGTTAAAAGCAGGGAGAGATATAGTGTTGGAATAGTTTGTATTTTGTGTTTAATAAATGTATGAAAGAGGGTAAGGTACCGAGGGATTGGCAGAAAGTGTATATAATTCATTTATATAAAGAGAAAGGGGACAAAAGAGATTGCAAAAATTATAGGGGAAGAAGTTTACTGAGTATACCAGGTAAAGTGTATGGTAGGGTTATTACTGAAAGAATTAGAGGTAAGACAGAGCAGGATTGCAGATGAGCAAGGAGGCTTCAAAATGGGTAGGGGATGTGTAGATCAGGTCTTTACATTAAAGCATATATGTAAACAGTATTTAGATAATAGCAGGGAAGTTTTCCTTGCATTTATGAATTTAGGAAAGGCATATGATAGAGTGGATAGGGGAGTAATGTGGCAGATGCTGCAAGTGTATGGAATAGGCATTAAGTTACAATAGGCTGTAAAGAGTTTTTATGAATATAGTGAGGCTCAGGTTAGGGTGTGTAGGGGAGAGGGAGATTACCTCCCAGTAAAAGTAGGTCTTACACAGGGATGTGTGATGGCATCATGGTTATTTAACATAATTATAGGTAGGGGTTGTAAAAGAAGTAAATGCTAGGGTGTTGGGGAGAGGGGTGGGATTAAATTATGGGGAATCAAATACAAAAAAAAGGAGTTGACAGTTACTTTTTGCTGATGATACTGTGCTTTTTGGGGATTCTAAAGAAAAGTTGCAAAGGTTAGTGGACGAGTTTGGGAGGGTGTGTAAAGGTAGAAAGTTGAAAGTGAATATAGATAAGAATAAGGTGATGAGGGTATCAAACGATTTAGATAAAGAAAAACTGGATATTACATTGGAGGGAGTATGGAAGAAGTGAATATTTTTAGGTATTTGGGAGTTGACTTGTCAGCAGATGGGTTTATGAAGGATGAGGTAAACTATAGAACTGATGAAGAAAAAAAAGATGAGTGGTGCACTGAGGTATGTGTGGAGACAAAGAACATTGTCCATGGAGGCAATGAAGGGAATGTACGATGAGTATAGTGGTACCAACACTTATATGGGCGTGAAGCATGGGTTGTAAATACTGCAGCGAGGAGGTGGCTGGAGGTAGTGGAGATGTCATATCTAAGGGCAATGTGTGGTGTAAATATTATGCAGAGAATTCGGAGTGTGGAAATTAGGAGGTGTGGGGTTACTAAAAGGCTGGAGGGCTGGAGAGGGGCTGTTGAGGTGGTTTAGTCATTTAGAGAGGATGGAACAAAGTAGAATGACCCGGAGAGCGTATAATTCTATTGGGGAAGGAAGGCGGGGTAGGGGTCGTCCCCGAAAAGGTTGGAGGGAAGGGGTAAAGGATGCTTTGTGGGCAAAGGGGCTTGGACTTCCAGCAAGCGTGCGTGAGCGTGTTAGATAGTAGTGAATGGAGACAAATGGTTTTTGGGACCTGACGAGCTGCTGGAATGTTATCAGGGTAATATTTTGTGAAAGGATTCAGGGAAACCAGTTAGCTGGACTTGAGTCCTGGAAATGGGAAGTACAATGCCTGCACTTTAAAGGAGGGGTTTGGTATGTTGGCAGTTTGGAGGGACGTCTAAACTGTCGTATCTGAGCGCCTCTGCAAAAACAGTGATTATGTATGAGTGACGGTGAAAGTGTTGAATGATTAAAGTTTTTTCTTTCTTTTTGGGCCACCCTGCCTTGGTGGGAAGCAACCAACATGTTAAAAAAAAAAATACTTATAATTATTTGAATAATAACTAGTACACACTTTACCAGTTACACTCAACTGGCTTATTCCCCTTTAATTTTTACACTCTTTTATCCCCTTTACTATGCATGCTCTCTGCCAATCCCTAGGTACCTTGCCCTCTTCCATACATCTATTAAATAAAAGCACCAAGCACTCCAAAACTATATCCCCACCTGCTTTAAACATTTCGGTCTTGATCCCTTCAATCCAAGCTGCTTTACCCACTTTCATTTTACCCACTGCCTCATACACCTTCCCCACACTCACAACTGGCTCTTCCTCACTCCTACAAGATGTCATACCTCCCTGCCCAATGAACAAAATCACAACTTCCCTATCTTCATCAATATTTAACAGTTTCTCAAAATATTCCTTCCATCTTCCTGATACCTCTAACTCTCTATCTAATAATTCTCCTCTCCTATTTTTAACTGTCAAATCCATTCATTCCCTAGGCTTTCTCAGCTTATTAATCGCACTCCAAGACTTTTTCTTAATCAACAAAATTTGTTGATAGCAGCTCACCCACTCTCTCATTTGCTCTCCTTTTACATTCCTTCACCACTCTCTTAATCTTGTTTTCTCTCCATATACTTCTCCCTCCTTGTATCACTTCTACTTTGTAAACACCTCTCAATGGGAGGCAATCGGACATGATTTAAAGATATTAGATCCAATTCCTTGGATTAAGAGCACATCATCAAGGCACCCCCCCCCCCCCTTCAAATGCCTAATGTGAGACAAGCTACCTAATCTAACTGTCACTGTACATAAATTGAAATTATTGTGCATGTAAACGAGACAAGTGTACTAAAGTGTTGACTATAATCCAACACTTTTTACTGGAGTGAATCAAACGTGCCATAATAAACACAATGACTTCTCTTAGTTTACATCTATAAATCAAAGTGTTTCACCTAGTAAGGTTAACGCTAGCATCTTTTATGTGGTTAAAAAAAAAAAAAGTTTTAAAAAATAGGGCACTGTATTTATGTGTATGTTTAAATTATAAAAACTCATAAATCAGTGCAATAATATCAAAAGATCATTCTTACTTTCACAGTATTCAAAGGCCAAGTCTATCAAAGTTAAGATGCTGAGTTTGCCTTTACTATTACCAATTATTTATCCATTTTTCTTGGTGTAAATCATGATGGTCGAAAAACAAACATACAGAATGAACTGCAATCAAGTACGTACTTTTCTGAGTGCTCGGTGGTACTGACGGTAGTGTTGTACGTAGATTTGAATAACACCAGATGCAATATATGTGATGCTGCCCGATTCCTGAACTCTATGACACATACTCATAAGCATTTCTTCCAATACATCCTTGATCTGAAGGAAAAAAATTATAAACAATTTCGAGATAAAATCAAAATTACCTGTTACGTGTAATTTCATTCTAATGTTAATTTCACAGGATGAAGGAGTTAGAAAAAAAAATCATAAAATTCACTATGCAAATAAAGCACAAAGTTAATAAAATTTAGATACAAGAAAGAAGAAGCAAGAGAGGCTTCATTTGGTGGGTGTACACAAACTTGTGCTACTGCTGGGTTACCTGGTTGTGTTACTTCAACCAGTGGTGACCATGATGATGATAATGATAAATTTATAACAGGATGATACAATGTTTGTACAAAGGAGAATGATGGTAGTGTTAAGACCAAGATCATGAGCCTGGGTGCAGGACCCATAATTACTCGTCTTCTGATTAATAAACATTATTCAGAAAGGATTTCTAACACTATAAATTTGTTAAGCACTTATAATTTCCCATTGTAGCCATTTTACACACCTGAGGATTATGGCCAATAAATTTAGTATCTATAGTTGCCTAGTTGCTTTTAATTGATCATAGTAAATTGTTACCTAATTTTGTTTAATTTTTTGCCACAAGTGCTGGACTAACCTTGCTAACTATCCACAAAGGAAAATAAACTGCAAATTGCTAAAAGAAAAAAAAAATTACAATTAGCATAGGGAAATGTATTTACAAGAAAAATGAAGATAAAACTATTTTTATTTACATGTATTATCAGTCGGCTCCTTAATTTATCAGCCCCTAGAGGCAATGTTCTTATGAGCAGAGGAAAATGCAGTAGAAGAAGCACACGTAACAAGACTCAAAGGAACCTAGGTGAGGAAAGTTTCACCCTAGCACCTTCCCTCATGGATGGTTTAGTGGCTTATGAAACAACAAATATGACCAACCTACTTCAAGATTTTTACTCGTCCTTCCATGGCTTCAACAAAATTTCAACCAAGTACCCAAGAATTGCTGAGGTCCTCATGGTGCAAAAAAGCTCATCAATTCTGTCACGTAACCTACTGTGCATTCAACAAGAAAACAATAAGCTTTGATCATTACAGAACATTCTTGTAAAAAGACTGCTGACCTTGAACTCGCCCAATTAGCTCAAGCCAAAAAGATCCACGAGCTTGAGCAAAAGTAAAAATGAATGAAGACCACAAGGAAGTTCAGTCAACTGCTATTAATAGATAAATGATGTACCTGCCTGGAAATATCAAATGGATACTAGATTCTGTAATTGTAAAGTTCTTGTCTGCCTCGAGACATTAATCCAAGTTTTTGCTCATAAACCACACTATAACTGATCAAAGATGATCTGCAGGTTAACCTAGAAATTAGTGATATTAAGGAGGACCATTTGTTAGGCAACTTGAGTCTTTAAAGAAGTGTAATACTAAGATTTCATTTATATGATAGATAAAATACCTAATTAGATCTTCCATCACAATAAATAATAGTGTTTGTACACAAGTACAACAAAAAAAGTGACAGACCCTACTGTATAGGCTACAAAAATTAAACGTGAAAATGACAACATTCATCAGTCTTGCCCGAGGTTGTAAAAAAATCAGCCACAGGTCACATGTATGAAATAACTAACAAACAAGATCTAGAAACTTCCTTAGACAGAGGTTTGAGCAAGACTAAATAGCCCACAGACATTTACAGTGCCATACATCTTCCATCTTACTGCTGTGCAATTAATAGTGCCATTCCTTCCCCTTATTTGTTATTGATTAATTCCTTTATTCTTTACACTTTGTTATAGATAAATTCTTTTGTTATTTTTATATTCCATTTACTAGATCACTGTGTATTATTGTGTATTGTATTGTTTGTATTTGCTTAACTAATTTTTTTTACCTTATTCTGTGCAGTAAGTTACATCTAGACCCAGAGCAGCTAATGTACTTTCACCCCACCATTACAGTATTGCTCAACAAGCCATTAGAAACCAACACTTTCCTCAATAATATTAAAGATAGCATGGGTTACCCCAACAGATGTAAATAACTATGGACCAATATCTAGCCTACTTTTGTTATCCAAAATTTTCAAAAAATTAATTCACATGAGAGTATACTCTTTCCTAGCATCACTCAATATACTCAACCTTTGAGACAGTTTAGTTTCTAGCCAAATAAAAGCACAAATGATGCAATTATAAAAATGCTAGACTTCATTTATGCAGCTCTTAAAAATAATGAATACCCACTACACCTCCTTATTGACTTTAGGAAAGCTTTTGACACAGTAGGCCACAGCATTCTGCACCATAAACTTAAACATTATGGTATCAGAGATCATGCACTTATTTTTATTTTTATTATCACACTGGCCGATTCCCACCAAGGCAGGGTGGCCCGAAAAAGAAAAACTTTCACCATCATTCACTCCATCACTGTCTTGCCAGAAGGGTGCTTTACACTACAGTTTTTAAACTGCAACATTAACACCCCTCCTTCAGAGTGCAGGTAGTAGGTTGGTAGACAGCAACCACCCAGGGAAGTACTACCGTCCTGCCAGATGACTGTGAAACAGAAACCTGTAACTGTTTTGCGTGATGGTAGGATTGCTGGTTTCTTTTTGTCTCATAAACACGCTAGATAACAGGGATATCTTGCTACTCCTACCTACACTTTGGTCACACTTCACAGACACACACATGCATATATATATATATACATACATCTAGGTTTTTCTCCTTTTTCTAAATAGCTCTTGTTCTTCTTTATTTCTTCTATTGTCCATGGGGAAGTGGAAAAGAATCTTTCCTCCATAAGCCATGCGTGTCGTATGAGGCGACTAAAATGCTGGGAGCAATGGGCTAGTAACCCCTTCTCCTGTAGACATTTACTAAAAAAGAGAAGAAGAATCATGCACGTGCATATATAAATTCCTACCATAACAACAGACATAAGTATGTCTCCATTCAGGGCATGACCTTAACAACATGAACTATTGACACAGGGGGCCCCACAGGGCAGAGTTCACAGCCCTCTGCTTTTCCTTGTATACATCAATGATCTTCCAAGTGCACCTAAAAAGCTTAGACCTGTTCTGTTTGCAGACAATACAACTTTTGTCATCTCCCACCCAAATCTCAACTCTCTCAATAACACTCAGATATCTACCTGGATGACTATAAATAAATGCAAATCCTGCTGTTTCTCATTGAAGTATGGTGACAAAAAAAAATTATCATTGAATTAAACTCTCTATTGCCAGATGACCCCTCTGAACTGCAACATCCTCACTCCTTTAGAGTGCAAGCAACATACTTCCAACAGCCAGGACAAGTTTGGCTAACCACTTTCCCTGAATCCCCTCATAAATATTACTTTGCTCATACTGCAACAGAACATTAAGCCATAAAATCCCTTTCTTGCATTCCAGACTCGCATCACTTTTTATATGTTCAGGCCCCTGTTACTCAAAGCCTCCTTTACTCCCTCCCTTCAACACCTTTTATGACTACCTTGCTGCTGTGTCTCATCTCTGAAACATCCTGTCCCTATCCACTATGTCAATTTATATCAGTATTTTATATGTTGTTATCATGCCTCCCACCCTTTCTTTCCTCTAGTGTTGTCAAGTTATTCCTGAGTGCTCCTCTTGCTTTTGTAGTAATATTTTGTGCAGAACTGTGTTGAAAGCCTTCTTACAGTCCAAGATAATGCAGTCTATCCACCCCTCTCTCTCTCTCTCTCTCTTTTTCTCTCTCTCTCTGTCTTACTTATAAAACTCAAGTAGGTTTGTGACACAGAATTTCCTCTCCCTGAAACTGTGCTGGTTATCGTGTGCAAGCTCATTCCTTTCTAGGTACTCCATCAGTCTTTTCCTGATAAACTTCTAAATGACTAAATATGTTTGTATCTCTTCTCCCTACCAATCCAGGTTTATATACAGTACCCTCTTAGTTATCCTTTTTTTATTATTAACACATCGGCCATTTCCCACCAAGGCAGGGTGGTTCGAAAAAGAAAAACTTTCAATCATGATTCACTCCATCACTGTCTTGCCAGAGGCATGCTTACCTTACAGTTACAAAACTGCAACATTAACACCCCTCCTTCAGAGTGCCAACCCTCTACTTCCCATCTCCAGGAATCAAGTCCGGCCTGCCGATTTCCCTGAATCCCTTCATAAATGTTACCTCACTTACACTCCAACAGCATGTCAAGTCCTAAAAACTATTTGTCTCCATTTGCTCCTATATAACACACTCATGCACGCTAGCTGGAAGTCCAAGCCCCTTGCATACAAACCCTCCTTTACCCCTTCCCTCCGAAAGAAACCCAAAGTATTTCTTCTCCTATGCCAAATCAAAATCGAGAACAACGTCCAGTATTGGGCCCCTACTTAAACAAGATGGGTCCTACACAGATGACAGCAAGGAAATGAGTGAGCTACTCAAGTCCCAATATGACTCAGTTTTTAGCAAGCCGCTAACCAGACTGAGAGTCGAAGACCAAAATGAATTTTTTATGAGAGAGCCACAAAATTTGACTAACACAAGCCTATCCGATGTTATCCTGACGCCAAATGACTTCGAACAGGCGATAAATGACATGCCCATGCACTCTGCCCCAGGGCCAGACTCATGGAACTCTGTGTTCATCAAGAACTGCAAGAAGCCCCTATCACGAGCCTTTTCCATCCTATGGAGAGGGAGCATGGACACGGGGGTCGTCCCTCAGTTACTAAAAACAACAGACATAGCCCCACTCCACAAAGGGGGCAGTAAAGCAACAGCAAAGAACTACAGACCAATAGCACTAACATCCCATATCATAAAAATCTTTGAAAGGGTCCTAAGAAGCAAGATCATCACCCATCTAGAAACCCATCAGTTACACAACCCAGGGCAACATGGGTTTAGAACAGGTCGCTCCTGTCTGTCTCAACTACTGGATCACTACGACAAGGTCCTAAATGCACTAGAAGACAAAAAGAATGCAGATGTAATATATACAGACTTTGCAAAAGCCTTCGACAAGTGTGACCATGGCGTAATAGCGCACAAAATGCGCGCTAAAGGAATAACAGGAAAAGTCGGTCGATGGATCTATAATTTCCTCACTAACAGAACACAGAGAGTAGTCGTCAACAGAGTAAAGTCCGAGGCAGCTACGGTGACAAGCTCTGTCCCACAAGGCACAGTACTAGCTCCCATCTTGTTCCTCATCCTCATATCCGACATAGACAAGGATGTCAGCCACAGCACCGTGTCTTCCTTTGCAGATGACACCCGAATCTGCATGACAGTGTCTTCCATTGCAGACACTGCAAGGCTCCAGGCGGACATCAACCAAATCTTTCAGTGGGCTGCAGAAAACAATATGAAGTTCAACGATGAGAAATTTCAATTACTCAGATATGGTAAACATGAGGAAATTAAATCTTCATCAGAGTACAAAACAAATTCTGGCCACAAAATAGAGCGAAACACCAACATCAAAGACCTAGGAGTGATTATGTCGGAGGATCTCACCTTCAAGGACCATAACATTGTATCAATCGCATCTGCTAGAAAAATGACAGGATGGATAATGAGAACCTTCAAAACTAGGGAGGCCAAGCCCATGATGACACTCTTCAGGTCACTTGTTCTATCTAGGCTGGAATATTGCTGCACTCTAACAGCACCTTTCAAGGCAGGTGAAATTGCCGACCTAGAAAATGTACAGAGAACTTTCACGGCGCGCATAACGGAGATAAAACACCTCAATTACTGGGAGCGCTTGAGGTTTCTAAACCTGTATTCCCTGGAACGCAGGAGGGAGAGATACATGATTATATACACCTGGAAAATCCTAGAGGGACTAGTACCAAACTTGCACACGAAAATCACTCACTACGAAAGCAAAAGACTTGGCAGACGATGCACCATCCCCCCAATGAAAAGCAGGGGTGTCACTAGCACGTTAAGAGACCATACAATAAGTGTCAGGGGCCCGAGACTGTTCAACTGCCTCCCAGCACACATAAGGGGGATTACCAACAGACCCCTGGCAGTCTTCAAGCTGGCACTGGACAAACACCTAAAGACAGTTCCTGATCAGCCGGGCTGTGGCTCGTACGTTGGTTTGCGTGCAGCCAGCAGCAACAGCCTGGTTGATCAGGCGCTGATCCACCAGGAGGCCTGGTCACAGACCGGGCCGCGGGGGCGTTGACCCCCGAAACTCTCTCCAGGTAAACTCCAGGTAAACCTTTCCTAGGCCAACCCCTACCCCACCTTCCCCCCACTACAGATTTATACACTCTTGAAGTCATTCTATTTTGTTCTATCCTATTCTGCTCAATACTTTCTAAATGCCCAAACCACTTCAACAACCCTTCCTCAGCTCTCTGAATTACACTTCTAGTGACCCCAAACAGTCTTCAAACCTCTATGTCCCAAATTATCTGCATAATATTGCTCTCAAAGATAAATAATATCTCGACTGCTTCAGGTCTCCTTGCTTTAACTTTTAACCTCTTGACTGCCACAACCCCCAATCCTGAGGTGTCTTCTGGTGTCACAAAATTTCGAAAAGAAAAGAAAAAAAAAATTATTTTTTCTTATGAAATGATAGAAAATCTTTTCCCAAATGTAATGACACCAAAAAAAAAAAAAAAACGAAATTTGATGGAAAACTGACAGAATTACGCTTTCGTGAAGTTAGTGACCTCAGCGATATTTACAAATTGGCAATTTCACCCACTTTGAGCCCTATTTTCAGCTAATTCCGTTGTTCCAGTCGACCAAACTCATAGCTATTTCTTTAGAACTCAATTTTTTTCTATCGACTGAGTACAAGAAACTGCCCATTTACTGATTTCAACTACCCAATAACGTGATCAGAAATTTGCAAAATAATTTCAAAATAAGGTCCAGAATGAACAATGCAGACATCCCTGGCTCTAAAATAACATTTTCTTTGTTCATCAGTCACATCTCCAGGCCCCTCTGATATTACTCCTGCTTTCTATTTTGAATTTTTATTCAAACAAAAAATAGAAGATTTACTGTTATGCAGACTACTGCAATATTGTAATAATTGTACAAATAATGTTAACCCATTCATGACTGCATATTAGAATGGCTAGTTGGACATTTATTGGACAATGACATCATTTGTCTACTTTTGAACATCGGCAAAAATCAAACATTCCCCTACTTTGAGCTCCATTTCCAGGTTCTTTTTATAGTAAAACCAATCAAAATCACCTCTATTTCTATAATATGTTTTCCATTCTATCAAATGAGACCAACAAAATGAGAATACAACCATAAATACTATACGAAAATAGACCACAAAGTCAGCATTTTAATTAAAAAAATGGTCGAGTTTTTTTTTTCTCATTATGCACTGCGTGCTCCAGGATTTTTTTATATGGTTCACACTGACTATACAGACCTATTCTCTCACATGTGCGCCTACCAGCTTTCTCCTGCTTGATATGAAGCCGCTAGAATTTATGAGTATATATACATCAAACACGGTACCTCATAAGACGTATATATACGACCGAAACAGTCAAAGGGTTAAAATTCATTAATGATACTCACAAAGTGTTAGTACCATTATACTTAGGTACAGTTCCCTTTTTGCCTCCACAGAGAAGCTTTTTTTTCCATGGATGCCTGAACACACCATCCCTTCCCCTTTCTTGTAGAAAAAAGCAAGGTGATGAGATTAACAAAAAGTCTAGGCAATGATAGATGGAATATCAAATTTCTGAGGGAGGGAGTATGGAGGAAGTTGATGTATTTAGATATATGGGAGTGTACATGTCAGCAGATGGGTCTATGAAAGACAAGGTGAACCATACAAAAGATGAAGGAAAGAAGATGGGTAGTGTGTTGAACATCTGCAAAAAGGTTTATGGATGCAAAAAATAAAAGGGAATGTACTAAAGTATAGTGGTACCAACACTTTTATAAAGGTATGAGGCACTGTTTTCAAACACTGCAGCAAGGAGGTTAGAGACAGTCAAGATGTCATATGTAAGAGCAATGTGTGGTGTGAATATCATGCAAAGAATATAGAGCATAGAAATTAAAAGTGATGTGGAGACATTAAGGAGTCACTGAGGTGGTTTAGGCATGTAAAGAGGACAGACAGGGATAGGCTGACAAAGACAATGTATAAATCTAGGGGTTAGAGGTAGGAGAGGCTGGGGTCATTCCAAGAATAATTGGAGGAGCAAGTAAAAGAGGCTTTAAGTTTAAAGTGACTGAGCATCCAGCAGGCTTGTGTGAGTGTTAGTTAAGAGTGAATGGAGGTAAGAGTTTTTTAATGAACATGCTATTGGAGTGCAAGCAAGGTAATGCTCACGAAGGGATTAGGGAAAACTTCTTAGCCGGACCCCGAGTCCTAAAGACAGCAAGGGGCAGTGCCTACACTCTGAAGAAGGGGTGGGGATGGTACCATCAAAAGGTAACCTGAATTGTGATATCAGGACACTTCTGAAAAGACAGCAATTGAATGAATGATGGTGAATGTGCTTTCTTCTTTGGCTCACCCTACAGATGGCCTTAGAGGTTAAAAAAAAAAAAAGCACAGTATACAGAACAGAGTATGCTACCAAGTCCAGTGGGTTCTTTGGGAATCCTTCATTTTAACGTATACAGTACATAGCTTGAGTAACCTGAATTTACGTTAAAATTACACTATGTACTGCTCTAGAGCACAACTCTGCTCTCTTAATTTTTACTGGTAAAGGAACTACATATGAGCAAGTACCATCTAGTCTAAAAATACAGAAAATAATAGGAATGGAATTCATTTGTCTGAGGATCTGAAGACCATAATTGAATCTAGAAAACATTATGCCAAAATAATCAGGCAAGTCTGCATACATCATAAATTTTCCTTTATTGATGAAATATATTTTTAAGCAGTATGTACTGCATCTTATCAAACCTCATTTATCTGGAATTGTTAGGTGAGAATTTTTTTTTTAACACATCAGCCATTTCCCACCAATATAGGGTGGCCCAAAAAAGAAAAACTTTCACCAACATTCACTCCACCACTGTCTTGCCAGAGGTGTGCTTACACTGCAGTTATAAAACTGTAACATTAACACCCCTCCTTCAGAGTGCAGGCACTGTACTTTCTATCTCCAGGACTCAAATCCAGCCTGCTGGTTTCCCTGAATCCCTTCATATATATTACCCTGCTCACACTCCAACAGTACGTCAAGTCCTAAAACCCATTTGTCTCCATTCACTCCTATCTAACACACTCGCACATGCTTGCTGGAAGTCCAAGCCCCTCGCACACAAAACCTCCTTTACCCCCTCCCTCCAACCTTTCCTAGGCTGGCCTTTACCCCGCCTTCCCTCCACTACAGATGTATATACTCTCGAAGTCCTTCTATTTTGTTTCATCCTCTCTACATGTCTAAACCATCTCAACAACCCCTCCTCAGCCCTCTGGATAATAGTTCTGGTAATCCCACACCTCTTAATTTCCAAACTATGAATTCTCTGCATTATATTCACACCACACATTGCCCTCAGACTCAACATCTCCACTGCCTCCGGCCTTCTCCTTGTTTCAACAGGCACCACCCATGCTTCACACTCATAAGAGCATTGGTATAACTATACCCTAAATATCTGAATACATTCACCTCATCCATACTCTCTCCCCCCAATCTGATAGCCAGTCTTTTGTTACCTAATTTTTTTGTTATCCTCATCACCTTACTCTCTCCTATAGCTTTCAATTTTCTTCTATCACATACCCTACCAAACTTATCCACCAACCTCTGCAATTTCTCTTCAAAATCTCCCAAAAGCACAGTGTCATCAGCAAAGAGCAACTGTGACAGCTCCTACTTTGTGTTAGATTCTTTATCTTTTAACCCCACACCTCTTGCCAACACCTGAGCATTCACTTCTCTTACAACCCCATTTGTAAATATATTGAACAACCATAGTGACATCACACATCTCTGTCTAAGGCTTACTTTTACTGGGAAATCTCCTCCTACATACTCTAACCTGTGCCTCACTACCCTCATAAAATTTTTTCACTGCTTTCAATAACCTACCTCCTATTCTATACATTTGCAACATCTGCCACATTGCCTCCCCATCCACCCTGTCATATGCCTTTTCCAATTCCATAAATGCCACAAAAACCTCCTTACCCTTATCTAAATACCGTTCACCTGTATGTTTCACTGTAAACACTTGGCCTACACACCCTCTACCCTTCCTAAAGTCTCCTTGCTCATCTGCTATCCTACTCTCCATCTTACTCTAAATTCTTTCAATAATAACTACCATACACTTTACCAGGTATACTCAACAGACTTATTCCCCTATAATTTTTGCATTCTCTTTTGTCCCCTTTGCCTTTATACAAAGGAACTATGCACACTCTCTGCAAATCCCTAGGTACCCTACCCTCTTCCATATATTTATTAAATAAAAGCACTAACCACTCCAAAACTATATCCCCACCTGCTTTTAACATTTCTATCTTTATCCATAAATCCCAGCTGCTTTACCTCCTTTCATTCTACCCACTGTCCCGTGCACTTCCCCCATACAGTGGACCCCCGGTATTCGATGGCATCGGTATTCGATAAAACCAGTATTCGATGCATTATATCGCAAAAAATTTTCCTCGGTATTCAATTGAAAACCTGGTATTTGATACGATTCGTACGAGACCTGTCCACATGTGGCCTGAACTGCCCCTTGTGTGCCAGTGTTTACAAGCCAGCCAGTGTGTGCGCATCTAAGGATACATTCGATACATTCCATATTATCCATGTTATCACTGTGTTTGGTGCTTGTTTCTGCAAAATAAGTCACCATGGGCCCCAAGAAAGCTTCTAGTGCCAACCCTGTGGTAAAAAGGGTGAGAATTAGTATGGAAATTAAGAAAGATTTTGAAGGGTTTGGGGTTAACCCTGAGAAGCCTATACCAGTTGTGGAATACATTGTGCCTACTTCAAAAATTAAGGAAATGTGTGCACAGTGGGTTGAAGTGCAAACCTTTATGGATGAAAATCACCCTAACACAGCTATTACAATGACAATGTTGTGGCCCATTTTAGACAAATCGTAAAGGAACGGGAGGTACAAAGCTCTATGGACAGATTTGTTGCAAGACAGAGGTCCAGTGACTCAAGCTGGTCCTAGTGGCATTAAAAGAAGAAGGGAAGTAACCCTGGAAAGGGACTTGCTACCTCAAGTCCTAATGGAAGGGGATTCTCCTTCTAAACACTAACACCTCTCCCCTCCTTCCATCCCATCAATCATCACCAGATCTTCATTAAAGGTAAGTGTCAATTATTTTATTGTTATTGTAATTATTCTATTGCATTAAACTTAATATTTCATGTAGTAAAATTTTTTTTTTCATACTTTTGGGTGTCTTGCACGGATTAATTTGATTTTCATTATTTCTTATGAGGAAAATTGATTTGGTTTTCAATATTATCGGTATTTGATGAGCTCTCAGGAACGGATTAATATCGAATACCGGGGGTCCACTGTACTTGCAACTCTGTCCTCTTTACATCATCATTCCACCAATTGCTCTTCTTCCCTCCCTCACTCACTTTCCTGTACCAACAAACTTCTGCTGAACACTAACACCACATTCTTAAACCTACCCCATACATTTTCAACCCCATTGCCTATACTCTCACTAGCTCATCTATCCTCCAATAGTTGTTTATATCTTACCCTAACTGCCTCCTCCTCTAGCTTATAAACCTTCACTGCTCTCTTACCTGCTGCTTCCATTTCCCTTGTATACCATCTACCTTTTACTCTCACTGTAGCTACAACTAAAAAGTGATTGATATATCTGTGGCCCCTCTAAAAACATGTATATCTTGAAGTCTACCCAACAGTTTTTTTATCCAATACGTAGTCAAAAACTACAGGTCCACAACCCTTTATCCGAAATTCTGAAATTGGAAAAGTTCCGAAAACCGAAGGTTATTTGTGGAGTGTGGAGCATCAGTGATCTCAGTGCTGGGTCACACTGCCATTTTAGCGGCGTTGAGAATCTTTCTGAACTTCAAATAATTCTGAAATTCGAAACAATACTGGCCCCAAGTTTTTCAGATAAAGGGATGTGGACCTGTACTGTCATTACGCCCTGCATCATATCTTGTATACTTATTTATCCTCTTTTTCTTAAAATATGTATTACCTATAACCAAACCCCTTTCTATACAAAGTTCAAAGGGACCACATTATCATTTACACTTGGCACCCCAAACTTACCTACCACACCCTCTTTAAATGTTTCTCCTACTTTAGCATTTAGGTCCCCTACCACAATTACTCTCTCACTTGGTTCAAAAGTTCCTACACACTCGTTTAACATCACTCAGAATCTCTCTCTCTCTCTCTCTCTCTCTCTCTGTCTCTCCTCTACACTCCTCTTTCTGTTAAGGCCAGATATTCCAAATAATGTACAAAAACAGTAGTGTTGTAGAGAATATAAATCATCTCAACAGAATGAAAAAAGGAATGGTGGTTAATTGGCAACAGGTAGGTGCCAGTGATATATTTTGTTAAAGCAGTTTCTGTAGAGCATAGATAAATGAGGTGTGACTAATACCAACACTAGACTTGGCTAGAGCAACAAACCTGGTGGGAAAAGTGGTTATCAGGAGACACAAGCGAGTACCAAGGCAAGACCAAGCAGGAATGCAGGGAATTAGCAGTGGCCACCATCTCCTGCATAATGGGTTCCAATCCACTGGCTCTGTGGTGCCGCGTTCCACCCAGGATTCTTATTGTGCCACAAGCTTTAGAAGATCTTCCCATCTCATTTGTAGTGGCAGCATGTGGCTGGCCTCTGTCAACAACATGCTCCATAATGCTGAAGCACCTGAGTAACAGAAGAAGTAAACTAGTGAAGCAGTTCTTGAAAAGCACCAAGTGCAGAGGAGTATCTAAATATAGTACATGCAGAAGAGCATGTAAATACAGTACAATTAATCTGTTGTACCATAAAGGCCCAACTACAAATGAAATGCATTCCTACAAATCATTCGTAATGCAAGTGTTTGGAGCTCAGAAACTATTTCTTCCAAAGACACCCAGAATATTTCCATACTATGAAAAAGAGGGGATGGGGAGACTAGAGTAAATTAATTGTAAACATTTGTTAAGCAGGAGATAACCATTTAAAATAGACTCGGTTAAGGAGAGGGAAATGTATACACTAACCCTTTCACTGTCGTGACCCCTGCTCACAAACTTGCTCTCCCTATTTTCAACCAATTCCATTGTTCCAGTTGACCAAACTCATAGCTACTTCGCTAGAATTTCATTTGTTCTATCGAACGAGTACAAAAAAAACGCCCATTTACTGATTTCGACTATCCAATAATGTGATCAGAAATTGGTAATTGTGTCAATTTCATACACAATTCAAGTAAGGCTAATTTTCAATAGGGTCCAGAAATAAAAATACAAACATTCCTAGCACTAAAATAACATTTTCTCTATTCATCAGTCATATCTCCAGGCCCCTCATATTATGCTTGCCTTCCATTTTGAATTTTTATTCACACAAAAAATAGAATATTTACTGTTCGCAGACTACTGCATTATTGTAAAAGTGGTATGAATAATATCAGCACATTTGTGAAAGCATATTAGACCCACCAGTTGACATGTATTGGACGCGTGACAATTTGTTTACTCATGAACATCAGCAAAAATTGAACATTTCTGCTACTTTGAGCTCAATTTCAAGGTACTTTTAGTTCATAAACCATTCAAAATAACCTCTATTTCTGTACTCTATCTTCAATTTTATCATATGAGACCAAGAAAATGAGAATACAGCAATAAATACCATACACAAAGTCGGTGCTTTAAACCAAAAACACAGTCGGAGTCTTTTTTTCTCATTAAGCACTGCGTGCTGCAGGATTTTTTTTTTATACTACACTCACTGACCACTCAGACCCATTCTCTCATATGTAGGCCTACCAGCTTTCTCCCACAAGATTGGAAGCCACTAGAATTTTGGCATTCTATTATGGGACCAACACCGGCTTGCAAGCTGTAATATTACAGGACCGACAGTGAAAGGGTTAATACAAGTGTAGTAAAGCATGTAAAGCAGTTCATAAGATTTAACCGTGATCTTACAAGCTAATGAAAGAAAAAAAAAAAAAAATCTTACCAGAGTACAAAATGTTAAACAGATTTCTGTTGCACACTTGTATGACTGGGACAATACTACATACCTAGATGGTTGTTATTTATCAACCTATTATTACAGTAAGCCACTACACAGGTTAGAAAATCTGACATAACTTTCATACAGCATCTAAAGTTTATAATGAGATTAAATTGATGATTTCAATGAGGTTGATAGTTAATGATTATGTAAAAATATGTAAAGCTTCCTAGGTTTTAGTGTGAAAAAGTGAGTATTGTAATTTAGGCTAAAGTCGGAGAAAGTCCTGAACGAGACGATATAAAAAACAGTAAAGGATAAGTGATCAGAAAAAATTAACACTATTCCTGCTTAGCCCTTTGATTAAAAGTCATGTAGATCTACGTTCTTGAAATAGCTTAAAATTTAGTTGAATAGATCAAAGGCAGTGGCTTGAAACAGAACAGAGGATGAAACCACAGATGCGTATTTTGCACCCACACTGCTTTGTGCCTGCATAATTCTGTAAGTTTTACATCAAATTTCGAACATTTGGTGTCACTTCCTACAGAAAAGACTATCATTTAAGAAGAAACAGTAACTTTTTTTAAATGTGAACACAAGAGCAATATTAATTTTGGTGGCCTGTACAGTGAAATGTTTAGCAATGATGCAGCATTACAATGATACTAACAGATGTCTGAATAACCAGCTATTGCAATGGAGTCCTTAACTCTTTCACTGTCTCTTAGGTAGAGTTACGTTACTGATGCTAGTGTCACTCACATAGATCTACATTTTGAGCTCAGATTCCTCAGATAAGTCGAGAGCGGTAAAATTTGGCCTAGACACGAGAGAATGGGTCTGTACAGTGTGTGCACCATGTGTAAAAAAATTGTCCTGTGCAATACATGATGGGAAAAAACAAACATATGATCTTATGTACTTTAAAATAGGAAATTTAAGGCCTTTTCTAGAATGTTTTTATGATTTTACTGACTTTCTTGGTATCAACTTAGAGAATGGAAGACATACTACTGAAATAGATGTGATTTTAGTTGGTTTCAGAATTGGAAGCAACTTGAACTCAGGATCAAATTAACAGAAATATTTTTTGTATTTTCCTGAAAATGGGTAATGCCCCCTACCCCCCTGGTCTGTTTTATGGGTTTTACTAGGTAATACTTGATATTATGTATGATCCAACAGTGCTGTCACCCTTGATGTTATTATGATCCAGTAGTGGTCTTATTATTATGCAAGATCCAACAGTGCTGTCATAACTGATATTATATTGGGACACCCTAAGCCATGGCCAATCATTCTTGGTTATACACTTAGTGGCCACTTTATTGGGTACACCCTTATATTACTGGGTTGGGCTCCTCTTTGTATGGATTCAACAAGGTCCTGGAAACACTCCTTAAGAGATTCTGGTTCATGTTGACAATAGCATTACACAGCTGCTGCAGATTTGTTGGCTGCACATTCATGTTGTGTCTCTCATTCCACCACATCCCTAAAGTTCATGCCAAATTCTGACCCCGCCATCTGCATGTTGCAGCAGAAATCACAATTTATCAGATCAAGCGACTTTTTTAAATCTTTAACTGTCCAAATTTGGTAAGCCTGTTCCTACTGTAGCCTCAGTTTCCTGTTCTTAGCTGACAGGAGTAGAACTCAGAGTGGTCTTCTGCTGCTGAAGCCCGTCCACTTCAAGGTGACAAGGTTGAACCAAAATAAAAAATGTTTTAACCAAACCCAACGAACCACATATCCAGCCAGCTGAAACAACGAATTCATTAAATGATTTCTTCTCTACCAGAGGATCAAGTCTAACAGGCAAAATTCCAAGTGCCAATGCTTAAGTGAGTGACTACCTTCTTGGAAGTTTTCCAAACTCCTTTTATCTGACTCCAATCAATACTGCTGAGGTCCCTCTGATAATTAACTCGCTGAAAAACAAGTCAGAAAATTTAGAACAAGTAGCACTGCTATTGTTCAAAAGAGTAGCTCATGTGCTTTCATCCACCATTGCAATATTGTTCAACAAATCATTAGAAACCAATACATTCCTGACAGTGCTTAAGATAGCAGGGGGTTACCCCAAATATAAGAAGACCCAACTGATGTAAATAACTATAGACTTATATCTAACTTACCATTATTATCCAAAATATTAAAAAAATAAATCCACAAGTGAAACTCTTTTCTAGCATCACTCAATATACCCAACCTCTGCCAGTTTGGTTTCAGACCAAATATAAAACAAACAATACAATTATAAAAATGCTAGATTTCCTTTATGCAGCTCTTGAGAATATTTAATATCCACTAGGCCTCTTTATAGATCTTAGGAAAGCATAAATTTGAAGAGCATTATGGTATCAAGAGGTCATGTACTTCTGTATCTAAAGTCTTACCTTAAAAACTAACACTAATACGTCTCCATAAAGAGTGCAACCTCGTCAACATGATCTATAGACATAGGGTGCCTCAAGGTCGTGTTCTCAGCCCTCTGCTTTTCCTCATATACCTCAATGATCTTCCAAATGCATCTCAACAATTTAGACCTGTTCTGCTTGCAATCTCCCACCCAAATCAAAATTCTTTCAATAACACTGTTAATGAGGAGCCCATAAAGATATATTTACCTAAATGACCACCAATGAACTCACTCTTAACAATGACAAGACCTTCTACATGATGTTTGGTAACAGAGCTGCAAATGTTTAACTAAATTTGGCTTGTCTGACCAATTTTACCTAAAATGCATGAGAGGGGGATCAATATACCAGGTAAGAATAGATTTTATTAGATCTGCTTATATTTGGTTTGCAAGAATCTGTCAGTGTAATTCATCAACATTTATGCTCTTTAACAATTTCTCTTGGCTCAAGAGAACTTACTGTGCAAATAATGGATAAGACTGTGGACCATGTTGAAGTAAACTGTTGAAGACTGTCCATGTGGTGTACCCAGAACCCAGGGTGATGGTAATGAGGCCAACAGCACAGGCACACACCCACCAAGCACCTCCACCACTGAGGCACACACACACAGGGCACCAAACCACACACGAACCAGCAGCCCAAATTGCACCACGGACCCATCTGTATAAAACAGATTAGAATTAATTCCTATTTAAGTTACTGTATTTTTAACGAACTTGTACATACAATAATGTGCAACAGCTATAGGTGATGTACAACATAACTCCCTACACTCGCAACAGCATTAGCACCACAACTGCAACTACTGCACCTTAAAGATTAAAAAAAAAAAAAAAAACAAGAGCATTATCATGTTTAATTATGACAATTTCTAAGTAAATACAAAGACAATTCCATACTGGAGGCTCTATGCTAAATTCTCAAAATAAACAGAGTTGGTTACACGATGACATTGTTGATGAGCCTAACATTCGTTTACACTCCTATTCAGAGAATATATACATGTGATGTTTGCCAGAAATGCATTGCATATTAGTGGCTATTTTGTACCTACCAATGTTATATTACATGTAAACTACATCTGTACTGCACTGTATTATACTGTAAAAGATTCGTCATAAGTGAATCGGGAAAACAAGATGAGATCATGAAATTTGAGTCAATACAAGACAAAATTAGCATTTTTCAATATATTTCAACAGTAAAATGAAAGGTAGATCCTTTAGACTACAATATTCCAACTAATTGCTCCCCAATCCTACTTTCTCACTCATGATTTAATCTTTTAACCATGTCCAAAGTATTAGTACGCATGGGATGACTGTCTGCAGTACTAGTATGTATAGTAAGTACAATTATTTGTGCCTCCAAATATGCCACCTGCTAATATTTTTGACTTCAACTGTTTGGGCCTTGTGCAACCTCTTCATGATTTGAAAAAAATCTAAGACCAGATGGATCCATGCAGTACATCATGAGGTAACACTGCATAACAAGCATAAGTAAACAAGAAAACCAAGACCTGGTGTTCCACCATCAGCTTCCTTACCAGCAGTGTGTGCAACTGCCTGGAAGATGTCTTATTCATTCCAAATTTATTACAATTTCATGATACTAAACAGTGAAATTCACCTAATAGGTGCACTATGTATTTTAAACCTAATATAGTCAAACAATGAGTATTACATCTTGAAACAATTGTAATATGTTTTACAGTGGTCTAGAAGGTACACACTGATTATATAATGTTTATATAACCCAGGATATTCCCTCGAGCCTTTTTTATTATCACACAGGCCATCTCCCATCCATGCAGGGTGACCTGAAAAAAAGAAAAAACTTTTCCTTCATTTTACAATTAGTAATTTATACAAGAGAAAGGGTTACTAGCCCCTTGCTCCTCAAACCTAAACATTAAACAAATAACCTAGGATAACCCAATATAGTCAAACAATGCGACTTATTTCCACTGAAGCTAAATCGTATAGTTTTAAAAATAGGTTAGATAAATATATGAGTGGGTGTGGGCTGGTGCGAGTTACCTGACTAGCTTGTGCTAATAGGTCTGATGTAGTGCTCCTTCCTTCTTAAGTGGATGTGACTTGTACCTGACTAGCTTGGGCCAGTGGCTTAGGACATTAGGTGATTTGGACCTGCCTCGCATGGGCCTACTCTGAGGAGTATTAACTTTGAAACAATTTTAATATCATAGGTATTCCCTATATATATATATATATAGTTAGAGGACCAAAGTAAAAAACAGAAAAAAACAATTATTAGATCTCAATTATACTGTATATTCTATGTGAGCAATATTGTGCTTAGGTTGTCTTTAGATTTTTTATCCACAACAATGTAATACAAGAAAATTTAAAACATAGGACTAACCTTGACATCTTGGCAATATACATAAATGGTTGTCAAGGAACCATTTTTGTTTCTGCTTTTAATTTATTTCTGGACACTGGAACCATCTGTGGAGAAATAACTATTATTAAAGCACTCTACTCCCTAAAAAAAAAAAAATTGTCTTCCATTACACAAAAGTATAAGTTAGGAGAAATAAGGAATGAATAAAAACATGCACAGAATAAGTCATTTTATCTAGGGTTATAAAGAAACTTTCAATGGAGGCCAGTAGTGATGCACATAAGTAGGGATAGGGAGGGTTTTCCCCTTTGGTCTTAGGTAGACCTCAAGTTTCCACAAAATACCTCTAATTTTGAGAATGCATAAACTTCATTGTCTAGGGAACAATGAAGACTACTTATATGCAGTATACACCAATCTTCACTTTCCAGTGTTTTTCCTCGTGTCTTATTCCTGTACAGTGGAAGCTCAGTTTTCGTATGCCCTGGTTTTCATAGGATTTGGTTTTCGATGACTTTTTTCACCTAAATCTTGTCCCAGTTTTCGTACATCCGCTCGGTTGTTGTAGAGTTGACAATGGTCCATACCAAATGCGCCTGCCTGCCTGTGCCCACACAAAGCATCCCACGCGTTCTGACTCAGTCCGGGATTGTTTCTCATTAAGTGAACATTACCCCACGCATTCAGATAGCATTTCATAATAATTCGTCATTTTTTGGTTCTAGTTTATTGAGTGTGACTGCTAAATAAGCCACCATGGGGGCCAAAGAAAGTTCTGAGTGCCAGCCCTTTGATAAAGAAGGCGAGAAACACTATAAAATTCAAGAAAGAACTCGTAGCAAAGTACAAAAGTGGCAAAGTGAAAAGTGGAAAGTAGCAAAGTACAAATGTGATTGCAGCTGAGGAAATTGCTCCAGAGGAGGAGGAAGAGAGGGGAGAATGTGCCTTCTTCAGTGATTAAGGACATGTGTACAAAGTGGAATGAGTTACAAAGTTTTGTGGAGAAATATCACCCTAACAAAGCTGTTGCAATCCGTATCCGCAACATGTTCAATGACAATGCCTTGTCCCATTTTAGGCAAATCTTAAAGAGACGCCAGAAACAGGCCTCTCTGTACAGATTTTTTGTGCGGCAGGGGTCCAGTTACTCTCAAGCTGGTCCTAGTGCCAGTAAAAGACAAAGAAGGGAAGTAACCCCCAATAGGGCCTTGATACCTGAAGTCTTTATGGAGGGGGATTCCCCTTCCAAACAATAGCC
Source organism: Cherax quadricarinatus (assembly GCF_038502225.1). Taxonomy (NCBI): domain Eukaryota; kingdom Metazoa; phylum Arthropoda; class Malacostraca; order Decapoda; family Parastacidae; genus Cherax; species Cherax quadricarinatus. Next base: position 51,339,718 of record NC_091304.1, read on the forward strand.
ACTCCTCCTCCCACTCCCCTCCTTGCCGTCTTCCATATGCCAACAAGCGTCTTCAATAAAGGTAAAAGTGATGTTAAATGTTCATTTATCCATTTCATTAGTCATTTATATTTATTTCTCACTGATTTCTGTATGTAAAACTATAGTTCTCTATAAAATGTATTTTTTTTAATATTTTTGGGTATCTGGAATGGATTAATTGGATTTACATTACGTATTTCTTATGGGAAATACAGTGGACCCCCGGTTAACGATATTTTTTCACTCCAGAAGTATGTTCAGGTGCCAGTACTGACCGAATTTGTTCCCATAAGGAATATTGTGAAGTAGATTAGTCCATTTCAGACCCCCAAACATACACGTACAAACGCACTTACATAAATACACTTACATAATTGGTCGCATTCGGAGGTGATCGTTATGCGGGGGTCCACTGTATTGCTTCAGTTTTCATACAATTTGGTTTTTGTCAGACTTTCTGGAATGAATTAATCGTGAAAACTGAGGTTCCACTGTAATACATTATATAAATGTATTTCAAATACAAGAGCTGGGGGAGGAGGATATCCTTTAGACACCAAGCTCCCAATGCAGAAATACTGTACATTTTTTTATGTATTAGAAACTTCCATTAGGCAGTGAAGAACTCTGGTGTCCTATCTTGACATGAACCATTGGAACACAACACGGAGGAGGCAGCTGCCGGACTGAGGCAGATGTCAACTATTCGAGTCATACAGACTGGATATCAGTTGTAGAAAGAGTGGTTTCTACCAGAATGCTGAAAGTTCGTCAGCTCATGTGTGCAGCAATCTAATTTGAAGGCCCAGAGCAAAACCCTTTGACCAGTCACAAGGGTCTGCCAAAGCTAACCTGTTATCAACAGCCTTTACATTCAATTCATGTCATGGAACAGAATCATAACAGAGAGCAGGCCACTTTGCATTTTGCCAAGCATCAGACCTCAAATACACATGGATGCAACCAATGGAGGGCTTCCAGAGATTAATTAATATGAGTAAACACCTTGCGAGGTTGTCCTTTTATGTATACAATGAATGGAGCACTCTACCACAACTATAAACTGAAGACTCAGGCAGGGTGATACTTTAACTGGTCTCTTTATAGTCCTGGTTGCACAGAATCAAATGCCTGGAGGCTAGAGTGAACCTCACTAGAGCCCAGCATGATATCCCTGAGCAGACCACAAGGGTCAGGATAAATTCACAGAACGTATGCAATCACAAATAGGACCATATTATATCCAGGCATAAATTATGAAATGGAAAATACTGACCAGAGGTCCTTGGAGATGTTGTCAAATCAGTCGTGGTAGAGCTTTTTCCCAAAGGGACCTTTCCTGGTTCAAGTGATTGGTATTCAACCAAGTCCTCTGTGACTAGAGCAGAGCCTGTCAAGTTGTTGAATTTCCTGGTTGGTGGGCTATGTAGGTGATTCTGTAATGAAGAAATAGATAAGAACCAGTCTTGGGCAGCTTATGCATGCTTGGGCAGAGTAAGATAGGGCAGAGTAAGATAAGCCAGGGGCCAAGATAAATGAAGCTGTCAAAAACTGTCTGGTAAGACCTGTAGTACTCTACCAAAGGAAGAGCTATTACATTGTCAAGATTGATGTTATCCCAGACAAGCAAACACCACCAAGGTATGCCCAAGATCTTCAAGCAGCTCCAAGGAATTGTAGAAGAGGAAGGGAGGCAATGTACTACCATAGAGGAAGCCGTGTTGACACCACTTTGTGCTCATCTCCAGAGCACAAAGTGGTATCTCCAAAATTGCCAGGGGCGAGATTAATGGTTGTTACTTGAGCAATGGTTGCATCCAGTTGCACCCAGAAGAGCAACAACTCAAGGGAAAACTCAAGGAACAGGAAGCAGCCTCAAGGATGACTTTTCTGATGTAAAAAGTGGAAGAATTGCAAGATTCTGTTCAAGGGTGCCTTGTGAGTTTATGAGCATACATATATTTCTTCAAGAGCACCAGACTAGGGGTACACCCAGCCCAGAATAAGTAGTACCCGTGAGAACTTCCTGCGCTTAAGCCTGAGTGGATTAGGTATATAACAATTCAGTGGTGAAGTACAGCGAGTGTGGTATCACTTTTCGAGCAAGGACTCTTGAGAGAAGCTGGTGAAGTCTTAAGGTAACAGTAAAGAATCTGCAGTTTGATGTTAAAGCTAAATAGAGGAAAAATTTAGGACGAGCCTATAAAATAGTTTGGAAAACAAAGGGTGACTAGCTGGTAAGCCATATTCGTGGAAAAAGCAGTTCTGGAAATGAGGCTGCAACAAGCAAGAAGCCAATAGAAAAGTACCATCTGAGAGCTTAAGCAGATGAGAGAGAGCACTTTTCACAGTCAGGTTTGTTATCAATGCATCTAATTTATTGTTTATTGGACCAAGGATTGTTTTGCATAGTTATAATATGGGTGAATATTGAGTCATAAGTACTGATAATAAGAAATTAAACACTTGAAAGTTAATCATTAAGTACATTTAGTTTGCAAATTCACATCCTACGAGTTGTTAATAAAAGCTGAAGAGCACTGACTGGTGTTCTTTAAGCCAAATTCTAATTACCCCCCCCCCCCAAAAAAAAAAAAAAGTGTTCCTTGGAGGAAGCTTTTGTGCTAGAATAAATAATGTTACATTATCCTGAGAGTTATAATACAAAGTTATAGTATGTCTCTAAAGTTTTTACAATAAAAATGTTGGTAACCAATCCTTGGATCCATTATGTGCTTCTCTAATGTTCTGACTACTGCCTACGGGAGGACCATGGGTGCCACAAGGATCAGTGTATACTTATTCATAATCTATGTAAATGACACTGATGAGTAATAAAAAGCAACATGAGGAGACACTAAAACAGGTCAACAAATAATTTCTGGCATAAACACTAGAAAGTTAGAGGATAGACTTAGATAGGGTGATGTGGTAGATGTATTTCAGTACAAACAAGTGCAAAGTTCTAATCCACTAATACACTAAATAATGTAGATCTTGTCTAAAATGAATGAAAAAATCTTCAGTTCTAGTTAGGAAAAAATTAAAGCCAAGAAAACAGTAGACAGGTGTTTGCAATAAAGCTAATATAGAGAAGGTTGACGAAGTTGACTGCATGTATTAGAAACCTTTCCTATGAAAATAGGCTGAACTAAGTTTATTTAGGCACAGGTACACATAAATACAATTATCATATAGTGTAAATTACCTAGGATAACTTAAAAAATGTAAGACAAAGTGATGTATTTCCACTGGGGTCCCAGAAGGCTTTGAACTTGCACTTTTGGGAATGGCATAGAATTTGTGGTGATATGATTTAAGTGCACAAACAGAAAACAGGAGTAAATGAATGGTATTTAAGTAAATAAGTAAAGGTAAATAGCATGTTGAAAATATTTAACCAAGACCAGGCTCACATTATTATTATTATTATTATAATCAAGGGGAAGCACTAAACCCGGAGGATTATACAGCACCTGGTTGATCAGGCTCTGATCCACCAGGAGGCCTGGTCACAGACCGGGCCGCGGGGGCGTTGACCCCCGGAACTCTCTCCAGGTAAACTCCAGGTAAACCTGGGGGGGGGATGTGGAAGGCATTCAGGCTTAATTTGGGGAACTGGAGCACAGATCCAATTTCCTAAATCAAGAGCCCCTCACCAACATCAAGGAACCTTCCTTGAGGGGACCAGGCTCAAAGCAATGGATTCTAGTTAAAGGAATATGGATTTAGGATATAGGGAAGTACTGGCTTGGTGACTGAATCATGGACTAGTGGACAAAAATCCCAGGTGGTGTTACTGAGGCAAGAACTTTGAGTAGGTTTAAGTTTATTTAGGTACTGGTATACACAAGTACAATTACCATACATAGTAACACATGTGTAAAATTACCTAGGATAACCCATAACAGACAAAGTGACTTATTTCCCTTTGGACATATCCATGAGTGACCTGCCTAGCATGGGCCAGTAGACCTGCTGCAGTCTACCTTCGTTCTTGCGTTTAACTAATGTACTACCCACAGAATGGGCACAAGGTTACTGCTGCCCACAGGATGGGCATCGGGTGACTACTGCTCAAGGACCCCAATGGAAATAAAGTCACTGACTTTTTTTGTGTTATCCTAGGAAATTTACACTACATATGATAACTGTACCTATGTGTACCTGTACCTAAATAAATTTACTTACAGAATGGGGTATTTGGCTACTACTACCCACAGGATGGGCATGGGGTACATAGCAAAGCTATAAAACCAAATTATGATTAAGTAATTGCCTAACTATTCAAAGTCTATCATTTCAACGACTAGTACTCTAACATTAAACTTTAACTAGCACTTAATTCTACACTAAATATAATTTGCAGCAACAATTACCTTCTAGAAACAAATATTTTCGTACAATGAGGAACATCTGAGACTAACATTATACACATCCTGTGACTTAACAACAGTTCCTGTGAAATACAGAGTAAATCAGCCATGAAAAAAGATTGTTATAACTAAACTACACAAAAAAAAACATATAAGTGAAGCAGTGTTGTGTGCTGGCGATGGTCTTTAAAAAATGAGACTAACAGCTGGAACCTGGAAATTAATACGGGCTTTGAGCTATGTATCATACTTAATTATCATATTAGTGTATGATAGGGTTGATATAAAGTGACGAGAATGATGAGTGAGGTGATGACAGGTCCAGGAAGGGCAGGTACAGGTCAGGTCATACATACACACACACACACCTCCACCTACGCAATTTTCATGTCAATAATTTGTAAGGAAACTTACCTTCATGAGCAGTGTGTACACCAAGTGTGTGCTGTGTGTGTACACACGGTGTGTGTGTGTGTGTATACGCAGTGATCACACTGAAGTGGGAATGTATAAGCAAGGTATGAGCAGCAAGAGTGTGGTCCAGCAGGCAGCCAGACACCTCCCCTCCACCTGCACAGCTGATACCTACCACAACCCACCCAACCCCTTATATTAACCCCTCAACCTCCACTCATACCTAATATTCACCACCACACCCACTCAGCACCTCCACTCATACCCCTACTCCTTCATACATTCACTATTTAATATTAATATTATTTTTTAAAGGGGTGGGCCGGTGATAAGCCAGGGAAAGGCCTTGATCATACGACCAAAAACTCCAGTAGTGGGTAATAAGAACATAAGAACGAAGGAACACTGCAGCAGGCCTACTGGCCCATGCGAGGCAGGTCCAATGCACCCAACCTAGTCAGGTCAGGTCACCTTGACTTAAGGGAGGAACACGGCAACCGTCCTGGTAGCACAAGCTATTCAGGTCCAACTCACACCCACCCACACCCACTCATGTATTTATCCAACCTATTTTTAAAGCTACACAACGTTCTGGCCTCTATAACTGTACTTGGGAGTTTGTTCCACTCATCCACAACTCTATTACCAAACCAGTACTTTCCTATATCCTTCCTGAATCTGAATTTTTCTAACTTAAAACCATTGCTGCGAGTCCTGTCTAGGCTAGATATTTTCAGCACACTATTTACATCCCCTTTATTTATTCCTGTCTTCCATTTATACACCTCAATCATATCCTGGAGTTTACCTGGAGTTTACCTGGAGAGAGTTCCGGGGGTCAACGCCCCCGCGGCCCGGTCTGAGACCAGGCCTCCTGGTGGATCAGAGCCTGATCAACCAGGCTGTTGCTGCTGGCTGCACGCAAACCAACATACGAGCCACAGCCCGGCTGATCCGGAACTGACTTTAGGTGCTTGTCCAGTGCCAGCTTGAAGACTGCCAGGGGTCTGTTGGTAATCCCCCTTATGTGTGCTGGGAGGCAGTTGAACAGTCTCGGGCCCCTGACACTTATTGTATGGTCTCTTAACGTGCTAGTGACACCCCTGCTTTTCATTGGGGGGATGGTGCATCGTCTGCCAAGTCTTTTGCTTTCGTAGTGGGTGATTTTCGTGTGCAAGTTCGGTACTAGTCCCTCTAGGATTTTCCAGGTGTATATAATCATGTATCTCTCCCTCCTGCGTTCCAGGGAATACAGGTTTAGGAACCTCAAGCGCTCCCAATAATTGAGGTGTTTTATCTCCGTTATCCGCGCCGTGAAAGTTCTCTGTACATTTTCTAGGTCGGCAATTTCACCTGCCTTGAAAGGTGCTGTTAGTGTGCAGCAATATTCCAGCCTAGATAGAACAAGTGACCTGAAGAGTGTCATCATGGGCTTGGCCTCCCTAATTCTACGTCTTTCTAGAGAGTGAAGATTCAGGGCCCTTAGTCTATCCTCATAGGGAAGGTTTCTGATACATGGGATCAACTTTGTCATCCTCCTTTGTACATTTTCCAGAGCATTTATATCCATTCTGTAATACGGTGACCAAAACTGTGCAGCATAATCTAAATGAGGCCTAACCAAGGATGTATATAGTTGAAGAACAACCTGAGGACTCCTATTATTTATGCTTCTTGATATAAAGCCAAGGATTCTATTAGCTTTATTGCGAACATTTATGCACTGTTGTCTTGGTTTCAGATTACTGCTAACCAGAACTCCTAAATCTTTTTCGCAATCCGTAATATTAAGATCTACATTATTTAGTTTATATGTGGCATGGTTATTGTCCTGTCCAACATTTAGAACTTTGCATTTGTCTATATTAAACTGCATCTGCCACCTCTCCGACCACTGCATCAGTCTACTAAAATCTTGTTAGGTGAGACACATATGCAACAGTTAGGTATCTTTATTATGAAACGTTTCGCCTACACAGTAGGCTTCTTCAGTCAAGTACAGAAAGGTTGATAGAAGCAGAAGATACTTGAAGACGATGTAATCAGTCCATCACCCTTAAAGTTTTGAGGTGGTCAGTCCCTCAGTCTGGAGAAGAGCATTGTTCCATAGTATGAAACAATATGGAGAAGAAGTGACAGGATGGAGCTTTTTATAGCGCCAAGAGGTGAGACGTAGGCCACTAGGAGAGGTAAGAACTCAGATGATGAGAGGTCAGGTCCCTCTCAAATCCAGCCCCTCTCACTAGTGGAAGTTGTCGAAGTTGATTGCAGGTCTGTACCAAGATACCCTTGTGTTGCAGTGTCTGACAGATTGAACATTAAAATGGTATAAAATACCGACAGGTTGTTAGGTGAGACACATATGCAACAGTTAGGTATCTTTATTATGAAACGTTTCGCCTACACAGTAGGCTTCTTCAGTCAAGTACAGAAAGGTTGATAGAAGCAGAAGATACTTGAAGACGATGTAATCAGTCCATCACCCTTAAAGTTTTGAGGTGGTCAGTCCCTCAGTCTGGAGAAGAGCATTGTTCCATAGTATGAAACAATATGGAGAAGAAGTGACAGGATGGAGCTTTTTATAGCGCCAAGAGGTCAGACACTGCAACACAAGGGTATCTTGGTACAGACCTGCAATCAACTTCGACAACTTCCACTAGTGAGAGGGGCTGGATTTGAGAGGGACCTGACCTCTCATCATCTGAGTTCTTACCTCTCCTAGTGGCCTACGTCTCACCTCTTGGCGCTATAAAAAGCTCCATCCTGTCACTTCTTCTCCATATTGTTTCATACTATGGAACAATGCTCTTCTCCAGACTGAGGGACTGACCACCTCAAAACTTTAAGGGTGATGGACTGATTACATCGTCTTCAAGTATCTTCTGCTTCTATCAACCTTTCTGTACTTGACTGAAGAAGCCTACTGTGTAGGCGAAACGTTTCATAATAAAGATACCTAACTGTTGCATATGTGTCTCACCTAACAACCTGTCGGTATTTTATACCATTTTAATGTTCAATCTACTAAAATCTTCCTGGAGTGCTCTAATGTCCTCGTCAGAATGAATTCGACGGCCTATTTTGGTGTAATCATATGATTAAAACCCGCGTCACGAAACACTTAGTCCTGTTTCCTGACAAATATTATACCTATCAGCAATAGGTAGCAATGGTCTCTCTTCAGTTGTCGCCTCCAAATTTCTGTTGGGAAGAGGCTTTCTAACTATAAGTAGTTCATTTCCTAACTAAAGAAAGACAAGCCACTTTCTCTCCCTAACCCCTTCTCCACACCTCTACTACACAAATAACCAGCACATAGACCGAAATGTCATAAGACTACATTTCGGTCCGTTGGGATAATTAACTAGTCACACAGAAGCGTGAAGAGAAGGGAACCGGTATATTTACGAGAGGTGGGCGGGGCCGGGAGAACGAGAAGAGGTAAAAGTATAAAGGAAGGAAGGGTATAGGAAGTGGTAGAAGAAGTGGTTATAGTAAGTAGTGCAATAGTGGTAGTAACACAAGTGTCAGAGAGTGGAGTGTTAGCCAGGCAATAGTAGTAGTAATAGTGATGGAGGTGGTATAAGATTAACAGAAAAAAGAAGAGCACTTGATGAATGAGTTTTGATGCCTTTATTGTGGAAATACAGATACAAAAACTTGCTTGTGTCTCACTCATCTACTTGTCGGTATTATGTATCATTTATATAATTATATAAGTTTTAGTTGTGCCGCCTGAGCGGCTAGTTAATTGTGAACTTGTAGCTCATCCTGTGACCAGTTATTGCCAAGAGTACCTGGAGGGGGGTTCGGGGGTCAACGCCCCCGCTGTCCAACAGTAACAAGTTCTCCATTCATTCGCACACTTATTTAAAGAACTCCGCCAGTCTTCTACTTGTTGGATGATTATTTTAAGACCACTGAGAACTTACCCTGTGTTAAGTGATTATCGTAGGTGGCATCCTGTGGACAAAATTAAAGAACTTCAGTGGAAATAAGACAGTCTCTGACGAAACACAATTTTATTGAGTTATCCTGGGTAGTTAACCAACCCTCCGAGTTGAAAATCCGAAAATCTGATATTTTTCTCTTAACTTGAGTTGAGGGGATACAGCAGTCTTCCAGTGTTCCTCCTGAGCTGTCTCAGTGCTCAGGCTGGTTCCAGCGTCCTGGATGGCTCCTAAAAAGAAAACACCGAATGGGTGTGGTTTGAACCTATGGCAAGTGAGTCGTAAAACTCTAGGTCAGTGCCTAAGCCACTGGGCCAGCTGGCTACGCACTGGCTTTGAGTTTTACGACCCACCCGCCATGGGTTCAAATCCCACCCGTTCCGTGGTTTGCAATCATGTTATTACGATTTCCTGAGTCATGATGGCAGTCATGAAAATGCTACACCGACCGCACTGAAGACACCCCGATAAAGTTATAGGACCTGCCATTTCCCTACCACAGGACGTAGTAAGCACTATGGCGCTACTGACGTGTCGCTACCTACCACAAACCCAGCCATACCGGGGATTCGAACTCCGGACCTCAGTGTGTGAGCTAAGTTCGCCAGCGATCGAGCTGGCATCAACCAAATCTTTCAATGGGCTTCAGAAAACAATATGAAGTTCAACGGTGAGAAATTTCAATTACTCCGATATGGTAAACATGAGGAAATTAAAACTTCATCAGAGTACAAAACAAATTCCGGCCACAAAATAGAGCGAGAAACCAATGTAAAAGACCTGGGAGTGATCATGTCGGAGGATCTCACCTTCAAGGACCATAACATTGTATCAATCGCATCTGCTAGAAAAATGACAGGATGGATAATGAGAACCTTCAAAATTAGGGATGCCAAGCCCATGATGACACTCTTCAGGTCGCTTGTTCTATCTAGGCTGGAATATTGCTGCACACTAACAGTACCTTTCAAGGCAGGTGAAATTGATGACCTAGAAAATGTACAGAGAACCTTCACGGGCCCCATAACGGAGATAAAACACCTCAATTACTGGGAGCTCTTGAAGTTCCTGAACCTGCACTCCCTGGAATGCAGGCGGGAGAGATACATGATTATATACACCTGGAAAATCCTAGAGGGACTAGTACCGAACTTGCACACGAAAATCACTCACAACGAAAGCAAAAGACTCGGCAGACGATGCAACATCCCCCCATTGAAAAGCAGGGGTGTCACTAGCACGCTAAGAGACAGCACAATAAGTGTCAGGGGCCCAAGATTGTTCAACTCCATTCCAGCATACAGAAGGGGGATTACCAATAGACCCCTGGCTGTCTTCAAGCAGGCACTGGACAAGCACCTAAAGTCGGTACCTGACCAGCCGGGCTGTGGCTCGTACGTTGGATTGCGTGCAGCCAGCAGTAACAGCCTGGTTGATCAAGCTCTGACCCACCATGAGGCCTGGTCACAGACCGGGCCGCGGGGGCATTGACCCCCGGAACTCCAGGTAAACTCTAAGTAAACAAGACAAATGTAAAAACAGACGCCTGGACAGTATTCAGATCTAGGCTCCACCTGATCTAACTTGGGAAATTCATGCTTCTGTTTATCTTTCAGGAGGATCCCTGAAAGGAGGCTCCTTGATACTTGTGGCATGCAAAGAGTACGTAACCTTTATTCGGCGCATGTACACACCGTCATTGAAAGACAATCTCCCTCAACCAGCAAACCAGGTACTAAGGGTTGATGATGGGTCCCCGTCGTTCAATCAGTACCCAGGTTCCAGCCAATGAGAGGATGATTTTGACAACCGCAGAGGTGTTGTGGGTACCACACACCTGTCTGCCCTTGTCATTCCCATTCTAGAGCTGGTTGAAGCACGGTCTGCTCTCTAGTGACTTCTATTCTGCCTTGCTTACCGTGAAGTGCACTAATATCTATTGTTGTACATGGTGTATATAGTGTACATACTTCTGTTCTAAATTGGGGAAGGATAATATAATTCAAAAGTTTTTCTGCTGTGTTTATTTTGCTCCCTTTACACCCAGGATAACAGGCCTTTGGGACTCCTGGGTTGTAATAATACTGTGCTCCAATTCCTTGAATCCCACCTGAATGCCTTCCATTCCTCCATGCGCTGTATGACCCCTACCTAAATATATAGCATCCCATGACTATAATAATAATAATAATAACAATAATAATCAACTGTTCGCATCACTATTGGGCCGTGCGGACAGGCTGCGCAGACGCTCCTGATTGAGTTGGCTTGTGTGCAGTTTACCTGTTTGAGCTGCTACCCCTGGCGTTAGCTGGTGAAAACTTTATTTTCCAACATGGCGCTGCATAGCAGCAGGCGCATCAACACTGTCTGCATTGAGTTGACCCGTGGGGCTGTCACAGGAGCCACGATGGATTTGTTACTACCGGCGATTATCCGTGATACCTACGGTATCGCAAATGAAGAGATATGTGCTGTAGCACTTAATGGGACGACACGGATCTTCGTTAAATTGACGTCAGCAAATGTCTACGAAGCGGTGGTTGATAAGTATCAAGAGACCATTATAGCCATCAATTCAGCTGTATCAGTACGTCTTCATGATGTATCTCGACATTACACATGGGTAAAAATCAGGAATGTGCCTTTTGAGGCGACTGATTTTGTTATAAAAGATGAACTACATAATTATGGTACGGTTCATATGGCCTCTGCAGGTTGGTGGGCCACTGGGCCATATGCTGGAGCGTTGGAGGGAACATATTCAGTCAAAATGACTTTACGCCATCCCATACCATCCTATGTTATGTTGCAATCATTTCGAACTCAAGTATATGTAATATATGCAGGGCAACGTCGTACGTGTCGGCTGTGTGGGTCGTATGACCACATAGCAGTGCTATGTGGTAAGCATCGTGGGAATCTCCAACTACCACAACAGCAACAATCGGAAGAGGTCGAGGAAGGTGAGGGACGAGAACAGTCTTATGCTAACCTGTCTCGACAACGGAGTGAAGAGGTAGAAAAAGCAGGAGAATGCTTTGGAGGATGCAATACAGCGAGGAGAATCACCGTCACTGGACATAAATAAAGTATTTGAAGAGACTCTGCCCACTATGGGGGAAGAGGATGTAGCGGCGTCTTTAGTGAAGGCACTGGATGTTTTGTTAGACGAGTCGATCATCAACCGTGTGGAGGATCCAGGTGCAATTTTGGGATCGGTTGAGCATCATGGTGAGGCGACGGATGGAAGCATTGAGTCTAGTGTGTCGCATGGTATGATGGTGAATGTAGCAGAAGTGGAGGTGCATCACGATAGTACTAAAGAAATCCCAATGCAGGTGGAGGGTAGGACGCGAAAGCGAACTGCGACCCCATCGGACTCAGACGACGTGCTTACTCCTGCCCACAGGCCAGGGAAAAAGTCTTGGGCGGATGTACAGAGGAAAGGGAACAGTGAATCCACGAAACAAGAGTTTATCAAGGTGGTTCCCAAAAAAGGGGGGAGGGATAGAGGTGTTGTAAAATGTATAAGTGAAAAGTCTATACCTAGAACGAAAGGAAAATCCCATTAATTGACTTTAAGGTTTTGACAATAAATATTAACGGTTTGAGATCTGAGCGGAAGCGAAAGTGGTTTAATGAATTTTTGGTGCGTCTAGATGTGGATGTGGTATTTCTCCAAGAACACAATTACAGAATTGGATGAGTTAGAAATGGATGGTTACGATGTGTATATGGGATATGCGACGAAGTTAAAAGGGGGCATTGCCATTCTGGTAAAGGAAAATAGCCCGTTTGTAGTACGGCATAGTGAAAGGGGGGAGGGGAGAGTGATTAGGGTGGATGGTTTATGGGGTAGAGTACACATAAGTTTTGTAGGAGTATATGGGCCGGCCGAGGGAGATGTACGACTTAAAACTCATTTTGTACAAGATGTATTAGTATATTATCTACGTAGTTTACCAAATGTAGTGATAATAGGGGGCGACTGGAATTGTGTAATACGACGAAAAGATGTGGAGCCTCGAGGAGCGGGTTGTTGCTTGGGGTTCCTGGGAGATTTATTGACGAGTGTGGGTTTAATGGATGTGTGTGGGGGGGGGTTGCATGGTGGAGCATACTTTCATTAGACGAGATTATGCGGCGAGATTGGATAGAATGTACGTGTCTTGTGCGGTTACAGTGCAGAGAGTGAATGTGATAAATGTTTTTTTCGGATCATAGAGGAGTTGTAATGGATGTAGATATTGAGGGCGTGCCTAGGAGGGGTCCATCATTTTGGAAATTGAATGTAAAGTTATTGAAGAGAGAGGAAAGTCGTTTGTCTTTTGGGCATATGTGGGAACGCCTTGTGGTTGAAGCACCTGGAGATGTGGCTTTGGTTAATTGGTGGGAAATGATAGCCAAAAAGCGAATTAAGGAATATTATATTAGTCAAGGGGTGAGATATAATAAGTTACAGTATGGTTTCCAACGATATTTAGAGGGGCAGTTGCGCGACTGCTATGTACAAGCGAATGCTAATTATCCTGTTATAGAAATTGAAAGAATTAAGGAGCAACTAAGAAATTTACAAAACGAAAGGTTTGATGGGGAAAGGCTTAAGGATGGAATCGAAGAGGTTTTGTGGGGAGATCGACCGTCGGTGTGTGTGCTGAGGAATCAACACAGACGTCGCAAGGCAATGGAGTTAATGGGGTTGAATGTTCAGGTAGGTATGCAGGGGTATAGAGTGAATCAGGTGTTGACGACGACGGAGGGTGTGGAAATTTATTTGGTCCCTAAAGTTCCACAGGACAGATCCAGCATGTCCGTGATGGAACGGCTGAGCTGGATGGCCCTTATACCCCACCCAAACATAAACACATTCTCTCGAGTTGGCGGGGATTGTTGGTAAGCTTATTTAATTTATAGATTTACTCTTCAGGGAAGGAGTAGGTAGTTTTACTGGTAGTACACTAATACTAGGATTATTGAGGCAACTGTAGATATTAATAATGTAGACCTAAGACCTTAACATAGGTAGTAATAGGCCGATAATGTAGGCAAACACTAGGATAAGTTAGCTAGGGAGAACTGGCAGCCCTAGTTTGAACGAAGAGATGAGGGTCTGGAAGAGAGACCAGCTCCTTCTTCTTAAGACAGACACCAACTGGACAAGACGTGCCGTGATCAGCAGACGGCGCCCCCCACGTGTCTTCACATTTGAGACCTGGAGAAATCTGGTAGAGGCACCTCGATGTACTGTAGATGACCTCCGTCAGGCGCATACAGTAAGACAAGACCTCCACTATATCTCGTAGATTTCTGGCCAGTGTCTGGGGAGATTGTGAGTTGATCTGTGGGTCCGGTGTGCAACAGGCAGTGCATGCCCAGTAAGTACCAGTGTCTCAAGGCAGTCTGGAAGCTAGTGTCCGTGTCTGCATAGTTATACTAGGGGATACTTACCCTGTTGGATATAGGAATTTCTGAGGTGCAGGCAGGTCACTAATAACGATTGAATATTGCAGGAATTAAGGCTCCCGGTTGCACGTGGTTTCTGAGGGGAAGTCCAGAGGGGGCTAAGGCTAAGCTTAGGGAAGTTGAAGATCAGGATATATGCTGCAACACCAAGTAAGTTAGTCCTCTATACATGCATGCAGGCGAGTTTCTTGCAACATCAATCATTTGTGAAAATCTGTCCTATAAGCCACTTGTGAGGCTGAGGTACCCACCTCAGAGCTCGGTGTCAACAGAGTTTGCCAGGGTAGGTGACTCACTTGGAGGCAGTCCACACAAATTTTCACAGAGGGTATGAGTGGGTATATTGATGCTTGGGTTAAATTGAAAATGCAAAGTGTTGGAATAAGTGAAATTGCATTGCAGTCAATCGGTAGGTTTGTGCAGTGTGAGCTGATGGAGCATGATCGTTTGATGTTAGGAGGGTCGATAACAGAGTGTGAGACTTGGGAGGCTTTATCTGGGGCACAATCAGGTAAGGTGTTTAACTGCCTCCCAGTATGCATAAGACCCCTGGCTGTCTTCAAGAAGGCACTGGGCAGGCACCGAAAGTCAGTACCTGACCAGCTGGGCTATGGTTCGTCGTCGGGTTGCGTGCGGCCAACAGTAAGAGCCTGGTTGATCAGGCCCTAATCCACCATGAGGCCTGGTCACAGACCAGACCGCGGGGGCGTTGATCCCCGAAACCCCTTCCAGGTATGAGTTCCGTGGCAACTATCAAGAGTTTCTGGGTAGGATGGATCATGGAATTTGATGTCTTGTATATGTAATCTGCGGGAAGTTTAGGTCTTTGAAGAATGGGGGTGTTGTTGTCTGGCAGTAGACTGGGTGATCATTCACACCGCCGCTTTTTGTTGTGTTATTTTTGGGTTATGGTGATTTGCTGTAGTGGATCCCCAGATACAAATAGCGTACGTGAGGTAAGGATAGATCAGAGAGTAGTATGTAAACAGTGCTCTTTGATGTATATAGTAACCTATCTTGGATAGGATGCCAACTGATTTAGATACTTTTTTGTAATGTGTTGAATGTGGGTGTTGAATTTCAAGTTGTTGTCAAGGAAAAGACCTAGGAATTATCCTTCGTTTTGTTTAGCAATGGGAGAATCGTTAATCATAACGTTTAGTTGGACATTTGTTGCTCTCTTCCCAAACATAATGTTGAAGATCTTGTAAATGTTTAGCGTGAGTTTATTGGTGGTCATCCAGGTTGATATCTTTAAGAGTTCTTTATTAAGTGTTATTGAGGGAATTCAGTTTAGGGGGAGAGGTGACAAAAGTTGTGTTGTCCGCAAAGAAAACAGGTTTAAGTTGCTGAGATACATTTGGAAGATCAATGATGTATATGAAGAAAAGCAGGGGGCCGAGGATACTGCCCTGCGGTGCGCCTATGTCGATAGATCTTCTTGTTATTATTATCATTAAAGATTTGCCGGTATTCTCCCGACCCGGGCCTTTTCCAAGTGGTGGCCCGGCCTTGGCTCCCTGTCTAGGGAGTGTCTGAGACTAAATCTACCATGGGAGGAGGTACAAGTACCCCCTATCTTCGGGACCAACTGTCCCCAGGCCTAGCCACATTCCCCGCCCTCATAGGGCCCGTAGGGAGAAGCTAGGCTTCTCTGGTCTGCCATCCCCTCCCTAAGGGAGCTAATGGAAATGAGTCTTGTGAGCTACAAGCTCTGGCTCAGGCACCTACCCTGCCCTAGAAGGGCTGGGCATGGTGTCGATGGTTTTGTTGACGAAGTTGTGCCCTTGACAGAAATATACTGATGTCTGTTGGTTAGGCAGGACTTTATATATGATACCATAATACTCAAGTCTGAGGTGCAGGATTTTGTAGTCAGCTGTATGGAAAGCTTTCCTAAGGTCACTGAAGAGACCTAGTGGATATTTATTATTTTAAAGAGCTGTATACAGGAAATCTTATCTAGCATTTGTATGAGTGCTTCAGTTGTGCTTTTATTTGGTCTGAAACTAAACTGGCAGGGGTTGAGTATATTGCGAGAAGCTAGAAAAGCGTATACTAGTCTTTTATGACTCACGAAATCGTAATGACTCGATTACAAACAAACCATACCACAGGTAGGGATTGAACTCGTGGCGAGCGAGTCGCAATGTAGTGGGGGTTCGTAGGAGATATGAAGGTTGGAGATAAACACACTTGTTGGATGGTAACACTATATTGCAGTGTGAGAAGGGAGAGCCCAAACTGCCTATCCTATCGCCTGCTTGGATTACCGGGAACTGAGGCCGATGCAGCGGATCACGTGACGTCATACAAACTAGTCACTAGGCCTAGCAAAGGGGTCGTGTATGTAAAACATATAGATGGTGCTAACTATGATACTCAGATAAGCTATACAACACATGTAGGGGATCAGCAACTATGCTGACAGCAAAACTCCAGGCCAGCGTGTAAGCCACTGGTTTGTTTACAATTGTGTCATTACGATTTCGTGAATCATGACGACGGCTTTAATGTGGACTAGAGCTAGAGTTCGTCACGGCCACACTGGCGGGAGATTCATCTGTAAAAACTTGCATTTGTGGTCACAGTGGGGCCTGTGCTAACCTAGTTGGATGAATCTTTTGTAGCCAGCTGCCCCAGTGGCTTACACGCTCGCCTGGAGTTTTCCGATTCACTCGCCACGAGTTCAATCCCTACCCATGGTATGGTTTAGTATAGTCTTTTGTGGATTAATTTTTCGAAAAAAAAAAAAACTGATAACAGTGGTAAGTCGGATATTGGTCTATAGTAATTTACATAAGTTGGGTCTCCACCTTTGTGTATTACCTGGAGTTTACCTGGAGAGAGTTCCGGGGGTCAACGCCCCCGCGGCCCGGTCTGTGACCAGGCCTCCTGGTGGATCAGAGCCTGATCAACCAGGCTGTTGCTGCTGGCTGCACGCAAACCAACGTACGAGCCACAGCCCGGCTAATCAGGAACTGACTTTAGGTGCTTGTCCAGTGCCAGCTTGAAGACTGCCAGGGGTCTGTTGGTAATCCCCCTTATGTGTGCTGGGAGGCAGTTGAACAGTCTCGGGCCCCTGACACTTATTGTATGGTCTCTTAACGTGCTAGTGACACCCCTGCTTTTCATTGGGGGGATGGTGCATCGTCTGCCAAGTCTTTTGCTTTCGTAGTGAGTGATTTTCGTGTGCAAGTTCGGTACTAGGTAACCCTTGCAATATTTATTAATCGGGAAAGTGTTGGTTTCTAGTGAAATGGTGAGTGAAAGGATATGCACTGCTGTTTTAAACAATAGTGATGGTACTTGAGCTAAATTTCTTGACTTGTTTTTCAGTGAATTTATAATCAGGGTGACGTCAGTGGGATTAGATACAGGGAACTCTGGAAACTTCCAGCAAGGTGAGCTGTATAGCCCTTGTGGTTTAGCGCTTCTTTTTGATAATAATAATAATAATAATAATAATAATAATAATAATAATAATAATAATAATAATAATAATAATAATAATAATCCAACAAGGTGATCACTCGCTCCAGTATTGGTGTTTGGAGTTTTGCTGACCTTATTGCTTGTTTCTTCAGGCTGAAAATGTCGTTCATTGCCGAGCTGCACATGCATGTTAGTGGCATTCTTTTGCTGAACAATATTTTATTACATGCAAACTACATTCTGTATGCTACACAAAGAAATAAATTTTGTTAGTTTACTTGGCTTAGTTAGGACAATATCTCCGGTTTTCGTCAACTTCAGAGAAAGTAACATTTGAGAAAGTGTGTTCCTGGTCTTTTTCAATGAACCTGTTAGAGTAATACAGCTGTTTGAACTTTTTCATTAATTTGTTAAGCGCTTTGACATTTCTTGAACATTTCCGAGCGAGTCCTCTCTCAATTCATTAATTTGATCGCAAGGATCACTATGGAGATAAATCACTGAGTTTTTTTAGTTACCTTGGATAATTTATACATATGTTCCTATATATGATAATTGTACTTATGTGGACCTGTACCTAAACAAACTTTCTTCCTATACATAATGACGTGTGACACTTGCCCATTTGGTAGTTTACATTTAGTTTAGTCTACATCAGCTGGTGATGGTGACTGAACCTCTCAGAGATACTGGTAACCCAGCCAGAGACCAGCAGATAATGGACAATAAAGCAGACTGTAAACGGATGGGTTTGTAGGCGCCCTTATAAACACAAACATTAAAAATCAGGAACGTGACGGTAAGCTGTCCAATATACAAAAAGAGTTAGAAACAGAAATACAAATAGCTAGAGCTTCATTTAAGGTTATTAATATAATATTCAAGAGGTTGCTAGTAGAATTGCAGTAAATCAACCATTCACATCATTATGAAGCTGTGTGTAGTCTGTGGTCAGTCAAACAAACGGGCTTCCACATGGATAAATTGTCATTTTTGTGGAAATTGGTGTCACGCTCCTTGTGCAGATATCCCAGAACTAGCTACAAGCAGTATTAAAACAGAGAAGTGTTTTTGGGTATGCCCAAATGAGGAAAATCTGTGGACTAAAATCACAAGGGTATTAAAAGAGGACAACATCAAAGCTGCTTTCATAGAAAACCTGGAAGCTTTCTACAACAGATGGGAACATAAAAAGTCTGGGCTGAATGGTACTGCCCTTGATACTGGCCATGTAGTCACAAACTGTAAGGCTGGAGGTGATGTCCTGGTAGTCAGTAAATGTGGGGCTGATAGTGCTGTCCTGGGAGACAGTAATGGTGAAGCTGGAGGTGCTGTCCTGGGAGACAGAAATGGTGAAGCTGGAGATACTGTCCTGGGAGACAGTAATGGTGAAGCTGGAGATTTTGTCCAGGTAGTCGGGAATTATACGCAGGAAGGAATACATATAAATGACCTCATAGAAGACAGGAGCCATAGTAGGGAAACAAGTGTAGTCAAAGATAAGATAAAACCAATATTGCAAACAAGAAATACCGCAGGAAATAGCAAACAAGAGGACTCCAATAGCAATAGTGAGGATAAATTACCAAAAACAACTGGTGGGAGCTCCATTGTTGGTGCTAGGGAGGATAGGAATAAGACAGGGAAACATGCACCAACAGGGAATACAGTCACAGAAACCCAAGGCAAACGGAAACCAAGCCTGTGCACATACTATGCACTTGGTATCTGCTGGCATGGGAAATCTGGAAAAACAGATGGGACATGCAACTATGACCACCCTAGAAAATGTCATGTCCATATGACAACAGGAAAATGCAAACTCCCTTCCTGTAAGCTTTTTCACCCTGAAATGTGTACCTCTTCAGTACAGGAAAGACTGTGCTATAACTTAAATTGCCAGGCATACCATCTAAAGGGGACAAAAAGATACAAAACATCCAGGCCATGGGAAAACCTGGGTAGCCACAGACACTCAAGAGGGAGAGGTTTTTTAGTGCCAGGAAGGAAAAAAAACTGGCAGGAAATGGCAGAAATCGTACACCAAATCCAGTCATTCCTGGAGTGGAACCACAGTCGATGGCCTCCACTCCAAACCAACAGATACAGATACTAATGCCGGAAAAAAAATCCCCCCCCAGTACCAACAATACCACCAGTCCGATAACATTCTTCTTTGCAAATATACAGGGTCTAAAGCCAGCAACAAACAACAAAATACCTTTCATCCGTGGACTGCTTGCAGAGGCAAAGGCAATGTTCGCGGCTTTCACTGAGACCCACATAAAGGATCACTTGGACAACGAAATATGGATCCCAGGTTACAACCTATACAGATGTGACAGAGTGAACAGGCAAAAGGGGGGGGTTGGCCTGTACATTGCAGAGTCACTTGTTTGCACAGAACTGCTTAATGCCTCAAATGACGTAGTGGAAGTTTTAGCAGTAAAGGTCGAGAACCAAAACCTAGTCATTGTGGTAGTCTACAAGCCTCCGGATGCAACTTCCCAGCAATTCCAGGAACAGCTGTTAAAAATTGACCACTGTCTGGAAAATCTTCCAGCTCCTGCACCCAACATCTTGCTCCTGGGGGATTTCAACTTAAGGCACCTAAAATGGAGGAATATAGCAAATAATATTGTTGCAGAAATAACACCAGGAGGCAGCTCTGATGAAAACTCACACTCACACGAGCTTTTAAATCTCTGCACAAAATTCAATTTAAACCAGCAAATAATAGAGCCTACTAGACTGGAGAATACACTAGACCTCATATTCACTAACAATGATGATCTGATAAGAAATGTCACCATATCAAAAACAATATACTCAGATCACAACATAATTGAGGTTCAGACATGTATGCGTGGAGCCCCAGACCGACAAAATGAGACTAGTCACGAGGGAGCATTCACCAAATTCAACTTCAATAACAAAAACATAAAGTGGGACCAAGTAAACCAAGTCCTAACCGATATAAGCTGGGAAGATATACTAAGCAACACAGACCCAAACTTATGCCTAGAACAGATTAACTCGGTGGCACTCGATGTATGCACAAGGCTTATTCCTCTAAGAAAAAGGAGGAGTAGATGTAAAATAGAAAGAGACAGGCGCTCCCTTTACAGGCGACGGAAAAGAATAACAGAGCGGCTAAAAGAGGTCAATATATCTGAAATGCGCAGGGAGACACTGGTCAGAGAAATAGCAAGCATCGAACTTAAGCTAAAAGAATCCTTTAGGAGTCAGGAATCGCGGGAAGAACTAAAAGCCATAAATGAAATCGAAAGAAACCCAAAGTATTTCTTCTCCTATGCCAAATCAAAATCGAGAACAACGTCCAGTATTGGGCCCCTACTTAAACAAGATGGGTCCTACACAGATGACAGCAAGGAAATGAGTGAGCTACTCAAGTCCCAATATGACTCAGTTTTTAGCAAGCCGCTAACCAGACTGAGAGTCGAAGATCAAAATGAATTTTTTATGAGAGAGCCACAAAATTTGATTAACACAAGCCTATCCGATGTTATCCTGACGCCAAATGACTTCGAACAGGCGATAAATGACATGCCCATGCACTCTGCCCCAGGGCCAGACTCATGGAACTCTGTGTTCATCAAGAACTGCAAGAAGCCCCTATCACGAGCCTTTTCCATCCTATGGAGAGGGAGCATGGACACGGGGGTCGTCCCACAGTTACTAAAAACAACAGACATAGCCCCACTCCACAAAGGGGGCAGTAAAGCAACAGCAAAGAACTACAGACCAATAGCACTAACATCCCATATCATAAAAATCTTTGAAAGGGTCCTAAGAAGCAAGATCACCACGCATCTAGAAACCCATCAGTTACACAACCCAGGGCAACATGGGTTTAGAACAGGTCGCTCCTGTCTGTCTCAACTATTGGACCACTACGACAAGGTCCTAAATGCACTAGAAGACAAAAAGAATGCAGATGTAATATATACAGACTTTGCAAAAGCCTTCGACAAGTGTGACCATGGCGTAATAGCGCACAAAATGCGTGCTAAAGGAATAACAGGAAAAGTCGGTCGATGGATCTATAATTTCCTCACTAACAGAACACAGAGAGTAGTCGTCAACAGAGTAAAGTCCGAGGCAGCTACGGTGAAAAGCTCTGTTCCACAAGGCACAGTACTCGCTCCCATCTTGTTCCTCATCCTTATATCCGACATAGACAAGGATGTCAGCCACAGCACCGTGTCTTCCTTTGCAGATGACACCCGAATCTGCATGACAGTGTCTTCCATTGCAGACACTGCAAAGCTCCAGGCAGACATCAACCAAATCTTTCAGTGGGCTGCAGAAAACAATATGAAGTTCAACGATGAGAAATTTCAATTACTCAGATATGGTAAACATGAGGAAATTAAATCGTCATCAGAGTACAAAACAAATTCTGGCCACAAAATAGAGCGAAACACCAACGTCAAAGACCTGGGAGTGATCATGTCGGAGGATCTCACCTTCAAGGACCATAACATTGTATCAATCGCATCTGCTAGAAAAATGACAGGATGGATAATGAGAACCTTCAAAACTAGGGAGGCCAAGCCCATGATGACACTCTTCAGGTCACTTGTTCTATCTAGGCTGGAATATTGCTGCACACTAACAGCACCTTTCAAGGCAGGTGAAATTGCCGACCTAGAAAATGTACAGAGAACTTTCACGGCACGCATAACGGAGATAAAACACCTCAATTATTGGGAGCGCTTGAGGTTCCTAAACCTGTATTCCCTGGAACGCAGGAGGGAGAGATACATGATTATATACACCTGGAAAATCCTAGAGGGACTAGTACCGAACTTGCACACGAAAATCACTCATTACGAAAGCAAAAGACTTGGCAGACGATGCACCATCCCCCCAATGAAAAGCAGGGGTGTCACTAGCACGTTAAGAGACCATACAATAAGTGTCAGGGGCCCGAGACTGTTCAACTGCCTCCCAGCACACATAAGGGGGATTACCAACAGACCCCTGGCAGTCTTCAAGCTGGCACTGGACAAGCACCTAAAGTCAGTTCCGGATCAGCCGGGCTGTAGCTCGTATGTTGGTTTGCGTGCAGCCAGCAGCAACAGCCTGGTTGATCAGGCTGTGATCCACCAGGAGGCCTGGTCTCAGACCGGGCCGCGGGGGCGTTGACCCCCGGAACTCTCTCCGGGTAAACTCCAGGTAAACTCCAGGGACTGGGCCGCTAAGTTTTGATAGCTGAACAAATTACTGTGGTAATAAACTATTTACATGTTTATATCTGGTTACAATTGTGAAGAGTTATTTATGTAGATATGAATTAGATCACACACCCAAAAAGTGGTAATATGTTATTTACAGTGGGCAAAGTCAGGGTATGTCTCCAGAATGGTTTGTAATATACCACTGAGAATGAAATAAACGAATATTTCTTGATTATTATTATAATGGGGAAGCGTTAAACCCGTAGGATTATACACCGTAGGTGTTCAGGCTCAATTCAGGGAACTGAAGAGCAGATCCAATTCCCTAGATCAAGAGCCCCTCACCAGCGTCCAAAAAACCTCCCTTGAGGGGTGACATTTCTCGAACATTTCTGAGAGTTGTCTCTGAATTAATAAATTTAATCACATTCCGGTACATACTCTCTCTTTAAATTATTATTATAATCAAAAGGGAACGCTAAGCCCGTAGGATTATGCCAGTTCATTAGTTCTTTATGCATCTGATGACCAAGATACGATACTACGTGCCGCAAACTGCCCTTCTCACACTATACCATTCACTTATATATCCATACCTCACCTATGCTATCTGTGCTTGGGGTTCAACTGCAGCAACACACCTAAAGCCAATAATAACCCAACAAAATGCCGCAGTAAGAATAATCACTAAATCCCATCCCTGGCAACACACCCCCCACTCTTCATAGATCTAAAATTACTCCATGTTCAGCACATCCACACTTACTACTGTGCAATCTACATCTACAGGACCTTAAATTCCAATATTAACCTTGACCTAAAACGCTTTCTTGATAGTTGTGACAGAACCCACAGGCATAACACCAAACACAAACATCTCTATGACATTCCCCGTGTCCGACTAAACCTTTACAAAAATTCAATGTATGTCAAAGGCCCTAAAATCTGGAACACCCTACCTGAAAATTCCAAAACTGCAGACACATTCATCACCTTCAAAACTACCATCAGAAAACATCTTATCTCCCTGATACACCCTGTCAACTAATAATACGAATACCACCTGGTGGTTCACACTTACACTCACTCACCCATTTGACCATAAACAGAAATATTAATCTCAAACTCAAAATAATGAATCTTAATTAGTCATAAGTTGGTCTGTGATACTCCAATACTGAAACTACGTATAGTGCCAAAACAAAAGCATTCACATTGCTAAACTCACAAACTAGTATTTAGTCACTTAGCCATAATACCAACTTACCTCATAATTTTGTAAAATTTTAAACCTAAGATTTAATATAAGTCTGCCCGAAATGCCTAGCCATGCTAGGTGTTCTAGTGGTACACTCTGTAATTATTATTTTACTACATGTAAACCACACAATAACCAAATTCTGTAAACTCAGCATTGTAATCCTTATAGAGAATAAAGTTTGAATTGAATTGAATGTGAGATAAGGGTCCATCAGCATCCCTACATTTTCTTTGATGTTAGAGGATCGGAGAGAACGACCTATTATTATAATCATAACTAAGCGCTAAACCCACAAAGGTCATACAGCCCACTGAGTACAATTATCGTACATAATAGCATGTGTAAATTACCTAGGATAACTCCAAAAACCCAGTGACTTATTGTCAATATTTTTTTTTTCTAATATGGTTGTCTGTATTGGTTTAATGTTATTTACCGTTCTTATATAATTTTGCAAATCACGTCATTGATGGATTACTGAAAATATCAGTAACAACAGTAATATAGGAAATTTACAGAGCCCCTCAGAGGTCTTGAGTGAAGTTCAGACCTCTGCAACATAATTGTCTTCAAAGATTTGTTAAGTTATATCATGAATTAAGGGAATATCCTGGGCTTCACCTTACGAAAACAGACAAAGCAAATGCGATAGTAATTATGGACAAGTTAGATTAAAATGAAAAAAAAAAAAAAAAAAAAAAAAAATAGAAGAGAGAGGAACTGACATAACCTACCCCTACAGCGTCTACAACACTACTGAGGCTCGGCTCTTCCCTCTCCTGGACAACCTCCTCCCTCTTAATAACGATGCCAAGTAATGATTTTAATGAATTAGCGAAAAAATATAAAACAAATCGGTAAAAAAAATTCAGAAAATTCACTACCTGTAGAGGGATATATTACATGTGACGTCATCACGTCAAATGTTGAAGTTACTATAATTTGCTGTATTTTTTTTGTACCTCTGTATGTGTGCACAAATTGGAAATATAGCAGGAAAACTGAGATTTACACCGAGATGTTGCCAGATTTTAGAACTATTTTTCGGTAAACTTAACTCATTTGCCGATTTTTTTTTTTCGATTTTTACGTATATGCC
This sequence comes from Cherax quadricarinatus, assembly GCF_038502225.1. Taxonomy (NCBI): domain Eukaryota; kingdom Metazoa; phylum Arthropoda; class Malacostraca; order Decapoda; family Parastacidae; genus Cherax; species Cherax quadricarinatus. Next base: position 51,364,944 of record NC_091304.1, read on the forward strand.
GCCCGTAACCAGGGCTACAATTAGAGGTGTCCCTGTGCACAACCTTCTTGTATTATTATTATAATCAAAGAAAGCGCTAAACCGCAACCTTCTTGTGGAGAATGTATTTCAGCGAGTGGGCCTCGCTGCTGAATTTCCCGTCCGGGGTCCTACTGGTTTAGCGCTTCCCCTTGATTATAACAATAATAATAATCCCGTCCGGGGTTCGAATCTCCTCCGGTACGGCTGAAAAACATTAGGGACGTGTTTCCATAAGACACCTGCTGTTACTGTCCCTGTTTATCCATCAGTTTAAAATAGGCACCTGGGTGTTAGTGGACTGGTGTGGGTCGCATCCTGGAGACAAAATTGACCTAATTTACGGGAAATGCTGTACATAACAAGGGGCTTTCTGTATAGTAGTATGTCATTGATGTCAGCTATGGTCTGTATACCTTGTACATGTAAAAATAAATTATTATAATCAAAAGGAAGCGCTGAACCTACCAGGGTCATACAGCGCTGCAGGGTAGGAACTGATGCAGGATCTAAGGATAAATAAGGGTGGATATAACAATAAAAGTAAAGTTAGGAGGGGCTGTGAGGAGTGATAAAGGAAAGATTATCAAAGTTTGTGTAATAAATCAGTTGCTGTCAAAAAGTCAAAGAGGGAGTCTGTGTCGAAGTTGGGTACATCAGCAAGGAGAGAAAATAAAGGGCGTTAGAGCGATGACTATGTCGGAGGAAAATTCTGCATGCTTGTTGATAGACAGGACAGTCCAGTAGAATATGGGAAACTGAAACAGGAACTAGACAATTCTCACAAATTATTATTATTATAATCAAGGGGGAAGGGCTAAACCCGGAGGATTATACAGCACCTGGGGGGGGGGGGAATGTGGAAGGCATTCAGGCTTAATTCGGGGAACTGGAGCACAGATCCAATTCCCTAAATCAAGAGCCCCTCACCAACATCAAGGAACCTTCCTTGAGGGGACAATTCTCACAAAGTGGAACAGGACGCCTCTCCATGAGTTAGACGAGTGTGTCCGATGCGAAGACCAGAGAGTGTTGTCTCCCAACATCGGTATCCATGACAAGGCCAGAAACCTAAACTTGGATAGAATGTAATTTGTTATGAGTCATATCAGCCCAACGTTGTTGCCAACGGTTGCTAAGGTGGGGGGGAAATAAGATATTATTATTATTATACCTGGAGGTTACCTGGAGGTTATTCCGGGGATCAACGCCCCCGCGGCCCGGTCCACGACCAGGCCTCCCGATGGATCAGGGCCTGATCAACTAGGGTTGTTGTGGTGTCCCATGCCCTGGTAGGCAACGGTCTTGCTTCACACTCTGTGTCCGTGGTTTGATCCCCGGCAAGGATGGAAACACTGGGCATGTTTCCTGAAGTAGGTACCTGGGTGTTAGTAAATTGGTGTTGGTTGCATCCTGAGGGACAAGATTGACGACTCTAGTGGAAATAAGACAAGACAGTTCTCGATGACGCACACTGCTTTTCTTGGTTTACCCTGGGTGACTAACCCTTCTGGAGTTTTACCTGGAGTTTACCTGGAGAGAATTCCGGGGGTCAACGCCCCCGCCGCCCAGTCTGTGACCAGGCCTCATATTGGATCAGGGCCTGATCAACCAGGCTGTTACTGCTGGTTGCACGCAATCAAACGTACAAACCACAGCCCGGCTTGTCCAGTGCCTGCTTGAAGACAGCCAGGGGTCTATTGATAACCCTCCTTATGTATGTTGAGAGGCAGTTGAACAGCCTTGGGCCCCTGACACTTATTATGTTGTCTCTTAACGTGCTAGTGACACCCCTGCTTTTCATTGGGGAGATGTTGCATCGTCTGCCGAGTCTTTTGCTTTTGTAGGGAGTGATTTTCGTGTGCAAATTTGGTACTAGTCCCTCTAGGATTTTCAAGGTGTACATAATCATGTATCTCTCCCGCCTGCGTTCCAGGGAGTACAGGTTCAGGAACTTCAAGCGCTCCCAGTAACTGAGGTGTTTTATCTCAGTTATGCACACCTTGAAGGTTCTCTGTACATTTTGTAGGTCAGCAGACAGTAAATAATTTCAAAGGGAATGTAACCATGCGAATCTTGCACAATTTCAGATACACATGCTTGTAACAAACTTGAAAGTCTGGTGGCAATGCTCTAGAGCATTTTGGTTTTCAGGTTGGTAAGGCACTTTATGAATCTCCAACTGGGTTGGCAACGCGCTTGCCTCATACACTGAGTGTTCGTGGTTTAATCCTCGGCTTGAGGTTCCTGAACCTGTATTCCCTGGAACGCAGGAGGGAGAGATACATGATTATATACACCTGGAAAATCCTAGAGGGACTAGTACCGAACTTGCACACGAAAATCACTCAATAACCAAAAGACTTGGCAGACGATGCAACATCCCCCCAATGAAAAGCAGGGGTGTCACTAGCACGTTAAGAGACCATACAATAAGTGTCAGGGGCCCGAGACTGTTCAACTGCCTCCCAGCATACATAAGGGGGATTACCAACAGACCCCTGGCAGTCTTCAAGCTGGCACTGGACAAGCACCTAAAGTCGGTTCCTGATCAGCCGGGCTGTGGCTCGTACGTTGGTTTGCGTGCAGCCAGCAGTAACAGCCTGGTTGATCAGGCTCTGATCCACCAGGAGGCCTGGTCACAGACCGGGCCGCGGGGGCGTTGACCCCCGGAACTCTCTCCAGGTAAACAGATGGAAACATTGGGCATGTTACCTTACACCTGCTGTCCCTGTTCACCTAACAGTGAGTAGGTACCTGGGTGTTAGTGGACTGGTGTGGGTCTCATTCCGGGGGACAAGACTGAAGGACCTCAACAGAAATCAGACAGAAAGTCTTCCATGACACTTACTTTCTTGGGTTATCCTGGGTGGCTAACCCACCTGGAGTTTACCTGGAGAGAGTTCCGGGGGTCAACGCCCCCGCGGCCCGGTCTGTGACCAGGCCTCCTGGTGGATCAGAGCCTGATCAACCAGGCTGTTGCTGCTGGCTGCACGCAAACCAACGTACGAGCCACAGCCCGGCTGATCAGGAACTGACTTTAGGTGCTTGTCCAGTGCCAGCTTGAAGACTGCCAGGGGTCTGTTGGTAATCCCCCTTATGTGTGCTGAGAGGCAGTTGAACAGTCTCGGGCCCCTGACACTTATTGTATGGTCTCTTAACGTGCTAATGACACCCCTGCTTTTCACTGGGGGGATGGTGCATCGTCTGCCAAGTCTTTTGCTTTCGTAGTGAGTGATTTTCGTGTGCAAGTTCGGTACTAGTCCCTCTAGGATTTTCCAGGTGTATATAATCATGTATCTCTCCCTCCTGCGTTCCAGGGAATACAGGTTTAGGAACCTCAAGCGCTCCCAGTAATTGAGGTGTTTTATCTCCGTTATGCGCGCCGTGAAAGTTCTCTGTACATTTTCTAGGTCGGCAATTTCACCTGCCTTGAAAGGTGCTGTTAGTGTGCAGCAATATTCCAGCCTAGATAGAACAAGTGACCTGAAGAGTGTCATCATGGGCTTGGCCTCCCTAGTTTTGAAGGTTCTCATTATCCATCCTGTCATTTTTCTAGCAGATGCGATTGATACAATGTTATGGTCCTTGAAGGTGAGATCCTCCGACATGATCACTCCCAGGTCTTTGACGTTGGTGTTTCGCTCTATTTTGTGGCCAGAATTTGTTTTCTACTCTGATGAAGATTTAATTTCCTCATGTTTACCATATCTGAGTAATTGAAATTTCTCATCATTGAACTTCATATTGTTTTCTGCAGCCCACTGAAAGATTCGGTTGATGTCCGCCTGGAGCGTTGCAGTGTCTGCAATGGAAGACACTGTCATGCATATTCGGGTGTCATCTGCAAAGGAAGACACGGTGCTGTGGCTGACATCCTTGTCTATGTCGGATATGAGGATGAGGAACAAGATGGGAGCGAGTACTGTGCCTTGTGGAACAGAGCTTTTCACCGTAGCTGCCTCGGACTTTACTCTGTTGACGACTACTCTCTGTGTTCTGTTAGTGAGGAAATTATAGATCCATCGACCGACTTTTCCTGTTATTCCTTTAGCACGCATTTTGTGCGCTATTACGCCATGGTCACACTTGTCGAAGGCTTTTGCAAAGTCTGTATATACTACATCTGCATTCTTTTTGTCTTCTAGTGCATTTAGGACCACGTTAAATCTCCGAAAAAAAAATCTTATCTTAAAAGTTCGAACTCTGGCCGGATTGAATCTACTGTGGCACTCCTTGTGAAACTAAAAATCATCACCAGCACTCTTACTTTAGCCCCGAGCTGTAATCCACTGCATAGGTATTGCTTCAGGAAGAATACTTCAATTTGTTTAGAGGGAGGGACTTCCAACCTGGACTCTTCATGAGAGGGGTGTGGCCGCACCATATCTTCATCATAGAGGCAACCTATGCTGAGTTTGTCGTCATGACTAGCATTTTCATCTCGTAGCATGGACAGTGTCACAGCCGCCATTGGTTCTAGAAAGGTCTTGTATTGAGAGCTTTGGTCGATCCAGATGTTTTTGTAACGACAAATTGTTCCCAACAGTTTATTCCCAACTTGAAGACATCACTGCTGACCAACAATTGCACATCATGGATGGAAAATACAGCAGCAATATCCATGCCCATGTAGCCAGTGAAATACATTCCACTAAATAAAAAAATATTAACCCCCTGTATAGGTAGCAGATGATACCTTTAAAAGAAAAACTAAATGGTTAGTGGGGTGGACCAGCAAGCCAGCAGAAAGCCTCTGTCAGATGACAAAAAGCTCTCACGCCGGGTCATATACAAAAACCCGTCAGGAAATACTTGTCCTGTTTCCGACGAACTTTACTTAATTTAAAACAGGACCGAGTAAGCACAAAAGCAGCAGCTTCATGAAAGTTAAATCCTAGTTTTTGACCATTCAAAATATTCATATAAGACTAATATCCTTTGCATTAATTTTGTTCCTGCTTCTCCTGTTTTTGATGCTTTCGGAGCCTACTCCATTTCCTGTCCTCTCCAGTACTTGGGTGAAATTGGCCACTCTTCCAGACTTTTTAAAAACCACAAATGAAAAAAAAAGTTAGTCTTTTTTTTTGTCATGTCAAAACTTACAGCCATCATATTAACTGGTCCTGTTAAAATTATCCTACCTGTTGCAGCAGCTCTTATACAAAATTTTCTCTTTTTGGTTATAATAATAATAATAATTATACAATTTTCATAACATGAATCTTAGTTTTGGCTTTGTTTATGTAAATGCCTAACCTTTGCTGTTTCCCTTCCTTCCATCTCAGTTTTCTTCCACATTATCTTTTTCTTTGCCTTTCCTGCCTTCTGCCTTGGTGCATTCTGTCCCTGAGGTTTATCAGTCAAAGCACGTGGGACAGCAGTCCTTCAGTGCACTTGTGGTAACTTTCTCCCTTACACTACCACTTCTATTGCTATTGCCAATTCTTTCACTATTACTACTCAAATCAGATCAAATTATTTTTGTACAGTACAACGTGCAGTTTACATATAATCAAATACTGTCATGCACAAAGAAAGCCGGTAGAATGCATGATCATGCAACTCCTCCCTTCCCTAGTTCTGTCTTCTGACTTTCCCTGCCTCTTATTCTTAGTTGAGATTTAACAATGGTCTAGGATAGGCTGTAGCGTCATGTAACGTTCCTCTCAGTAGGGTCATACAGCTCATTTATATATAAATTATTTTTGAAGTCAGTTACAAAGACATATTTTAAGTTTCTGTCAAAATTTCTTGTACTGTATATGCATTTTCAATAGAGAATTGAGAATAACATTGCACAGCCCCTCTTGCTAATGTCATCTAATACGTATTGCATCAGCAGGTGATGTGTAACCTCTGGGATGAATGAGTCTGCACTTAGAAACCACGAGACTGCTTCACATCTTGCTTCTCTGATATCAGGATACAGTTATGGTTCCTTCTGCTATTAGACATGGTTATTCTGCCCGATTATTGGTCAAATGTGGATCACTATTACAATCATAACTAGGATCATACAATGGTTAAATATGGAATATATATGAACTGCCATAAAGGTTAAGTTCCCATTTATTTGTTGGGATTTCAAATTAGGTAAGGGTTAGTAATTACAAGCTAAAGAGTTTTGCAATTACTAAAGTAGGTATTACATTAACTTACCATACTTTTCTTTATAAATACAGACACCTTTAAACTTTATAATGTTTAGTGTGCTTATTTATAAATATCTGTTCAGGCTTTAAAGAGGCACTTGATGTGCTCAGTCCATCAAATTTTGATAAGAGTAGAGAAGATGAGTGGAGAAGGTAGCAGTGGTAGTTACCAGTGGAAAAACCAACTAGTGGAAGTAGGTCACACCTATCAGTTAAGAAAGTGTTGAAGAATTCCTAGCATCAAGAGCCCAAGATGTTGCTCTGTCTGACAAAATTTGTATAAATGGTTTAGAAAACTGACAAGTTGATTAATATTCATTTAAATGTTGCACAAGTGTCTATTCATCAACTTGTTGGTTTTTCTAAACCATTTATACAAATTGTCAGACACCATAACATCTTGGGATCTTGATGCAGGGAATTCTTCGAAGTTTGCCTAACTTATGGGTATGACCTACTTATGTTACTGTTTTTTTTTTTTGCACTGGTCACTGCCTACCACTGCTTCACCTCATCTGTTTGCAGTATACAAGCCCCATCTCTGCAAATATGCTGTACTTTTATCATGATTGATGGACCGAACACACAGACTTCAGGCTGAGGGACTGAATACCTCAAACTCCTCCTTATCATCCACCATTCTGTGCTGGACTGAAGAAGCCACTGGCTGGTGAAATGTTTCCAGAATAAAGATACCAAAATGTTGCACAAGTGTCTTATTTATCACATGATGGACGATACCTTTAAGTTTATAAATAAATACTGGGATGAGCACATAACTCCTATTTAGAATCAATCAGAGTCTGAGTTTGTTGCTTCACTTTCCATGATGATTTAAATCACTATGGCTCAAAAGTTCAACTTCAGAAGAACGTTGTTGAAGAAGTATTAACAAATCTAGCTTTGGTACTGCTGACTATTAATGATGAAGAGAAAAAATTAAAGAAACAATACATTATAATTTTTAATTACTGACAGCCATCACTGTATTAGTGACCATAATTTTATCAAAACAGTGAGCTCTCCAAAAGTGATTAAAAACATGAACTGTCCCATTGGTAAAGTGTTTGAAGTATATTTGATTTAGGCTTGGGCAAAAACCTCCTGGTTGGAAAAAAAATGTTGATTTTCATTCATAGTACATAAAGGTAATTCTGGATAAGATATTGATTATGCTAAAATAATGGATTAATAAAATATTCTAAATACTATTGTACTATAATTAATGAAGTCTATGAGCTTCACAGAATTAAGACCATAAACCCATATATGTGTACTGCTCACTGTGGTGATAATCTGCAGACAGCATTAATTGTATGCATATTAGTATTAGGTTACTGTATTATGATGGTAGACATCAACCACTCAGGGAGGTACTACCACCGTGCCAAAGAATGTGAACGGAAACCTGTAATTGTTTTACATGATGATAGGATTGCTGGTGTCTTTTTTCTGTTTCATGAACATGCAAGGTTTCAGGTACATCTTGCTACTTCTACTTACACTTAGGTTACACTACACATGCATGTACAAGCATTTATATACACACCCTTTTGGCTTTTCTTCTATTTTCCTACTAGTTCTTGTTCTTGTTTATTTCCACTTATCTCCATGGGAAGTGGAACAGAATTTTTCCTCAGTAAGCCATAAGAGGCGACTACAATGCTGGGAGCAAGGGGCTAGTAACCTCTTCTCCTGTATATGTTATTAAATTTAAAAAGAGAAGCTTTCGTTTTTCTTTTAGGGCCACCCCACCTCGGTGGGATACAGCCAGTTTGTTGAAAGAAGATATGATAGGCTAACACAATTTAACACAATGGAAATAAGTCACTCTGTCTGACTTTTTTGAGTTATCCTAGGTTCTTTACACATACGCTGCTATGTATGATAATCTATGTAACTGTATTTGCGTTAACCTGAATAAACTTACTTAATAATTAAGGAAATCTTTGGGCTTTACAAAATTAAGTGCTATAGTCTACATAGCTTAATTAGCTAAGACTAACATATTTTAATAATCTTTAATAATTAATGAAGGCTTTGAACTTAGAAGAATTAAGTGTTACATCATATGTAGCTTAAACCTGCATTTATATATGTTATCATGTTACTAATCCCACACATTGTAAATAATATTTGTTAAGTTGGATTAATATTCTTAATAATTAATGAAGTCACTAAGCTTCAAACAAAAATTATTGCTTCTGATGATAATGCTATTTCTATGAAAGCTACTGCTGTCAGACTAATATTAAATTTCCCAACAATGAGATCACATTATATCCCACTAGGTACCTGATGAAATTTACCACTCTTATTATTAATTAACACTATTATTAATTAACACCAGCCGGGCTGTGGCTCGTACGTTGGTTTGCGTGCAGCCAACAGTAACAGCCTGGTTGATCAGGCTCTGATCCACCAGGAGGCCTGGTCACAGACCGGGCCGCGGGGGTGTTGACCCCCAGAACTCTCTCCAGGTAATACTCCAGGTAAACAGATTTAGTAAAATTAAATTTCTGATGGTTGCTGGAGAGTAAATGAGCCAACCAAAACTAGGTTTAGAATGTTATATACCCACCATGCTGCAAACTGCAGACAGGTATCAACTTGCAGGTAACTTATAAATCAGTATAGCTCATATCACTTTACATGTTAAATAAAAAAAAATGTCTTCTGACATCTGTCCAACTATAGATACAGCAACTAGGAGGAAATATTGCCTTTTAAGAGGATGAATTAAGAGAGGAGGGGAGGGGTTGGGGTATTTAGATTCAATATGTAGGATCAATCCTCAGATCAAGAACCTTTCTGGTATGCCAAAGGAGCTCCCCCATTTCCTTGAAGGGGTATGACTGGAAAAAAGTCAAATTTCTAAGCGCGGTCACCTTAACATTTAAGACAAATTGCCAATAGAACTGTCTTTAAGAGGAAAATATCACTGACTGTTTATGCTGCAAAGAACCACATATATTAACTGCTTCCATTAAAAGTAATAACAGCCTGTCTGGTCAAGCATTCAGTCATGATGCCAGTTAGAGACCCTACCACAGGAGTAATAATCCTATAATTATTATTTTATTAATGGAGAAACCTGTAAGCATCAAATAGTGCTTAGGAAACTGAAAGCTTTCACATTTGATCAAAGAAAGTGCTAGGCAGCTCCAGTTCTTGGGATCAGGAGCCATTCATTAGTAGATCTTGAAGGGGGTAATTACTATAAGCACTTCTAATTATTGTATGTGAAACATCCTCTCAAAAACTTTATGGTTCCTCTCTACACGGGCGTTGTACGGAAGGGGGGTGCTGCCCCGGGTGACACCATTTAGGGGGTGACACCATAGAGCCTCTAAAGAAGGTGACACAAATGCACAAAACAGTGCTGCAGCAACATGAGAGAAGAATCCTTTGTTTCTATATAGCCTCTTATATATTAACAAAGTACAAATAAGCCTATATAGGGAAAAATCATTGATTTTGATGATGTGATAGATGATTTTGCATAATTGAAGGCAAGGAAATGTAAGATCAGATTCACTGAGATGTTACCTGTACTCAAGGTTAAATCGGAACTAGTGTTTCTCTGATATTGCAGTGTTTTTCTTTATTTTTCAAGTTTTTGTTTTTGTTTTTGCATTGTTGAAGATGAATAAATGTAGGATCTGTTACCTGTACTCAAAGTGGTATTTGAGTTTATGTTTCCTTAATATTACTACGATTATTTATTTTATCATTAATAAAGTTGAGAAGTATTCTCCCGTTCAGTTTATGGCCCTTAAACATTCTCATTGCTAAACATTTGTCACTGGTCATGCAGTAGTGACATAACTGGAGTTTATCCCCCCCATCCCCCCACCCTTGAATTTCATGAGGGTGACACCAAAGATGCTGCCCCGGGTGACATCAGAGATTCCGCCCAGGGTAACACCAACTCTAGTGACGCCTCTGTCTCTACTGATTGGTATATTTATAGGGAAAAGCTAAACCCATAAGGGTTAAACAGTACCTAGTGAATGTGAGGGGGAGGATAATAAAATTTGATCCAAGGAAGGGAAGGGAAGCTCCAAAGCCTTTTTGAACAATGATATGCATTTTCTTGTATGAGAGTAACGTTGGATCAGATTTAATTTCCAAGAAAAGTCTTTTAGGCATTCTGAACTCTGATATGATTGATCTTTTGATGAACTCTCATATGTCGTATTAAGGCTGATTTCCGAGGAAAGTCTTTTAAACACTCTGAACACTGAAATGGTTTTTCTTGGGAATGAACATTCATGTGCTGTATTAGACATGACTTGTCTGAAAAGTCTTTTACACACTCCGAGCACTGAAATGATTTTTCTTGTGTGTGAACTCTCATATGTTTCATTAGACCCGATTTTTGAGAAAAGGCTTTTACACACTCTGAACAATGATATGGTTTTTCTTGTGTATGAACTCTCATGTGGGGTATTAGACCTGATTTTTGTGAAAAAGCTTTCAGACACACTGAACAGTGATATGGTTTTTGTTTTGTATGAACTCTCATGTGTAGATTTAGAGTTGATTTAACTGAAAATCCTTTTAGACACTCTGAACATTGATATGGTTTTTCCTGTGTATGACCTCTCATGTGATGTATTAGACTTGATTTCTGTGAAAAGTCTTTTAGACATTCTGTACACTGATATGGTTTTTCTCTTGTATGAACTCTCATGTGTCGCATTAGGGTTGATTTTAACGAAAAGTTTTTTAGACACTCTGAACAACGATACGGTTTTTCTTGTGTATGAACTCTCATGTGTTTTATTAGATTTGATTTCTGTGAAAAGTCTTTTAAACATTCTGAACACTGATATGGTTTCTCTCGTGTATGAACTCTTATGTGATTTACTAGATTTGGTTTATTGGTAAAGTCTTTTAAACATTCTGAACATCTATATGGCTTTTCTTGTGTATGAACTCTCGTGTGTTGTATTAGATGTGATTTTCGTGAAAAGTCTTTAAGACAAACTGAACAATGATATGGTTTTTCTTGTGTATGAACACTCATGTGTTGTATTAGAACTGATTTAACTGAAAAGTTTCTAAGACATTCAGAACAATGATATGGTTTTTCCTGTGTATGAACTCTCATGTGTTTTGTTAGACTTGATTTATATGAAAAATCCTTTAGACATTCTGAACACTGGTAGGCTTTTTCTCCTGAGGAAACTATTGTATGTTGCATCATGTTTGTTGTCAGAAAAGTTATTTAGATACTGAATTACTTACCATTTTACAGTGAGAATAAAAGGTGCTTTTTTACAATGAGAGTACAAATATATAAGAAATTTATTAACTGAATTTATGATTTTTTAACTTTCATGTAAACAATGTAAACAATTAAGTTATGACTATTTTCTTTCTCAAATAATAGTGTTTTTACTATGATTAATAACAGCACACATTAAAAACATGAGGGAATACATGAACAACAAGACACAGACTCAACATGTGTGAAAAAAAATATTATAGAAACAGGCAAGCACAAGTTAAGGCAATAAAAGAAAAAGATAATACTGAAAAATATATTCAGATATGATAAAAAAATATTTTCCATGTAATCAATATGGTGAGAGAGACATCTACCAGATTATGAATAATATGGAAACACTGTGTGAAGATAAAATATTTAAGAAAGAAAAAGTGATACAGAAAATATATTACAATAATCTGTTCATTGTCAACATTTGAAGAAAGTGACATAGATGATGTACCACAGTATTTTGTCACAGTCAAAACTGGATGTAAAGAAAGTAATAATTATGATACATTACAATATCCTGACAAGTGTCAATATTTGAAGTAAATAAAGTAATACACAATTCATTACAATACCTTGCCCTCAGTCAAGATAAAAAAATCCTATACAGTCCTTAGTATAAAATTCAGGAAAACTGGCAATGTATAACATCCAACTGTACTGTTAGTACTTACGAATAATTAAAAAATAAGTGATTTTTAAATCAGTATGGTTAAATATTAAAAGAGAATGTATATAAAGACTTCATTATGATATAAATATTTGGTCTTATAAAGCAGCTAATAATATAATAAGCTAAATAACTTTTAAATAGAAATAAACTTCAGCACAACAGATGTTGATAATTATTATTCAGTATTAGATTAATATAAGTTAGACTATATTAGTAAGTTAACTTAAGTTCACTGATGGTTGAGGTTGTGGAAATTGATAATGAATGTACAGTGCTATATCAATATAAGTACAGTATTTCAGTAAGTAAACTTAAGTTCACTAGTTACTGAGAATGTAATTTAACTGTCAGAATTAATGAAGTGAGTTTTATGAAACAAATGTTGACATTCATGATGTATTTATGACAAAATGCTCAACATTTCTATATTGTTCACACTGTTTCTGCAGTATCACATCAACCACTTACATCAGTGTCTTAAACTGGTTGCTGACACTAATTATGATTCTTCAGATGATGAAACAAGGATCTGCAAAAGAAGAGAAACAGAGTTAGTCAAGAACTGTCATTTTAATAATTATTGATTTTATTAAAGTTGAACTGTATTATACTTTCAGTTAGTTTTTAAGTGTGAAGATATTTTACGTTCATTTTATCAATTTGTGTAATAAATTGGTAAAGAATTTTAATAATTATAATCTTGTCAAAGCTACGTTGAAACTGTTATTTTTTCTTCCTTTTTTTTAAATAATGTACATTGATATAATGTATTTATACTTATGTTATGCATGAGTGAGGAGCTAACATTTGTTTGTTAAAGATTTGGTCAAGAACTGTCGAGTTAATAACTGTGTTGGTGTCTTGGATAGTAGTTCAACAGTGTCTAGGATGTGATCAAAGGTTTTGAACATATGGATTAAACAGTGTAAAGAGCATTCATATATAGGGATTTGAATAGCAGCATGGTGTATTGCCTATTGGTAGCTTGCAGTTGTTCCAAGAGCGTTGCCAAAGTGGGACCTGAAGGAACCTTGGATCACCAGCACCTCAAGGAACCCTGGATCACCAGCTCCTCAGGGAACCTTGGATCACGAGCCCCCTCAAGGAACCTTAGATCACCAGCCCCTCAAGGAACCTTGGATCACCAGCCCCCTAAAGGAACCTTAGATCACCAGCCCCCTCAAGGAACCTTAGATCACCAGCCCCTCAAGGAACCTTGGATCACCAGCCCCCTAAAGCAACCTTAGATCACCAGCCCCTTCAAGGAACCAAGGATCACCAGCCCCCTCAAGGAACCTTGGATCACCAGCCCCTCAAGGAATCTTGGATCACCAGCCCCCTCAAGGAACCTTAGATCACCAGCCCCCTCAACGAACCTTAGATCACCAGCCCCCTCAAGGAACCTTAGATCACCAGCCCCCTCAAGGAACCTTAGATCACCAGCCCCCTCAAGGAACCTTAAACCACCAGCCCCCTCAAAGAACCTTAGATCACCAGCCCCTCAAGGAACCTTAGATCACCAGCCCCCTCAAGGAACCTTAGATCACCAGCCCCTCAAGGAACCTTAGATCACCAGCCCCCTCAAGGAACCTTAGACCACCAGCCCCCTCAAGGAACGTTGGATCACCAGCCCCTCAAGGAACCTTAGATCACCAGCCCCCTCAAGGAACCTTAGATCACCAGCCCCCTCAAGGAACGTTGGATCACCAGCCCCTCAAGGAACCTTAGATCACCAGCCCCCTCAAGGAACCTTGGATCACCAGCCCCCTCAAGGAACCTTAGATCACCAGCCCCCTCAAGGAACCTTGGATAACCAGCCCCCTCAAGGAACCTTGGATCACCAGCCACTCAAGGAATCTTGGATCACCAGCCCCCTCAAGGAACCTTAGATCACTAGCCCCCTCAAGGAACCTTAGATCACCAGCCCCCTAAAGGAACCTTAGATCACCAGCCCCCTCAAGGAACCTTAGATCACCAGCCCCCTCAAGGAACCTCAGACCACCAACCCCCTCAAGGAACCTTGGATCACCAGCCCCTCAAGGAACCTTAGATCACCAGCCCTCTCAAGGAACCTTAGATCACCAGCCCCCCTCAAGGAACCTTAGATCACCAGCCCCCTCAAGGAACCTTGGATCACCAGCCCCTCAAGGAACCTTAGATCACCAGCCCCCTCAAGGAACCCTAGATCACCAGCCCCCTCAAGGAACCTTAGAGCCCCAGCCACCTCAAGGAACCTTGGATAACCAGCCCCCTCAAGGAACCTTGGATCACCAGCCCCTCAAGGAATCTTGGATCACCAGCCCCCTCAAGGAACCTTAGATCACCAGCCCCTCAAGGAACCTTAGACCACCAGCCCCCTCAAGGAACCTTAGATCACCAGCCCCCCTCAAGGAACCTTAGACCACCAGCCCCCTCAAGGAACCTTAGACCAGCCCCCTCAAGGAACCTTAGATCACCAGCCCCCTCAAGGAACCTTCGACCACCAGCCCCCTCAAGGAACCTTGGATCACCAGCCCCTCAAGGAACCTAAGATCACCAGCCCCCCTCAAGGAACCTTAGATCACAAGCCCCTCAAGGAACCTTGGATCACCAGCCCCCTCAAGGAACCTTAGATGACCAGCCCCTCAAGGAACCTTAGATCACCAGCCCCCACAAGGAACCTTGACCACCAGCCCCTCAAGGAACCTTAGATCACCAGCCCCCTCAAGGAACCTTAGACCACCAGCCCCTCAAGGAACCTTAGACCACCAGCCCCCTCAAGGAACCTTGGACCACCAGCCCCCTCAAGGAACCTTAGATGACTAGCCCCTCAAGGAATCTTAGACCACCAGCCCCCTCAAGGAATCTTAGACCACCAGCCCCTCAAGGAACCTTAAATCACCAGCCCCCTCAAGAAAGACTCCGCCACTAAAAAAACATTTATTTACCAACAAAACTGGACTTATACAGTTGAGCATACATTAGTGAAGGTGTAATATACATTAATAAAGGTGTGTTATACTCGCAGTGTTGTGTTTTACACATAAATAAGACTACAGCACCACCACCACTGCTACTGCTACTGCTGCTGCTGCTGCTGCTGCCACAATAACAACAAACAAACTTTTTCATTCACTACACAACAAATTCTACATTTTCACTACTTTCATTGATATTTTTATTGTTTATATTAAATAATAAATAATATTCTATATAAATTATTCAACAGGTATTCATAGGAAAATGCACAGGTAATTTTAAGTAGCTTCTATTAACATCTGCTTGTAAAGTAGTACATTGTTGACCTTGGTGTTCTATCAGTAACCGACCTCCTTCCTCACTGATGATAAAATAGATAAATAAATTAATGAATACTCTAAATAATATAAATAATTGTAAGTAAGTAAGTAGTATTTGTAGGCACAGGTACACATAACTACTTTTGTCATACATAGTGTAAATTATCAAGGATATAACCCTCCCCTCCCCCCCCCCAAAAAAAAAGTCTGACATTTCCATTTGAGTCCTTAATATAAGAAATGCTCCACTGTTTAACACAGAGAGTTAGCCACCCAGGATGACACAAGAAAGTCAGTGCGTCATCGAGGGCTGTCTGTCCATTGGGATCCTTCATTGTCGTCCCCCAGGATGCCACCCACACCAGTCGACTAACACATGGGAACCTACTTACTGCTAGGTGAAAAGGGACAGCAGGTCCTGTAAGGTGACTAACACCTAGGTACAACGTACTGATGAGTGAATAGGGACAGCGGGTAACATGTCCAGCATTTCCACCCGTATTGGGGATCAAACCAATGACACTGTATGAGGTGAGAGCATTGATAACCAGGCCACGGGACACCTTATTATCAAAAAATTATATATATATATATATATATATATATATATATATATATATATATATATATATATATATATATATATATATATATATATATATATATATATATATATATATATATAAACTGTGGAAAATACTGTATATATATACTGTATATATTGTGGCCTCTGGGCAAAGTATTGACATTGTACCCAGATGCACAAGGTGTTGTCAGGAATGTCAAAGTGTTGTGTCGTGGCCAGGAAAGTTTACGCACAATTAATAAATTGATTCCCTTGGAATTAGGTGTTCAATCAAACGTAAATGAAAATCTGAGGGAAAGTGACACGAGTGATATGGAAGATAACGCAGACCAAGTGATGCCGGAAGATGAAATCATAGTAAGACCTACTAGGAGAACAGCCACTCAAGCCAGAACTGGCTGGAATCGTCTCCTAAAGGAAGGAGTAATTTGAATCGTTTAGCAACGAACTCCGGCCGGCCGCAGTGTGGAAAATACTGTATATATTTCCCAGAAATTCAGTATTTATATGTAAATAGATGGCCATACTGTATTTAATAATATTTACATCATAGAAAACGGAAAGCCTGCGTCTGCGCAGACGGGACTCGCCATCTTGGTTTTGAAGTTTGTACAAACGTTGGTATAATGGGAAGAATTTTTCGTGCTCTAGAGGTTAAAATTGTGTTGACACCTCTCAAATAGGAGGCAAAATTGGTGGATGTGCATTCCTGCATAATTTGAGATATCAGACGACTGGACAAGACAGCTCCAGGAACCTCAGATAAGCTCTCTAGATTTGTGTGTAATTCTCGCCAGCATTATTTTCATAGATTTAGTTAGAGTGAGGTTTTCTGAGTATGATACATATTAATCTCCAGTCAAATTGGTGAGTGATATTAAGATATATTTTCTTTCTGTTATGTTAATTCAAGAGGATGTGAAAACTTAGTTACATTGATTAGTTTGGGTAAAGAAGAAAACTTATTTATATCAATGGCTAAGGAAGGACAAACAATTGGAGCGGTGGTCACAGTAATTTCAACAGGAGTAATATATGCCTTTTGTACAGGCCAATTAGCTTTATTTACCAACCAGCTCGGTCCTTTAAACCATGATACAGCATTTACAAATTTAGCATAAGATAAACCTCGAGACAAGAAATCAGCTGAATTCTCATCACCAGGTATATGATTATTTGTTAACTGACCCAAACTATTATACTTCTCTTGCATCTGATTAATTTCAGCGACTCTGTTTTGTACGTACACAATTTTACTGTTTCCATTACGAATCCATTGTAAGGATACCTCACTATCAGACCAAATTACAGTGTTGCTAATATTTATCTCCTGCAACTTATTTCTTATATAATTAGCTAATTTGACACTTACATAAATGGCTGTTAATTCCAACTGAGGCAAGGTACGTGATTTAATTGGAGACACTTTAGCCTTAGACATAACCAAAGAAATAACACTATTACATTGAAGGTAAGCAACTGCTCCATATGCCAATTTTCAAGCATCACAGAAAATGTGGAGTACATTTTTCCCATTTGGATTGGCCACCTGGTGTGGGAACTCCAACATTGGAATTTTCTCATAATCACCAATTAATTCATCCCTCCTGTTAATGAATTCCTCAGGTAGAATTTCATCCCAAGCACATTTAAGTTTCCATGCTTCCTATATTAATAATTTACCTCTTATAGTAAGGGGTGACACTAAACCTAGTGGATTAAAACATTTGGAAACTTCAGCAAGCAAAACTCTCTTAGTTAATTTATTGGGCATACTGTAATTATTAGGTTTTAACATTAACAAATCTCTCTCAGTATCCCAAGTTAAACCCAATACATTACTACATTTTGGCACTTCATCTCCAGGGTAATCTTTACTTATTTTGTCCTTTAATTTGGACGAATTACTGTTCCATTCCCTCAGAGGCATATTTGCACTTTGCATTATTTTATTAGCCTCTCCATAAGTCATTAACAGTTCCTCTTCAGTTGACGTCACACCCAGGAAATTGTCCACATAAAATTGTTTGCTCATTACTTTACTCAATGGACTTTCCATACATTTAAGGTGTGCATTTATCGTCGCTTGAAGTAGGAATGGACTGGATGTAGCACCAAATAATATGCTCCTAAAGCGAAAGGTTTTCAGAGGGCTAAGTGGGTCAATAGGATTCTCAGGCCATAAGAAGCGGGTACAATCCCGGTCAGCCTCTTGTAAACCCACTCTTAGGAAAGCTTTACTTATGTCAGCTGTAAAGGCATAGTGCTTCACTCTGAAATTTAATAAGATATCTCCTAATTTTTCTGTCAACGACGGACCTGTCATCAGTCATTTAAACTAGGTACATTTTTGTTACTCCTGGCACTACAATTAAACACAATCCTCAAAGGAGTGGTCTTAGAATCCCTCTTCACTCCGTGATGTGGCAAATAGTGACCATAAATTTTGGCTTGCTCAGGAGGTACCTCTTCTATAAATTTATTAATTAACTGCTCAGCAATTGTATCATTATAGGCAGTTAACAATTCTGGTGTCTTACTCAGCTCGCAGAGCTGAGCCTTTAACTGCCCATATGCCATTCTGTATTTAGTGGGCAATTCTGGATGGTTCAGTCTCCATGGAAGTCGTACCCAGTATTGTCCAGATTCAAATTTTACATCTCTCAGGTATTGCTCCTGAGTAAAAGAATA
Source organism: Cherax quadricarinatus (assembly GCF_038502225.1). Lineage (NCBI taxonomy): Eukaryota > Metazoa > Arthropoda > Malacostraca > Decapoda > Parastacidae > Cherax > Cherax quadricarinatus. The sequence continues at coordinate 51,383,629 of NC_091304.1, forward strand.
GTCTGGACTTTCTTCATTTACATTTATTCCAATGCTGTCTAATTCCCACAATTTATGCTGTGGCTCAACACCATCCTCTATGGAAGAATTATACTGGGGTACGATTTCATGAGTTATGGTATTTGTAGTTTCCTCTAGTCATGAATTATTATTACGAGGAATCCTACCATACATTACATGGCCTCCTGCAGTCTTCAAAAGGGTGACACCACATTTCTTTACCATACCCTTTACAAAGGAGGCATAATAGTGACTACCTATCAAAATATTTATTGGGCCCAGGGCCAGACTCATGGAACTCTGTGTTCATCAAGAACTGCAAGAAGCCCCTATCATGAGCCTTTTCCATCCTATGGAGAGGGAGCATGGACACGGGGGTCGTCCCTCAGTTACTAAAAACAACAGACATAGCCCCACTCCACAAAGGGGGCAGTAAAGCAACAGCAAAGAACTACAGACCAATAGCACTAACATCCCATATCATAAAAATCTTTGAAAGGGTCCTAAGAAGCAAGATCACCACCCATCTAGAAACCCATCAGTTACACAACCCAGGGCAACATGGGTTTAGAACAGGTCGCTCCTGTCTGTCTCAACTATTGGATCACTACGACAAGGTCCTAAATGCACTATAAGACAAAAAGAATGCAGATGTAATATATACAGACTTTGCAAAAGCCTTCGACAAGTGTGACCATGGCGTAATAGCGCACAAAATGCGTGCTAAAGGAATAACAGGAAAAGTCGGTCAATGGATCTATAATTTCCTCACTAACAGAACACAGAGAGTAGTCGTCAACAGAGTAAAGTCCGAGGCAGCTACGGTGAAAAGCTCTGTTCCACAAGGCACAGTACTAGCTCCCATCTTGTTCCTCATCCTCATATCCGACATAGACAAGGATGTCAGCCACAGCACCGTGTCTTCCTTTGCAGATGACACCCGAATCTGCATGACAGTGTCTTCCATTGCAGACACTGCAAGGCTCCAGGCGGACATCAACCAAATCTTTCAGTGGGCTGCGGAAAACAATATGAAGGTCAACGATGAGAAATTTCAATTACTCAGATATGGTAAACATGAGGAAATTAAATCTTCATCAGAGTACAAAACAAATTCTGGCCACAAAATAGAGCGAAACACCAACGTCAAAGACCTGGGAGTGATTATGTCGGAGGATCTCACCTTCAAGGACCATAACATTGTATCAATCGCATCTGCTAGAAAAATGACAGGATGGATAATGAGAACCTTCAAAACTAGGGAGGCCAAGCCCATGATGACACTCTTCAGGTCACTTGTTCTATCTAGGCTGGAATATTGCTGCACACTAACAGCACCTTTCAAGGCAGGTGAAATTGCCGACCTAGAAAATGTACAGAGAACTTTCACGGCGCGCATAACGGAGATAAAACACCTCAATTACTGGGAGCGCTTGAGGTTTCTAAACCTGCATTCCCTGGAACGCAGGAGGGAGAGATACATGATTATATACACCTGGAAAATCCTAGAGGGACTAGTACCGAACTTGCACACGAAAATCACTCACTACGAAAGCAAAAGACTTGGCAGACGATGCACCATCCCCCCAATGAAAAGCAGGGGTGTCACTAGCACGTTAAGAGACCATACAATAAGTGTCAGGGGCCCGAGACTGTTCAACTGCCTCCCAGCACACATAAGGGGGATTACCAACAGACCCCTGGCAGTCTTCAAGCTGGCACTGGACAAGCACCTAAAGTCAGTTCCTGATCAGCCGGGCTGTGGCTCGTACTTTGGTTTGCGTGCAGCCAGCAGCAACAGCCTGGTTGATCAGGGGCTGATCCACCAGGAGGCCTGGTCACAGACCGGGCCGCGGGGGCGTTGACCCCCGAAACTCTCTCCAGGTAAACTCCAGGTAAACACCAGAAGGTGCTAAATTTACATTATGTGAAAGTCTTTCTGTAGCTTTACTAAGCCCAACTGTAGATATTTTCTCTGGATGTCTATCTACAATTACTGCATTGACACGTTTTTTCTCATTGCCCAACCTGACAGTTACATAAACAGTGTCATACAATTGAGCCCTTTTATCCGAGAGAAAACCAGATAATTTTAAAGTTGTGGGATCTCCCATCTGTACTTTCATGCCATCAAGACATTCACGTTTTATGAAAGTACGCTGGGATCCCTGGTCCAATAATGCATTTACATTTTTTGATTTATGCCTTTTATCACCAATTTTTACCTGTAACACAGGTAAGGCTACTTCAGTAAAACCATCATTATTAATATTAGCAGCAATTTTTACATTAGCTACTGTTGTGTCAGGATTGTCAACATTATCATTATTATCAACATTATCATATAGACCTTTACACATGACTATATGGTGTCTTCCTTTGTGACATTGATAACAGAAGTTTAATTTAGCATAACAATCCTTTACATTGTGATTACCCAAACACCTGATACATCTGTCAAGTTCCTCCAATCTTTCAACTTTATCATTCCATGAATTGTATGCATTGCATTTCTTAGAAAAATGAGTACCCTTGCAGAAAAGACAATCTCTCATTTCTTTGACTGGTTTCTTATTAACTGGGCTACTCTTAGGAGGGTACTTATTCTTCTTACCTTGTGGAGAGTCATTATTTCTGATTCCTGCTAATTGATATGTATCTATGCAACTCTTTTTAGGAAATGAATTTTGATTATTACTATTGGGATAATTTTTCCCTTTGTGAAACTTGACAGATACCTCAGAGTTATTATGTGTTGCATCTTTAAAATGAGTTAGTTGGCTGGTCTGCAACTGCACAATTAATTCTTGTAGACCTAATCTTATTTCCTCCAGTCCAAAATAACCTTTGTGATATGTGAAGGCTTACTCAGCCCTGTAACAACTTCAGTCAGTATTACTCAGGCTGGCTCCTCCTCAGGAAAATTAATGAATAGAAAAAGAACAAAAACTGACAAATATAAACACTTTATTATTTAGGAAATATGAAATATAAAACACTTAAATATGAAATACTGATCCTACATGAAAGAAAATGAAAAATTAAAAATATAAATGATATCTGAATTCAACGCTAAAAACTTGGGTGTCTGGTGTTGGTGACACTGCGTGTTGTTGCAATAGTAGCAGTTGCTGATGATGTGGGGGGGGGGGGGTCGCAGGTGTTGGTGACAACCCACTGGCTCGTTCTAGTGGCCGTAAGTAATCTTTCCCGATGACAGGAGATTAGGTTCTTGACCGCTGTAATGATGAGGGGTTATGTCCTGATTCTTCATACAAGTGCACAGGCAAGTAAATCCAATATGGGACGTCTCCAGGACGTTAGTCCGTCTCCTTCAATTTTACTCGTTGATTGACAGGTGACCCTCTCTGTCATCCAAGAGTAGTGCTGGGAGCTGTGAGTCTAGTGATTTACTGTTTGACCAGAGCCCCACACGTCACCTTTCGGGGGGGGGGAAGAGGGAGGGGAAGGGATAGTGGGAGCTAGACTGACCCTACCTTAACAAGCAGCCGGCAGTCAAACTATCACTTTCGAGGTGGGGGAAAAAAAAGGCGGGAACAGGGGGAGCTAGACTTACCTTACCTTAACAAGTAGCCGGCAAGCAAACTATCACTTTCAGGGAGGGGGAAAAAGGGGGAGGGGGGATAGCGGGAGCTGGACTTACCCTACATTAACAAGTAGCCGGGAATAAAACTATTATTACTATGTCGCCACTCCTATCTATTGAACTTTTCCCTCACAGATATTTATTCGAGAGCCATTCAAGTGTTTTACAACTTAATTTATTCTGTACCATGGCACTCAATACCCAATCTGATTCCTTCAGATTATATTTATTACTTAAAGTTTTGAGAGTGCTCTCCAGTTTAACTCTAAACTGTTGTAAACCTTTGCAAGTGTGATCTGGAGATTTTAAATTAACAATGATATTCACTAGATCCAACCTACTTTGTTCTATATTACCATAAGTGACTTTCAACAAGTCAACTGCTTCCTTGTAAGAGTCATCTACATTGGGAAAGGCTTGTATGAGTATGTAAGCATCTCCTCTTACCTGTCCTTTGAGGTAAAATAATTTAGTTACACAGGCTAGGTCACTCCTGTTGTGGAAAATATTGTATATATTTTCCAGAAATACAGTAGCTATATGTAAATAGATGGCCATACTGTATTTAATAATATTTATATCATAGAAAACGGGAAGCTGCGCCTGCACAGGACACTTGCCATTGCTGTTTGAACTGGTCAACTGTTAGTGAATATTGGGAAGAATTTTTTCGTGCTCTAGAAGTTAAAATTGGGCTGACACCTCTCAAATAGGAGACGAAATTGTTAGATGGGCAGGACAAGACAACTCCAGGAACCTCAGATGAGCTGTCTAATTTATGTTTAAATTCTGGCCAGTAAATTTTTCATAAATGTAGGCAAAAGGGGAAGGGGGCCTGTACATGACATATTAATCTCCAGTCAAATTAGTGAGTGATATTAAGATATTTTCCTTCTGTTATATAAATGTGTATATATATATAATTCTTTATTAATTTAATATACAGTCCACAAATTTATATATTTACCAGAATTCCTGGTGATGTATTTTTCATTTATAATTAATAGGTCCAGAGCAACTTGCGGATATGACAGTGGTAGGTATCGAAGGGGGACATTTTTTGCGACCTAGGCATCCCAAATTCCTACTGTCTAACTGATAAATAATAATTATCTTTGTTCATTTACTGTTATGTATTTAATGATACATTCAGATAAATGCAATTTTCCACTCCTGTCATGCAGAGCTACTTTAAAAATTGACCAAAATTCCTCCCAATTTTCACCAGGATTAAATACAGGTAAACATAGTTCTGGGAGTTTTGGCAAAGACATATTATTTGTTGGAGCAGACTGATTAACTGCCTGGTTTACACATTTTAATTTATTCAAGGCCTGACTTTTACAAGAAAGAATCTTTTCCTCTAATTCATAATACTGATTAATCATGAGATCTATTTCAGTCTCATCTACACAGTTTACTAATAAATCTCCTTCATATTTGTTGTAATATAATTTGTATGAATCATATCTATTCCCTAAAGCATCTAAATACAATTTTAAATCATCAGTATTCACAGTTTGTTGATTCATTAATTCCAAGCACTTATTATATGCCTTGGTTACATGAACTTTTCTAGCCTGTAGTGATGCTTTCTTTACTCTATATTCCATATGTTTGTCTTCTATATTAATTTCCTCATTTTCAGCCATGATGCAATGTATTAAATTCAACTCAATTAATAACACTGATTACAACTCACAACACTGATACAACTTACCTTTGAATAAATCCTAGCTACTTGAGCTCAGCAATTACATGCAAAAAAATTATAATAAAAATTTTAAATGTACATTAATACAAACTTGGCTCATCAAAATTAATATTATACAAATTAATAAATCCTTGCCAGAATTTGGCATAGCAAAATTAATATTATACATTAATATAATTAGTTACACTTGGCTTATCAATTACACATACACTGATATAAATCTTGGCCAGAATTATCTTATCAAATTAATATTATACAAATACATTAATATAAATCATAGCCACTTTGGCTTTGCAAAATTAATATACACATTAATTAGCTACACTTGGCTTATCAATTACACATACACTTATAAACATTAATATAATCTTTAGCCACACTTGACTTATCCAAATTAATATTGTAATAATTATAATCCACTACACATTAAGTAAATTTGTGAACTTAACATCCACCACCTTCTGTTATTTCACATATAATTATTAAGTAATTAACTAATTAATGACTTCACTAATTACCTCCGGTTCAAGAAGGACCAACGGGCAAATTAAATGTGGAAAATTGCATTTACTTGGATGTATCATTATTTACATAACAGTAAATGAACAAAGATAATTATTATTTATCAGTTAGACAAGTAGGAATTTGGGACACCTAGGTCGCAAAAAATGTCCCCCTTCGATACCTACCACTGTCATATCCACAAGTTGCTCTGGACCTATTAATCATAAATGAAATATACATCACCAGGAATGCTGGTAAATATACATAAATTTGTGGACTGTATATTAAATTAATAAAGGATTGTATATATATATATACACATATACATAACAGAAAGAAAATATCTTAATATCACTCACCAATTTAACTGGAGATTAACTTGTATCATACTCAGAAAACCTCACTGTTTATACATGAAAATAACAACTGGCCAGAGTTATAACATAGTAGACTTATCTGAGGTTCCTGGAGCTGTCCTGTTCTGTCGCCTGATATCCCAAGTTATGCAGGAATGCACATCCAACAATTTCGCCTCCTATTTGAGAGGTGTCAGCCCAATTTTAACCTCTAGAGCACGAAAATTCCTTCCCATCACACTAACGTTGTATCCAATTCAAATTAACAATGGCGACTGCCTTCTGCGCAGACGCAAGCTTTCCGTTTTCTATGACATAAATATTATTAAATACAGTATGGCCATCTATTTACATATAACTACTGTATTTCTGGAAAATATATACAGTATTTTCCACAGTAACTATATGTACTAGACATGTATCTCTTAAACATTTTGTACCATATTATGTAATAAAATATACCGGTGATATTATAATATGTAAAATAAGTACAGTGAAAAAATAGTGAAATTCGAAGCAATTGTTGATTTCTCACATTATCAAGGAATAGTAAAAATAATGGGATAAGAGAAGACTTATAAGGCTGAGATGTCACCACATACGACCTGACACGACCCGTCCCACCGAGCGTACCTGGGTGTTAGTGGACTGGTGTGGGTCGCATCCTGGGACAAAACTGACTTAATTTGCCGGAAATGCTCAACATAACAAGTGGCTTTGTATACAGTAGCATGTCATTGATGTCAGCTATGGTCTGTATACCTTGTACATGTACTGGTAGTAAATAAAGATATTATTATTATTATTATTATTATTATTATTATTATTATTATTATTATTATTATTATTATTATAATGTTACACCACTATTTGTCAAGTATAAGTTTATACCACCTTCAAACTATTTACAGATAACTTTCTAAAATAATTCATCACCGCTGTATAATAATATCCTTATTTACTACATATACAACATATACAGGCCGTAGCTGACATCAATGCTTCTACCCTCCCCGGGAATCAAACCCGGACCCTCTCCGTGTGAAGCGAGAGCTTTAGCCACTAGGCCACGGGTCACCTTTCTCTTCCTTATAAAGTATCTAAATATATTTTCCAATCGTATTCGTAATCTTTCAGAATCACTGGATTTGATCTCACCACCTTCACTTTCACTCTGCTAACTTAAATATATTTCAAACTCCCTTTTAAAAGTTATCTTTCAATTTTTGGCAGCATCTTATCCCACTGTTCTGCTAGCAGTGTGGCTGTTGTATATTCTCTTAAGTTCACTGATTAAACCAAAATTATTGCCCCATCTCTCTTATTTATTTCTGGATTACCTCTGCAGCCTTTTTTACAGTTAAATTTACAGACTAAATATTGATATATATCTACCTGCAGAGCCTAGTCGTAAGTTAGTATACGATCATGCTGTAGCTTGTTAGCATCATGCTGTAGCTTGTTATCATTATGCTGTAGCTTGTTATCATCATGCTGTAGCTTGTTATCATTATGCTGTAGCTTGTTATCATTATGCTGTAGCTTGTTATCATTATGCTGTAGCTTGTTATCATTATGCTGTAGCTTGTTATCATTATGCTGTAGCTTGTTATCATCATGCTGTAGCTTGTTATCATTATGCTGTAGCTTGTTATCATTATGCTGTAGCTTGTTATCATTATGCTGTAGCTTGTTATCATTATGCTGTAGCTTGTTATCATTATGCTGTAGCTTGTTATCATTATGCTGTAGCTTGTTATCATTATGCTGTAGCTTGTTATCATTATGCTGTAGCTTGTTATCATTATGCTGTAGCTTGTTATCATTATGCTGTAGCTTGTTATCATTATGCTGTAGCTTGTTATCATTATGCTGTAGCTTGTTATCATTATGCTGTAGCTTGTTATCATTATGCTGTAGCTTGTTATCATTATGCTGTAGTTTGTTATCATTATGCTGTAGTTTGTTATCATCATGCTGTATCTTGTTATCATTATGCTGTAGCTTGTTATCATTATGCTGTAGCTTGTTATCATTATGCTGTAGCTTGTTATCATTATGCTGTAGCTTGTTATCATTATGCTGTAGCTTGTTATCATTATGCTGTAGTTTGTTATCATCATGCTGTAGCTTGTTATCATTATGCTGTAGCTTGTTATCATCATGCTGTAGCTTGTTATCATTATGCTGTAGCTTGTTATCATTATGCTGTAGCTTGTTATCATTATGCTGTAGTTTGTTATCATCATGCTGTAGCTTGTTATCATTATGCTGTAGCTTGTTATCATTATGCTGTAGCTTGTTATCATTATGCTGTAGCTTGTTATCATTATGCTGTAGCTTGTTATCATTATGCTGTAGCTTGTTATCATTATGCTGTAGCTTGTTATCATCATGCTGTAGCTTGTTATCATCATGCTGTAGCTTGTTATTATTATGCTGTAGCTTATCATTATGCTGTAGCTTATTATTATGCTGTAGCTTGTTATCATCATGCTGTAGCTTGTTATCATCATGCTGTAGCTTGTTATCATTATGCTGTAGCTTGTTATTATTATGCTGTAGCTTATCATTATGCTGTAGCTTATTATTATGCTGTAGCTTGTTATTATGCTGTAGCTTGTTATCATTATGCTGTAGCTTGTTATTATTATTCTGTAGCTTGTTATTATTATGCTGTAGCTTGTTATTATTATGCTGTAGCTTGTTATTATTATGCTGTAGCTTGTTATCATTATGCTGTAGCTTGTTATCATTATGCTGTAGCTTGTTATCATCATGCTGTAGCTTGTTATTATTATGCTGTAGCTTATTATTATGCTGTAGCTTGTTATCATTATGCTGTAGCTTGTTATCATTATGCTGTAGCTTGTTATCATCATGCTGTAGCTTGTTATTATTATGCTGTAGCTTGTTATTATTATGCTGTAGCTTGTTATCATTATGCTGTAGCTTGTTATTATTATGCTGTAGCTTGTTATTATTATGCTGTAGCTTGTTATCATTATGCTGTAGCTTGTTATCATTATGCTGTAGCTTGTTATCATTATGCTGTAGCTTGTTATCATCATGCTGTAGCTTGTTATCATCATGCTGTAGCTTATCATTATGCTGTAGCTTGTTATCATTATGCTGTAGCTTGTTATCATTATGCTGTAGTTTGTTATCATCATGCTGTAGCTTGTTATCATCATGCTGTAGCTTGTTATCATTATGCTGTAGCTTGTTATCATTATGCTGTAGCTTGTTATCATTATGCTGTAGCTTGTTATCATCATGCTGTAGCTTGTTATCATCATGCTGTAGCTTGTTATTATTATGCTGTAGCTTATCATTATGCTGTAGCTTATTATTATGCTGTAGCTTGTTATTATGCTGTAGCTTATCATTATGCTGTAGCTTGTTATTATGCTGTAGCTTGTTATCATTATGCTGTAGCTTGTTATTATTATGCTGTAGCTTGTTATTATTATGCTGTAGCTTGTTATCATCATGCTGTAGCTTGTTATTATTATGCTGTAGCTTGTTATTATTATGCTGTAGCTTGTTATCATTATGCTGTAGCTTGTTATCATCATGCTGTAGCTTGTTATTATTATGCTGTAGCTTGTTATTATTATGCTGTAGCTTGTTATCATTATGCTGTAGCTTGTTATTATTATGCTGTAGCTTGTTATTATTATGCTGTAGCTTGTTATCATTATGCTGTAGCTTGTTATCATCATGCTGTAGCTTGTTATCATCATGCTGTAGCTTGTTATTATTATGCTGTAGCTTATCATTATGCTGTAGCTTATTATTATGCTGTAACTTGTTATCATCATGCTGTAGCTTGTTATCATCATGCTGTAGCTTGTTATTATTATGCTGTAGCTTATCATTATGCTGTAGCTTATTATTATGCTGTAGCTTGTTATTATGCTGTAGCTTATCATTATGCTGTAGCTTGTTATTATGCTGTAGCTTGTTATCATTATGCTGTAGCTTGTTATTATTATGCTGTAGCTTGTTATTATTATGCTGTAGCTTGTTATTATTATGCTGTAGCTTGTTATCATTATGCTGTAGCTTGTTATCATTATGCTGTAGCTTGTTATCATCATGCTGTAGCTTGTTATTATTATGCTGTAGCTTGTTATTATTATGCTGTAGCTTATCATTATGCTGTAGCTTGTTATTATTATGCTGTAGCTTGTTATTATTATGCTGTAGCTTATCATTATGCTGTAGCTTGTTATTATTATGCTGTAGCTTGTTATTATTATGCTGTAGCTTGTTATCATTATGCTGTAGCTTGTTATCATCATGCTGTAGCTTATCATTATGCTGTAGCTTGTTATCATTATGCTGTAGCTTGTTATCATTATGCTGTAGTTTGTTATCATTGTGCTGTAGCTTGTTATCATCATGCTGTAGCTTGTTATCATTATGCTGTAGCTTGTTATCATCATGCTGTAGCTTGTTATCATTATGCTGTAGCTTGTTATCATGCTGTAGCTTGTTATCATCATGCTGTAGCTTGTTATCATCATGCTGTAGCTTGTTATCATTATGCTGTAGCTTGTTATCATCATGCTGTAGCTTGTTATCATCATGCTGTAGCTTGTTATCATCATGCTGTAGCTTGTTATCATCATGCTGTAGCTAGTTATCATCATGCTGTAGCTTGTTATCATCATGCTGTAGCTTGTTATCATCATGCTGTAGCTTGTTATCATCATGCTGTAGCTTGTTATCATCATGCTGTAGTTTGTTATCATCATGCTGTAGCTTGTTATCATCAATATATTAGTTCATTTAGGTACAGATACACAAAAATACAGTGACTCAAATTATCATACATATTAAGATATATGTAAATTACTCAGCATAACCCAAAAAAGTCAAAGTAACTAATTTCCACTGGGGACCTTGTAGTATCTTATTATTTAAGCCTTCAAAGTTTAAACAGTTAACTAACTCAACTGTGTCTTATTTATCATCATCAATAATCAATTTCTCTACGAAGGTCTCAGTTATTGTGAGTTTTATCTCGGGTTTCCTGAAAATCTGGGGAGGCCGTTCTTGAGATAAAAACACCAGAGAGGTCTCTCGCGTGTTTATACGTCGCTTGGAATGTCTAAAATATGTGTGTTTTTCTCCATGCTGCCCAAGGCAGAGTCCTGAGTATGCCAGGACCCACGACCCAGCGTGGAGTCCCAGGTGTCCTCTGGGACAAGGAATAATTACAGTGTTGTAAACGTCAAGTTCCTCACGCTACCTGTCCTGGTCTAAGGTAAAGTTACAACTTGCGATAATGACGTCCCTGGTCTAACAGAACCATCCCACCCGTCTAGTGATACCTTTATCTGCTAGACCCTCTCACAAATCCTTTTATCCCATTTCTTGGCACTGTCTACAGTTACATGACGCTACCATTACCTCTTCCCTTTAGTAGTTGTATATCCTAAATGTTACTCACAATTATATCACACAAATGTTAAACCTAACTTCAAGGACCATAACATTGTATCAATCGCATCTGCTAGAAAAATGACAGGATGGATAATGAGAACCTTCAAAACTAGGGAGGCCAAGCCCATGATGACACTCTTCAGGTCACTTGTTCTATCTAGGCTGGAATATTGCTGCACTCTAACAGCACCTTTCAAGGCAGGTGAAATTGCCGACCTAGAAAATGTACAGAGACCTTTCACGGCGCGCATAACGGAGATAAAACACCTCAATTACTGGGAGCGCTTGAGGTTTCTAAACCTGTATTCCCTGGAACGCAGGAGGGAGAGATACATGATTATATACACCTGGAAAATCCTAGAGGGACTAGTACCGAACTTGCACACGAAAATCACTCACTACGAAAGCAAAAGACTTGGCAGACGATGCACCATCCCCCCAATGAAAAGCAGGGGTGTCACTAGCACGTTAAGAGACCATACAATAAGTGTCAGGGGCCCGAGACTGTTCAACTGCCTCCCAGCACACATAAGGGGGATTACCAACAGACCCCTGGCAGTCTTCAAGCTGGCACTGGACAAGCACCTAAAGTCAGTTCCTGATCAGCCGGGCTGTGGCTCGTACGTTGGTTTGCGTGCAGCCAGCAGCAACAGCCTGGTTGATCAGGCGCTGATCCACCAGGAGGCCTGGTCACAGACCGGGCCGCGGGGGCGTTGACCCCCGAAACTCTCTCCAGGTAAACTCCAGGTAAACCTAACAGAATACTCCATTCTACTGAATGAACAGCAATGCATGCAACCATATGACCTGTCTTTGTAATACTCATTTGTATTTTATAGTTATCTGTTTACAATAATGTCTTATCACTGATTTCATCATTGCTTAGTTAATCTTAAGTTAATTTTAAGCCAGCCCGTAATACTATGCATAGTATAAGTGGCTTTGGCATGCTGCTCTTATCTGTATTTTTTTGTACCTCTGTATGTATGCTCAAATTTCTAAATAAATAAATAAATAAATAAGTACACCTCTCTCTCTCTCTCTCTCTCTCTCTCTCTCTCTCACTCTCTCTCTCTCTCTCTCTCACTCTCTCTCTCTCTCTCTCTCTCTCTCTCTCTCTCTCTCACTCTCTCTCTCTCTCTCACTCTCTCTCTCTCTCTCTCTCACTCTCTCTCTCTCTCTCTCTCTCTCTCTCTCTCTCTCTCACTCTCTCTCACTCTCTCTCTCTCTCTCTCTCTCTCTCTCTCTCTCTCTCTCTCTCTCTCTCTCTCTCTCTCTCTCTCACTCTCTCTCTCTCTCTCTCTCTCTCTCTCTCTCTCTCTCTCTCTCTCTCTCTCTCTCTCACTCTCTCTCTCTCTCTCTCTCACTCTCTCTCTCTCTCTCTCTCTCTCTCTCTCTCTCTCTCTCTCTCTCTCTCACTCTCTCTCTCTCTCTCTCTCTCTCTCTCTCTCTCTCTCTCTCTCTCTCTCTCTCTCTCTCTCTCTCTCTCTCTCTCTCTCTCTCTCTCTCTCTCTCTCTCTCTCTCTCTCTCTCCTCTCTCTCTCTCTCTCTCTCTCTCTCTCTCTCTCTCTCTCTCTCTCTCTCTCTCTCTCTCTCTCTCTCTCTCTCTCTCTCTCTCTCTCTCACTCTCTCTCTCTCTCTCTCTCTCTCTCTCTCTCTCTCTCTCTCTCTCTCTCTCTCTCTCTCTCTCTCTCTCTCTCTCTCTCTCTCTCTATACAAACACACATATGTATATGCAAAATAACCACCGGGGTAGTTGGTTATTTTGTATCTTTTATCGCTCGTTCACGATTGTTTCTTAGGCCAATATATCTGTAATGCGAAGGGAGACACTGGTCAGAGAAATAGCAAACATCGAACTTAAGCTTAAGGAATCTTACAGGAGTCAAGAAACGCGGGAAGAACTATAAGTCATAAATGAAAATGAAAGAAACCCAAAATCTAAGTCAAGAACAACATCCAGTATTGGAACCCAACATAAACGTGATGGGTCCTACACAAATGATTTTTCATGAACGGGACAGAATTTGGTAGACTCAAACCAATCTGATGTTACCTGGAGTCTACCTGGAGGTTATTCCGGGGATCAACGCCCCCGCGGCCTGGTCCACGACCAGGCCTCCCGGTGGATCAGGGCCTGATCAACCAGGCTGTTACTGCTGGCCGCACGCAGTCCAACGTACGAACCACAGCCAGGCTGATCCGGCACTGACTTTAGGTATCTGTCCAGCTCTCTCTTGAAGGCAGGTAGGGGTTTATTGGTAATTCCCCTTATGCTTGGTGGGAGGCTGTTGAACAGTCTTGGGCCCCAGACACTTATGGTGTTTTCTCTTAGTGTACTAATGGCGCCCCTACTTTTAATTGGGGGTATTTTGCATCGCCTACCCAGTCTTTTACTTCGGTAGGGAGTGATTTCTGTGTGCAGATTCGGGACCATTACTTCCAGGATTTTCCAAGCGTAGATTATGATCTCTCTCTCTCTCTCCTGCGTTCCAACGAGTACAAGTCAAATGCAATTTCTGCAATTTCACCTGCTTTCTGGAGTATCTGGAGTTTCTGGAGAGAGTTCCGGGGGTCAACGCCCCCGCGGCCCGGTCTGTGACCAGGCCTCCTTAGGTCAGTGTCCCAGGATGCGACCCACACCAGTCGACTAACACCCAGGTACCCATTTTACTGATGGGGAACATAGACAACAGGTGGAAAGAAACACGTCCAATGTTTCTACTCTGGCTGGGAATCGAACCCAGGCCCTCACCGTGTGAAGCGAGAGCGTTAACCACCAGGAGATGTTAATGTACAGCAGTATTCCAGCCTAGAGAGAACAAGTGATTTGAAAAAGATCATCATTGGCTTGGCATCTCTCGTTTTGAACGTTCTCATTATCCATCCTATCATTTTCTTTGCACTTGTGATCGTGGCAGTGTTGTGATCCTTGAAAGTGAGATCCTCAGACATTACTACTCCCAGGTCCCTTACATTATTTTTCCGCTCTATTGTATGGCCACAGTTTGTAGTATACTCTGTTCTAGTTATTATCTCCTCCAGTTTTCCATAACGGAGTAGTTGGAATTTGTCCTCATTGAACATCATATTGTTTTCCGTTGCCCACTGGAAAACTTTGTTTATATCTTCTTGGAGGTTAACCGCGTCCTCAGCAGATGACAGCCTCATGCAGATCCTAGTATCATCCGCAAAGGAGGATGATACGGTGCTGTGATTATATCTCTGTCTATGTCTGATATGAGGATAAGGAACAGGATGGAGGCGAGTACTGTGCCTTGTGGAACAGAGCTCTTCACTATGGCAGCCTCGGATTTAACTCTGTTGACCACTACTCTTTGTGTTCGATTTGTTAGGAAGTTGAAGATCCATCTCCCCACTTTCCCAGTTATTCCTTTAGCACGTATTTTGTGCGCTATTACGCCATGATCGCACTTGTCAAATGATTTTGCCAAATGACTTCGAAAAGGCAATAAATGACATGCCCATGCACTCTGCTCCAGGCCCAGACTCATGGAACTCTGTGTTCATCAAGAACTGCAAGAAGCCCCTATCATGTGCTTTTAACATCCTATGGAGAAGGAGCATGGACACAGGGGTCGTCCCACAGCTGCTGAAAACAACAGACATAGCCCCACTCCACAAAGGGGTCAGTAAAGCAATAGCAAAGAACTACAGACCGATAGTGCTAGCATCCCATATCATAAAAATCTTTGAAAGGGTCCTAAGAAGCAAGATCGCCACCCATCTAGATACCCATCACTTACACAACCCAGGGCAACATGGGTTTAAAGCAGGTCGCTCCTGCCTGCCCCAACTACTGGACCACTATGACAAGGTCCTGGATGCTCTAGAAGACACAAAAAGCAGATGTAGTATAGACAGACTTTGCAAAAGCCTTTGACAAGTGTGACCATGGTGTAATAGCGCACAAAATGCGTGCTAAAGGAATAACAGGAAAAGTTGGTAGATGGATCTATAATTTCCTAACAAACAGAACACAAAGAGTAGTAGGAAACAGAGTAAAGTCTGAGGCAGCTACTGTGAAAAGCCCTGTTCCACAAGGCACAGTACTCGTTCCCATCCTGTTCCTCATCCTTATATCTGACAGAGACAGGGGTGTAAGCCACAACGTCGTGTCTTCTTTTGCAGATGACACCTGAATTTGCATGACAGTGTCCTTCATTGAAGACACTGCAAGACTGCAGGCGGACATCAACCAAATCTTTAAATGGGCTGCAGAAAACAATATGAAGTTCAATGATGAGAAATTTCAACTACTCCGACATGGAAAATGCGAGGAAATTAAAACTATATTGTAGTATAAAACAAATTCCTGCCACACAATGGAACGAAAACCTAATGTAAAAGACCTGGGAGTGATGATGTCAGAGGATCTCGCTTTCAAAGACCACAACAATGTATCAATCGCATCTGCTAGAAAAGTGACAGGATGGAAAATGAGGACTTTCAAAACTAGGGATGCCAAGCCCATGATGACACTCTTCAGGTCGCTTGTTATATCTAGGCTGGAATATTGCTGCACACTAACAGCACCTTTCAAGGCAGGTGAAATTGCTGACCTAGAACACTTGTTACCGGGAACACTTGAAGTACCTCAACCTGTACTCCCTAGAACTCAGGCAGGAGAGATACATGGTTATATACACTTGAAAAATCCTAGAGGGACTAGTCCCAAATCTGTACACAAAAATCCCTCCCTAAGAAAACAAAAGGTTCGGCAGGAAATGCAACGAGTACGCTAAGAGATAAAACAATAAGTGTTAGGAGCCCAAGACTGTTCAACTGCCTCCCAGCATACATAAAGGGGATTACCAATAGACCCTGGCTGTCTTCAAGAGGGAGCTGGACAGGCACCTAAAGTCAGTACCTGATCAGCCGGGCTGTGGTTCGTATGTTGGTTTACATGCTGTCAGAAGTAACAGACTGGTTGATCAGGCCCTGATCCACCGCGAGGCCTGGTCATGGACCGAGCCACGGGGGTGTTGACCCTAGGAATACACTCCAGGTACACTCCAGGTACACTCCAGGTACACACCAGGTACACCCCAGGTACACTCCAGGTACACTCCAGGTACACTCCAGGTACACTCCAGGTACACTCCAGGTACACTCCAGGTACACTCCTGGTACACTCCAGGTACATTCCATGTATACTCCAGGTACACTCCTGGTACACTCCAGGTACACTCCAGGTACACTCCAGGTACACTCCTGGTACACTCCAGGTACACTCCAGGTCCACTCCAGGTACACTCCAGGTACACTCCAGGTACACTCCAGGTACACTCCTGGTACACTCCAGGTACACTCCTGGTACACTCCAGGTACACTCCAGGTACACTCCAGGTACACTCCAGGTACACTCCTGGTACACTCCAGGTACACTCCTGGTACACTCCAGGTACACTCCTGGTACACTCCAGGTACATTCCATGTATACTCCAGGTACACTCCAGGTACACTCCAGGTACACTCCAGGTGCACTCCAGGTACACTCCAGGTACACTCCAGGTACACTCCAGGTACACTCCTGGTACACTCCAGGTACATTCCATGTATACTCCAGGTACACTCCAGGTACACTCCAGGTACACTCCAGGTACACTCCAGGTGCACTCTAGGTACACTCCAGGTACATTCCATGTATACTCCAGGTACACTCCAGGTACACTCCTAGTACACTCCAGGTACACTCCAGGTACACTCCTAGTACACTCCAGGTATACTCCAGGTACACTCCAGGTACACTCCAGGTATACTCCAGGTATACTCCAGGTACACTCCAGGTACACCACAGGTATACTCCAGGTATACTCTAGGTACACTCCAGGTATACTCCAGGTATGCTCCAGGTATACTCCAGGTACACTCCAGGTACGCTCCAGGTACACTCCAGGTACACTCCAGGTACACTCCAGGTACACTCCAGGTACACTCCAGGTACACTCCAGGTACGCTCCAGGTACACTCCAGGTACACTCCAGGTACACTCCAGGTACGCTCCAGGTACGCTCCAGGTACACTCCAGGTACACTCCAGGTACACTCCAGGTACACTCCAGGTACACTGCAGATACACTCCAGGTACACTCCAGGTACACTCCAGGTACACTCCAGGTACACTCCAGGTACACTCCAGGTACACTCCAGGTACACTCCAGGTACACTCCAGGTACGCTCCAGGTACGCTCCAGGTACGCTCCAGGTACACTCCAGGTACACTCCAGGTACACTCCAGGTACACTCCAGGTACACTCCAGGTACACTCCACGTACACTCCACGTACACTCCAGGTACACTCCAGGTACACTCCAGGTACACTCCAGGTACACTCCAGGTACACTCCTGGTACACTCCAGGTACACTCCAGGTACACTCCAGGTACACTCCAGGTACACTCCAGGTACACTCCACGTACACTCCAAGTACACTCCAGGTACACTCCAGGTACACTCCAGGTACACTCCAGGTACACTCCAGGTACACTCCAGGTACACTCCACGTACACTCCACGTACACTCCAGGTACGCTCCAGGTACGCTCCAGGTACACTCCAGGTACACTCCAGGTACACTCCAGGTACACTCCAGGTACACTCCAGGTACACTCCACGTACACTCCACGTACACTCCACGTACACTCCATGTACACTCCAGGTACACTCCAGGTACACTCCAGGTACACTCCAGGTACACTCCAGGTACACTCCAGGTACACTCCAGGTACACTCCAGGTACACTCCAGGTACACTCCAGGTACACTCCAGGTACACTCCAGGTACACTCCAGGTACACTCCAGGTACACTCCACGTACACTCCACGTACACTCCACGTACACTCCAGGTACACTCCAGGTACACTCCAGGTACACTCCAGGTACACTCCAGGTACACTCCAGGTACACTCCAGGTACACTCCAGGTACACTCCAGGTACACTCCACGTACACTCCAGGTACACTCCAGGTACACTCCACGTACACTCCAGGTACACTCTAGGTAAGCTTAACCTCTGAAGGTTCTGCTGTAAGTTGTTGTTCTCACATTAACTTAGAAGACTGTTTCAGTAAGTTCCCGATGTAACCTTTACCTATATAACTCATCAGCTCATCAGTCAAGACAACTACATCAATAACAATATAAGTCATCAGTCAAGACAACTACATCAATAACAATATAAGTCATCAGTCAAGACAACTACATCAATAACAATATAAGTCATCAGTCAAGACAACTACATCAATAACAATATAACTCATCAGTCAAGACAACTACATCAATAACAATATAAGTCATCAGTCAAGACAACTACATCAATAACAATATAAGTCATCAGTCAAGACAACTACATCAATAACAATATAAGTCATCAGTCAAGACAACTACATCAATAACAATATAACTCATCAGTCAAGACAACTACATCAATAACAATATAACTCATCAGTCAAGACAACTACATCAATAACAATATAAGTCATCAGTCAAGACAACTACATCAATAACAATATAAGTCATCAGTCAAGACAACTACATCAATAACAATATAAGTCATCAGTCAAGACAACTACATCAATAACAATATAAGTCATCAGTCAAGACAACTACATCAATAACAATATAAGTCATCAGTCAAGACAACTACATCAATATCAATATAACTCATCAGTCAAGACAATTACTCTGACACTTACGTTTATAACAATTATTTTCTGGAACATTTTTAAAAATAAAAATAAAACAATACACTAACTTCTATAATTTTTTTTATCCATTTCTCCGAAAAAAAGAATAACTTTTCCAGGAAAAAACAATTATAAAAATATTGTTTTGAGTGTTGGAGGTGACCAGAGGCAGCAACTGCAGCTGAAGCTGACAGATTGTACAATCACGGTAGCGCACACTTACACATTTACGCATCCATTAATTCTTACTTAATATGATTTATTTTCCTTGGCTTATGAAGGAGCGCAATGACCTATAAATGATCAATTTTTTGGCTATATATATATATATATATATATATATATATATATATATATATATATATATATATATATATATATATATATATATATATATATATATATATATATATATATATATATATATATATAGTAAGGTGATGAGGGTAACGAAAAAAAATAGGTAATGAAAGATTGGATACCATAAGAAGGGAGTATGGAGGAAGTGAATGTGTTCAGTTATTTATCAGTGGACTTGTCAGTAGATGGGTCTATGAAAGACGAGGTGATCCATAGAACTGATGAGGAAAAACAAGGTTAGTTTTGCATTAAGATATGTGTAAAGACAAAGAACGTTATCCATGGAGGCAAAAATGGGGAAAGTTGGAGAATATTGTGGTACCAACGCTCTTATATGGGTGTGAAGCTTGGGTGGTGAATGTTGCAACAAGGAGAAGGCTGGAGGCAGTGCCGTGTCTGAGGACAATGTGCAGTGTGAATATTATGCATAGAATTCGTAGCATGCAGATTAGAATTAAGTGTGGGGTTGCTAAAAGTATTATTATCTAGAGGACTGAGGAGGGGTTGTTGAGGTAGTACAGACATTTAGAGAGGATGGAACCAAATAGGATGAAATGAAGAGTGTATAAATCTGTAGTGAAAGGAAGGTGGGATAGGGGTCGTCCTATAAAAGGTTGGAGGAAAGTTTTGTTTGCGAGAGGCTTGGACATCCATCAAGCATGCATGAGCATATTAAACAGGAGTGGAGACAAGTGGTCTTTATGACTTGACGTGCTGTTGGAGTGTGAGCAAAGTAACATTTATGAAGGGATTCAGAGGAACTAGTTAGCCGGACTTGAGTCCTGGAGGTGGTAATTACAGTGACTGTACGCTGAAGGAGGGGTGGGGATATCTGCAGTTTTGAACTGCAGTATCAGCAAGCCTCTGGCAAGACAGTGATGGAGTGAGTGAAGATGAAAGTGTTTCTTCTTTTACGGGTCACACTATCTCAGTCATAACTCAAGAACGACTCATTCAATCGACTTCAAATTTTCAACACTTGTATGGTAACGAAAATGAAATTCTAGGAACAATTGTCATGTTTACGTTCACTGCGACCAAAGTTGTTGAACCCATCCTCAGCATCCTGAGCCCATCCCCAGCATCCTGAGCCCATCCCCAGCATCCTGAGCCCATCCCCAGCATCCTGAGCCCATCCCCAGCATCCTGAGCCCATCCTCAGCATCCTGAGCCCACCCCCAGCATCCTGAGCCCACCCCCAGCATCCTGAGCCCACCCCCAGCATCCTGAGCCCATCCCCAGCATCCTGAACCCATCCTCAGCATCCTGAGCCCATCCCCAGCATCCTGAACCCATCCTCAGCATCCTGAGCCCATCCCCAGCATCCTGAGCCCACCCCCAGCATCCTGAGCCCATCCCCAGCATCCTGAGCCCACCCCCAGCATCCTGAGCCCATCCCCAGCATCCTGAGCCCATCCCCAGCATCTTGAGCCCATCCCCAGCATCCTGAACCCATCCTCAGCATCCTGAGCCCATCCCCAGCATCCTGAGCCCATTCCCAGCATCCTGAGCCCATCCCCAGCATCCTGAGCCCATCCCCAGCATCCTAAGCCCACGCCGAGCATCCTGAGCCCATCACCAGCATCCTGAGCCCATCCCCAGCATCCTGAGCCCATCCTCAGCATCCTGAGCCCATCCCCAGCATCCTGAGCCCATCCCCAGCATCCTGAGCCCATCCCCAGCATCCTGAGCCCATCCCCAGCATCCTGAGCCCATCCCCAGCATCCTGAGCCCATCCCCAGCATCCTGAGCCCATCCCCAGCATCCTGAGCCCATCCCCAGCATCCTGAGCCCATCCCCAGCATCCTGAGCCCATCCTCAGCATCCTGAGCCCATCCCCAGCATCCTGAGCCCATCCCCAGCATCCTGAGCCCATCCCTAGCATCCTGAGCCCATCCCCAGCATCCTGAGCCCATCCCCAGCATCCTGAGCTCATCCTCAGCATCCTGAGCCCATCCCCAGCATCCTGAGCCCATCCCCAGCATCCTGAGCCCATCCCCAGCATCCTGAGCCCATCCCCAGCATCCTGAGCCCATCCCCAGCATCCTGAGCCCATCCCCAGCATCCTGAGCCCATCCCCAGCATCCTGAGCCCATCCTCAGCATCCTGAGCCCATCCCCAGCATCCTGAGCCCATCCCCAGCATCCTGAGCCCATCCCTAGCATCCTGAGCCCATCCCCAGCATCCTGAGCCCATCCCCAGCATCCTGAGCTCATCCTCAGCATCCTGAGCCCATCCCCAGCATCCTGAGCCCATCCCCAGCATCCTGAGCCCATCCCCAGCATCCTGAGCCCATCCCCAGCATCCTGAGCCCATCCCCAGCATCCTGAGCCCATCCCCAGCATCCTGAGCCCATCCCCAGCATCCTGAGCCCATCCCCAGCATCTTGAGCCCATCCTCAGCATCCTGAGCCCATCCCCAGCATCCTGAGCCCATCCCCAGCATCCTGAGCCCATCCCCAGCATCCTGAGCCCATCCCCAGCATCCTGAGCCCATCCCCAGCATCCTGAGCCCATCCCCAGCATCCTGAGCCCATCCCCAGCATCCTGTGCCCATCTCCAGCATCCTGAGCTCATCCCCAGCATCCTGAGCCCATCCCCAGCATCCTGAGCCCATCCCCAGCATCCTGAGCCCATCCCCAGCATCCTGAGCCCATCCCCAGCATCCTGAGCCCATCCTCAGCATCCTGAAATAAAGAAACACAATTTTATTTCTGTAAAGCGACGTACTGTACAGTAAACAGCTGTTGTAAAACGACATACTGTACAGTAAACAGCTGTTGTAAAACGACATACTGTACAGTAAACAGCTGTTGTAAAACGACGTACTGTACAGTAAACAGCTGTTGTAAAACGACGTACTGTACAGTAAACAGCTGTTGTAAAGCGACGTACTGTACAGTAAACAGCTGTTGTAAAGCGACGTACTGTACAGTAAACAGCTGTTGTAAAACGACGTACTGTACAGTAAACAGCTGTTGTAAAGCGATGTACTGTACAGTAAACAGCTGTTGTAAAGCGACGTACTGTACAATAAACAGTGAATTTCAGGTATAAATTACACAAAGCGTCTTGTTATGCCGAACATCTCAGGTTGGGATACCTTACAAAATCCTCAGAGGCGGAGCTTGAAATGTCAGCATAGTTGCTGATCCCTGTGTTGTATAGCATATTAGTATCATCCATGTGTTTATATAGAAGACCCCTTAGGCCTGTGACTGTATGACGTCACGGGATGCGCATGTTTACGTTCGTACCTCTGCCTCGGCCTCAGTCGGCGTTTGACACAGGCTAGGACAGGCAGAGGCTGGGGTCCATTCCCATCATCACAGTCTGACAATATATCGTTACCATCCAACCAGTGTGTCTACCTTCAACCCTCGATATCTCCATTTAAGAACCCCTACGATAAATGGTGGCAACGGAGGGCCTGTAATTCTGACGATTACAGCGATTTCTGGAGATAAATTTCGACCGAGCCTGCCATCTTGTGAGTAGGCCTACCGAGTAGGTTAATGCCAGCCAGCTATCTCAGCCAGTTCTCCCGCCCATGCTCCTACCAGCTTCTACACCATTCACTGGTCAGTCTCTTTGTATTAGTGTTTATCTGCTTATTTGCATCAGTCCCGAGGGGTTGACCCGAGTTTGCGAAATAAGCCAGCTTCCAGTCTGTGGTGGGGGAGTCAGAACAACGGAGTCCAGTCCAGCCTAGTCTACTCCATCCAGTTCCTTTGCCTGCCAAGCCAGCTTCCACCCCTGCTGTGCTCATCGCATGAAGTTATCAAGCTATTCTGTGTGAAGGGTTAAGATAAGCCAGCTAGCAACTAACCCAGGTGTCTTACCCCAGTACTCAAGCAAGCCACGTGAGTAGTCTTCATTGCTTGTGATTCAAGCTCCAAGCCATCCTGAGTGCTCTTTTTCATCCTTGTGGTGTTGTGGTATTTCGTGGGTGTATTTTAAGCTAGCCAGCTTAGAATATCTTCACGGCAGTGTGGCTGTCCTCAGTGAGGCTTACGCCGTTTAACCCATAGGCCCAACCACCCACTCACCACGTGTCTCACCATTGCCTGGTCTTAGCCCTGTTTACCCACAAACCCAACCACTCTCACTGTGTTGTGATACTCACCCAACCTCTACCAGTGTTTTGGCACACTACTAAGGGTTGTAGCACCATATTTTAAGGACCACATAGGGGGTCAAGAGCTAGAGTGTGTCTTCAACAGTGGCGCCACCGTTGAAAGCCTCCTGTGTGAAGTCTATCGTCGATGTAAGCGCAATTCTATGGTCACGTGTGCAGAGGACAGCAGCAAGACGACATAAACAATCCTCCACTACCATCTACCTCATTCTACACCAAGTCGTTACAGCGATAATATTTTTTTTTCATAGAGACATTTGCGAGTGTTGAGACATTTCTTTTGTGTTCCAGTGATTTTCTTAGTGACATTCAGTGACTCTCGATCAGACTCAGTGTTTGTTGCAATAATCTTTTTATCTCCTTAATTCAGTGTTAATTTCCGTGCATTATCTTATGTCTGTTTTGTTGTGTGTTTTTTTATACACTTGAAGTAAGTACTTAGTGTTTTTCCTTTGTTGTGTGTTCAACATATGAGCAGTATAGAACTTGTGTTTACACTTCAGAATCACCTAGTGTTCTCAGTATTCCAGTGAATTAATTTAGTAATTTATTTAGTTGTATTCTGCATCACAACTCAGTGTTGTCTCAGTTATATATAATTTTTTCATCCCAGCATTTGTATATTCTTGTTTTGTTCCCTGTGTGTTGAACATTTTTCTGTTCATATTCTTTTCATTTAGCCAGTGTCTAATTTGTCTTATTTCCACAGACAATAGTGCCATTATTTTGTACAAACAAGAAATCATTTTTATCAAAATTTTTCACACACCAAGTTTCATTGCAAGAAAATTCTAGTATTGTGTTTATGTTGATGTGTTGTGTTCTGCATCACTGTAAGTGTTCAAACTTTTTTGTTCTGTGTTTAGCACCTATTGTTTTTCATGTTTCATTGAACAAATTCACTCTTAGTGCAATTTTTAAGTTCTTCTTTTAGAGTAAATTGTTCTTTTGCTTGTTAGGTGTTGTTTAAGTTGCAGTTAAGAGTAAAATTGTTCCCTCAGTTCATTCCTTGATATATTTCTTATCTTGTGTGTGTAATAATTTTTATTATTGCACATTGACTCATTTTGCAATAATTTTTGTGCAAACATTGTGTTGCCATTAAAGTTTTTCTTGCAGAGATTTTATGCAGTGTTATGCAATACTTTTTGATTAGCAATTGTCATTTGCAATATTGCTACAGTTTATATCAGTGCAGTTTCATATGCTCTGTTCTGTGCATAATATTTTATTCTTTCTGTGCCATTTTATTTTATTCCAGTGAATTGTGCCCCAGTTTGTTTCAATTTTGCACAAGCTTTATTGAGTCTATTTCATCATTTTATTGTGTTTCCCTATTGCATTGAAAGTAAAGACAACTCACTGTGCTATTCATTCAATTTAAAGTAAAGTTGAGCAAATTAGATTTGAGTAAAGTACAAGTTCTTTTGATTTTCAAAGTGTTGTTTGTTCAGATAAGCATTTTCTCTGACTGTGAGTTCTTTGCTTACTGTGTGACCTGTCAATTTTTAGTTACTTATGCAGAATAGTTAAGCATTTTCTTCCCGTTTAAGCTTATTGTGTCATTCTCTCCATTTTTTCTTGGCTTTATGTCCTTCAGTAAGTTCACTGAGAAGATGTCCCAGTCACTTTTGAATGTTCACTTAGTGTATCATGCCAGTCAAAGTCAGTATGAATCAGTCCACAGTACCAATATTCCCTTACTGACTGAAAGACAATACATAGCCCTTGAGCAATGTGTTTGTTCTCACAGCTTGTATCTGAGATTTGTCAAAGTGCTGCGAAATGTGAAGTTCAGATTAAGTTCCTATAGATCCGTGAATTACTTATTAACGTAGCCGAGCGGTCAGGCACTAGTAACTCTGTCACTCCCATCTGTGTTCCACCTACACCTTCAGACTTGCAGGATAGTGTTCCGTTGCCTCGAGTGTCCGGGGACACTCAGACTGCCTTGAGTGCACAGCCTATCCCTGCAATGACTGCTAGTTCGAGTAGTAGTTTCTCCACAGGGGATGCCTTGTCAGAAAACGATTACTTGAAACTAGTAATGCCATCTCTTGTTGATGTGACATGCTGTCTGCAGAACGACGTCTCTGTTACAGCTAGTGCTCTCACTAGAGTGTCTGTTGTTGTTCCTAATGTTCCAGATGGTGATCCCATCCTAGTTGACAGTAATCAGTGCAATGTAAGAAGTTTTTTCTCGAGTAACTTTCACATGTTGTTAACATTTGTAAGTGAAGTTTCTTTATAGCTGATACCTCGTGTCACTGTGTGCGACTCAGATTGAATATCAGCATTGTTGACCGTGTTCATTTATTTTCTCCTGTGCTTGCAGTTTGAGATAGTAGATTCGTTCTCCCTTGCTCATATTGCCTGTTATAGTGTTAATTTTTCAACCAGGGAGAGTCATCCACTCCACCGAGTTTGTTTATTCCTCCAGTAAGAAAGAATCGATCCCTTGTGTTCTGGTGATTCGATTCCTGCTCCAGAAAGATCTTATTCTTACTGTGAAGCCACCAGCACCCATTAGTGACTTTGTAATGAGCCAGGAATTACTGTATCGAACAGCCGAGTTGGGTACTCCAAGCAGAAGAGTGTACCAGTTAGTAATTCCACAGTCACTAGTGAAGGTAGCTCTACAGCTAGTTCATGATGCACCAGGTGTTGCACACCCTGGTATGGATCGTTCTGTGAAACAAGCCAGAATGAAATACTTTTGGCCACGTATGGCAACTGACATTTCCGAGTATGTTAAGAAATGTAGTGTCTGTATGCAACATAAAGGAAATGTCAATGGTCCTAATCCTATCCAAGTGTACCCAACCACTAGCGAACTGTGAGAAAGAGTTGTCCTTGACTTGTTAACCAATTTTAAATGTTCCCTCCAAGGCAACAAACATCTGTGTGTTATGGTAGACCATTTCACCAGATATTGTGAGTTAGTTCCTATTGCAGATAAGACTGCAGAGACAGTAGCTAGAGCGTTTAAAGAACGCATTATCTGCAGGCATACCACCCCTATGTCCTTAGTAACAGATAATGGAGGTGATTCTGTAATGAGATTCTTGAAAATTTGTGTACTTTATACAAGATCTCTAAATCCACCATTGTTCCTCATCATCCTGCCAGCAATGGGTTAGCCGAACGAACCAATAAGAAAGTACTTGATGTCCTGAGAGCCACTATCAACCCCAATAGTGAAACTTGGGATGAAGTCATACCAGAAGTCCAATGTACCATAAATTCTGCTTACAATGCTTCCATAGGTGATACTCCACATTATGCATTGTATGGTGTAGACAAGCGTTTACCCTATGAGTTTTTATATTCCGCTCCAAAACTTAATTACAACCCTGATGATTTCGTAGCAACTCATACCAGCATGGCTCAAAGTGTTTTTAGAAGAATCCATGAAACACTTCATAAATCAACAGCAGAATTTACTAGAGTAACTAATAGCCATGCTAAGCCATCAAAAGTCAAAGTAGGTTCGAGAGTAATGCTGACAAATTTCAACAAAACATCCACAATGCCTAAGCTCGATCAAAAGTTTGTCGGACCTTATCGAGTTGTAGAACATATCTCTGGTAATAAGTATAAGGTTAGAGAAATTAGTACTGGTAAGTACAAAGAATCACATTTAGATCATATGAAATTAGTATGGGATGTTGATGATATTGCTACCCAGACTAATGTGACAGATGCTGAAAATCCTCTTGACTTTGTACCCTCTACCTCAGATACTCAGTTAGATAATCAACCTGAATGTCGTTACTCCTTGCGCACTCGACAAGTAATGAGAAACCCACAAGTATCTTTTGTAGATACTCGTTCAGATCTCCCTCAGTCAAGGCATGTGTTAGCCATTGCAGAGGAATTCGATCCTCCCAGAGATGATAACCATTCTGCATATGTAAACCTCACCCTCGCAGAATTGGGTTTAAATGTACATAGTCTGTATAACTAGATGTTCGAGATGAAGTAAATTGTCAACTGTTTGTTATTAACTGATTAGTTTTTTCAGATTTTTTTTTTTCGTATTCACGTTCCCTCCGTATTCTGAGAATTTGACAGTAATGATCTGAGTGCGCACCAGATGCCTTTGCTGTTAATTTCACCTTGTATATATATATTTATTCTTCCTCAGAATCCGTAGAGTGCATGAATACAGATCGATCGATCAATTCCATCCATATTGTACAATGATTTGTTCTTATAGTTTGTAATGCATTACGTTAAAAGTGATTACGTTAACACCCATTACGCAAAATTCATTTTGTTAACATCCATTATGATACAATCCATTAATTCTAAGTTATATATGAATTTGTTATTGTATAGAATCAGCCCAGAACCACCTGCCTGTTCAGCCTATAGATAGTAGTGTATGTCGAGACGACATACGTAACATGACCGAGCTGTCAGCATAGTTGCTGATCCCTGTGTTGTATAGCATATTAGTATCATCCATCTGTTTATATAGAAGACCCCTTAGGCCTGTGACTGTATGACGTCACGGGATGCGCATGTGTACGTTCGTACCTCTGCCTCGGCCTCAGTCGGCGTTTGACACAGGCTAGGACAGGCAGAGGCTGGGGTCCATTCCCATCATCACAGTCTGACAATATATCGTTACCATCCAACCAGTGTGTCTACCTTCAACCCTCGATATCTCCATTTAAGAACCCCTACGATAGAAACACTAAAAACAAGATACCAAAAAATGCGACGATGGCTAAGATTGAAACTCAGACGTCCAGGTCAAGATGTGACCAATCTGTGTAAAATAGTTGAAATTTTTACTCGTGTTAAATCACTTTAAATAATTTACACTTTACCTCTTCTAAACGACTTTAATATTTAATGTTTGATGCGTCTTAGAGGCGGAATAATACTTCTTAGGTTGCATTTGCGATGGACTCTGCGCCATAACTGAAGAATGATTCATCTGATTGGCTTCAAATTTCCACTATATATTATCAGATCACTGAAGCAAGAGCGTTGTCTATTAGGCCACGGGACAATGGGATAATGTATCTTTCTCGCCTGCGTTCCAGGGAGTACAAGCCAAAGGCTTTAAACGTTCCCAGTAATTAAGATGCTTGACGGAACTAATACGTACAGCGAAGGTTCTCTGTACATCCTCTAGATAAGGTACGGTCGGGGTGAGAGTTGTGATGGCTGGGTGGAAGAGTTGAGTGAGGCATGTTGGTGGTGTGAGGCAAGGGAAGGGGCGAGGGGTGATAGAGATGGGTCGGGGGTGAGGGGAAGTGTCGGGTGAGGGATGGTGGTGGTAGGAAAGAGAGAAGGTGGCAACGCAGGAGAGACACAAAAGGAATTGGTGAAAGTCGGAGGAAAAAGTGAATAATGAATTCAGTGGGAGTGAGGGAACTGATGGCCCGAGGATAGTGAACAAACATTGACGGGGTGGGTAAAGATAAGAGAGAGAGAGAGAGAGAGAGAGAGAGAGAGAGAGAGAGAGAGAGAGAGAGAGAGAGAAAGGGGGGGGGAGCTGATGTAAGTAACAGCTTTTAGCTTGTAAATAAAGTTAGGAACCCTAAACCTTGTAAAACCTTGTGTAGAAAGAGAGCGACCGAGCGACCGAACGAGAGAGAGAGAGAGAGAGAGAGAGAGAGAGAGAGAGAGAGAGAGAGAGAGAGAGAGAGAGAGAGAGAGAGAGAGAGAGAGAGAGAGAGAGAGAGAGAGAGAGAGAGAGAGAGAGAGAGAGAGAGAGAGAGAAACACATATTTAGAGGACATATTCACTATTCTCTACACTAGCCAGGAACTCCAATCAGGTTGATAACTCACCTATTACACACGCTGTCTGCCGCTTGCCTAGTAATCGCTACACACTGCAGTGTGATTCTGAATCGTCAATCATCGGTCTGAAGATGGCATCAAGCATGTAACTACGAACTCCTTCATTCCTTTCACACGAAACAAAAACTCTTGGTTCTATTTATGAGAAACAACGGTTTCATTTAAAATCAATAGACGAAAGATATGACGTATATGCGGCTTTATTCCCTTATTAACTTCGTATTGCCTTGGATATACGGGAGATGGGACGAAGTACACTTGTCTTAGATGTGCTCGGGCAAGGCTATATTTGACTTAGAAACAATTGCGTAAGGATGGGCAGGTGTCTATATCGCCTGGGTATCAGTGTGAGGTGGTACTTACAGAGGTATGGCGACCACTTTACCCCGGGGGCCATCCATTATGATATGGAATTTATCTTAAGGCGCTTAGTTATGGTCACCCAACACTTTTTTGTGAGTTTGTCTTCATATTTGTCTGACAAAGGAAACACTGAACGTCTGTAGTGGTGACTGAGAGAGATAATACTCACAAAACACTGAATGTTTGTAGTGGTGACTGAGAGAGATAATACTCACAAAACACTGAATGTTTGTAGTGGTGACTGAGAGAAATAATACTCACAAAACACTGAACGTCTGTAGTGGTGACTGAGAGAAATAATACTCACAAAACACTGAACGTCTGTAGTGGTGACTGAGAGAAATAATACTCACAAAACACTGAACGTCTGTAGTGGTGACTGAGAGAAATAATACTCACAAAACACTGAACGTCTGTAGTGGTGACTGAGAGAGATAATACTCACAAAACACTGAACGTCTGTAGTGGTGACTGAGAGAGTTAATACTCACAAAACACTGAATGTTTGTAGTGGTGACTGAGAGAGTTAATACTCACAAAACACTGAATGTTTGTAGTGGTGACTGAGAGAGTTAATACTCACAAAACACTGAATGTTTGTAGTGGTGACTGAGAGAGATAATACTCACAAAACACTGAATGTTTGTAGTGGTGACTGATAGAGATAATACTCACAAAACGTTGAATGTTTGTAGTGGTAACACAGATAATATTCACAAAACATTGAATGTTTGTAGTGGTGACACAGAGATAATACTCACAAAACAGTGAATGTTTGTAGTGGTGACTGAGAGAGATAATACTCACAAAAGACTGAATGTTTGTAGTGGTGACTGAGAGAGATAATACTCACAAAAGACTGAATGTTTGTAGTGGTGACTGAGAGAGATAATACTCACAAAAGACTGAATGTTTGTAGTGGTGACTGAGAGAGATAATACTCACAAAAGACTGAATGTTTGTAGTGGTGACTGAGAGAGATAATACTCACAAAACAGTGAATGTTTGTAGTGGTGACTAAGAGAGATAATACTCACAAAACAGTGAATGTTTGTAGTGGTGACTAAGAGAGATAATACTCACAAAAGACTGAATGTTTGTAGTGGTGACTAAGAGAGATAATAAATACAACTCACAAAACGGTTGAAATGCTCTCAGACACAACCTGGTTCAGAAGATTAATGTGTACACACAATGACTGTTGTGAAGTTTGAGGGAATGTATACGAAAGTACAGTTGTAGTGGTGTAGTACTAGTAGTAGTAGTAGTAGTAGTAGTAGTAGTAGTAGTAGTTTTCTAGTTGTCAAAGGCACTTGTCGATAGATACATGGACTGTTGATTGTGATGAGTGCGTGTGTGTGTGTGTGTGTGTGTGTGTGTGTGTGTGTGTGTGTGTGTGTGTGTGTGTGTGTGTGTGTGTGTGTGTGTGTGTGTGTTAGTTAACAATGTGTTCAAGGTTTGTTTGTTTGTGTGTGCGAGTTGACTAATGTTGGTTGTGTGAGAATGAGACTAATCACACCCTGAGAGTGTTCACCAGTTGTCTTAGGGAAAAAAATTGTCATGGATTGTCATGACTTATCATGGATTGTTTTGGTTTTTATAAACAACTCAGTTGGGGTTGACCACTGACTCAGCTACCATTGTCATGTATCGTTCACCATTGTCTTATAAGCGTATACAAATACTGTAGGTAGGTATATACAATAAGACAGAGAGGTGTATACATTACCACAGAGAGATGTATGCAATACCAGATAGGTGTATACAGTACGACTGAGAGATGTATACAGTACGACTGAGAGATGTATACAGTACGACTGAGAGATGTATATAGTACGACTGAGAGATGTATACAGTACGACTGAGAGATGTATACAGTACGACTGAGAGATGTATATAGTACGACTGAGAGATGTGTACAGTACGACTGAGAGATGTATACAGTACGACTGAGAGATGTATACAATACCAGAGAGGTGTATACAGTACGACTGAGAGATGTATACAGTACGACTGAGAGATGTATACAGTACGACTGAGAGATGTACGACTGAGAGATGTATACGAATATACAGTACGACTGAGAGATGTATACCAGAGAGGTGTACGACTGACAGTACGACTGAGAGATGTATACAGTACGACTGAGAGATGTATACAGTACCAGACAGTACGACTGAGAGATGTATACAGTACGACTGAGAGATGTATACAGTACGACTGAGAGATGTATATAGTACGACTGAGAGATGTATACAGTACGACTGAGAGATGTATACAGTACGACTGAGAGATGTATACAGTACGACTGAGAGATGTATACAGTACGACTGAGAGATGTATACAGTACGACTGAGAGATGTATACAGTACCAGAGAGGTGTATACACTACGACTAAGAGATGTATACAGTACGACTGAGAGATGTATACAATACCAGAGAGGTGTATACAGTACGACTGAGAGATGTATACAGTACGACTGAGAGATGTATACAGTACGACTGAGAGATGTATACAGTACGACTGAGAGATGTATATAGTACGACTGAGAGATGTATACAGTACGACTGAGAGATGTATACAGTACGACTGAGAGATGTATACAGTACGACTGAGAGATGTATACAGTACGACTGAGAGATGTATACAATACCAGAGAGGTGTATACAGTACGACAGAGATGTATACAGTACGACTGAGAGATGTATACAGTACGACTGAGAGATGTGTACAGTACGACTGAGAGATGATGTACGACTAGAGATGTATACAGTACAATACCAGAGAGGTGTATACAGTACGACAGAGATGTATACAGTACGACTGAGAGATGTATACAGTACGACAGAGAGATGTATACAGTACGACTGAGAGATGTATACAATACCAGAGAGATGTATACAGTACGACTGAGAGATGTATACAGTACGACAGAGAGATGTATACAGTACGACTGAGAGATGTATACAGTACGACAGAGAGATGTATACAGTACGACTGAGAGATATATACAATACCAATAGTGTCCCAGACGGTAGTAGACCAGCTGGCCTGGTCTTTCACTATCAATACCGTGTCAACAAACACCTACGTTGCTTCACATAGTTTCAATATGCAAATCTTCATTTTTGTGACGTCAGTCTTTAAGAGGATCTCAAATTTAGAGAAATTCTGAAAGGGACCGATTTTTTTTTTTTTTTTTTTTTTTTTTTTTTTTTTTATTTTTTTTTTTTTTTTTAGAGAGAGAGAGAGAGAGAGAGAGAGAGAGAGAGAGAGAGAGAGAGAGAGAGAGAGAGAGAGAGAGAGAGAGAGAGAGAGAGAGAGAGAGAGAGAGAGAGAGAGAGAGAGAGAGAGAGAGAGAGAGAATGGCCATCTGGTATTCCCGAAATCTTTTTTATCAATTTTTTCTGATTTACATTAAAATTATTATGTTTTACAAGAAAATCTATATCAGCAGCTGCAAAATATTTGCATAATTGTTTTAGTGCGTTGTGAAAGAGTCGTCCAGATGAACAAGTACAGAGTGACGCGTTATAATTACCCAGACAAAACTGTTTTATTGACTTATTCTATCATGCAATAATATTAGGGTAAACAGGTGATATCACAATATGCAAAATAACCACATTGAAAAAGCAGTGTAATTCCAAGCGCTTTCATAAGTCTTGTAACATCCTCAGTGCACTGTTACCAGCCTCTGCCTCAGTTACCCATTCATCTCGCCTTTACTTTATAAGGAAAGGCAATATTACCATGTTAATGGGGATGTTTCCTCAGGCGAGCACCACTCCGCCACAACCATTATCACCACTACTACCACCACCACTACTCTCACAGTTATCACCACCGCAGCCTCTGACTACCACCACATTTATCACAAATACCATCACCACCACCACTGCTACATCCATTACTTTATTCATTTTATTGTATTCACCTAACTGTGGTTGCAGGGGTCGAATCTCAGCTTCTGGTCCGGCCTTTTCGCCAGCCGCTACTAGGTTCATTCTCTCTTGCCTGCGTGAGCCCTATCGTACCTATTCTTAAAGTTATATATGGAGTCTGCCTCTACCACCTCGCTGTTTAGGTAATTTCACTTTCTGACAACTATTTCCTAGCATCTGTGTTTGCAGCTTCCAGCTGTGACCTCGTGTATCTGACATCCGCTTCTGCAGCTTCCAGCTGTGACCTCGTGTATCTGACATCCGCTTCTGCAGCTTCCAGCTGTGACCTCGTGTATCTGACATCCGCTTCTGCAGCTTCCAGCTGTGACCTCGTGTATCTGACATCCGCTTCTGCAGCTTCCAGCTGTGACCTCGTGTATCTGACATCCGCTTCTGCAGCTTCCAGCTGTGACCTCGTGTATCTGACATCCGCTTCTGCAGCTTCCAGCTGTGGCCTCGTGTATTTGACATCCGCTTCTGCAGCTTCCAGCTGTGACCTCGTGTATCTGACATCCGCTTCTGCAGCTTCCAGCTGTGACCTCGTGTATCTGACATCCGCTTCTGCAGCTTCCAGCTGTGACCTCGTGTATCTGACATCCGCTTCTGCAGCTTCCAGCTGTGACCTCGTGTATCTGACATCCGCTTCTGCAGCTTCCAGCTGTGACCTCGTGTATCTGACATCCGCTTCTGCAGCTTCCAGCTGTGACCTCGTGTATCTGACATCCGCTTCTGCAGCTTCCAGCTGTGACCTCGTGTATCTGACATCCGCTTCTGCAGCTTCCAGCTGTGACCTCGTGTATCTGACATCCGCTTCTGCAGCTTCCAGCTGTGACCTCGTGTATCTGACATCCGCTTCTGCAGCTTCCAGCTGTGACCTCGTGTATCTGACATCCGCTTCTGCAGCTTCCAGCTGTGACCTCGTGTATCTGACATCCGCTTCTGCAGCTTCCAGCTGTGGCCTCGTGTATTTGACATCCGCTTCTGCAGCTTCCAGCTGTGACCTCGTGTATCTGACATCCGCTTCTGCAGCTTCCAGCTGTGGCCTCGTGTATCCGACATCCGCTTCTGAAACAGACTCGTCCTTTAAACCCACTAAATTCCTCTCAGTATTTTGTAAGTCGTAATCATATCGCCTCTGTTCCTTCTGTCCTCTAGTGTCGCCAGGTTTAGCTCCTCTAGTCTCCCCCACAGCTTACACTCGTCAGCTCTGGACTAATCTCGTTGCAGACCTTTATATCTTTTAATGTTCTTTACATACGTACTAGATGAGGGTTCCATACTGGCGCTGCGTATTCCAAGTTGAGCCTGACATATGCTGTGGCGCGCATCGAGTTCACAGGTGGTTGTTGATGGTTCTCCAGCTTGTTTAGCTGTGTGATGGAACATTCATCCCAGAAGCACGATGGACCAGCGCCGTCTAGCGATGAGTCGACCATCCTAGAAATGGAACTGTGATCTTCTGGAAGTTGAAAGGAAGAGAAGTTGTCTGGTGAGGTTCCCTTGCTTGAAGCTGCGCACTCGTGTCCTTTCATTCTTACAGCTAAACAAACCATACCACGGGCGGGGATAGAACCCGCGATCAGAGAGTCTCAAAACTCCAGACCGTCGCGTGTCATTCTTACAGCTAGTTAACATCGTGCTCTTTATGTGCTATTACTGTTGTAATCGAGAGTGCTTTCATCTTTACTGCTCTTCAATTCACTATTAACTAGGCAGGTGTAATTGCAGAGCTGGAAAATGTAGAGAGAATCACCATTGTCTGTACAAGCTAAGTAAAGTACATAAATTACTGGAGACACTCAAGTTCCCTAGAATATTACTCACTGGAATGTAGGCGAGAAGTATACATCACATTTTACCCCTGGAAAATTTATGAGCAATTAGTTCCAAATTTGCAAACCTATATCACTCTCTACGGCAACAAGAGGCGCAGCAAAGCACCTCCAATGATAAGCAGGAGTAGAGTGAGTACATTAAGAGACGATTCAGAAAGTGACTAAGTCATGAAGTAATGTGAGGATGTAAACTATGTGCCCAGTTTGGTTCATGTTTTGCAGCACTATGATGCTGCCATCCATAAGTTTGCCAAGCTCAGTCCGCACTACCCTTCCTCTGTCTCACTCTGGCAGCCGACGTCACTCAGACAACAAGTGTACTCCGTCACTCTCTCACGGGCATGACCCTCCGGGTCTGGACCTGGGCTGAACTGATGTGAAGCTGACTTCCACCACCACTACCACCATCCCCATTACCACTAGCATCACCACCACTAACACTACCACTAGCACCACCACCACTATAACCACTACTACCACCACTACCATTACTACCACCACTACCACCCCCACCATCACCAGCACCACCAATGAATAATGAACAATGTTTTATACATAATGAAAGATCCTGGCTGGCCTGGCTATGCTAATTAAGGTGATAACCATTGATCTGCCTCCTGAACTGCTATTACCATTATTAATCAGCTCGTTTCTGTTCAGTTATATGAAATACTCGCCGTAATAGCTTCACCAATCCTCAGTCCTCTGCTTATAATATAAAGTTACGACCAATCTCCTATATTTGGTTCACTCCTTAAAATGGTGCCAGAGGTTACGTGTGGGTAATTAACATCCAGGTAGTAGATAATAGCTCGCGTCGTGGTCGAAATCCAGCTCTTGGAACGGAATAACAGTCGTCAGGAGAATCCAATTATCAGTTTTCTACCTGGCAGACGGTTAAGCTAACCTTCAGTGATGGATAATGTCCCTACACATCACTGGGGAATGTGAAGGGACATAGACTCGAACCGTGGTACAAGCAAGTATCAGGTACTACACACTAATCACTCAGCTACATGGCTTACAATACGATGACTTTACAAACAATACTTCTGTAACGTGGTTGTATCAGCTGCAACAACTCTACTGTCTCCTCCTGCAGCTCAAGATAACTTTATGGTTCCTTTTGTTCTCTGGTGCCTTAACGCTATATAGCCCATAAACATAGAGTCGTAACGAACAACTCATGTATAAGGCAAGCCCTTCGCTGTGGCCCTGGGTTTGGTGACTCTGAGGATGTGGGTTGACACATTAAAACCAACGCAAGATAACATCAAGTCAAAGGTTTCATTGAGGAAATACACACAAGATTAAAGCCGACCACAAAAAACATTCACCACTTATCACAGTTAATCCAACAGTATGTGAACCTACACACCTAAACACTCCAAAATACATTTAATCCCTTTCATAAGATGAATCAGCCATTCGAGATTATTTATTTTAATCATGGAGACTTGTTAAACCTATCAGGATAACCTATCACCTGTGGAATGGTAAACATTCAGAAGATGGAGTATTATGATGGAACAAATGTACTCAGATCGTTCCAAGGAGACAAAGTAATGGCACAAAAGTTTGTCCCAGGATATGCTTGACAATCAAGGTGTATTAGACCACTGGAAGTTGTTCAGAAATGTTGTAAATGATTTAGTTGGTGCTCCAGGCAACAGAAAGTCGACTAGTCTGTCACATCAGTCAAGTTAAGACATCATGATGACCCTCTCTTTCTGCCACTTCAGTTCTTCTTCTTCTCTTTATATATATATATATATATATATATATATATATATATATATATATATATATATATATATATATATATATATATATATATATATATATATATATATATATATATTTAAGCACACAGACATGTCAGTAATACTAACGCTTGAGTATTATTACGAGTAGCAACAAAAATACTTCAGGTGAAGATTTAATTGAACCTTCAGATAGGAGAGAGGAGAAAATTCAACATTTTAATTTTTACACGCAGAGGTAATTGAACATTAGAATATTTATATGTTGCGATAATTGAACATCAGAATTTTTATATGCTGATATAAATGAAAATTCCGATATGTATGACGAGGGGTTATATGAATATCTTAACATAAATAAACAGGCCCAATACTGTACCACTGAGCTACCAGACTTTAATGGGAAGGATATGCAGACAGCACTTCTGTGACATGTCTGCATCAGCGGCCACAACCTGTGACTACTGTTTCTTAACATATCCCCAGAGGCTGTCAAAGTTCTCCTCTTTGGATTAAGGTGTATGAAAGCTTCTGGGGCTGTGGGAAGGGACAGTAGAGTCACAGAGTCACAATACTGTCTCTAAAATCTTCATATTAAAGCCTAGTACCTCCATTGTTACAGTGCTGGCTATATTACTCGAGTGTCCGACCATTTTTTCTGTTGTATAAATGACAGTCGGATGTTACAGCTCATCCTGAGGTCGTAGCTCATCATGAATAACGAAAAATAATTCGGCCTTTGGGTTTGTATATAGTAACTGGATATTTCTGGTCTGAATGAACGATGACAACTGAATATCAGTTTAGGATTCAGAAAAGACAATTGAAGAAAAAAGTTTCTCAACATCTGCGATCAGAGACGATAAGACACATGTGAGTACGTAATGTGAGACATCCTTAAACAATAGTGCATGTGAGGGAAGACAGACGTCAACAATAGTGCACGTGAGAGAAGACAGACGTCAACAATAGTGCATGTGAGAGAAGACAGACGTCAACAATAGTGCATGTGAGAGAAGACAGACGTCAACAATAGTGCATGTGAGAGAAGACAGACGTCAACAATAGTGCATGTGAGAGAAGACAGACGTCAACAATAGTGCATGTGAGAGAAGACAGACGTCAACAATAGTGCATGTGAGAGAAGACAGACGTCAACAATAGTGCATGTGAGAGAAGACAGACGTCAACAATAGTGCATGTGAGAGAAGACAGACGTAAACAATAGTGCATGTGAGAGAAGACAGACGTCAACAATAGTGCATGTGAGAGAAGACATCCTTAAACAATAGTGCATGTGAGAGAAGACAGACGTCAACAATAGTGCATGTGAGAGAAGACAGACGTAAACAATAGTGCATGTGAGAGAAGACAGACGTAAACAATAGTGCATGTGAGAGAAGACAGACGTCAACAATAGTGCATGTGAGAGAAGACATCCTTAAACAATAGTGCATGTGAGAGAAGACAGACGTCAACAATAGTGCATGTGAGAGAAGACAGACGTAAACAATAGTGCATGTGAGAGAAGACAGACGTCAACAATAGTGCATATGAGAGAAGACAGACGTAAACAATAGTGCATGTGAGAGAAGACATCCTTAAACAATAGTGCATGTGAGAGAAGACAGACGTCAACAATAGTGCATGTGAGAGAAGACATCCTTAAACAATAGTGCATGTGAGAGAAGACAGACGTCAACAATAGTGCATGTGAGAGAAGACAGACGTCAACAATAGTGCATGTGAGAGAAGACATTCTTAAACAATAGTGCATGTGAGAGAAGACATCCTTAAACAATAGTGCATGTGAGAGAAGACAGACGTCAACAATAGTGCATGTGAGAGAAGACAGACGTCAACAATAGTGCATGTGAGAGAAGACATTCTTAAACAATAGTGCATGTGAGAGAAGACATCCTTAAACAATAGTGCATGTGAGAGAAGACAGACGTCAACAATAGTGCATGTGAGAGAAGACAGACGTCAACAATAGTGCATGTGAGAGAAGACAGACGTCAACAATAGTGCATGTGAGAGAAGACAGACGTAAACAATAGTGCATGTGAGAGAAGACATTCTTAAACAATAGTGCATGTGAGAGAAGACAGACGTCAACAATAGTGCATGTGAGAGAAGACAGACGTCAACAATAGTGCATGTGAGAGAAGACAGACGTAAACAATAGTGCATGTGAGAGAAGACATTCTTAAACAATAGTGCATGTGAGAGAAGACAGACGTCAACAATAGTGCATGTGAGAGAAGACAGACGTCAACAATAGAGCATGTGAGAGAAGACAGACGTCAACAATAGAGCATGTGAGAGAAGATATCCTTAAACAATACCGCATGTGAGAGAAGACATCCTTAAACAATAGTGCATGTGAGAGAAGATAGACGTCAACAATAGTGCATGTGAGAGAAGACATCCTTAAACAATAGTGCATGTGAAAGAAGACATCCTTAAACAATAGCGCATGTGAGAGAAGACATCCTTAAACAATAGTGCATGTGAGAGAAGACAGACGAAAACAATAGCGCATATGAGAGAAGACAGACGTCAACAATAGTGCATGTGAGAGAAGACAGACGTCAACAATAGTGCATGTGAGAGAAGACAGACGTCAACAATAGTGGACAGACGTCAACAATAGTGCATGTGAGAGAAGACAGACGTCAACAATAGTGCATGTGAGAGAAGACAGACGTCAACAATAGTGCATGTGAGAGAAGACAGACGTCAACAATAGTGCATGTAAGAAAAGACAGACGTAAACAATCAGATATCTACGAGCAGAGAAAATGTTAAACTTCCGAATTAAAGCATAATTCATGAATATTCAGACATCTCTTACCTCTGTCAAACATCCATATATATATATATATATATATATATATATATATATATATATATATATATATATATATATATATATATATATATATATATATATATATATATATATATATATATATGTGTGTGTGTGTGTGTGTGTGTGTGTGTGTGTGTGTGTGTGTGTGTGTGTGTGTGTGTGAATAACTTAACACATTCACTGAGGCAACATAATGGGCTGCAGAAGAATTTCCACTATGAGAGGTGGAGGCAATATATAGACGACTGCTTGTTATATGGACCAGTTAATACTTAATGGACGCTGTGACTGTGTCAGCGTCAACATACTTTCCTCAAGACTGTGTCAGCGTCAACATACTCTCCTCATGACTGTGTCAACGTCAACATACTCTCATGACTGTCATGACCAGCACTACTGTGAGGCTTTACGTACCGTGTAGACCACCACCATAAGTACCATGTACCGTGTTGACCATCCCCATACGTACCATGTACCGTGTAGACCACCACCATAAGTACCATGTACCGTGTTGACCATCCCCATACGTACCATGTACCGTGTAGACCACCACCATAAGTACCATGTACCGTGTTGACCATCCCCATACGTACCATGTACCGTGTAGACCACCACCATTAGTACCATGTACCGTGTTGACCATCCCCATACGTACCATGTACCGTGTAGACCACCACCATAAGTACCATGTACCGTGTTGACCACCCCCATACATACCATGTACCGTGTTGACCACCCCCATACGTACCATGTACCGTGTTGACCACCTCCATACGTACCATGTACCGTGTTGACCACCCCCATACGTGCCATGTACCGTGTTGATCACCCCCATACGTACCATGTACCGTGTTGGCCACCCCCATACGTACCATGTACCGTGTTGACCACCCCCATACGTACCATGTACCGTGTTGACCACCCCCATACATACCATGTACCGTGTTGACCACCCCTATACGTACCATGAACCGTGTTGACCACCCCCATACATACCATGTACCGTGTTGACCACCCCCATACGTACCATGTACCGTGTTGACCCCCCATACGTACCATGTACCGTGTTGACCATCCCCATACATACCATGTACCGTGTTGACCACCCCCATACGTACCATGTACCGTGTTGACCACCCCATACGTACCATGTACCGTGTTGACCACCCCCATACATACCATGTACCGTGTTGACCACCCCCATACGTACCATGTACCGTGTTGACCACCCCCATACATACCATGTACCGTGTTGACCACCTCCATACGTACCATGTACCGTGTTGACCACCCCCATACATACCATGTTCCGTGTTGACCACCTCCATACATACCATGTACCGTGTTGACCACCCTCATACATACCATGTACCGTGTTGACCACCTCCATACATACCATGTACCGTGTTGACCACCCTTATACATACCATGTACCGTGCTGACCACCTCCATACGTACCATGTACCGTGTTGACCACCCTCATTCATACCATGTACCGTGTTGACCACCCCCATACATACCATGTACCGTGTTGACCACCCCCATACATACCATGTACCGTGTTGACCACCTCCATACGTACCATGTACCGTGTTGACCACCCCCATACGTACCATGTACCGTGTTGACCACCCCCATACATACCATGTACCGTGTTGACCACCTCCTTACGTACCATGTACCGTGTTGACCACCCCCATACATACCATGTTCCGTGTTGACCACCTCCATACATACCATGTACCGTGTTGACCACCCTCATACATACCATGTACCGTGTTGACCACCTCCATACATACCATATACCGTGTTGACCACCCTTATACATACCATGTACCGTGCTGACCACCTCCATACGTACCATGTACCGTGTTGACAACCCCCATACATACCATGTACCGTGTTGACCACCCCCATACATACCATGTACCGTGTTGACCACCTCCATACGTACCATGTACCGTGTTGACCACCCCCATACATACCATGTTCCGTGTTGACCACCTCCATACATACCATGTACCGTGTTGACCACCCTCATACATACCATGTACCGTGTTGACCACCTCCATACATACCATGTACCGTGTTGACCACCCTCATACATACCATGTACCGTGTTGACCACCTCCATACATACCATGTACCGTGTTGACCACCCTCATACATACCATGTACCGTGTTGACCACCCCCATACGTACCATGTACCGTGTTGACCACCCCATACGTACCATGTACCGTGTTGACCACCCCCATACATACCATGTACCGTGTTGACCACCCCCATACGTACCATGTACCGTGTTGACCACCCCCATACATACCATGTACCGTGTTGACCACCTCCATATGTACCATGTACCGTGTTGACCACCCTCATACATACCATGTTCCGTGTTGACCACCTCCATATGTACCATGTACCGTGTTGACCACCCCCATATGTACCATGTACCGCGTTGACCATCCCCATACATACCATGTATCGTGTTGACCACCCCCATACATACCATATACCGTGTTGACCACCTCCATACATACCATGTACCGTGCT
Source organism: Cherax quadricarinatus (assembly GCF_038502225.1). Lineage (NCBI taxonomy): Eukaryota > Metazoa > Arthropoda > Malacostraca > Decapoda > Parastacidae > Cherax > Cherax quadricarinatus. Next base: position 51,426,625 of record NC_091304.1, read on the forward strand.
GACCACCCTCATACATACCATGTACCGTGTTGACCACCTCCATACGTACCATGTACCGTGTTGACCACCCTCATACATACCATGTACCGTGTTGACCACCCTCATACATACCATGTACCGTGTTGACCACCCCCATACATACCATGTGCCGTGTTGACCACCCCCATACGTACCATGTACCGTGTTGACCACCCTCATACATACCATGTACCGTGTTGACCACCTCCATACGTACCATGTACCGTGTTGACCACCCTCATACATACCATGTACCGTGTTGACCACCCTCATACATACCATGTACCGTGTTGACCACCCCCATACATACCATGTGCCGTGTTGACCACCCCCATACGTACCATGTACCGTGTTGACCACCCTCATACATACCATGTACCGTGTTGACCACCCCCATACGTACCATGTACCGTGTTGACCACCCCCAAACGTACCATGTACCGTGCTGACCACCCCATAAGTACCGTGTTGACCACCTACTTCAATAACTATCTCACCTAGACTTACTAGTAACAACAGCAGTAGTAGTAGTAGCTGTACTTGTACGGCTAACATGGGAGAAGTGTAATGCATCCCAATATACAAATTCTTGTGTCGTACCTGACAATGACACTGTGTAGTGTAACGGAAACATCAATGTTACTTTTACCTCATATGGTAGTGCAAGTAGGCTCATATATATATATATATATATATACATTTCTATACATGAAGAACTTGTACATCAAGAATATTTATGGTCGAGCAATAGCTGTGCTCCAGCTTTCACAGAGGGAGAGTTATTGTAGCCGCTGTTATACCTCTGTAACCCATCAATTCTCTGTTTCCACTTAGTTTCCAGAATAACTCTTAAAACATTGTGGCTGTAAATCTTAATACGTACTGAAGCCTTCACAGACAGACATACGCACACCTTTAGGCAGAACTATCGCCGGGTCTGTAGGTGGGCGAGACTTGTTCCACTTGGTAACTTCTGGGTATAGTTCTTTTTTGAGGTGTTTCGAACGTCTGTTGGGCGAAACGTCTGATTTGTCTTTGTTTTGATTGAGTTATTGGTCATTACGTAAATTAGCACTCGGTTTTTATGTGCTCCACATTATTAGGTCATGAAGGTGCCATCCTGTGGTCCGCATTATGGAAAGCTTCAAGGCTGGAAAGGTAATTCATACTCGACAGTATTTGCCAAACAATGCTGGCGAGGAAGATTGCCTCGCCAGTACTACACACTCCTCGCCAGTGTTACACACTCCTCGCCAGTGTTACACTCTCCTCTCCAGTGTTACACACTCCTCGCCAGTGTTACACACTCCTCGCCAGTGTTACACACTCCTCGCCAGTGTTACACACTCCTCGCCAGTGTTACACACTCCTCGCCAGTGTTACACACTCCTCGCCAGTGTTACACACTCCTCGCCAGTGTTACACACTCCTCGCCAGTGTTACACTCTCCTCGCCAGTGTTACACTCTCCTCGCCAGTGTTACACACTCCTCGCCAGTGTAGACACTCCTCGCCAGTGTTACACATTCCTCGCCAGTACTACACTCTCCTCGCCAGTGTTACACACTCCTCGCCAGTGTTACACACTAATCGCCAGTGTTACACACTCCTCGCCAGTGATACACACTCCTCGCCAGTATTACACTCTCCTCGCCAGTGTTACACACTCCTTGCCAGTGTTACACACTCCTCGCCAGTGCTACACTCTCCTCGCCAGTGTTGCACACTCCTCGCCAGTGTTACACACTCCTCGCCAGTGTTACACACTCCTCGTCAGTGATACACACTCCTCGCCAGTGTTACACTCTCCTCGCCAGTGTTACACACTCCTCGCCAGTGTTACACACTCCTCGCCAGTGTTACACACTCCTCGCCAGTGCTACACACTCCTCGTCAGTGCTACACACTCCTCGCCAGTGCTACACACTCCTCGCCAGTGTTACACACTCCTCGCCAGTGTTACACACTCCTCGCCAGTGTTACACTCTCCTCGTCAGTGATACACACTCCTCGCCAGTGTTACACTCCTCGCCAGTGTTACACACTCCTCGCCAGTGTTACACACTCCTCGCCAGTGTTACACACTCCTCGTCAGTGCCACACACTCCTCGCCAGTGCTACACACTCCTCGTCAGTGCTACACACTCCTCGTCAGTGCTACACACTCCTCGTCAGTGATACACACTCCTCGCCAGTGTTACACACTCCTCGCCAGTGTTACACACTCCTCGTCAGTGATACACACTCCTCGCCAGTGTTACACACTCCTCGCCAGTGTTACACGCTCCTCGTCAGTGTTACACACTCCTCGTCAGTGCTACACACTCCTCGCCAGTGTTACACTCTCCTCGCCAGTGTTACACACTCCTCGCCAGTGTTACACACTCCTCGCCAGTGTTACACACTCCTCGCCAGTGTTACACACTCCTCGCCAGTGCTACACACTCCTCGCCAGTGTTACACTCTCCTCGCCAGTGTTACACACTCCTCGCCAGTGTTACACACTCCTCGCCAGTGCTACACACTCCTCGCCAGTGTTACACACTCCTCGCCAGTGCTACACACTCCTCGCCAGTGTTACACACTCCTCGCCAGTGCTACACACTCCTCGCCAGTGTTACACACTCCTCGCCAGTGTTACACACTCCTCGCCAGTGTTACACACTCCTCGCCAGTGTTACACACTCCTCGCCAGTGTTACACACTCCTCGCCAGTGTTACACACTCCTCGCCAGTGTTACACACTCCTCGCCAGTGTTACACACTCCTCGCCAGTGTTACACACTCCTCGCCAGTGTTACACACTCCTCGCCAGTGCTACACACTCCTCGCCAGTGTTACACACTCCTCGCCAGTGTTACACACTCCTCGCCAGTGTTACACTCTCCTCGCCAGTGATACACACTCCTCGCCAGTGCTACACACTCCTCGCCAGTGTTACACACTCCTCGCCAGTGTTACACACTCCTCGCCAGTGCTACACACTCCTCGCCAGTGTTACACACTCCTCGCCAGTGTTACACACTCCTCGCCAGTGTTACACTCTCCTCGCCAGTGTTACACACTCCTCTCAGTGACACTAGTGCCTGTCAGTGACACTAGTGCCTCTCAGTGACACTAGTGCCTCTCAGTGACACTAGTGCCTGTCAGTGACACTAGTGCCTCTCAGTGACACTAGTGCCTGTCAGTGACACTAGTGCCTCTCAGTGACACTAGTGCCTCTCAGTGACACTAGTGCCTGTCAGTGACACTAGTGCCTCTCAGTGACACTAGTGCCTCTCAGTGACACTAGTGCCTCTCAGTGACACTAGTGCGTCTCAGTGACACTAGTGCCTCTCAGTGACACTAGTGTCCCTCAGTGCCACTAGTGCCTCTCAGTGCCACTAGTGTCTCTCAGTGCCACTAGTGCCTCTCAGTGCCACTAGTGCCACCCTGGGTAACATTTACTGACCTGGAAGGGAGATAAATAAGACTGAGATACTTCCCGTGTTGTAAAGGTCGTTGACAAACACTGAGCGTTGAGAAATACTATATTGTATTTCTCAAGTCAGGGAACGGGTGGGACTCGAACCCGTGGTAGACTAGTCCTTAAACTGTCCAGCGTGCTAACCACTGGACCAGCTGGTTTGTGCAGTATTGACAGAAAACTGGTAATGGTGAAGACAAAGCTTTGGTAGTGATGTTTTGGCTGGTGTTGTCTGGGTGTGACCGTCATGACACAATACATATAATTAAATCTCTCACGCAGGAGATGGTAACACTACAGAACAAGACAGCCACAGTAACATGGCCCGACGCTTTGCTCTTCTGCCTTGACTGAAAATTTTCCCCCAACTATCTGTTGCTAGTCTTGGAACATTGCCTAGCTCCTGATGACGCACAGAGAACGTGAAAGATCTTGAGCTAAAGCTCACCATCCCCATATATATATATATATATATATATATATATATATATATATATATATATATATATATATATATATATATATATATATATATATATATATATATATATATGTCGTGCCGAATAACTAAAACTGGCCAATTAGCAAGAACTCAGTTAAAATTAAGTCCTTTCTAAAACCTGTTATACATTTAATTATATATATTTTTCATTTATGTTAATATAAAAAATAATGATTTTGTGCCAAAAGAACTTTAGGAAACTTACCTGACCTTATATTCAAGCGAAGTTTAATTTAGCCTAATCCAACTAAATATATTTCATTTAAGTTTATAATAATTTAATAATAAACAGATATTAAAAAATATATTTTTCTTCGTTATGTTCAGAAAGAATTTTGCGAAATTATTGCATACACAAATATCGCTTGCCTTATTCGGCAAGAAGAGCGTTGGTATTTAAGCCAAAATTGCAAGTTATATATATATATATATATATATATATATATATATATATATATATATATATATATATATATATATATATATATATATATATATATATATATATATATATATATATATATATATATATATATATATATATATATCGTGCCGAATATGTAAAATTGGTCAATTAGCAAGAACTCATTTAAAATTAAGTCTTTTCTGAAATTTTCTCTTATACGTTTAAAGATATATTTTTTCATTAATGTTAATGTAAAAATTTTTAAGTTTGCACCAAAAGGAACTTAGAAAACTTACCTAACCTTATTATAAAAAGAACAATTTATTATTGCCTAACCCAGCTGTTACACACTCCTCGCCAGTGTTACACACTCCTCGCCAGTGCTACACACTCCTCGTCAGTGCTACACACTCCTCGCCAGTGCTACACACTCCTCGCCAGTGTTACACACTCCTCGCCAGTGTTACACACTCCTCACCAGTGTTACACTCTCCTCGTCAGTGATACACACTCCTCGCCAGTGTTACACTCCTCGCCAGTGTTACACACTCCTCGCCAGTGTTACACACTCCTCGCCAGTGTTACACACTCCTCGTCAGTGCCACACACTCCTCGCCAGTGCTACACACTCCTCGTCAGTGCTACACACTCCTCGTCAGTGCTACACACTCCTCGTCAGTGATACACACTCCTCGCCAGTGTTACACACTCCTCGCCAGTGTTACACACTCCTCGTCAGTGATACACACTCCTCGCCAGTGTTACACACTCCTCGCCAGTGTTACACGCTCCTCGTCAGTGTTACACACTCCTCGTCAGTGCTACACACTCCTCGCCAGTGTTACACTCTCCTCGCCAGTGTTACACACTCCTCGCCAGTGTTACACACTCCTCGCCAGTGTTACACACTCCTCGCCAGTGTTACACACTCCTCGCCAGTGCTACACACTCCTCGCCAGTGTTACACTCTCCTCGCCAGTTTTACACACTCCTCGCCAGTGTTACACACTCCTCGCCAGTGCTACACACTCCTCGCCAGTGCTACACACTCCTCGCCAGTGTTACACACTCCTCGCCAGTGCTACACACTCCTCGCCAGTGTTACACACTCCTCGCCAGTGCTACACACTCCTCGCCAGTGTTACACACTCCTCGCCAGTGTTACACACTCCTCGCCAGTGTTACACACTCCTCGCCAGTGTTACACACTCCTCGCCAGTGTTACACACTCCTCGCCAGTGTTACACACTCCTCGCCAGTGTTACACACTCCTCGCCAGTGTTACACACTCCTCGCCAGTGTTACACACTCCTCGCCAGTGTTACACACTCCTCGCCAGTGCTACACACTCCTCGCCAGTGCTACACACTCCTCGCCAGTGTTACACACTCCTCGCCAGTGCTACACTCTCCTCGCCAGTGATACACACTCCTCGCCAGTGTTACACTCTCCTCGCCAGTTTTACACACTCCTCGCCAGTGTTACACACTCCTCGCCAGTGCTACACACTCCTCGCCAGTGCTACACACTCCTCGTCAGTGCTACACACTCCTCGCCAGTGCTACACACTCCTCGCCAGTGCTACACACTCCTCTCAGTGTCACTAGTGCCTGTCAGTGACACTAGTGCGTCTCAGTGACACTAGTGCCTGTCAGTGACACTAGTGCCTCTCAGTGACACTAGTGCCTCTCAGTGACACTAGTGCCTCTCAGTGACACTAGTGCCTCTCAGTGACACTAGTGCCTGTCAGTGACACTAGTGCCTCTCAGTGACACTAGTGCCTCTCAGTGACACTAGTGCCTCTCAGTGACACTAGTGCGTCTCAGTGACACTAGTGCCTCTCAGTGACACTAGTGTCCCTCAGTGCCACTAGTGCCTCTCAGTGCCACTAGTGTCTCTCAGTGCCACTAGTGCCTCTCAGTGCCACTAGTGCCACCCTGGGTAACATTTACTGACCTGGAAGGGAGATAAATAAGACTGAGATACTTCCCGTGTTGTGAAGGTCGTTGACAAACACTGAGCGTTGAGAAATACTATATTGTATTTCTCAAGTCAGGGAACGGGTGGGACTCGAACCCGTGGTAGACTAGTCCTTAAACTGTCCAGCGTGCTAACCACTGGACCAGCTGGTTTGTGCAGTATTGACAGAAAACTGGTAATGGTGAAGACAAAGCTTTGGTAGTGATGTTTTGGCTGGTGTTGTCTGGGTGTGACCGTCATGACACAATACATATAATTAAATCTCTCACGCAGGAGATGGTAACAATACAGAACAAGACAGCCACAGTAACATGGCCAGACGCTTTGCTCTTCTGCCTTGACTGAAAATTTTCCCCCAACTATCTGTTGCTAGTCTTGGAACATTGCCTAGCTCCTGATGACGCACAGAGAACGTGAAAGATCTTGAGCTAAAGCTCACCATCCCCATATATATATATATATATATATATATATATATATATATATATATATATATATATATATGTCGTGCCGAATAACTAAAACTGGCCAATTAGCAAGAACTCAGTTAAAATTAAGTCTTTTCTAAAACCTGTTATACATTTAATTATATATATTTTTCATTTATGTTAATATAAAAAATAATGATTTTGTGCCAAAAGAACCTTAGGAAACTTACCTGACCTTATATTCAAGCGAAGTTTAATTTAGCCTAATCCAACTAAATATATTTCATTTAAGTTTATAATAATTTAATAATAAACAGATATTAAAAATATATTTTTCTTCGTTATGTTCAGAAAGAATTTTGCGAAATTATTGCATACACAAATATCGCTTGCCTTATTCGGCAAGAAGAGCGTTGGTATTTAAGCCAAAATTGCAAGTTATATATATATATATATATATATATATATATATATATATATATATATATATATATATATATATATATATATATATATATATATATATATAAATATGTATATATAAATATATATATATTTATAAATATATATATATTTGCCGAATATGTAAAACTGGTCAATTAGCAAGAACTCATTTAAAATTAAGTCTTTTCTGAAATTTTCTCTTATGCGTTTAAAGATATATTTTTTCATTAATGTTAATGTAAAAATTTTTAATTTTGCACCAAAAGGAACTTAGAAAACTTACCTAACCTTATTATAAAAAGAACAATTTATTATTGCCTAACCCAACTAAATATATTTTAGATTTGTTTACAATAATTTAATACTAAACAAACACAGTGAAATATATTTTTTCCGTTAGGTTCAGAATGATTTTGGCGAAATTATTGCATACATATATATATATATATATATATATATATATATATATATATATATATATATATATATATATATATATATAATATATATATATATATATATATATATATATATATATATCCTGTAGACAATTACTAAAAAAGAGAAGACGAAAAACTTTATAAAACTGGGATGCTTGAATGTGCGTGGATGTAGTGCGGATGACAAGAAACAGATGATTGCTGAAGTTATGAATGAAACGAAGTTGGATGTCCTGGCCCTAAGCGAAACAAAGCTGAAGGGGGTAGGGGAATTTCGGTGGGGGGAAATAAATGAGATTAAATCTGGAGTATCTGAGAGAGTTAGAGCAAAGGAAGGGGTAGCAGTAATGTTGAAGGATCAGTTATGGAAGGAGAAAAGAGAATATGAATGTGTAATTCAAGAATTATGTGGATTAAATTAAAGGTTGGATGCGAAAAGTGGGTCATAGTAAGCGTGTATGCACCTGGAGAAGAGAGGAATGTAGAGGAGAGAGAGAGATTTTGGGAGATGTTAAGTGAATGTATAGGAGCCTTTGAACCAAGTGAGAGAGTAATTGTGGTAGGGGACCTGAATGCTAAAGTAGGAGAAACTTGTAGAGAGGGTGTGGTAGGTAAGTTTGGGGTGCCAGGTGTAAATGATAATGGGAGCCCTTTGATTGAACTTTGTATAGAAAGGGGTTTAGTTATAGGTAATACATATTTTAAGAAAAAGAGGATAAATAAGTATACAAGATATGATGTAGGGCGAAATGACAGTAGTTTGTTGGATTATGTATTGGTAGATAAAAGACTGTTGAGTAGAGTTCAGGATGTACATGTTTATAGAGGGGCCACAGATATATCAGATCACTTTTTAGTTGTAGCTACACTGAGAGTAAAAGGTAGATGGGATACAAGGAGAATAGAAGTATCAGGGAAGAGAGAGGTGAAGGTTTATAAACTAAAAGAGGAGGCAGTTAGGGTAAGATATAAACAGCTATTGGAGGATAGATGGGCTAATGAGAGCATAGGCAATGGGGTCGAAGAGGTATGGGGTAGGTTTAAAAATGTAGTGTTAGAGTGTTCAGCAGAAGTTTGTGGTTACAGGAAAGTGGGTGCGGGAGGGAAGAGGAGCGATTGGTGGAATGATGATGTAAAGAGAGTAGTAAGGGAGAAAAAGTTAGCATATGAGAAGTTTATACAAAGTAGAAGTGATGCAAGGAGGGAAGAGTATATGGAGAAAAAGAGAGGTTAAGAGAGTGGTGAAGCAATGTAAAAAGAGAGCAAATGAGAGAGTGGGTGAGATGTTATCAACAAATTTTGTTGAAAATAAGAAAAAGCTTTGGAGTGAGATTAACAAGTTAAGGAAGCCTAGAGTACAAATGGATTTGTCAGTTAAAAATAGGAGAGGAGAGTTATTAAATGGAGAGTTAGAGGTATTGGGAAGATGGAAGGAATATTTTGAGGAATTGTTAAATGTTGATGAAGATAGGGAGACAGTGATTTCGTGTATAGAGCAAGGAGGAATAACATCTTGTAGGAGTGAGGAAGAGCCAGTTGTGAGTGTGGGGGAAGTTCGTGAGGCAGTAGGTAAAATGAAAGGGGGTAAGGCAGCCGGGATTGATGGGATAAAGATAGAAATGTTAAAAGCAGGTGGGGATATAGTTTTGGAGTGGTTGGTACAATTATTTAATAAATGTATGGATGAGGGTAAGGTACCTAGGGATTGGCAGAGAGCATGCATAGTTCCTTTGTATAAAGGCAAAGGGGACAAAAGAGAGTGCAAAAATTATAGGGGGATAAGTCTGTTGAGTATACCTGGTAAAGTGTATGGTAGAGTTATAATTGAAAGAATTAAGAGTAAGACGGAAAATAGGATAGCAGATGAACAAGGAGGCTTTAGGAAAGGTAGGGGGTGTGTGGACCAGGTGTTTACAGTGAAACATATAAGTGAACAGTATTTAGATAAGGCTAAAGAGGTCTTTGTGGCATTTATGGATTTGGAAAAGGCGTATGACAGGGTGGATAGGGGGGCAATGTGGCAGATGTTGCAGGTGTATGGTATAGGAGGTAGGTTACTGAAAGTAGTGAAGAGTTTTTACGAGGATAGTGAGGCTCAAGTTAGAGTATGTAGGAAAGAGGGAAATTATTTCCCAGTAAAAGTAGGCCTTAGACAAGGATGTGTGATGTCACCGTGGTAGTTTAATATATTTATAGATGGGGTTGTAAGAGAAGTAAATGCGAGGGTCTTGGCAAGAGGTGTGGAGTTAAAAGATAAAGAATCACACACAAAGTGGGAGTTGTCACAGTGTCAGCGGAGTTGTCACGTGTCAGCGGATGGGTCTATGAAAGATGAGGTGAATCATAGAATTGATGAGGGGAAAAGGGTGAGTGGTGCACTTAGGAGTCTGTGGAGACAAAGAACTTTGTCCTTGGAGGCAAAGAGGGGAATGTATGAGAGAATAGTTTTACCAACGCTCTTATATGGGTGTGAAGCGTGGGTGATGAATGTTGCAGCGAGGAGAAGGCTGGAGGCAGTGGAGATGTCATGTCTGAGGGCAATGTGTGGTGTGAATATAATGCAGAGAATTCGTAGTTTGGAAGTTAGGAGGAGGTGCGGGATTACCAAAACTGTTGTCCAGAGGGCTGAGGAAGGGTTGTTGAGGTGGTTCGGGCATGTAGAGAGAATGGAGCGAAACAGAGTGACTTCAAGAGTGTATCAGTCTGTAGTGGAAGGAAGGCGGGGTAGGGGTCGGCCTAGGAAAGGTTGGAGGGAGGGGATAAAGGAGGTTTTGTTTGCGAGGGGCTTGGACTTCCAGCAGGCATGCGTGAGCGTGTTTGATAGGAGTGAATGGAGACAAATGGCTTTTAATACTTGACTTGCTGTTGGAGTGTGAGCAAAGTAACATTTATGAAGGGATTCAGGGAAACCGGCAGGCCGGACTTGAGTCCTGGAGATGGGAAGTACAGTGCCTGCACTCTGAAGGAGGGGTGTTAATGTTGCAGTTTAAAAACTGTAGTGTAAAGCACCCTTCTGGCAAGACAGTGATGGAGTGAATGATGGTGAAAGTTTTTCTTTTTCGGGCCACCCTGCCTTGGTGGGAATCGGCCAGTGTGTTAACATATATATATATATATATATATATATATATATATATATATATATATATATATATATATATATATATATATATATATATATATATATATATATATATATATATATATATATATATATATATATACATACATACATTTATATATGCAAAGATTGTGGTGTACTCCCCAAAAATATCATTAAAATTAATGATGTAGAGTGGTAGTGAGTGGCTGGAGTGTCATTATATTCACAGACTGAGAAGCGCATTGTATCCCTCATTATATAACCAGCCAATATATGTTGCCTCTTCCCAGTGTTGGTAGTTTTTTACTTATTATTGTTATGAATGCAGGGAGTATGTTAAGTATGCAGGGAGTATGTTAAGTATGCAGGGAGTATGTTAAGTATGCAGGGAGTATGTTAAGTATGCAGGGATCATGTTAAGTATGCAGTGATTATGTTAAGTATGCAGGGAGTATGTTATGTATGCAGGGAGCATGTTAAGTATGCAGGGAGTATGTTAAGTTTGCAGGGAGTAGGTTAAGTATGCAGGGAGTATGTTAAGTATGCAGGGAGTATGTTAAGTATGCAGGAAGCATGTTAAGTATGCAGGGATCATGTTAAGTATGCAGTGATCATGTTAAGTATGCAGAGAGTATGTTAAGTATGCAGTGATCATTTTAAGTATGCAGGGAGTATGTTAAGTATGCAGGGAGTATGTTAAGTATGCAGGGATCATGTTAAGTATGCAGTGATTATGTTAAGTATGCAGGGAGTATGTTATGTATGCAGGGAGCATGTTAAGTATGCAGGGAGTATGTTAAGTTTGCAGGGAGTAGGTTAAGTATGCAGGGAGTATGTTAAGTATGCAGGGAGTATGTTAAGTATGCAGGGATCATGTTAAGTATGCAGTGATCATGTTAAGTATGCAGGGAGTATGTTAAGTATGCAGGGAGCATGTTAAGTATGCAGGGATCATGTTAAGTATGCAGTGATCATGTTAAGTATGCAGTGAGTATGTTATGTATGCAGGGAGTATGTTAAGTATGCAGGGATCATGTTAAGTATGCAGTGATCATGTTAAGTATGCAGGGAGTATGTTATGTATGCAGGGAGTATGTTAAGTATGCAGGGATCATGTTAAGTATGCAGGGAGTATGTTAAGTATGCAGTGATCATGTTAAGTATGCAGTGATTATGTTAAGTATGCAGGGAGTATGCTATGTATGCAGGGAGCATGTTAAGTATGCAGGGAGTATGTTAAGTTTGCAGGGAGTAGGTTAAGTATGCAGGGAGTATGTTAAGTATGCAGGGAGTATGTTAAGTATGCAGGAAGCATGTTAAGTATGCAGGGATCATGTTAAGTATGCAGTGATCATGTTAAGTATGCAGAGAGTATGTTAAGTATGCAGTGATCATTTTAAGTATGCAGGGAGTTTGTTAAGTATGCAGGGAGCATGTTAAGTATGCAGGGATCATGTTAAGTATGCAGTGATCATGTTAAGTATGCAGGGATTATGTTATGTATGCAGGGAGCATGTTAAGTATGCAGGGAGTATGTTAAGTATGCAGGGAGTATGTTAAGTATGCATGGAGTATGTTAAGTATGCAGGGAGTATGTTAAGTATGCAGGGAGCATGTTAAGTATGCAGGGATCATGTTAAGTATGCAGTGATCATGTTAAGTATGCAGGGCTCATGTTAAGTATGCAGGGATCATGTTAAGTATGCAGGGATCATGTTAAGTATGCAGGGAGTATGTTAAGTATGCAGGGAGTATGTTAAGTATGCAGGGAGTATGTTAAGTATGCAGGGAGTATGTTAAGTATGCAGGGAGTATGTTAAGTATGCAGGGATCATGTTAAGTATGCAGGGAGTATGTTAAGTATGCAGGGAGTATGTTAAGTATGCAGGGAGTATGTTAAGTATACAGGGAGTATGTTAAGTATGCAGGGATCATGTTAAGTATGCAGGGAGTATGTTAAGTATGCAGGGAGTATGTTAAGTATGCAGGGAGTATGTTAAGTATGCAGGGATCATGTTAAGTATGCAGGAAGCATGTTAAGTATGCAGGGAGTACGTTAAGTATACAGGGAGTATGTTAAGTATGCAGGGAGCATGTTAAATATGCAGGGATCATGTTAAGTATGCAGGGATCATGTTAAGTATGCAGGGATCATGTTAAGTATGCAGGGATCATGTTAAGTATGCAGGGATCATGTTAAGTATGCAGGGAGCATGTTAAGTATGCAGGGATCATGTTAAGTATGCAGGGATCTTGTTAAGTATGCAGGAAGCATGTTAAGTATGCAGGAATCATGTTAAGTATACAGGGAGTATGTTAAGTATGCAGGGATCATGTTAAATATGCAGGGATTATGTTAAGTATGCAAGGATCATGTTAAGTATACAGGGATCATGTTAAGTATACAGGGATCGTGTTAAGTATACAGAGAGCATGTTAAGTATACAGGGAGTATGTTAAGTATGCAGGGATCATGTTAAGTATGCAGGGAGTATGTTAAGTATGCAGGGAGTATGTTAAGTATACAGGGAGTATGTTAAGTATGCAGGGAGCATGTTAAGTATGCAGGGATCATGTTAAGTATGCAGGAATCATGTTAAGTATACAGGGATCATGTTAAGTATACAGGGATCATGTTAAGTATGCAGGGATCATGTCAAGTATACAGGGAGTATGTTAAGTATGCAGGGATTATGTCAAGTATACAGGGAGTATGTTAAGTATGCAGGGATCATGTCAAGTATACAGGGAGTATGTTAAGTATGCAGGGATCATGTCAAGTATACAGGGAGTATGTTAAGTATGCAGGGATCATGTCAAGTATACAGGGAGTATGTTAAGTATGCAGGGATCATGTCAAGTATACAGGGAGTATGTTAAGTATGCAGGGATCATGTCAAGTATACAGGGAGTATGTTAAGTATGCAGGGATCATGTCAAGTATACAGGGAGTATGTTAAGTATGCAGGGATCATGTCAAGTATACAGGGAGTATGTTAAGTATGCAGGGAGTATGTTAAGTATACAGGGAGTATGTTAAGTATGCAGGGATCATGTCAAGTATACAGGGAGTATGTTAAGTATACAGGGAGTATGTTAAGTATGCAGGGAGTATGTCAAGTATACAGGGAGTATGTTAAGTATGCAGGGAGTATGTTAAGTATGCAGGGAGTATGTTAAGTATACAGGGAGTATGTTAAGTATGCAGGGAGTATGTTAAGTATGCAGGGATCATGTCAAGTATACAGGGAGTATGTTAAGTATACAGGGAGTATGTTAAGTATGCAGGGAGTATGTCAAGTATACAGGGAGTATGTTAAGTATGCAGGGAGTATGTTAAGTATGCAGGGAGTATGTCAAGTGTACAGGGAGTATGTTAAGTATGCAGGGAGTATGTCAAGTATACAGGGAGTATGTTAAGTATGCAGGGAGTATGTTAAGTATACAGGGAGTATGTTAAATATGCAGGTGAGGTCTGGTTTGTAGGGTCCAGGAAGAATTTTCTTTCATTTTGGAATGAGATGTTATTGCTAATTTGGTCACCATTTATGCCCATAATCTGGAGTATTTGCATAGTTGACAAATGAAAAAAAAATGCATCTTGAGACAACAGTCTCAAGCATGAAGGACAATGTTTGGCAACAATTTAACCAAAACTGAAATAAAAAAGAAGGAACTTGGAGTAATCACAGGTAATGTTCTCAATATCAATGTCCAGCTGGAAGCAGCAAAGGCAACAGAATGGTGAAATGTTGATCATTGGTATAGAATACCGAGGAGTTGAACAGTAAGATACATGTGCAACAGTTGGGCATCTTTATTGTTGACTGAAGAAGTGTACACAGTAGACTTCGTCAGTCACATACAGAGACAGCAGTTGTAGTAGTGAAGTGAAGGTGATGGAAACAGTCCATCATCTTTGGTGAAAAAGTTTTTGAGGTGGTGAGTGACCACCTGAGATGGTGAGTGACCACCTGAGATGGTGAGTGACCACCTGAGATGGTGAGTGACCACCTGAGATGGTGAGTGACCACCTCAGGTGGTGAGTGACCACCTCAGGTGGTCAAGACAGCTGGAAACCATATTGATTTTCTACGCTGAAATTTTGAAACAGTAACTATAATCATTATCTAGTTTTGAGCGGGCAACAAATATGAATATAAACAATAAACGGCGACTAAACTCGTACCATCACTAAGAACAGATGGAAAAAAGCCCCAAAATAATATTTTTTTCCCTCACAGGAAATGAACAGTACGAGGAGACGTCAATATTGACTTCCTTTGATACACTCAAACACGAAAAACTATTTTTAAGTGTAAGAAAAAAGACAATTTGAAACAATGGAATAACATTTTAAGGCAAGAGATACATCAGGAATGTTTTTTTTTTTCAAATCGAATTGTAGGAGAATGGAACAAAGTGAAGCTGTCAGGAGCAATTCAGTGCTGTCATCTGACAGCCGCTTGGTCAGCACTTTGCAAGTATAGGATTAAGTTATATACTATAATAAAAAGTAAAGTGTAATCAGGTGATTCCTGAAGTTCAGTAACTATATCAGGACGATCAGTTAACAGGAAGCGTTGCAAATCAGTTATAATAACAGTGGGAGAAGTGGAGGCAGTGGTAGTGGGTGGCATCCACTTATACCACTAAAAATAAAGCTAAACTTAAGTCAACCCACTGGTACACAAACTAGCGGAGTCACGTCATCAACAATGCTAAGATACATAAACAATATATGTAATATATGGCTCGTGACTCCCATGACATGTTTTTATGTGGCTTGCTCATTTTTTTCCTCTTGTTTCACGGCCTCCTTTAATATACTTAATAATACATAATATACAATATTCCTTATTTTACGGGGAAGTGTCTTGTACTTCCCAGCAGACAGTATCGGTGGTCACTTTACACTCAGATGTTATTTCTTTTTCCGTCTCTCTCTCTCTCTCTCTCTCTCTCGCTAACACACTGTTCTATATTCACATATCTCGACTATCTTGGGAATGGCAATGGTTGTTAAGTGGTCTCTCTTTAACCAAACTACTGGACCATCTGTTGGCCTTATCTCATTCAAGAATACTAACAAGGAGAAAATCCGTATTTAGGAGAATGGGAAGTTGAGACCGAGAGAAGAAGGGGTTAGAAGAAGAAAGTGAGAATGAATGGGAAAGAAGAAGGGGGAAAAAAGGATGAGAGGAATGAAGAAAGTGAACTACAAGAAAAGAACAAGAAAGAAGGTGGAAATGAAATGGTGAGCGGTAGTAAATAAGTTGAAGTACGTTCAGAAAGAGGGAAGGAGAAAAATGTAAAGGAATTCGGAAGAGAAAAAGAGAAATAGAAGAGGGGATTCTGAAGGGAGACCAGAGGGACAGGGAAATGACTGGACAGACAACCCCTGAGACGATGGAGGCCTCGGTAGAGTGGTACACAATATCTGTACCTAACAGGAGGTGTGAGAAGTCACATCTGTAGAGAGGCCAAAGCTACAGAGAAGCCAAAGCACGAGAAAGGCCAAAAGCTACAGAGAGGACAAAGGAAGTGCAAAAGAGAATGGAAAAAGCACAGCACACAGATCATGGCAGAAAATAGGAAAGAGAATGGAAAAAGCACAGCACACAGATCATGGCAGAAAATAGGAACGCAAGCAGAACACCGAGGAATGATATGCTCGGATAAGAAGAGAAACCTAACTTCAGTTTGACAATAACATAACAACAAAGGCCAAAACATAATAACATAAAGAAGAATATGACTGTAAAATATCGAGTAATTAAGACTGAAGCGGGAGAGAGAGGGGAAACTCGCAGAACATGACGGAGAAGTTTACTAAAAGTTAAACAAAAGATTTAAGAAGGCATGACTGAGGAAACAGAGATGGTGTCAGAAGACAGGGTTGAAATGGTTAATCGGCATATATTGGATATAATTTATGTATTGAAGGAGGGAATAATGAATCTGCTAAAAGAGTTAGACACAGCAAAAGCCATGGAAACTGACGACATATCACCATGGATACTGAAAGAGGGAGCGGAAAAACTGTGTGAACCTATTGAACCTAGAGAAAGGAAACCTACCGGAGAATTGAACCTGGAAAACTGTGAAGCGTGATCAGGGTAAACAAGCAGCCCAGGGACAAACAAGAGGCACTGAATCATTGATATATATTCTGTCCAAAGTACTGAAAAAAATAATTAGGAAAAGAGTGAACATCTAGAGAGATGATTTTGCCACAGAATGAAGGAAATCATACAAGAAAGACAAGGATGGGTTGATTGCATATTTTTGGACTGTAGGAAAACGCTTGGCACTTTACCCCACCAGAGACTGATTCCCTGCAGGGATACCAGATTAATTTCTACAGTGGATCAAGGAATATCTAACGAACAGAAGAAAGAGGGTGACAGTAAGGGCAGATGTTTTAGGATGGGAAAATGTAACAAGTGGGGTTCCCCAAGGGTCAGGTCCAAGACCTTTATTATTTTTAATACTATATGTAAATGACCTGCCAGAGGGGATTGACTCACGTGTCTCATTGTTTGATGATAATGTAGAACTTGTGAGAATACAAACCGAAGAAGATAGAGACAGGCTACGGGTAGACCTGGACAAACTGTAAGAATGGTCAAACAAGTGGTTACTGGAGTTTAACCCCAGCTAGTGCAAGGTCATGAAAATTAGGGATGGAGAGAAGTGGCCAGAGACGGAACACAGGTTGAGAGGCGAGAAACTATAAATATAACTCAAGGAGAAAGAAATTGAAGTGAACATCACACCCAACATATCACCAAAGGTACACTTGAATCATATAGCATCTGTAGCATTATGTGAGGATAACTAATCTCAGAATTGCATTCAGAAACCTTATTAAAGAGGGTTTTAGGACTTTGTACACAACATATGTTAGGCCAATTATAGAGTATACAGCACCAGCATGGAGCCCTCACCTGATCAGACATACTCGGAGATTACTAAACATCAAAAGGTTTGCAATTAGACTAGTCTCAAAGCTGAGAGAATTGAGTTATGAAGAGAGACTAAAGGAACCCAACCTGAGGGTTTAGAAGAAAGATTTAGGGGAGATATGATTGCCACACCACCTGCACACCACCTGAACACATACTACCTGTACACCACCTGCACACTACCTGTACACCACCTGCACACCACCTGTGCACAAACTGTACACCATATGCACACATGCACACTACCTGCACACCACCTGTACACACCCTGCACACCACCTGTACACCACCTGCACACATGCACATCACCACCACCTGTACACCAGAAGCGTACATGCACACCACTTGTTCACCTGCACACCACCTGTACACCACCTGCACACATGTACACCACCTGCACACCACATGTACACCATCTGCACACCCCCTGCACGCATGCACACCACCTGTACACCACCTGCACACATGCACACCACCTGCACACCACCTGCACACATGCACACCACCTGCACACATGTACACCACCTGCACACCACCTGTACACCATCTGCACACCCCCTGCACGCATGCACACCACCTGTACACCACCTGCACACATGCACACCACCTGCACACCACCTGCACACATGCACACCACCTATACACCACCTGCACACATGCACACCACCTGCACACATGTACACCACCTGCACACCACCTGCACACATGCACACCACCTGCACACATGTACACCACCTGCACACCACCTGTACACCATCTGCACACCCCCTGCACGCATGCACACCACCTGTACACCACCTGCATACATGCACACCACCTGCACACCACCTGGACACATGCACACCACCTATACACCACCTGCACACATGCACACCACCTGGACACATGCACACCACCTGTACACCACCTGCATACATGCACACCACCTGCACACCACCTGGACACATGCACACCACCTATACACCACCTGCACACATGCACACCACCTGGACACATGCACACCACCTGCACACCACCTGGACACATGCACACCACCTATACACCACCTGCACACATGCACACCACCTGGACACATGCACACCACCTATACACCACCTGCACACATGCACACCACCTGGACACATGCACACCACCTGCACACCACCTGGACACATGCACACCACCTATACACCACCTGCACACATGCACACCACCTGGACACATGCACACCACCTGCACACCACCTGGACACATGCACACCACCTATACACCACCTGCACACATGCACACCACCTGGACACATGTACTCTACTCCTAGACTCTCATTTGTACACTTACACACACATGTGTACCTACACATGTACACCTACACATGTGTACCTACACATGTACACCTACACGTACATGTACACCTTCTGGCTCGTTCCGACAACTATGCCACTCAAAATATCCTAAAAAAAAAAATTCCAATTTCCCTAAGAATGTGTCAGGGCGCTGCTCAGGTGTCAGTTATCATCAAGACTGGAAGGGTGGAGGACGCAGGACGCGGGGCGGAGGACGCAGGACGCGGAGCAGAGGACACATGGAGGAAGAGGAAGATGAGAGAGAGAAAGAGAAGATTAGGGAGAGTCGTAAGGATGAGTACTAATAAGTATGATAGAATACAGACAAAAACAGATCACTGTACAACCCGCTGTCCATGACTGGACGGTCTGTTGAGAAACAGGAATTGTGTTACAGCTCTGTTGAGAAACGGGAACTGTGTTACAGCTCTGTTGAGAAACAGGAACTGTGTTACAGCTCTGTTGAGAAACAGGAACTGCGTTACAGCTCTGTTGAGAAACAGGAACTGTGTTACAGCTCTGTTGAGAAACAGGAACTGCGTTACAGCTCTGTTGAGAAACAGGAACTGTGTTACAGCTCTGTTAAGAAACAGGAACTGTGTTACAGCTCTGTTGAGAAACAGGAACTGTGTTACAGCTCTGTTAAGAAACAGGAGCTGTGTTACAGCTCTGTTGAGAAACAGGAACTGTGTTACAGCTCTGTTGAGAAACAGGAACTGTGTTACAGCTCTGTTGAGAAACAGGAACTGTGTTACAGCTCTGTTGAGAAACAGGAACTGTGTTACACCTCAGGATAAGAGATCCTAACACCATGTAGATAATCCAGCCTACACTAGCAGCGATGTTTACCCTGGGATAAACATTGCTATTAGCTTTTGTTGTCACTGGCCTGGTCATGGACCGAGCTACGGGGGGCGTTGAGCCCCCCGTAACACCCTCCAGGTATACTCCAGGTATATTGTGCAGCTGTCATTCGTAATAAGGTGAGCTGCACACTACTGACGTATCCAGTCATGCTTGGGTTACAAAAAATAAGTTGAATTCCAGGTGACTATAATTCCGTCTGGTTATTTTAAATTAGGGGAGTTGACGCTAAGAGACAAGAGGAGAGGGTGAGAAGGATAAATGAGAGAAGGAAGGGTGAGAAGGGTAAAGGAGAGAAGGAAGGGTGGGAAGTATTAGTCAGGGATAAATGAGGAAGAGATGGAGGTGTGAATTGTGGCAAGTAAAGGAGATGAGAGAGGTGATGAATAAGACAGGAATGAGGATAGCATGAAAGGAAAGGTAGTGAGAGAAGTGTGAGGAACGGGAGGTGAACTAAATGAGGAGGAGAGAGGGAATGGAGAGAGGATGTGAGAGAGGGAATGGAGTGGTGGTTACTGGATGGTGGTTACTGGACGGTGGTTAGTGAATGACGATTATTGGATGGTGGTTACTGAATGGTGGTTACTGGATGGTGGTTACTGGATGTTTATTAATGAATGGTGGTTACTGGATGGTAGTTACTGGATGGTAGCTACTGGATGGTAGTTACTGGAAGGTAGTTAGTGGATGGTAGTTAGTGGATGGTAGTTACTGGATGGTAGTTACTGGCTGCTAGTTACTGGATGGTAGTTACTAGCTGCTAGTTACTGGATGGTAGTTACTGGCTGCTAGTTACTGGATGATAGTTACTGGATTGTGGTTACTGGATGGAAGTTACTGGCTGCTAGTTACTGGATGGTAGTTACTGGATGGTAGTTACTGGAGGGTAGTTACTGGATGGTAGTTACTGGATGGTAGTCACTGGATGGTAGTTACTGGCTGCTACTTACTGGATGGTAGTTACTGGATGGTAGTTACTGGATGGTAGTTACTGGATGGTAGTTACTGAATGGTAGTCACTGGATGGTAGTTACTGGATGGTAGTTACTGGATGGTAGTTACTGGATGTTAGTTACTGGATGCTAGTTACTGGATGCTGGTTACTGGATGCTAGTTACTGGATGGTAGTTACTGGATGGTAGTTACTGGATGGTAGTTACTGGATGGTAGTTACTGGATGCTGGTTACTGGATGGTAGTTACTGGATGGTAGTTTCTGGATGGTAGTTGCTGGATGGTAGTTACTGCATGGTAGTTACTGGATGGTAGTTACTGGATGCTAGTTACTGGATGCTAGTTACTGGATGCTAGTTACTGGATGCTAGTTACTGGATGCTAGTTACTGGATGCTAGTTACTGGATGCTAGTTACTGGATGCTAGTTACTGGATGCTAGTTGCTGGATGGCAGTAACTGGATGGTAGCTACTGGATGGTAGTTACTGGATGGTAGTTACTGGATGCTAGTTACTGGATGCTAGTTACTGGATGGCAGTTACTGGATGGTAGCTACTGGATGGTAGTTACTGGATGGTAGTTATTGGATGGTAGTTACTGGATGGTAGTTACTGGATGGTAGCTACTGGATGCTAGTTACTGGATGGCAGTTACTGGATGGTAGCTACTGGATGGTAGTTACTGGATGGTAGTTACTGGATGGTAGCTACTGGATGCTAGTTACTGGATGGTAGTTACTGGATGGTAGTTACTGGATGGTAGTTACTGGATGGTAGTTACTGGATGGTAGCTACTGGATGCTAGTTACTGGATGGTAGTTACTGGATGGTAGTTACTGGATGCTAGTTACTGGATGCTAGTTACTGGATGCTAGTTACTGGATGCTAGTTACTGGATGCTAGTTACTGAATGGTAGTTACTGGATGGTAGTTACTGGATGGTAGCTACTGGATGCTAGTTACTGGATGGTAGTTACTGGATGCTAGTTACTGGATGCTAGTTACTGGATGGTAGTTACTGGATGGTAGTTACTGGATGGTAGTTACTGGATGGTAGTTACTAGATGCTAGTTACTGAATGGTAGTTACTGGATGGTAGTTACTGGATGGTAGCTACTGGATGCTAGTTACTGGATGGTAGTTACTGGATGGTAGTTACTGGATGCTAGTTACTGGATGGTAGTTACTGGATGCTAGTTACTGAATGGTAGTTACTGGATGGTAGTTACTGGATGGTAGTTACTGGATGGTAGTTACTGGATGGTAGTTACTGGATGCTAGTTACTGGATGCTAGTTACTGGATGGTAGTTACTGGATGCTAGTTACTGAATGGTAGTTACTGGATGGTAGTTACTGGATGGTAGTTACTGGATGGTAGTTACTGGATGCTAGTTACTGGATGGTAGTTACTGGATGCTAGTTACTGGATGCTAGTTACTGGATGCTAGTTACTGGATGCTAGTTACTGGATGGTAGTTACTGGATGGTAGTTACTGGATGCTAGTTACTGGATGGTAGTTACTGGATGCTAGTTACTGGATTGTAGTTACTGGATGGTAGCTACTGGATGGTAGCTACTGGATGGTAGTTACTGGATGGTAGCTACTGGATGGTAGCTACTGGATGGTAGCTACTGGATGGTAGCTACTGGATGGTAGTTACTGGATGGTAGCTACTGGATGGTAGCTACTGGATGGTAGCTACTGGATGGTAGCTACTGGATGGTAGTTACTGGGTGGTAGTTACGTCACTGGCAGTTCACTGAACGACCAGATGCGTCAATAATTACATTTTTATTTCTAAGTGACACTTGTAAATTAGAAACAATAATTAATGGAGAATTTAAAGGCTATCAAGAGTGGTTATCAACCAGCAAATTACCATGAATAAATTATAACTTAAAATAAAGACATGGAAGAGAGGTTAATTAACTGCTAGTGTATGTTTATGAGAAGTGAAGAACACTGATGTTGAAGAACAGTGAAGAACACTGATGTTGAAGAACAGTGAAGAACACTGATGTTGAAGAACAGTGATGCTGTAGAACAGTGAAGAACACTGATGTTGAAGAACAGTGAAGAACACTGATGTTGAAGAACAGTGAAGAACACTGATGTTGAAGAACAGTGATGCTGTAGAACAGTGAAGAACACTGAATGTTGAAGAACAGTGATGCTGAAGAACAGTGAATAACACTTATGTTGAGAACAGTGATGCTGTAGAACAGTGAAGGACACTGAATGTTGAAGAACAGTGATGCTGAAGAACAGTGAATAACACTCATGTTGAGAACAGTGATGCTGTAGAACAGTGAAGGACACTGAATGTTGAAGAACAGTGATGCTGAAGAACAGTGAATAACACTCATGTTGAGAACAGTGATGCTGAAGAACAGTGAAGAACACTCATGTTGAAGAACAGTGATGCTGAAGAACAGTGAATAACACTCATGTTGAGAACAGTGATGCTGAAGAACAGTGAAGAACACTCACGTTGAAGAACAGTGATGTTGAAGAACAGTGAAGAACACTCATGTTGAACAGTGAAGAACACTCATGTTGAACAGTGAAGAACACTCATGTTGAACAGTGAAGAACACTCATGTTGAACAGTGAAGAACACTCATGTTGAACAGTGAAGAACACTCATGTTGAACTGTGAAGAACACTCATGTTGAACAGTGAAGAACACTCATGTTGAACAGTGAAGAACACTCATGTTGAACAGTGAAGAACACTCATGTTGAACAGTGAAGAACACTCATGTTAAACAGTGAAGAACACTCATGTTGAACAGTGAAGAACACTCATGTTGAACAGTGAAGAACACTTATGTTGAACAGTGAAGAACACTCATGTTGAACAGTGAAGAACACTCACCTTGAATAACGGTGAAGAACAGTGATGTTGAAGAACAGTGAAAAAACACTCATGTTGAAGAACAGTGAAAAAACACTCATGTTGAAGAACAGTGAAGAACACTCACGTTGAAGAACAGTGAAGAGCACTCATGTTGAAGAACAGTGAAGAACACTCACGTTGAAGAACAGTGAAGAACACTCACGTTGAGGAACAGTGAAGGACACTCACGTTGAAGAACAGTGAAGAACACTCACGTTGAGGAACAGTGAAGAACACTCACGTTGAAGAACAGTGAAGAACACTCACGTTGAGGAACAGTGAAGGACACTCACGTTGAAGAACAGTGAAGAACACTCACGTTGAGGAACAGTGAAGAACACTGACGTTGAGGAACAGTGAAGGACACTCACGTTGAAGAACAGTGAAGAACACTCACGTTGAAGAACAGTGAAGAACACTCACGTTGAAGAACAGTGAAGGACACTCACGTTGAAGAACAGTGAAGAACACTCACGTTGAAGAACAGTGAAGAACACTCACGTTGAAGAACAGTGAAGAACACTCACGTTGAAGAACAGTGAAGAACACTCACGTTGAAGAACAGTGAAGAACACTCACGTTGAAGAACAGTGAAGGACACTCACGTTGAAGAACAGTGAAGAACACTCACGTTGAAGAACAGTGAAGAACACTCACGTTGAAGAACAGTGAAGAACACTCACGTTGAAGAACAGTGAAGAACACTCACGTTGAAGAACAGTGAAGAACACTCACGTTGAGGAACAGTGAAGGACACTCACGTTGAAGAACAGTGAAGAACACTCACGTTGAAGAACAGTGAAGAACACTCACGTTGAAGAACAGTGAAGAACACTCACGTTGAAGAACAGTGAAGGATACTCACGTTGAAGAACAGTGAAGAACACTCACGTTGAAGAACAGTGAAGAACACTCATGTTGAAGAACAGTGAAGAACACTCACGTTGAGGAACAGTGAAGGACACTCACGTTGAAGAACAGTGAAGAACACTCATGTTGAAGAACAGTGAAGAACACTCACGTTGAAGAACAGTGAAGGACACTCACGTTGAAGAACAGTGAAGAACACTCACGTTGAGGAACAGTGAAGGACACTCACGTTGAAGAACAGTGAAGAACACTCACGTTGAAGAACAGTGAAGAACACTCACGTTGAAGAACAGTGAAGAACACTCACGTTGAAGAACAGTGAAGAACACTCATGTTGAAGAACAGTGAAGAACACTCATGTTGAAGAACAGTGAAGAACACTCACGTTGAAGAACAGTGAAGAACACTCATGTTGAAGAACAGTGAAGAACACTCACGTTGAAGAACAGTGAAGGATACTCACGTTGAAGAACAGTGAAGAACACTCACGTTGAAGAACAGTGAAGAACACTCATGTTGAAGAACAGTGAAGAACACTCACGTTGAGGAACAGTGAAGGACACTCACGTTGAAGAACAGTGAAGAACACTCATGTTGAAGAACAGTGAAGAACACTCACGTTGAAGAACAGTGAAGAACACTCATGTTGAAGAACAGTGAAGAACACTCACGTTGAAGAACAGTGAAGAACACTCACGTTGAAGAACAGTGAAGGATACTCACGTTGAAGAACAGTGAAGAACACTCACGTTGAAGAACAGTGAAGAACACTCATGTTGAAGAACAGTGAAGAACACTCACGTTGAGGAACAGTGAAGGACACTCACGTTGAAGAACAGTGAAGAACACTCATGTTGAAGAACAGTGAAGAACACTCACGTTGAAGAACAGTGAAGAACACTCACGTTGAGGAACGGTGAAGAACACTCACGTTGAAGAACAGTGAAGAACACTCATGTTGAAGAACAGTGAAGAACACTCACGTTGAAGAACAGTGAAGAACACTCATGTTGAAGAACAGTGAAGAACACTCACGTTGAAGAACAGTGAAGAACACTCACGTTGAAGAACAGTGAAGGATACTCACGTTGAAGAACAGTGAAGAACACTCACGTTGAAGAACAGTGAAGAACACTCATGTTGAAGAACAGTGAAGAACACTCACGTTGAGGAACAGTGAAGGACACTCACGTTGAAGAACAGTGAAGAACACTCATGTTGAAGAACAGTGAAGAACACTCACGTTGAAGAACAGTGAAGAACACTCACGTTGAGGAACAGTGAAGAACACTCATGTTGAAGAACAGTGAAGAACACTCACGTTGAGGAACAGTGAAGGACACTCACGTTGAAGAACAGTGAAGAACACTCACGTTGAAGAACAGTGAAGAACACTCACGTTGAAGAACAGTGAAGAACACTCACGTTGAAGAACAGTGAAGAACACTCACGTTGAAGAACATAAAACTTTATCTTGAAGATAATCTGGATGATAAGGTTAATAATAAAATTAATATTTAATAAGGAACTATGGACAAATATCAGGAAAGCATCAGGAGGTTAATAAACAATAAACACGATAAAAAGGAAGAACTATCGAATAATCTACCAGGAATATATCGAACATGGAAAGATAGGAGAGGAGTAAAGCCTAACACACAGAATGTTCAGTCTACAACAACTGACCCAAAAATAAGCAGATACCCACTGGAAAAAACACAGGAAACAATAACAATAGCTAGCTCAGTCCCCAGACCTAGGGCTGACCCAGACCCAGCCCCCAGCCATTGTGAAAATCCGGATTCAGTTAAAGACTCCTCCACAGCCACCAACGCCACCAACTACAGATGTAGTAGTGGAGTCCTCTTCTGGGTTAGACTCTTCTGCAGCCATCACAGTCATAGCCTCTAGTACAGATGTAGTAGTGGAGTCCTCTTCTGGGTTAGACTCTTCTGCAGCCATCACAGTCATAGCCTCTAGTACAGATGTAGTAGTGGAGTCCTCTTCTGGGTTAGACTCTTCTGCAGCCATCACAGTCATAGCCTCTAGGACAGTTGTAGTAGTGGAGTCCTCTTCCAGGAAAAATGTTGGTGCCATGACAACAGATGGTGGTGTCTGGATTGGCTATGGAGGACTGTAGTGCAGCTCTAGGGCCGGCACAGATTAGGAATACATCCAGCACGAATTGTACCCAGCTAAAAACTAAAAATGGTGCAAATTCTATGTTTGGGGCATCTGTAAACACAGAATATCAGGGAAAACGAATGGGGCATGCAACTTTGGGCATCCCCCAAAAAATGCCGTGACCTCCTGTCTAAGGGAGTGTGTCGTTCTACCTCTTGCAAAGACTTCCACCCTGAGATGTGTCAGTCTTCAGTCCTTGAAAAACAATGTTACAGTACCAATTGCACCGCATACCATTTAAAAAGGACCAGGAGGCACACACCCCGTACAACACATCATAGTAGCTATGGTAGCTATGACAACACCTCAAGTAATTTTTTAGTGGTGGGAAAGGAAGAAAGAAAATGGAAAGAGATAACCAAAATAGTCTACCACCTTGGAGCCTTGTTGGACTGGAGGCACAGCCAGTGGCCCCTCCGGGCTCACAGCTACTGATGCCAACAACAAAATCCCCTCAACAAACATGCAACACAACCTCATTTATATTTGCTAATATACAGGACCTTAAGCCATCCACAAACAACAAAATACCTTTCATCAGTGGACTTCTAGGGGAGTCAAATGCAGTGTTTGCAGCCTTCACAGAGACCCACACAAAAGATTACTTTGACAGTGAAATATGGATACCTGGATACAACCTTTTCAGATGCGACAGAAAGAACAGGCAACAAGGGGGGGTTGGCCTGTATGTCGAAGAGTCTCTCATTTGCACAGAGATACTGAACACCACAAATGATGTAGTTGAAATTCTGACAATAAAAATCGAGAACCAAAACTTAGTCATTATACTTGTATATAAGCCACCGGATGCAACTTCCCAACAGTTCAAAGAACAACTGTCAAAAACTGACTCCTGTCTGTATAACTTTCCAGCCCCATCCCCAAACATCTTGCTGCTTGGTGACTTCAATCTAAGACACACAAAATGGAAGAATATAGCAAATAATGTTGAAGCAGAAAAAATCCCTGGAGGCAGCTCAGATGAAAAGTCACACACACAGGACCTGCTGAATTTCTGCAACAAACACACCCTAAGTCAGCAAATAGTGGAGACAACAAGACTGGAGAACACACTGGACCTTATTTTCACAAATAATGAGGACTTGGTAAGGAATATAACAATATCAAAAACAACAAATTCTGATCACAATCTAATCGAAGTCCAAACCTGCATACACAGGAGTCCTGATCGGCAAGATGCATACAACTATGAGGGTACCTTTACCAAATTCAACTTCAACAACAAGAACATCATCTGGGATCAGGTAAACTATGCCCTAAATGAAACATGCTGGGAGGATATCTTAAATTACATGGACCCTAACCAATGCCTCGAAAAGATCACCCTCCTGGTAGCTGAAGTATGTTCAAGGTATATTCCTATAAGACAAAAGAAAAGAAGAGGTAAACTGGAGAGAGAGAGAGAGAGAGATGCTCCCTCTACAGGAGAAGACGAAGAATCATTGAACTCCTCAAGAATGCCAGATTATCTGATACACGGAAGGAAGTGCTAACCAGGAAAGTGGAAAATATTGAGCTAAAGTTAAAGGACTCATACAGGATCCAGGAGAGACAAGAGGAGCTAAAAGCGATTAATGAAATTGAAAGAAATTCGAAATATTTCTTTTCATATGCCAAAAACAAGTAAATAATCACTTCTAGTATAGGACCCCTGCTCAGACAAGACGGATCCTACACTGACGACAACAAAGAAATGAGCGAGATACTGAAATCGCAGTATGACTCAGTGTTCAGCGAGCCACTAACCAGTTTAAAGATAGACAATCCAAACAATTTTTTCATGAATGAGCCTCAAAACCCTGCCAATGTAGGCCAGATTTATGACATAACTTTAACTCCACTAGACTTTGAGAAAGCCATCGACGACATACCCATGCACTCAGCCCCAGGCCCAGACTCGTGGAACTCGGTGTTCATTACGGGCCCTAAGTATGCTATGGAGAAGGAGCAGCTTAGACATAGGTGAGATTCCACAGTCACTAAAAACAACGGATATAGCCCCACTCCATAAAGGTGGCAACAAAGCAGTAGCTAAGAACTATAAACCAATAGCTTTAACGTCCCACAACATAAAAATCTTTGAAAGAGTTCTAAGAAGCAGGATAGCAAACCACCTGGACTCCCAAAAATTGCACAACCCAGGGCAACATGGTTTCAGAGCAGGTCGCTCCTGCCTTTCACAACTGCTAGACCACTACGATATGGTCCTAGATGCACTGGAAAACAAACAGAACGCAGATGTAGTATACACAGACTTTGCAAAAGCCTTTGACAAGTGCAACCATGGTGTAATAGCACACAAAATGCGTGCTAAAGGGATAACCGGCAAAGTAGGCAGATGGATCTTCAACTTTCTAACCAATCGCACACAAAGAGTAGTGGTAAACAGAGTTAAATCAGATGCTGCCATAGTGAAGAGCTCTGTCCCACAAGGCACAGTACTCGCACCTATCCTGTTCCTTATTCTCATATCAGACATAGACAGAGATGTAAACCACAGCGCTGTATCATCTTTTGCAGACGATACTAGGATCTGCATGAGTGTCATTCATTGAGGACACGGCAAACCTCCAAGAAGATATAAACCAAGTTTTCCAATGGGCAACAGAGAACAATATGATGTTCAATGAAGACAAATTCCAACTACTCCGTTATGGAAAACTGGAGGAAATAATAACCAGGACTGAGTATATTACAAACTCCAATCACACAATAGAGCGGAAAAATAATGTGAAGGACCTGGGTGTGGTAATGTCCGAAAACCTCACCTTCAAGGACCACAACAATGCCACTATTACATCTGCTAGGAAACTGATAGGATGGATAATGAGAACATTCAAGACAAGAGATGCTAAGCCAATGATGATCCTTTTTAAATCACTTGTTCTCTCTAGGTTGAAATACTGCTGTACATTAACATCTCCATTCAAGACAGGTGAAATTGCAGAACTAGAGAATGTACAGATAACCTTTACTGCACGTATAAGTTCCATCAAACACCTTAACTAATGGGAGTGCCTGTAAGCACTTGACTTGTACTCACTAGAGCGCAGGCGAGAGAGATATATCATACACCTGGAAGATTCTGGAGGGACTGGTCCCTATTATGCGCACAGCAATCACTCCATACGAAAGCAAAAGACTTGGCAGGCGATGCAACATACCCCCAGTGAAAAGTAGGGGCGCCATTGGTACACTAAGAGAAAACGCAATAAGTGTCCGGGGCTCAAGACTGTTCAACAGCCTCCCACCAGCAATAAGGGGCATTACCGGTAGACTCCTGGTTGTCTTCAAGAGGGAGCTGGACAGATACCTAAAGACGGTGGCGGATCAGCCGGGCTGTGGTTCGTACGTTGGACAGTAAAGCAAGCAGATAAAAACTACTGGGAAGGAAAGGTACAAAGAAACAGAGAACAAGAACACTTGATAAGGAAAATAAGAACAAGAAAACATTCAGAACAGTTAATAATAACATGTCAACAAACCAGTCGGCTGCCATGGCCATAAAGACGGCTTATAAAAGCCCGGGTTCACTATGAGGTGAGTGCGCTCTATATTGAGCTCAGCTCCTCTAAATAGGGCCCATAAAGTATCAGAATAATCTAAGTCACATTACGTACTCATGAATATATATTACCTTACGTTGCTTCCACCTCCAGATGTGATTTTCGGGCCGAGGTATAGCGGAAAATGTGATTTTTCAATTACGTTTCATAATAGGTAAATCCACATTTTGTAAATTACGTGTATTTTTTTCCCCTCTTTCTCAGTTATTTTAAATTTCGGTATAATTTTTTTTTTTAGTGTATGTTTGGATTGGATGTTATGGTTTTGTTTACGAGGGTTGGAGGTATTACTGAGAGAAATGATTGTCAGTGTTCTATAAATATCTGATGCAGGGATACCCCCCCATTGTGCAACTGGGAAGGGATACCTTCACTATGTATCTGGGAAGGGATACCTTCACTGTGTATCTGGGAAGGGATACCTTCACTGTGCACCTGGGGAAGGGATACCCAACTGCACACCTAGATGGTATCCTTTCACGGAGGATCTGGGTAGTGAAACCAAGCCGGAAACCCCTCACAAGGATTCACTCACTAAGGGCTTTATCAAGAACAAGGATTCACTCACCAGGGTCCTTATAAAGTACAATTAACACTCAGAATCTGCACGGCGAGAGGTCATTAAAGCAGGTGAAGGTCAGGTGTGGGTCTGGAGGTCACTTAATTTGTGATTACTTTTAAATAGATCTATGGTATGTGTAATCATTTTTAAAAGTACAGAGTCCCCCCCTCCTCTCTATCTAGTTTTAAGGTGCCTACGAGGTGAACTGTGGCTGTCTCAAGACATCTCCGTTGTGTTCTGTCGTTTGCTTAGTGTGTTGGATTTGTCTGGTTCCAGTTGACAAAGAAGGGGATGAGAACTGCGGAGAATGACTCACACATTACTAGTGTCTTGTATACATATACTTGTGCTGCTGCTGTCGTCTTGTACAAGGATCCTGTAGCTGTTAATAACATCCTCCCCTACAAGGAACACTGTAGACTACAGCTGTACCTGTGGTATCTGCGGGTAGGACAAATTTTCATGGATGTAGGGGAGGGCACTGTGAGCCTCAGTACTGTCAGTTAAAAGAGATTAGAAAAGAATGATGCGGAACTAGAAAATAATATGTCAAAAAGACGGCAGGAATATGATGAAAATATACAATCACTCAAAAGTCATATTAAGTAAGAAGGACGAAAGGAAAAACATAGAGCTGGAAGAAATACAAGTAAGCTTCAAAATCCTGAGAAAAATACACGAGCATCCTTAAAGAACACTTGATTAACTTGTAAACAAGACTGAATGAAATGCAGACTGACTGGTGCAGCCTGGCTGGTGCAGCCTGACTGGTGCAGCCTGACTGGTGCAGCCTGACTGGTGCAGCCTGACTGGTGCAGCCTGACTGGTGCAGCAAGACTGGCGCAGCAAGACTGGTGCAGCAAGACTGGTGCAGCCTGACTGGTGCAGCCTGACTGGTGCAGCCTGACTGGTGCAGCCTGACTGGTGCTGCCTGACTGGTGCAGCCTGACTGGTGCAGCCTGACTGGTGCAACCTGACTGGTGCAGCAAGACTGATGCAGCAAGACTGGTGCAGCCTGACTGGTGCAGCAAGACTGATGCAGCAAGACTGGTGCAGCCTGACTGGTGCAGCAAGACTGGTGCAGCCTGACTGGTGCAGCAAGACTGGTGCAGCAAGACTGGTGCAGCAAGACTGGTGCAGCCTGACTGGTGCAGCAAGACTGGTGCAGCATGACTGGTGCAGCAAGACTGATGCAGCAAGACTGGTGCAGCAAAACTGATGCAGCAAGACTGGTGCAGCAAGACTGGTGCAGCAAAACTGATGCAGCAAGACTGGTGCAGCAAGACTGGTGCAGCCTGACTGGTGCAGCAAGACTGGTGCAGCAAGACTGGTGCAGCCTGACTGGTGCAGCAAGACTGGTGCAGCAAGACTGGTGCAGCCTGACTGGTGCAGCAAGACTGGTGCAGCCTGACTGGTGCAGCAAGACTGATGCAGCAAGACTGGTGCAGCCTGACTGGTGCAGCAAGACTGATGCAGCAAGACTGGTGCAGCCTGACTGGTGCAGCAAGACTGGTGCAGCCTGACTGGTGCAGCAAGACTGGTGCAGCCTGACTGGTGCAGCAAGACTGGTGCAGCAAGACTGGTGCAGTAAGACTCGTGCAGCAAGGCTGGTGCAGCAAGACTGATGCAGCAAGACTGATGCAGCAAAACTGGTGCAGCAAGACTGATGCAGCAAGACTGATGCAGCCTGACTGGTGCAGCAAGACTGATGCAGCAAGACTGGTGCAGCAAGACTGGTGCAGTAAGACTCGTGCAGCAAGGCTGGTGCAGCAAGACTGATGCAGCAAGACTGATGCAGCAAGACTGATGCAGCCTGACTGGTGCAGCCTGACTGGTGCAGCCTGACTGGTGCAGCCTGACTGGTGCAGCCTGACTGGTGCAGCCTGACTGGTGCAGCCTGACTGGTGCAGCCTGACTGGTGCAGCCTGACTGGTGCAGCAAGACTGATGCAGCAAGACTGATGCAGCCTGACTGGTGCAGCCTGACTGGTGCAGCCTGACTGGTGCAGCCTGACTGGTGCAGCAAGACTGATGCAGCAAGACTGGTGCAGCAAGACTGGTGCAGCAAGACTCGTGCAGCAAGGCTGGTGCAGCAAGGCTGGTGCAGCAAGACTGATGCAGCAAGACTGATGCAGCCTGACTGGTGCAGCAAGACTGATGCAGCCTGACTGATGCAGCCTGACTGGTGCAGCAAGACTGGTGCAGCCTGACTGGTGCAGCAAGACTGATGCAGCAAGACTGGTGCAGCAAGACTGGTGCAGTAAGACTCGTGCAGCAAGGCTGGTGCAGCAAGACTGATGCAGCAAGACTGATGCAGCAAGACTGATGCAGCAAAACTGGTGCAGCAAGACTGGTGCAGCAAGACTGGTGCAGCAAGACTGGTGCAGCAAGGCTGGTGCAGCAAGACTGATGCAGTAAGACTGGTGCAGCAAGACTGGTGCAGCAAGACTGATGCAGCAAGACTGATGCAGCCTGACTGGTGCAGCCTGACTGGTGCAGCCTGACTGGTGCAGCCTGACTGGTGCAGCCTGACTGGTGCAGCCTGACTGGTGCAGCCTGACTGGTGCAGCCTGACTGGTGCAGCCTGACTGGTGCAGCAAGACTGATGCAGCAAGACTGATGCAGCCTGACTGGTGCAGCCTGACTGGTGCAGCCTGACTGGTGCAGCCTGACTGGTGCAGCCTGACTGGTGCAGCAAGACTGATGCAGCAAGACTGGTGCAGCAAGACTGGTGCAGCAAGACTGGTGCAGCAAGACTGGTGCAGCCTGACTGGTGCAGCCTGACTGGTGCAGCCTGACTGGTGCAGCAAGACTGGTGCAGCAAGACTGGTGCAGCCTGACTGGTGCAGCAAGACTGGTGCAGCCTGACTGGTGCAGCCTGACTGGTGCAGCAAGACTGGTGCAGCAAGACTGGTGCAGCAAGACTGGTGCAGCAAGACTGGTGCAGCAAGACTGGTGCAGCAAGACTGGTGCAGCAAGACTGATGCAGCAAGACTGGTGCAGCAAGACTGGTGCAGCAAGACTGGTGCAGCAAGGCTGGTGCAGCAAGACTGATGCAGTAAGACTGGTGCAGCAAGACTGGTGCAGCAAGACTGATGCAGCAAGACTGATGCAGCCTGACTGGTGCAGCCTGACTGGTGCAGCCTGACTGGTGCAGCCTGACTGGTGCAGCCTGACTGGTGCAGCCTGACTGGTGCAGCAAGACTGATGCAGCAAGACTGGTGCAGCAAGACTGGTGCAGCAAGACTGGTGCAGCAAGACTGGTGCAGCCTGACTGGTGCAGCCTGACTGGTGCAGCCTGACTGGTGCAGCAAGACTGGTGCAGCAAGACTGGTGCAGCCTGACTGGTGCAGCAAGACTGGTGCAGCCTGACTGGTGCAGCCTGACTGGTGCAGCAAGACTGGTGCAGCAAGACTGGTGCAGCAAGACTGGTGCAGCAAGACTGGTGCAGCAAGACTGGTGCAGCAAGACTGGTGCAGCAAGACTGATGCAGCAAGACTGGTGCAGCAAGACTGGTGCAGCAAGACTGGTGCAGCAAGGCTGGTGCAGCAAGACTGATGCAGTAAGACTGGTGTGGTGCAGCCTGACTGGTGCAGCCTGACTGGTGCAGCCTGACTGGTGCAGCCTGACTGGTGCAGCCTGACTGGTGCAGCAAGACTGATGCAGCAAGACTGATGCAGCCTGACTGGTGCAGCCTGACTGGTGCAGCCTGACTGGTTCAGCCTGACTGGTGCAGCCTGACTGGTGCAGCAAGACTGATGCAGCAAGACTGGTGCAGCAAGACTGGTGCAGCAAGACTGGTGCAGCAAGACTGGTGCAGCCTGACTGGTGCAGCCTGACTGGTGCAGCCTGACTGGTGCAGCAAGACTGGTGCAGCAAGACTGGTGCAGCAAGACTGATGCAGCAAGACTGGTGCAGCAAGACTGATGCAGCAAGAGCAGTAAACAGAACTTAGGCTCGTGTATACACAGGGACCCATGTGAAGGACAGATAGCGACCATTCCCCGTCCACTTTAAAAAGAGAGACCAGAAGCAGCAAGTGAAGACGGTGAATGTTACTCTTAGGAACTCCATTAATCCAACAGCACTTACTATATCAAGACGAATCTGCCACTAGATGCCAGAAAAAGAATGAAAGAAGGAAGAACATGAGGAGAGAGAGGAAGAGGGATGGAGAACCTGAAAACTGAGCCAGGTACAGAGACATTAACAATCAATATGAGATTTACCACACAACCTTACCTCTGAAATCCATTTTCAAAATTCCTCTATACCAGAATAAAAGCTTTAAAAATTCCCATCTCTTTTAACCGTCCATCAAGGCCACCTTCTACACACATTAACACTCAGGCGACAAACCTCACGAGATAAAATAGTAATTAAACTAGCCTTGTATGACATAACAGCTGCTCACTTGTTAACACAACAAACAATGGCCATTACGTGATGTCCTAATTACTAATGACTAACATTAGTAACGACGATAAAGTCCAGGTACAACGTAATGACCACAATTAACCAAACACTTTGAAGGTAATTACTGCAGTACCTTTAGCAGAGGTTTTGTGTTGGTGACTCTAGCAGTACACGACGCTAGTTAGTGTCTAGCAGTACACGACGCTAGTTAGTGTCTAGCAGTACACGACGCTAGTTAGTGTCTAGCAGTACACGACGCTAGTTAGTGTCTAGCAGTACACGACGCTAGTTAATGTCTAGCAGCACACAACTAGTTAGTGCCTAGCAGTACACGACGCTAGTTAGTGTCTAGCAGTACACGACGCTAGTTAGTGTCTAGCAGTACACGACGCTAGTGTCTAGCAGTACACGACGCTAGTTAGTGTCTAGCAGTACACGACGCTAGTTAGTGTCTAGCAGTACACGACGCTAGTTAGTGTCTAGCAGTACACAGCTAGTTAGTGTCTAGCAGTACACGACGCTAGTTAGTGTCTAGCAGTACACGACGCTAGTTAGTGTCTAGCAGTACACGACGCTAGTTAGTGTCTAGCAGTACACGACGCTAGTTAGTGTCTAGCAGTACACGACGCTAGTTAATGTCTAGCAGCACACAACTAGTTAGTGCCTAGCAGTACACGACGCTAGTTAGTGTCTAGCAGTACACGACGCTAGTTAGTGTCTAGCAGTACACGACGCTAGTGTCTAGCAGTACACGACGCTAGTTAGTGTCTAGCAGTACACGACGCTAGTTAGTGTCTAGCAGTACACGACGCTAGTTAGTGTCTAGCAGTACACGACGCTAGTTAGTGTCTAGCAGTACACGACGCTAGTTAGTGTCTAGCAGTACACGACGCTAGTTAGTGCCTAGCAGTACACAGCTAGTTAGTGTCTAGCAGTACACGACGCTAGTTAGTGTCTAGCAGTACACGACGCTAGTTAGTGTCTAGCAGTACACGACGCTAGTTAGTGTCTAGCAGTACACGACGCTAGTTAGTGTCTAGCAGTACACGACGCTAGTTAGTGTCTAGCAGTACACGACGCTAGTTAGTGTCTAGCAGTACACAACGCTAGTTAGTGTCTAGCAGTACAGGACGCTAGTTAGTGTCTAGCAGTACACGACGCTAGTTAGTGTCTAGCAGTACAAGACGCTAGTTAGTGTCTAGCAGTACACGACGCTAGTTAGTGTCTAGCAGTACACGACGCTAGTTAATGTCTAGCAGCACACAACTAGTTAGTGCCTAGCAGTACACGACGCTAGTTAGTGTCTAGCAGCACACAACTAGTTAGTGCCTAGCCGTACACGACGCTAGTTAGTGTCTAGCAGTACACAGCTAGTTAGTGCCTAGCAGTACACGACGCTAGTTAGTGTCTAGCAGTACACGACGCTAGTTAGTGTCTAGCAGTACACGACGCTAGTTAGTGTCTAGCAGTACACAGCTAGTTAGTGCCTAGCAGTACACGACGCTAGTTAGTGTCTAGCAGTACACGACGCTAGTTAGTGTCTAGCAGTACACGACGCTAGTTAGTGTCTAGCAGTACACGACGCTAGTTAGTGTCTAGCAGTACACAGCTAGTTAGTGCCTAGCAGTACACGTTACTAGCAGCACACAACTAGTTAGTGTCTAGCAGTACACAACTAGTTAGTGTCTAGCAGTACACAACTAGTTAGTGTCTAGCAGTACACAACTAGTTAGTGTCTAGCAGTACACGACTAGTTAGTGTCTAGCAGTACACGTTACCTAGCAGCACACAACTAGTTAGTGTCTAGCAGTACACAACTAGTTAGTGCCTAGCAGTACACAACTAGTTACTAGCAGCACACAACTAGTTAGTGTCTAGCAGTACACAACTAGTTAGTGTCTAGCAGTACACGACGCTAGTTAGTGTCTAGCAGTACACGACTAGTTAGTGTCTAGCAGTACACAACGCTAGTTAGTGTCTAGCAGTACACAACTAGTTAGTGCCTAGCAGTACACAGCTAGTTAGTGCCTAGCAGTACACGACGCTAGTTAGTGTCTAGCAGTACACGACGCTAGTTAGTGTCTAGCAGTACACGACGCTAGTTAGTGTCTAGCAGTACACGACGCTAGTTAGTGTCTAGCAGTACACGACGCTAGTTAGTGTCTAGCAGTACACGACGCTAGTTAGTGCCTAGCAGTACACAACTAGTTAGTGTCTAGCAGTACACGACGCTAGTTAGTGTCTAGCAGTACACAACTAGTTAGTGTCTAGCAGTACACGACGCTAGTTAGTGTCTAGCAGTACACGACGCTAGTTAGTGTCTAGCAGTACACGACAGCTAGTTAGTGTCTAGCAGTACACGACTAGTTAGTGTCTAGCAGTACACAACTAGTTAGTGCCTAGCAGTACACGACGCTAGTTAGTGTCTAGCAGTACACAACGCTAGTTAGTGTCTAGCAGTACACAACGCTAGTTAGTGTCTAGCAGTACACGACGCTAGTTAGTGTCTAGCAGTACACAACTAGTGTCTAGCAGTACACAACGCTAGTTAGTGTCTAGCAGTACACAACTAGTTAGTGTCTAGCAGTACACAACTAGCTAGTTAGTGTCTAGCAGTACACAACTAGTTAGTGTCTAGCAGTACACAACTAGTTAGTGTCTAGCAGCACACAACTAGTTAGTGTCTAGCAGTACACAACTAGTTAGTGTCTAGCAGTACACAACTAGTTAGTGTCTAGCAGTACACAACTAGTTAGTGTCTAGCAGTACACAACTAGTTAGTGTCTAGCAGTACACAACTAGTTAGTGTCTAGCAGTACACAACTAGTTAGTGCCTAGCAGTACACAACTAGTTAGTGCCTAGCAGTACACAACTAGTTAGTGTCTAGCAGTACACAACTAGTTAGTGTCTAGCAGTACACAACTAGTTAGTGTCTAGCAGTACACAACTAGTTAGTGCCTAGCAGTACACAACTAGTT
This sequence comes from Cherax quadricarinatus, assembly GCF_038502225.1. Lineage (NCBI taxonomy): Eukaryota > Metazoa > Arthropoda > Malacostraca > Decapoda > Parastacidae > Cherax > Cherax quadricarinatus. Next base: position 51,465,016 of record NC_091304.1, read on the forward strand.
AGTGCCTAGCAGTACACAACTAGTTAGTGTCTAGCAGTACACAACTAGTTAGTGCCTAGCAGTACACAACTAGTTAGTGTCTAGCAGTACACGACGCTAGTTAGTGTCTAGCAGTACACGACGCTAGTTAGTGTCTAGCAGTACACGACGCTAGTTAGTGCCTAGCAGTACACGACGCTAGTTAGTGTCTAGCAGTACACGACGCTAGTTAGTGTCTAGCAGTACACGACGCTAGTTAGTGCCTAGCAGTACACGACACTAGTTAGTGCCTAGCAGTACACGACACTAGTTAGTGCCTAGCAGTACACGACGCTAGTTAGTGTCTAGCAGTACACGACGCTAGTTAGTGTCTAGCAGTACACGACGCTAGTTAGTGCCTAGCAGTACACGACGCTAGTTAATGCCTAGCAGTACACAGCTAGTTAGTGTCTAGCAGTACACGACGCTAGTTAGTGCCTAGCAGTACACAGCTAGTTAGTGTCTAGCAGTACACGACACTAGTTAGTGCCTAGCAGTACACAACTAGTTAGTGCCTAGCAGTACACAACTAGTTTGTGTCTCGCTGTTCACGACGCTAGTTAGTGTCTAGCAGTACACGACGCTAGTTAGTGTCTAGCAGTACACGACGCTAGTTAGTGTCTAGCAGTACACGACGCTAGTTAGTGCCTAGCAGTACACAGCTAGTTAGTGTATAGCAGTAGACAACTAGTTAGTGTCTAGCAGTACACAACTAGTTAGTCTAGCAGTACACAACTAGTTAGTGTCTAGCAGTACACGACGCTAGTTAGTGTCTAGCAGTACACGACGCTATTTAGTGTCTAGCAGTACACAGCTAGTTAGTGTCTAGCAGTACACGACGCTAGTTAGTGTCTAGCAGTACACGACGCTAGTTAGTGCCTAGCAGTACACAGCTAGTTAGTGTCTAGCAGTACACGACGCTAGTTAGTGTTTAGCAGTACACGACGCTAGTTAGTGCCTAGCAGTACACAGCTAGTTAGTGTATAGCAGTAGACAACTAGTTAGTGTCTAGCAACACACAACTATTGTCTAGCAGTACACAACTAGTTAGTGTCTAGCAGCACACAACTAGTTAGTGTCTAGCAGTACACAACTAGTTAGTGCCTAGCAGCACACAACTAGTTAGTGCCTAGCAGCACACAACTAGTTAGTGCCTAGCAGTACACAACTAGTTAGTGCCTAGCAGTACACAACTAGTTAGTGTCTAGCAGTACACAACTAGTTAGTGCCTAGCAGCACACAACTAGTTAGTGCCTAGCAGTACACAACTAGTTAGTGTCTAGCAGTACACAACTAGTTAGTGTCTAGCAGTACACAACTAGTTAGTGTCTAGCAGCACACAACTAGTTAGTGCCTAGCAGTACACAACTAGTTAGTGTCTAGCAGCACACAACTAGTTAGTGCCTAGCAGTACACAACTAGTTAGTGTCTAGCAGTACACAACTAGTTAGTGCCTAGCAGCACACAACTAGTTAGTGCCTAGCAGTACACAACTAGTTAGTGCCTAGCAGCACACAACTAGTTAGTGCCTAGCAGCACACAACTAGTTAGTGTCTAGCAGTACACAACTAGTTAGTACCTAGCAGTACACAACTAGCTAGTGTCTAGCAGTACACAACTAGTTTGTGTCAGTTGTAGTTATTTTCACCTTTATCTCTCTTATTTTAATTTCTGTTTATCTCTTTCCTCTATTTTCTTTTACATAAACTTTGTCTACCTGGTTTGTCTCAGAGTTAGTGAGGAGGAGTAGGAAGAAGAGGAGGAGAAGGAGAAGGAATAGGAGGAGGAATAGGAGGGAGAAGAACAAGAGGCTACCAAGGAGAGGATTTGTAAATTTGTGTGAGGAGAAAGTTGAAGATCTTTCTTCGTTTTGTTAAGTAAGTTTATTCAGGTATACACAGTTACATGTGTAGACAACCTGGGATAACACATGTGTAGACAACCTGGGATAACACATGTGTAGACAACCTGGGATAACACATGTGTAGACAACCTGGGATAACACATGTGTAGACAACCTGGGATAACGCATGTGTAGACAACCTGGGATAACACATGTGTAGATAACCTGGGATAACACATGTGTAGACAACCTGGGATAACACATGTGTAGACAACCTGGGATAACACATGTGTAGACAACCTGGGATAACACATGTGTAGACAACCTGGGATAACACATGTGTAGACAACCTGGGATAACACATGTGTAGACAACCTGGGATAACACATGTGTAGACAACCTGGGATAACACATGTGTAGACAACCTGGGATAACACATGTGTAGACAACCTGGGATAACCCAAAAAAGTCAAGGCGACTTATTTCCATTGGGGTTGGGTTCTAACGTCAGTGATTTGTTGACCTGTGATCATCTCTAAGCACTGAAATTTGATAATCCTTGCTCATCCTTAACCTCTGTTGTCCCTAAAAAAAAATAATGAACTTTGTGATTAGTGGGTCGGTGTTTACCTTTTAGTTTATTCTTGCTGAAGTTGAGGTCGTCTATAAGCTCTGAGAAATTGCATTTGCAGTGTCGTACGGTGTTGCGGGGGTCAACGCCCCCGCTGCCCGGTCCATGACCAGGCCTCCCGGTAGATCAGGATCTGATCAGCCAGGCTGTTACTGCTGGTCACACGTAAACCAACGTACGAGCCACAGCCCGGCTCATCAGCTACTGACTTTAGGTATCCGTCCAACTTCCTCTTGAAGACAACCGGGGGTCTTGAAGACAACCAGGGGTCTTGAAGACAACCAGGGGTCTTGAAGACAACCAGGGGTCTTGAAGACAACCAGGGGTCTTGAAGACAACCAGGGGTCTTGAAGACAACCAGGGGTCTTGAAGACCACCAGGGGTCTTGAAGACAACCAGGGGTCTTGAAGACAACCAGGGGTCTTGAAGACAACCAGGGGTCTTGAAGACAACCAGGGGTCTTGAAGACCACCAGGGGTCTTGAAGACAACCAGGGGTCTTGAAGACAACCAGGGGTCTTGAAGACAACCAGGGGTCTTGAAGACCACCAGGGGTCTTGAAGACAACCAGGGGTCTTGAAGACAACCAGGGGTCTTGAAGACAACCAGGGGTCTTAAAGACAACCAGGGGTCTTGAAGACAACCAGGGGTCTTGAAGACAACCAGGGGTCTTGAAGACAACCAGGGGTCTTGAAGACAACCAGGGGTCTTGAAGACAACCAGGTGTCTTGAAGACAACCAGGTGTCTTGAAGACCACCAGGGGTCTTGAAGACCACCAGGGGTCTTGAAGACAACCAGGGGTCTTGAAGACAACCAGGGGTCTTGAAGACAACCAGGTGTCTTGAAGACAACCAGGGGTCTTGAAGACAACCAGGGGTCTTGAAGACAACCAGGGGTCTTGAAGACAACCAGGGGTCTTGAAGACAACCAGGTGTCTTGAAGACAACCAGGTGTCTTGAAGACCACCAGGGGTCTTGAAGACCACCAGGGGTCTTGAAGACAACCAGGGGTCTTGAAGACAACCAGGGGTCTTGAAGACAACCAGGTGTCTTGAAGACAACCAGGGGTCTTGAAGACCACTAGGGGTCTTGAAGACCACCAGGGGTCTTGAAGACAACCAGGGGTCTTGAAGACAACCAGGGGTCTTGAAGACAACCAGGGGTCTTGAAGACAACCAGGGGTCTTGAAGACCACCAGGGGTCTTGAAGACAACCAGGGGTCTTGAAGACAACCAGGGGTCTTGAAGACAACCAGGGGTCTTGAAGACAACCAGGGGTCTTGAAGACAACCAGGGGTCTTGAAGACAACCAGGGGTCTTGAAGACAACCAGGGGTCTTGAAGACAACCAGGGGTCTTGAAGACAACCAGGGGTCTTGAAGACAACCAGGGGTCTTGAAGACAACCAGGGGTCTTGAAGACAACCAGGGGTCTTGAAGACAACCAGGTGTCTTGAAGACAACCAGGGGTCTTGAAGACAACCAGGGGTCTTGAAGACAACCAGGGGTCTTGAAGACAACCAGGGGTCTTGAAGACAACCAGGTGTCTTGAAGACAACCAGGGGTCTTGAAGACAACCAGGGGTCTTGAAGACAACCAGGGGTCTTGAAGACCACCAGGGGTCTTGAAGACAACCAGGTGTCTTGAAGACAACCAGGGGTCTTGAAGACAACCAGGGGTCTTGAAGACAACCAGGTGTCTTGAAGACAACCAGGTGTCTTGAAGACAACCAGGGGTCTTGAAGACAACCAGGGATCTTGAAGACAACCAGGTGTCTTGAAGACAACCAGGGGTCTTGAAGACAACCAGGTGTCTTGAAGACAACCAGGTGTCTTGAAGACAACCAGGTGTCTTGAAGACAACCAGGGGTCTTGAAGACAACCAGGTGTCTTGAAGACAACCAGGTGTCTTGAAGACAACCAGGGGTCTTGAAGACAACCAGGGGTCTTAAAGACAACCAGGGATCTTGAAGACAACCAGGGGTCTTGAAGACCACCAGGGGTCTTGAAGACCACCAGGGGTCTTGAAGACAACCAGGGGTCTTGAAGACAACAAGGGGTCTTGAAGACAACCAGGGGTCTTGAAGACAACCAGGTGTCTTGAAGACAACCAGGGGTCTTGAAGACAACCAGGGGTCTTGAAGACCACCAGGGGTCTTGAAGACCACCAGGGGTCTTGAAGACAACCAGGGGTCTTGAAGACAACCAGGGGTCTTGAAGACAACCAGGGGTCTTGAAGACAACCAGGGGTCTTGAAGACAACCAGGGGTCTTGAAGACAACCAGGTGTCTTAAAGACAACCAGGGGTCTTGAAGACAACCAGGGGTCTTGAAGACAACCAAGGGTCTTGAAGACAACCAGGGGTCTTGAAGACAACCAGGGGTCTTGAAGACCACCAGGGGTCTTGAAGACCACCAGGGGTCTTGAAGACAACCAGGGGTCTTGAAGACAACAAGGGGTCTTGAAGACAACCAGGGGTCTTGAAGACAACCAGGTGTCTTGAAGACAACCAGGGGTCTTGAAGACAACCAGGGGTCTTGAAGACCACCAGGGGTCTTGAAGACCACCAGGGGTCTTGAAGACAACCAGGGGTCTTGAAGACAACCAGGGGTCTTGAAGACAACCAGGGGTCTTGAAGACAACCAGGGCTCTTGAAGACAAACAGGAGTCTTGAAGACAACAAGGGGTCTTGAAGACAACCAGGGGACTTGAAGACAGACAGGGGTCTTGAAGACAACCAGGGGTTGAAGATCACCAGGAGTCTTGAAGACAAACAGGGGTCTTGAAGACAACCAGGGGTCTTGAAGACCACCAGGGGTCTTGAAGACAACCAGGGGTCTTGAAGACAACCAGGGGTCTTGAAGACAACCAGGGGTCTTGAAGACAACCAAGGGTCTTGAAGACAACCAGGGGTCTTGAAGACAACCAGGGGTCTTGAAGACAACCAAGGGTCTTGAAGACAACCAGGGGTCTTGAAGACAACCAGGGGTCTTGAAGACAACCAGGGGTCTTGAAGACAACCAGGGGTCTTGAAGACAACGACAACGAGAGGTCTTGAAGACAACCAGGGGTCTTGAAGACAAGCAGGGGTCTTGAAGACAAGCAGGGGTCTTGAAGACAACCAGGGGTCTTGAAGACAACCAGGGGTCTTGAAGACAACCAGGGGTCTTGAAGACAACCAAGGGTCTTGAAGACAACCAGGGGTCTTGAAGACAACCAGGGATCTTGAAGACAACCAGAGGTCTATTGGTAATTCCCCTTATGCCTGGTGGGAGGCTGTTGAACAGTCTTGGGCCCCGGACACTCAGTAATGATCATGTTCACAGCTCTGGGTGTGTCTACCTCACCGTTACTCTCTCACTCCAACTTCCAGAAACTCTTTGTAGACTTGGATTTTCTAGTGTTGCTTCTACTAACATTTTATATATTTTTGCTCTTCCCTTTGTGAACTAAAGTGTCGCTGTTTCCACCTCTTTTTTTTTCATTTGTTCACAGAGGAAATTTTTCCCATTGTATTCTTTCTTTTTCGAAAGTTGTAATTCATAAATGCGAGATATTTTTTTTTTTACTGTTTATGTTTTGTTAATATTTTTTCGTGCCAAAGCTGAATTAAAACCACAAACTAAAACAGTTTTAATTAGTAAATCGTAGCATATAAAACATTTTTCTGTTTTTTTTTTTATTTTTAAGGGTATACAAGGCAAAGTTAAATTTCGTCTTCCTGATAAGTTCTTAGCAGGTAACTCACTAGGCGGAACCAGGAGCTAAGTCTCGACCGCTACAACCACATATAGATGAGCTTATGATGCTGGAGGAGTACACATGTCATCCTCTGATGCCTGAATCTTCCTCCAGTGTGGCTGACGGGAGATTCATCTGTAAAAATATGTATTTGTAGTCACAGTGGTGGCCCATGCTAACTTCCCTATGGTGTATAAATATACATAATTGGATGAATCTTATTGTAGCCAGCTGATCCAGTGGCTAACGCACTGGCTTAGAGTTTTACGACTCACTCGCCATGGGGTTTACACCCCACCCATTCCGTGGTTTAATTAATATGTTGCCTGGTGGTCCACTGGTGGTATACGAACCTTCCCCTTTAAACATGTTGCTTGCTGTGGCAAATTATTCATGAATAATCCTCTTCTCTCGCCCCCATCCCAATTTACATCCTCACAGTGTTAAATATTGCATGAACTACTTTGCTTAGCTGGGATATTAAATAGAGATTACCCTAAGTAGGTTAGTAACAGCCTTGTATCCACTAAACCTATTTATATAATGCATTTAGGCAGAATATGCCTTGATAATTTTTTCGAAAATCGTATAAGCTGGAGGGTACGTAAAATGTTTTGTTTGTTATACAGATTATTTTAACCACCGCGAATCATAAAATGCAAATTAAGCCACTTAAATTAACAATAGAACGCAGTTGGTCAGAACACGAGGCTACATAACGTTATTAACTCACAATACCGACATGTTTATCAACAAGTATTTTCTCCACCGCAATAATAAAAAGAAATCTTAGACTCGCTAGTTAATATATTAAATTATGCATCGACTGGCAATAAAGTTTCTCATTGACTTTCTCAATGTTTCGAAATTACTGAACAAGTAATCAAGGATTGGTTTCCCCTTGTCCTGTGATGATGACTGGTAATGGAGACCACAGGGAGGAAGATATACTTGGCTAGAGGGAAGCATTACTCCAAGAGTGAGCCGCTCTTATGTTTGGAGACGAATTTAGAATCCTCGGGTGATCTGGAAAATTTCTACAGAGGTTAATGGGTGACGAAGTGGTGGGAGGATACAGAGACCTCAGCTTAATGTAGGTTTACGAGAACTTCAACGATGGGAGGATACCGAGACCTCAGCTTAATGTAGGTTTACGAGAACTTCAGCGATGGGAGGATACCGAGACCTCAGCTTAATGTAGGTTTACGAGAACTTCAACGATGGGAGGATACCGAGACCTCAGCTTAATGTAGGTTTACGAGAACTTCAGCGATGGGAGGATACCGAGACCTCAGCTTAATGTAGGTTTACGAGAACTTCAACGATGGGAGGATACCGAGACCTCAGCTTAATGTAGGTTTACGAGAACTTCAGCGATGGGAGGATACCGAGACCTCAGCCTAATGAAGGATTACGAGAACCTCAACGATGATTTAATATTTAATATAACTAGTATGCTTAAGACGAGCCAGAAAGATCATATTGCTGAGTGTATATTTCGAGCATCTCAGTGGTAAGATGTAGAGTGACTTACGAGTGTCTGGTCTTAACATAACATATATGACTTACATGGAATTTCATAAGCATACCAGAAATAATGAGCAAATATTCTATATATATCCGTAACAAATAAAATATCAGCCTAAAAATAATATATACATAAATGTTAGGGCCAACTTCCCATAATCTGCGATGTTAGCCCAAAAAAAAAGTCGAGGTAGGCTGAACATAAGTCCCATATTAGGTTTAATTTTTTCCCCAAAAAGATTTATTACTTATATAACAGTAAATAAAACAAAACCTACAAGGCTTACACTAAATTTTGGAAGATTTGGTCATACGTGTTTGTGTTATATATATATATATATATATATATATATATATATATATATATATATATATATATATATATATATATATATATATATATATATATATATATATATATATCTTACGGTATGGTCGGTATGGTCATCGTCACTGTACAGTCATCACCGTCCCTACCTGGTGTAAGTGTTCTCACTGGCAGGAAAATTGGCGGTCATAAAAGGAGAGAAATAATTGAAGTGGCTGGTGCGTGTTCACTACGCAGTCATTAATATTACTTCATGGACCTGACTTGACGTACCAACTAGCTGAATTGACCTGTCATCTAGCTGATTAAGGTGTCAACTAGTTGACTTGAGGCGTCAGCTAGTTGACTTGAGGTGTCAGCTAGCTGACTTGAGGTAACAAGTAGGCATTTTGAGATATCATCTAGCTCACTTGAGGTACTAATGAACTGACTTCAGGTACTCACTAGCTAACTTCTGCTAGCTAGCTTCAAAAGTTTCAGACTATTGTCTGAAAACTCTGTAGGTACCGGTAGACGTAAGTTTCCAACCGAAAGAAAGCCGGAGATGAGGCTGTAAGGCCCCTCCGGCTGATAAGATGGACAGTATGTCAGAAAAGCCTTGTTAGGTAAGACACATATGCAACAGTTAGGTATCTTTATTATGAAACGTTTCGCCTACACAGTAGGCTTCTTCAGTCAAGTACAGAAAAGTTGATAGAAGCAGAAGATACTTGGAGACGATGTAATCAGTCCATCACCCTTAAAGTTTTGAGGTGGTCAGTCCCTCAGTCTGGAGAAGAGCATTGTTCCATAGTATGAAAAGCCTTGACTAGGCTCTCAGTCATATCCCAGACACCATCACCCAGAACCAGGTGAGGTTCCAGTCTGATGGACTCTTTTTAGTTTAATATGTTTATTATGCACCCCATACCCATCCTGTGGGCGGTAGTCAAAAGATTACAGAGGTACATAATGAGTCCAGGGACTGGACTCCAAAGTTTGATAGCTGAGCAAGTTACAGAGGTAATGAACTCACAATTTACAAAGGTAATGACTCTCACTCGCTTTCTGAGCTGTCAGCACACACACACACAGCTTTCCTGACCTGACAGTCTGATTCACACTGAACTTAACTTCCTTCTGTACCTGCTGTTTGAAAAATCCGTCCTGAGAATTTAAAAAAAAAATATTTGGGCGTAGTGAAGTCCTATTTAAGTATCGTTTAAAAGTCTGGATCGTTTAAAAACATTAATTGGAGGATATATTTGAAATAACAGACTTTTGAAAGAACTTGTGCTTACATTTTCTTATCACTCACCACAGACTTAAAAAAAAACTTAAAGTTCAAGCAAAACTGTCTTAACAAAGATTTTACATTTGATTAGTGACTTTCCTGCTTTGAATAAATGATAAGACTGTAAGCACTGACAGTCTTTGAGACTGATTCCCCTATAGATGCTCTCAGATTACCGCTGACTGACGAAACTCAAGTTTCTGGTGGGTTGAAGATATTTATTCAGTGGCTTCAGAGTCAAGTCTTCCTGGAATCAGAACTGGCTGGGGAGAAGCTGACTGAGTTGACTATGATGCGACTGAAAGACATACCTGACTAAACATATTAATGATGAATAAAAACGCATAATACCGTTGCTGGGACAATATAATTACCCATATGTAAAGATTCCAAGTTACCTGGAGTTTACCTGGAGAGAATTTCAGGGGTCAACGCCCCCGCGGCACGGTCTGAGGCCAGACCTCATGGTGGATTAGGGTCTGATCAACCAGGCTGTTAAGCTGCAAAGTTTACATATAGCCAAACACTAAGTTTCTCAGTCAGAAAAATACAGTGGAACCTCAAAAATCGAACTGCTCCCAACACAACCAATTATGTAAGTGTATTTTTGTAAGTGCTTTTATAAGTGTATTTTTGAGGGTCTAAAATGGACTAATCTAATTTACATTATTCCTGATGGGAATAAATTCATTCGGTAAAGGCACTCGAACAGCCTTCTGGACTGAAGAAAGTTCGATATTTGAGGTTCCACTGTACTGCGAAGTAAACTGGTAGTCGAGTTCACATTTACATGAGTTACCCTCAGCACATCATTGTCTGGATGTGGTAAAACTCTTTATAAACATTATTAAAATTTCGTATAATTTACTGAGTGAAGTTACTCTTAATTTTTTTTAACATATCTTAATAAATTAAAAATTTATTTCTGTTATATCAGAGCTTATAAAACAGAGATGGAGGTAGAAATAATTGATAAAAATCACATATAAACAGCAAATACCTGTCCTCAACTCCTACGAAATTGGATGACCAATATCTATATCCATCCACATCATCGACACCATGCCTAACCCTTCTAGGGTAGGGTAGGTGCCTGAGCCCGAGCCTTTAGTTCATAAGACTGTCATTCCCATTAGCCCCCTTGGGGCGGGGATGGCAGACCAGAGAGGCCTAGCTTGTGGCTAGGCCTGGGGACAGTTGGTCCCAAAGATGAGGAGGTACTTGTGCCTCCTCCCATGGGAGACTTAGGTCTCAGACATTCCCTAAAGAGGGAGCCAAGGCCGGGCCACCACTTGGAAAAGGCCCGGGCCGGGAGAATACCGGCGAATCTTTAATAATAATAATAATAAATCCACATCATCGACACCATACCTAACCCTTCTAGGGTAGGGTAGGTGCCTGAGCCCGAGCCTTTAGCTCATAAGACTGTCATTCCCATTAGCCCCCTTGGGGCGGGGATGGCCCCCCTTGTGGGCCTGGGGACAGTTGTCCCAAAGATGCTTGTGCCTCCTCCCATGGCTTAGGTCTCAGACACTCCCTAAAGGGGAGCCAGGCCGGGCCACCACTTGGTGATCCCCATGCCTAGCCCTTCTAGGGTAGGGTAGATGCCTGAGCCCGAGCCTTTAGCTCATAAGACTGTCATTCCCATTAGCCCCCTTGGGGCGAGAATGGCAGACCAGAGAGGCCTTGTGGCTAGGCTGGGGACAGTTGGTCTGAGGAGGTACTTGTGCCTCCTCCCATGGGAGACTTAGGTCTCAGACACTCCCTAAAGAGGGAGCCAAGGCCGGGCCACCACTTGGAAAAGGCCCGGGCCGGGAGAATACCGGCTAATCTTTAATAATAATAATAAATAAATCCACATCGTCATCCGTCATCCTAGAGGGGTTTGAAGGCCTGGGCTTGCTACCACCTGCAGCTCACAAGACTGCCATCCCCACGAGCCCCTTTGAGGCGGGGTAGATGGCAGACCAGAGGCCTAGCTTCTCCCTACGAGCCCCGTGAGGGCGGGGAATTTGGGGACATAAAGATGAGGGGGGTATTGTACCTCCTCCCATGGGAATTGGGTCTCGAGACATCCACAGATAGGGAGCCATCCGTCATCCTCGTTTAGTATATTGGCTTTAAACCTCATTAATCCACACACCTATCCACATCCACAACATATCCAAACCTAAACTGTAGATATATAAATACTAATATACATTTTAAATAACTACAACGATTTTAGATAAAAAAAAACAATGGAATGAAAATTATAGGTTACGGTAAACGATTAACTTAACGCAGAGATGGAGAGAAAATAGACAGGAAGGCGGAGCCACGTCAAACGTCTCCATTATCTATCGTCTATGGTTGGTTCAGAGCTATAATAAGTTCACTGAAAATAAGCGATAGGAGATCGATGGACTTTTGTTTGGCTAAAACGAAGCTATTAAGACTTCTACCAATGACAGGTAAGTAATTTTGTTGATTTTGAGTAGTGATATATGTACTCACGTAATTGTTGTTGCAAGGGTCGATTTACAGCTCCTGGTCCCGCCTCTCCACTAGTCACTACTGGGTTTTGTCTGGCTGCGTGAATCTTCTCATATCTAATCGTAAAACTATGTAAAGATCCTGTCTTCACCACTGTGCTGTCTTGGTCATTCCACCTCCTGATCAGTACAAAGCTAAAGAAATATTTCCTAACTTCCCTGCCGCTGTTCTCTAGCTTTAATTTACATATGTTCCTCAGGGTACCTCATTCCCACCTCTTCAACACTATGTATCTGTGTACACTATAAATTTCTCTTGGAACTTTGATCTTCCTGTCTTTCTGTCTGACTCTTACCTTTTAGCTCCAGGACTAGTCTCGTTGTATCCTGACATACTTCATCAGGTGTGGGTTCCATGCTGCTACAACATACTCTTGTGATGAGTCTGATAAATACCATATATAGTTTCGCAAATGATTGCTTGTTGATGTTCCTTAAAGATAACCATAGACATGTCAGACACACGTTTACTGCTGAGATTATTTTGTTTATGTTTATCTCAGTCAATATTCTCGGATCTAAACACAGCCGGATGTCTTTGTGCCTCAAGAAGGTTCGGAGTCTTTGCCCCCCCCAAGCTTGCATTATCTTTTCAGGGCCATTTGTAGTCTTTCCTGGTTCTAACCTGTTGCATTCTCCACATTAGTTTTACATTATCTGCGAAAGAGATAGCTTTGACTATTTCTTCCATACTGGTGATCATGTGCTTAAGAAATAGTACTGGTCCTAGTACTGATCCTTTTGGTACTCCACTCGTCGCACAAGGCCATTCCGACACCTCTTCCCAAACAGTAGCTAGTTGTTTCCTTCCTTTATGAAATTCTTAATCCATTGTATTGCCTTCCTTGTTACTCCTGGCCGTTCCTCTAGATTTTATCCAAATCTCATGTGCGGTATTGTCAAAAGCCTTCTTAGAGTACAAAAATATGCAATCTACCCATTCCTATCTTTTCTGCCTCACATCTTACCCCGTCGTTGAATTCTAGTAAGACTCGTAGACAGGATTTACCTTGTCTGAAGCTATTCTTGTTTATACATCCGCTCTTATTAGGTGTTCTACCACTTTTCTTCTAAAAATCTTCTGTTAACTTAACATGTTATCCCTGTCAGTGCTACTGGTAAGAAGATAAACATTGGCTGTCTAGCTTCTTAAATACTGGGACTACATTTGCTGTCTTCCACACCTCTGGCAAGTGCCATGTTACTATTGACTTGTTGAAGATTGTGGCTAGTAGTTCATGCAGTGCTTCCACTCCCTCTTTCAGGACCTACACAGAGATGTCATCTGGTTCCATTGGCTTAGAGAAATTTAGCTTGAGTAGAAGATTCCTCTCCTCCTCTTCTGTTGTGTGTACTGTGTCTAGTACATTGGTAATATTTCTATTTTTCCTCCATGAATGCTGCCTTAAATTTCTTGCTAAGTTTCTCACACACTTTCTCGTTATTTCTTGTTGTCTTCCTCTGGTGTAGCTGCATAGCAACTTAGGTTTCGACTCTACTTCGATGCTGTGTCATTTCAAATAGTCTTTGAACCCTTCTTGTCACTGGATGTTAGGTTCTGGCTAATCTCCTCAGCTCCTTGTTATCGTGCGTTCTTCTGCCTCCTATATTTTTCCCCATGCTCTAGTCCTTCTAGCCACTACTGCTGCAACGCCACTGCTGCAGCACCACTGCTGTAACACCACTGCTGCAACACCATTGCTGCAGCACCACTGCTGTAACACCACTGCTGCAACACCACTGCTGTAACACCACTGCTGCAACACCACTGGTACAACACCACTGATGCAACACCACTGCTGCAGCACCACTGCTGTAACACCACTGCTGCAGCACAACTGATGCAAAACCACTGCTGCAACACCACTGCTGCAACACCACTGCTGCAACACCACTGCTGTAACACCACTGCTGCAGCACAACTGATGCAAAACCACTGCTGCAACACCACTGCTGCAACACCACTGCTGCAACACCACTGCTGCAACACCACTGCTGCAACACCACTACTGTAACACCACTGCTGCAACACCACTGCTGTAACACCACTGCTGCAACACCACTGCTGCAACACCACTGCTGCAACACCACTGCTGCAACACCACTGCTGCAACACCACTACTGTAACAACACTGCTGCAACACCACTGCTGCAACACCACTGCTGCAACACCACTGCTGCAACACCACTGCTGCAACACCACTGCTGCAACACCACTGCTGCAACACCACTGCTGCAACACCACTGCTGTAACACCACTGCTGCAGCACAACTGATGCAAAACCACTGCTGCAACACCACTGCTGCAACACCACTGCTGCAACACCACTGCTGCAACACCACTGCTGCAACACCACTGCTGCAACACCACTGCTGCAACACCACTGCTGCAACACCACTGCTGCAACACCACTACTGTAACACCACTGCTGCAACACCACTGCTGCAACACCACTGCTGCAACACCACTGCTGCAACACCACTGCTGCAACACCACTGCTGCAACACCACTGCTGCAACACCACTGCTGCAACACCACTGCTGCAACACCACTGCTGCAACACCACTACTGTAACACCACTGCTGCAACACCACTGCTACAACACCACTGCTGTAACACCACTGCTGCAACACCATTGTTACTTCTTTGAGACTCCTTTTCTCACCACCACCAACAGTAATGATAGATCTAACTTGAGAGAGAGAGAGAGAGAGAGAGAGAGAGAGAGAGAGAGAGAGAGAGAGAGAGAGAGAGAGAGAGAGAGAGAGAGAGAGAGAGAGAGAGAGAGAGAGAGAGAGAGAGAGAGAGAGAGAGAGAGAGAGAGAGAGAGAGTAAAGAGCACACTGGTAACTTACCCTTATGAGCCTGGCGTATATATATTATTAGCCAATAATCGCAAACAAGCGACACAAGATGCACAACAACGACAGGGAGAATCGAATGATGACTCTAGGCCTTTCGTGTTGCAATCAACACATCTTCAGGAGCTTGTAATCTTGCAGAAATGAGTAGAAAATGTAGGTAGATTCCTTCAGTGGGCTGGCTCTAGCTAGAATGAGATGGCATCAGGCAGACCAGTGCCAGGTGCTAGCTAAGGTAGTTTCCTTGAACACTTCTAACTGGACCTCCTACTCATTTCTGCAACATTGCAAGCTCCTAAAGATGTGTTGATTGCAATACGAAAGGCCTAGACCTATTATTCAACTCCCTCTGAGGTTGGTTTGCATATATTATTAGCGAGCGAGAGAGAGAGAGAGCGTGTTGATGCGTCAGTCTTATCCAGAGTGTGAGCGTAATTATGCAAGTCTCGAGATAAAATAAGTAAGTCTCTCCTGTCGTCTTGAGTGTAGACAACACATACTCAAGTAATTTGTCTTTCTCTTTACGTAGAGAATAGTCTTTTATCTGACATTTATTCAATACCTCAAAAGAAAATGTTTTTAGCTGCAGCGAGGCGTAATACCCACAACTGTCAGCAACAATTGTATTTAAGAAATGGTATCAATTTCTGAGAATGATTCGCTCGATCAATTAACATTATTCTGCTGCCTTGAGCACCATGCCACCACATACTGTATGTGTGTGTGTGTGTGTACTCACCTAGTTGTGGTTGCAGGGGTCGAGTCCCAGCTCCTGGCCCCGCCTCTTCACTGGTCGCTACTAGGTCACTCTCCCTGAACCGTGAGCTTTATCATACCTCTGCTTAAAGCTATGTATGGATCCTGCCTCCACTACATCGCTTCCCAAACTATTCCACTTCCTGACTACTCTGTGGCTGAAGAAATACTTCCTAACATCCCTGTGATTCATCTGTGTCTTCAACTTCCAACTGTGTCCCCTTGTTGCTGTGTCCCATCTCTGGAACATTCTGTCTTTGTCCGCCTTATCAATTCCTCTCAGTATTTTGTATGTCGTTATCATGTCCCCCCTATCTCTCCTGTCCTCCAGTGTCGTCAGATCGATTTCCCTTAACCTCTCCTCGTAGGACATACCCTTTAGCTCTGGGACTAGTCTTGTTGCAAACCTTTGCACTTTCTCTAGTTTCTTTACGTGCTTGGCTAGGTGTGGGTTCCAAACTGGTGCCGCATACTCCAATATGAGCCTAACGTACACGGTGTACAGGGTCCTGAATGATTCCTTATTAAGATGTCGGAATGCTGTTCTGAGGTTTGCTAGGCGCCCATATGCTGCAGCAGTTATTTGGTTGATGTGTGCCTAAGGAGATGTGCCTGGTGTTATACTCACCCCAAGATCTTTTGCCTTGAGTGAGGTTTGTAGTTTCTGTCCCCCTAGACTGTACTCCGTCTGAGGTCTTTTTTGCCCTTCCCAAATCTTCATGACTTTGCACTTGGTGGGGTTGAACTCCAGGAGCCAATTGCTGGACCAGGTCTGCAGCCTGTCCAGATCCCATTGTAGTTCTGCCTGGTCTTCGACCGAATAAATTCTTCTCATCAACTTCACGTCATCTGCAAAAAGGGACACTTCGGAGTCTGTGTGTGTGTGTATGTGTGTGTGTTCAACCTGCAGTGTTCCACAGTGTACATCCTGCAGTGTTCCACAGTGTACATCCTGCAGTGTTCCACAGTGTACATCCTGCAGTGTTCCACAGTGTACATCCTGCAGTGTTCCACAGTGTACATCTTGCAGTGTTCCACAGTATACATCCTGCAGTGTTCCACAGTGTACATCCTGCAGTGTTCCACAGTGTATCTCCTGTAGTGTTCCACAGTATACCTCCTGCAGTATTCCACAGTGTACCTTCTGCAGTGTTCCACAGTGTACCGTATGCAGTGTTCAACAGTATACCTCCTGTAGTTGGTTTAGAAAGACACGTAAGCAAACACTATAACATATTTATTAGAAAACGTTTCGGTCCTGGGACCTTGATCACTTCTAACATACAGAGGTAGAAAGACATTATATATATAGGCGGAGAGTGAGATGTGACGCACGTGACCTGAGGAATGTCATAAGAACATAAGAATGGAGGAACACTGTAGAAGGCCTACTGGCTCATGCGAGGCAGGTCTTTATCAAAACAACCTCTACCTATGATGAGGACGGGTAGACGATGAAATCATGTGACTCCTGTGTTGTTGGGTTGGTGCTGCTTAAGTATCATGTATGCCAATGTTTTTGAAATTTTGTAGTTTCCAGTGTTGCGTTCTATAGTGTCGGTGACGGCGATTAGTGAGGCTTCTAGGCACCGTCGGCGTCTGAGGTCTGGTTCGGTGAGAACGAGTTGTGCCTCATTCCAGTTCATCAAATGCCCCGTGGAGTCTCTGTGGAGGACACAGGCGTACCTTACATCGTCTCTGTTAGAGGCATTTCGATGCTCATTCAGGCGGACTGCCTACATATTTCTTGGGACAGAACCCACAGGGGATAGTGTAGACGCCTGCTGTAGAAGTTAGAGGTGTGGGGCTGCGTTTCGTAGTGAGGTCTTTGATAGATGATGTGTTTATGGTGGAAACATTGATGTTACTCATAGCAAGTGCCCGGCGAGTATTCGTGGCAACATCGCCACATGGGAGTACTATGAACTGTTTATGGGGCTGTTCCATGGGCGGTTTGTTGAGGATAGCTTGTGCCTTGAGTCTGCAATCTCGGATGAAGAAAGATGGGAACTGAAGACGTGTAAAGGCTTGTGTTATGTAAGTGCATTCTTCTTCTAGAAAACAAGGGCTGGAAATGCGAAGAGCTCTCAAGAAGAAGCCAATGAGGACTCCTCTCTTAGTGCGGGTGTCTTTGTGTGAATAAAAGTGTATAAGATCGTCCTTGTTGGTAGGTTTTCTATACACTTTGAAGAGAAGTTTGTCACTGTCGGGAGATCTGCACAGTAGAACGTCGAGGAAAGGAAGTTTGCCATCATTTTCGAGTTCAAGTGTAAACTTTATTGATCGTTCAACTGCATTGATCTCCAGGAGCTTTATCAAGCCTCTAAGTTGGGGGACATTTCTGGAAAAAAAAATCTTGAGTCGAAAATTCTTGAGACACGCCAGATGCATATTTAAAAATGTCAAGGAATGTAGGAGGAAGAAGAAAGGAAGGAGACATGAAATAAAAATGAGAATTTTGACAGGATATAGAGTGAGGAGGTGTGTGTCTCTCAGTGTAAATACACTGAGAGTTTGCTACACTCAGTGTTTTATGGGGCTCAAAAATATACAGCATCCTGATGACTCCCTCGTGTGGTAGATAGGCTTTAAACCCCATTAACAAGCCATCCTATGGGAATTTACAGAATAAAAAGTCACATTGCCGTGACTGGAACAATGGTACAATGCTGTGACTGGAACAATGGTACAATGTTGTGACTGGAACAATGGTATAATGTTGTGACTGGAATAATGGTACAATGTTGTGACTGGAACAATGGTACAATGTTGTGACTGGAGCAATGGTACAATGTTGTGACTGGAACAATGGTACAATGTTGTTACTGGAATAATGGTACAATGTTGTGACTGGAATAATGGTACAATGCTGTGACTGGAATAATGGTACAATGCTGTGGCTGGAACAACGGTACAATGCTGTGACTGGAACAATGGTACAATGTTGTGATTGGAATAATGGTACAATGCTGTGATTGGAACAATGGTACAATGCTGTGACTGGAACAATGGTACAATGCTGTGACTGGAACAATGGTACAATGCTGTGACTGGAACAATGGTACAATGCTGTGACTAGAACAATGGTACAATGTTGTGACCGGAACAATGGTACAATGCTGTGACTGGAACAATGGTACAATGCTGTGACTGGAATAATGGTACAATGTTGTGACTGGAATAATGGTACAATGCTGTGACTGGAATAATGGTACAATTCTGTGACTGGAACAATGGTACAATGTTGTTACTGGAATAATGGTACAATGTTGTGACTGGAATAATGGTACAATGCTGTGACTGGAATAATGGTACAATTCTGTGACTGGAACAATGGTACAATGTTGTGACTGGAATAATGGTACAATGCTGTGACTGGAATAATGGTACAATGCTGTGACTGGAATAATGGTACAATGCTGTGACTGGAACAATGGTACAATTCTGTGACTGGAACAATGGTACAATTCTGTGACTGGAACAATGGTACAATTCTGTGACTGGAACAATGGTACAATGCTGTGACTGGAACAATGGTACAATGCTGTGACTGGAACAATGGTACAATGTTGTGACCGGAGCAATGGTATAATGCTGTGACTGGAACAATGGTACAATGCTGTGACTGGAACAATGGTACAATGTTGTGACTGGAACAATGGTACAATGTTGTGACTGGAATAATGGTACAATGCTGTGACTGGAACAATGGTACAATGTTGTGACTGGAACAATGGTACAAATCATCCCAAACCACGTCATATTTTTCATTGTTTTCTGTGCGGGTTTTATGTGTCTGTGAGAATTTAAAATGAAAGAAGGAAGAGGGAATAAAGAATGAATGAGAGGAACCAGATAAACAAACATGATCGAAGAGTGAGAGAGAATATCTAGACAAGAGAGAAGCTTTTAAGAGATGTTTATTGAGAGGTTGTAACACCTGGTGTTACAACTGTCATGTTCACACACACCTGGTGTTACAACTGTCATGTTCACACACACCTGGTGTTACAACTGTCATGTTCACACACACCTGGTGTTACAACTGTCATGTTCACACACACACCTGGTGTTACAACTGTCATGTTCACACACACCTGGTGTTACAACTGTCATGTTCACACACACCTGGTGTTACAACTGTCACGTTCACACACCTGGTGTTACAACTGTCATGTTCACACACACCTGGTGTTACAACTGTCATGTTCACACACACCTGGTGTTACAACTGTCATGTTCACACACACACCTGGTGTTACAACTGTCATGTTCACACACACCTGGTGTTACAACTGTCATGTTCACACACACACCTGGTGTTACAACTGTCATGTTCACACACACCTGGTGTTACAACTGTCATGTTCACACACACACCTGGTGTTACAACTGTCATGTTCACACGCACACCTGGTGTTACAACTGTCATGTTCACACACACACCTGGTGTTACAACTGTCATGTTCACACACACACCTGGTGTTACAACTGTCATGTTCACACACACACCTGGTGTTACAACTGTCATGTTCACACACACACCTGGTGTTACAACTGTCATGTTCACACACACACCTGGTGTTACAACTGTCATGTTCACACACACACCTGGTGTTACAACTGTCATGTTCACACACACACCTGGTGTTACAACTGTCATGTTCACACACACCTGGTGTTACAACTGTCATGTTCACACACACACCTGGTGTTACAACTGTCATGTTCACACACACCTGGTGTTACAACTGTCATGTTCACACACACACCTGGTGTTACAACTGTCATGTTCACACACCTGGGGTTACAACTGTCATGTTCACACACACACCTGGTGTTACAACTGTCATGTTCACACACACCTGGTGTTACAACTGTCATGTTCACACACACCTGGTGTTACAACTGTCATGTTCACACACACACCTGGTGTTACAACTGTCATGTTCACACACACCTGGTGTTACAACTGTCATGTTCACACACACCTGGTGTTACAACTGTCATGTTCACACGCACACCTGGTGTTACAACTGTCATGTTCACACACACACACCTGGTGTTACAACTGTCATGTTCACACACACACCTGGTGTTACAACTGTCATGTTCACACACACCTGGTGTTACAACTGTCATGTTCACACACACACACCTGGTGTTACAACTGTCATGTTCACACACACACCTGGTGTTACAACTGTCATGTTCACACGCACACCTGGTGTTACAACTGTCATGTTCACACACACACCTGGTGTTACAACTGTCATGTTCACACACACACCTGGTGTTACAACTGTCATGTACACACACACACCTGGTGTTACAACTGTCATGTTCACACACACACCTGGTGTTACAACTGTCATGTTCACACGCACACCTGGTGTTACAACTGTCATGTTCACACACACACACCTGGTGTTACAACTGTCATGTTCACACACACACCTGGTGTTACAACTGTCATGTTCACACACACACCTGGTGTTACAACTGTCATGTTCACACACACCTGGTGTTACAACTGTCATGTTCACACACACACCTGGTGTTACAACTGTCATGTTCACACACACCTGGTGTTACAACTGTCATGTTCACACACACACCTGGTGTTACAACTGTCATGTTCACACACACCTGGTGTTACAACTGTCATGTTCACACACACACCTGGTGTTACAACTGTCATGTTCACACACCTGGGGTTACAACTGTCATGTTCACACACACACCTGGTGTTACAACTGTCATGTTCACACACACCTGGTGTTACAACTGTCATGTTCACACACACACACCTGGTGTTACAACTGTCATGTTCACACACACCTGGTGTTACAACTGTCATGTTCACACACACACACCTGGTGTTACAACTGTCATGTTCTCACACACCTGGTGTTACAACTGTCATGTTCACACACACTCCTGGTGTTACAACTGTCATGTTCACACACACCTGGTGTTACAACTGTCATGTTCACACACACCTGGTGTTACAACTGTCATGTTCACACACACCTGGTGTTATAACTGTCATGTTCACACACACACCTGGTGTTACAACTGTCATGTTCACACACACACCTGGTGTTACAACTGTCATGTTCACACACACACCTGGTGTTACAACTGTCATGTTCACACACACACCTGGTGTTACAACTGTCATGTTCACACACACCTGGTGTTACAACTGTCATGTTCACACACACCTGGTGTTACAACTGTCATGTTCACACACCTGGTGTTACAACTGTCATGTTCACACACACACCTGGTGTTACAACTGTCATGTTCACACACACACCTGGTGTTACAACTGTCATGTTCACACACACACACCTGGTGTTACAACTGTCATGTTCACACACACACCTGGTGTTACAACTGTCATGTTCACACACACCTGGTGTTACAATTGTCATGTTCACACACACACCTGGTGTTACAACTGTCATGTTCACACACACACCTGGTGTTACAACTGTCATGTTCACACACACACCTGGCGTTACAACTGTCACGTTCACACACACACCTGGTGTTACAACTGTCATGTTCACACACACCTGGTGTTACAATTGTCATGTTCACACACACCTGGTGTTACAACTGTCATGTTCACACACACCTGGTGTTACAACTGTCATGTTCACACACACCTGGTGTTACAACTGTCATGTTCACACACACCTGGTGTTACAACTGTCACGTTCACACACACACCTGGTGTTACGCCAGGAGCTGAGTCTCAATTCCTTCAATCACAGTTAGGTGAGTACATACAGCCGAAGATGTCTATGTGTCTATGTAGATATTAAATTATTCGTGACTAGTGGTGATTATTATTATTATTATAATCAAGGGGGAAGGGCTAAACCCGGAGGATTATACAGCGCCTGGGGGGGGGATGTGGAAGGCATTCAGGCTTAATTTGGGGAACTGGAGCACAGATCCAATTCCCTAAATCAAGAGCCCCTCACCAACATCAAGGAACCTTCCTTGAGGGGGACTAGTGGTGAAAAGTTGGCAATGTAGCCTTAATAACCCTCGCGTAGTTAACTGGATTGTAAACCAAATACTACTCAACCATCTCAGGGATATACACACCTCTCGGTGTGTATATCCCTGAGATATACACTCAAACTTAGGCTGTATGACCCATACACACGACTTCGGAAATCAAAATTACTATTCTTATATATAAGTTACTTTTGAGACAGATACACAAAGTCACTCAGTAACTACAAACCATCTGTTACCTCAGAGGTGTTTCCTCTGTGTCCAACGATCAGATCAGTCCATTAACCGTCAAGTTCCTGTCTTAATGGTCCATTATTTACAAGGCGTCGCTTTATCACCAGTGAGATTAACCCCGGTTCACTTGTCTTCCCCCGGGTGTAACTCCGTGGTCAGGGAGGTGCGTAATACTAACTTATTATCCCAGTGTGTATCAGTAATAATAATAATAATAATGATAATAATAATAATAATAATAATAATAAT
The DNA here is from genome assembly GCF_038502225.1 of Cherax quadricarinatus. NCBI lineage: Eukaryota > Metazoa > Arthropoda > Malacostraca > Decapoda > Parastacidae > Cherax > Cherax quadricarinatus. The sequence continues at coordinate 51,488,045 of NC_091304.1, forward strand.
AATAATAATAATAATAATAATAATAATGATAATAATAATAATAATAATAATAATAATGATATTAATGATAATAATAATAATAATAATAATAATAATAATAATAATAATAATAATAACGATAATAATAATAATAATAATAATAATAATAATAATAATAATAATAATAATAATAATAATAATGATATTAATGATAATAATAATAATAATAATAATAATAATAATAATAATAATAATAACGATAATAATAATAATAATAATAATAATAATAATAATAATAATAATAATAATAATAATAACGATAATAATAATAATAATGATATTAATAATAATAATAATAATAATAATAATAATAATAATAATAATAATGATATTAATAATAATAATAATAATAATAATAATAATAATAATAATAATAATAATAATAATAATAATAATAATAATAATAATAATAATAATATTAATAATAATCATGATATTAATAATAATAATAATAATAATAATAATAATAATAATGATAATAATAATAATAATAATAATAATAATAATAATAATAATAATAATCATGATATTAATGATGATAATAATAATAATAATAATAATAATAATAATAATAACGATAATAATAATAATCATGATATTAATGATGATGATAATAATAATAATAATAATAATAATAATAATAATAATAATAATCATGATATTAATGATAATAATAATAATAATCATTATATTAATAATAATAATAATAATAATAATAATAATAATAATAATAATAATAATAATAATCATTATATTAATGATAATAATCATAATAATAATAATAATAATAATAATAATAATAATAATAATAATAACGATAATAATAATAATAATAATAATAATAATAATAATAATAATAATAATAATAATAATAATAGTTTTTACTTCTACAAGCACATGGTACAACTTAAACATACCATAGCTCACATTCTACGATAAATATTTTAATCATTACGACACTATACGCGCTACAGTTTTAATGTCTTAACTATATCTGCATATTTTTTCATTCTTCCAAAAATTTACATAGAATGCACAAGAGATAAGATAAGATTTCGTTCGGATTTTTAACCCCGGAGGGTTAGCCACCCAGGATAACCCAAGAAAGTCAGTGCGTCATCGATGTCTGCCTTATTTCCATTGGGGTCCTTAATCTTGTCCCCCAGGATGCGACCCACACCAGTCGACTAACACCCAGGTACCTACTTGCTGCTAGGTGAACAGGACAACAGGTGTAAGGAAACACGTCGAAATGTTTCCACCCCGCCGGGAATCGAACCCGGACCCTCTGTGTGTGAAGCGGGAGCTTCAGCCACCAGGCCACAAATAACCTGAAAATACAAGACTGAAAGTTATGACAACGTTTCGGTCCATTTCGGACCGAAACGTTTTACATTTCAGGCTCCAATTTGCGGGTTATATGTGTGTTGTTCTAGTCAAAGTTTTGTGACTTTTTTGGTCTTTATTTACGATATATTGTGCAAAGTCTCCCTATATTTTATTTTTCAGATTTACCATCAGTCTGGAAGTCCATCTATATACTTTCCATTTTTTGTGCTTCCATATATATATATATATATATATATATATATATATATATATATATATATATATATATATATATATATATATATATATATATATATATATACATATACATATACGTATATATATAATGTGTGTGTGCGCTTCACACTGGTGCTGCGTATTCGATGACCTGCCTAAGAGACTGTTATTAAAGGGATTCACTGGAAGCCTGGTCATGGACCGGGCAGCGGGGGCGTTGATCCCCGGAATAACCTCCAGGTAGCCTCCAGGTACAGATAGTTGAACTGAGAGTTGAGTTGAGAGAATTAACAGAGTTTCCTCCCTGCTAAGCAGGGGGCAAACTCTGTTAATTCTCTTAATATATGCTTTAAGGGAGAGACTTTAGCATGTTCCTTTGTCTTTCTACCATAACTAATTACCTGTGCATCTCCTGTGGTACTTAGTCATTGCTTGCTAATTAGGCACAGGTGTCCCGTAGCTCGATTGCTATCACACTGAGGCTCGGGGTAGTTCCTCGGTACGAGTGGAATTATTAAGACGTGTTTCCTTAAGACACTTGTTGTCCATGTTCACATATCAGTAAAATAGGTACCTGGGTGTTAGTTGACTGGTGTGGGTCGTATCCTGGGGACAAAACTGACCTAATTTTCCTGAAATGCTCAGAGTAACAAGCGGCTTTCTACATAGTAGTATGTCATTGATGTCAGCTATGGTCTGTATACCTTGTACATGTACTGGTAGTAATAAAGATTATTATTATTCTTATTATCATTACTACTACTACTACTACTACTACTACTACTACTACTACTACTACTGCTACTATTATTCATCTACATTAGGTGTACGAACTTCCATACTGCCGTCTTCAGGTAACGGGTCGGACTTGAACCGGTGGCAGAGAAGTACTAAAACTCACAGACCAGCGCCACATTGCCGTCTCTCAATGGAATTATTTTTAATGGACGTTTATAATGAAGTGTTATTACAGGAGCAACACTGAGTACGAACCAGCAGTAACCATGTAGATTATTAGGAACACGGTACACCAGTATCTCTCACACTGATGCAGGGTTCCAGTATCTCTCACACTGATGCAGCGTTCCAGTATCTCTCACACTGATGCAGTGTTCCAGTATCTCTCACACTGATGCAGTGTTCTAGTATCTCTCACACTGATGCAGTGTTCCAGTATCTCTCACACTGATGCAGCGTTCCAGTATCTCTCACACTGATGCAGCGTTCCAGTATCTCTCACACTGATGCAGCGTTCCAGTATCTCTCACACTGATGCAGCGTTCCAGTATCTCTCACACTGATGCAGCGTTCCAGTATCTCTCACACTGATGCAGTGTTCCAGTATCTCTCACACTGATGCAGCGTTCCAGTATCTCTCACACTGATGCAGTGTTCCAGTATCTCTCACACTGATGCAGTGTTCCAGTATCTCTCACACTGATGCAGTGTTCCAGTATCTCTCACACTGATGCAGTGTTCCAGTATCTCTCACACTGATGCAGTGTTCCAGTATCTCTCACACTGATGCAGTGTTCCAGTATCTCTCACACTGATGCAGTGTTCCAGTATCTCTCACACTGATGCAGTGTTCTAGTATCTCTCACACTGATGCAGCGTTCCAGTATCTCTCACACTGATGCAGTGTTCCAGTATCTCTCACACTGATGCAGTGTTCTAGTATCTCTCACACTGATGCAGTGTTCCAGTATCTCTCACACTGATGCAGTGTTCCAGTATCTCTCACACTGATGCAGTGTTCCAGTATCTCTCACACTGATGCAGCGTTCCAGTATCTCTCACACTGATGCAGCGTTCCAGTATCTCTCACACTGATGCAGTGTTCTAGTATCTCTCACACTGATGCAGTGTTCCAGTATCTCTCACACTGATGCAGTGTTCCAGTATCTCTCACACTGATGCAGTGTTCCAGTATCTCTCACACTGATGCAGTGTTCCAGTATCTCTCACACTGATGCAGTGTTCCAGTATCTCTCACACTGATGCAGCGTTCCAGTATCTCTCACACTGATGCAGTGTTCCAGTATCTCTCACACTGATGCAGTGTTCCAGTATCTCTCACACTGATGCAGTGTTCCAGTATCTCTCACACTGATGCAGTGTTCCAGTATCTCTCACACTGATGCAGTGTTCCAGTATCTCTCACACTGATGCAGTGTTCCAGTATCTCTCACACTGATGCAGCGTTCCAGTATCTCTCACACTGATGCAGTGTTCCAGTATCTCTCACACTGATGCAGTGTTCCAGTATCTCTCACACTGATGCAGTGTTCCAGTATCTCTCACACTGATGCAGTGTTCCAGTATCTCTCACACTGATGCAGTGTTCCAGTATCTCTCACACTGATGCAGTGTTCCAGTATCTCTCACACTGATGCAGTGTTCCAGTATCTCTCACACTGATGCAGCGTTCCAGTATCTCTCACACTGATGCAGTGTTCCAGTATCTCTCACACTGATGCAGTGTTCCAGTATCTCTCACACTGATGCAGTGTTCCAGTATCTCTCACACTGATGCAGTGTTCCAGTATCTCTCACACTGATGCAGTGTTCTAGTATCTCTCACACTGATGCAGTGTTCCAGTATCTCTCACACTGATGCAGCGTTCCAGTATCTCTCACACTGATGCAGTGTTCCAGTATCTCTCACACTGATGCAGCGTTCCAGTATCTCTCACACTGATGCAGTGTTCCAGTATCTCTCACACTGATGCAGCGTTCCAGTATCTCTCACACTGATGCAGTGTTCCAGTATCTCTCACACTGATGCAGCGTTCCAGTATCTCTCACACTGATGCAGCGTTCCAGTATCTCTCACACTGATGCAGCGTTCCAGTATCTCTCACACTGATGCAGCGTTCCAGTATCTCTCACACTGATGCAGCGTTCCAGTATCTCTCACACTGATGCAGTGTTCCAGTATCTCTCACACTGATGCAGTGTTCCAGTATCTCTCACACTGATGCAGCGTTCCAGTATCTCTCACACTGATGCAGTGTTCCAGTATCTCTCACACTGATGCAGCGTTCCAGTATCTCTCACACTGATGCAGCGTTCCAGTATCTCTCACACTGATGCAGCGTTCCAGTATCTCTCACACTGATGCAGCGTTCCAGTATCTCTCACACTGATGCAGCGTTCCAGTATCTCTCACACTGATGCAGCGTTCCAGTATCTCTCACACTGATGCAGCGTTCCAGTATCTCTCACACTGATGCAGTGTTCCAGTATCTCTCACACTGATGCAGTGTTCTAGTATCTCTCACACTGATGCAGCGTTCCAGTATCTCTCACACTGATGCAGCGTTCCAGTATCTCTCACACTGATGCAGCGTTCCAGTATCTCTCACACTGATGCAGCGTTCCAGTATCTCTCACACTGATGCAGCGTTCCAGTATCTCTCACACTGATGCAGTGTTCCAGTATCTCTCACACTGATGCAGTGTTCCAGTATCTCTCACACTGATGCAGTGTTCTAGTATCTCTCACACTGATGCAGCGTTCCAGTATCTCTCACACTGATGCAGTGTTCCAGTATCTCTCACACTGATGCAGTGTTCCAGTATCTCTCACACTGATGCAGTGTTCTAGTATCTCTCACACTGATGCAGTGTTCCAGTATCTCTCACACTGATGCAGTGTTCCAGTATCTCTCACACTGATGCAGCGTTCCAGTATCTCTCACACTGATGCAGTGTTCTAGTATCTCTCACACTGATGCAGTGTTCCAGTATCTCTCACACTGATGCAGCGTTCCAGTATCTCTCACACTGATGCAGTGTTCCAGTATCTCTCACACTGATGCAGTGTTCCAGTATCTCTCACACTGATGCAGCGTTCCAGTATCTCTCACACTGATGCAGTGTTCCAGTATCTCTCACACTGATGCAGCGTTCCAGTATCTCTCACACTGATGCAGTGTTCCAGTATCTCTCACACTGATGCAGTGTTCTAGTATCTCTCACACTGATGCAGTGTTCTAGTATCTCTCACACTGATGCAGCGTTCCAGTATCTCTCACACTGATGCAGTGTTCTAGTATCTCTCACACTGATGCAGCGTTCCAGTATCTCTCACACTGATGCAGTGTTCCAGTATCTCTCACACTGATGCAGTGTTCCAGTATCTCTCACACTGATGCAGTGTTCTAGTATCTCTCACACTGATGCAGTGTTCTAGTATCTCTCACACTGATGCAGCGTTCCAGTATCTCTCACACTGATGCAGTGTTCTAGTATCTCTCACACTGATGCAGCGTTCCAGTATCTCTCACACTGATGCAGTGTTCCAGTATCTCTCACACTGATGCAGTGTTCCAGTATCTCTCACACTGATGCAGTGTTCTAGTATCTCTCACACTGATGCAGTGTTCTAGTATCTCTCACACTGATGCAGTGTTCCAGTATCTCTCACACTGATGCAGCGTTCCAGTATCTCTCACACTGATGCAGTGTTCCAGTATCTCTCACACTGATGCAGTGTTCCAGTATCTCTAACACTGATGCAGTGTTCCAGTATCTCTCACACTGATGCAGCGTTCCAGTATCTCTCACACTGATGCAGCGTTCCAGTATCTCTCACACTGATGCAGTGTTCCAGTATCTCTCACACTGATGCAGTGTTCCAGTATCTCTCACACTGATGCAGTGTTCCAGTATCTCTGACACTGATGCAGTGTTCCAGTATCTCTCACACTGATGCAGTGTTCCAGTATCTCTCACACTGATGCAGTGTTCCAGTATCTCTCACACTGATGCAGTGTTCCAGTATCTCTCACACTGATGCAGTGTTCTAGTATCTCTCACACTGATGCAGTGTTCCAGTATCTCTCACACTGATGCAGTGTTCCAGTATCTCTCACACTGATGCAGTGTTCCAGTATCTCTCACACTGATGCAGCGTTCCAGTATCTCTCACACTGATGCAGCGTTCCAGTATCTCTCACACTGATGCAGTGTTCCAGTATCTCTCACACTGATGCAGTGTTCCAGTATCTCTCACACTGATGCAGTGTTCCAGTATCTCTCACACTGATGCAGTGTTCTAGTATCTCTCACACTGATGCAGCGTTCCAGTATCTCTCACACTGATGCAGTGTTCTAGTATCTCTCACACTGATGCAGCGTTCCAGTATCTCTCACACTGATGCAGTGTTCTAGTATCTCTCACACTGATGCAGTGTTCTAGTATCTCTCACACTGATGCAGCGTTCCAGTATCTCTCACACTGATGCAGTGTTCTAGTATCTCTCACACTGATGCAGCGTTCCAGTATCTCTCACACTGATGCAGTGTTCTAGTATCTCTCACACTGATGCAGTGTTCCAGTATCTCTCACACTGATGCAGTGTTCTAGTATCTCTCACACTGATGCAGCGTTCCAGTATCTCTCACACTGATGCAGTGTTCTAGTATCTCTCACACTGATGCAGTGTTCTAGTATCTCTCACACTGATGCAGCGTTCCAGTATCTCTCACACTGATGCAGTGTTCTAGTATCTCTCACACTGATGCAGTGTTCCAGTATCTCTCACACTGATGCAGCGTTCCAGTATCTCTCACACTGATGCAGTGTTCCAGTATCTCTCACACTGATGCAGTGTTCCAGTATCTCTCACACTGATGCAGTGTTCCAGTATCTCTCACACTGATGCAGTGTTCTAGTATCTCTCACACTGATGCAGCGTTCCAGTATCTCTCACACTGATGCAGTGTTCTAGTATCTCTCACACTGATGCAGTGTTCCAGTATCTCTCACACTGATGCAGTGTTCTAGTATCTCTCACACTGATGCAGCGTTCCAGTATCTCTCACACTGATGCAGTGTTCTAGTATCTCTCACACTGATGCAGTGTTCTAGTATCTCTCACACTGATGCAGCGTTCCAGTATCTCTCACACTGATGCAGTGTTCTAGTATCTCTCACACTGATGCAGCGTTCCAGTATCTCTCACACTGATGCAGTGTTCTAGTATCTCTCACACTGATGCAGTGTTCCAGTATCTCTCACACTGATGCAGTGTTCTAGTATCTCTCACACTGATGCAGCGTTCCAGTATCTCTCACACTGATGCAGTGTTCTAGTATCTCTCACACTGATGCAGCGTTCCAGTATCTCTCACACTGATGCAGTGTTCTAGTATCTCTCACACTGATGCAGTGTTCTAGTATCTCTCACACTGATGCAGCGTTCCAGTATCTCTCACACTGATGCAGTGTTCTAGTATCTCTCACACTGATGCAGCGTTCCAGTATCTCTCACACTGATGCAGTGTTCTAGTATCTCTCACACTGATGCAGCGTTCCAGTATCTCTCACACTGATGCAGTGTTCTAGTATCTCTCACACTGATGCAGTGTTCCAGTATCTCTCACACTGATGCAGTGTTCTAGTATCTCTCACACTGATGCAGTGTTCCAGTATCTCTCACACTGATGCAGTGTTCTAGTATCTCTCACACTGATGCAGCGTTCCAGTATCGCTCTCACACAGACACACTCTCTTCCAGTATTTCCCACACAGTCACACTGTCTTCCAGCATCACACACAGAAACACTGTCTACTACCATCTTCCACACACACACACACACACACACACACACACACACTGTCTACCAGCATCTCCCACACAGTCACACTGCCTTCCAGCATCACACACAGAAACACTGTCTACCAGCATATTCCACACACACACACACACACACACACACACACACACACACACACACACACACACACACACACACACACACACACACACACACACACACACACACACACACACACTGTCTACCAGCATCTCCCACACAGTCACACTGCTTTCCAGCATCACACACAGAAACACTGTCTATCAGCATCTTCGACACACACACACACACACACACACACACACACACACACACACACACACACAGAGTAGTCAGTAAGTGGAATAGTTTGGGAAGCGATGTAGTGGAGGCAGGATCCATACATAGCTTTAAGCAGAGGTATGATAAAGCTCACGGCTCAGGGAGAGTGACCTAGTAGCGATCAGTGAAGAGGCGGGGGCCAGGAGCTTGGACTCGACCCCCGCAACCTCAACTAGGTGAGTACAACTAGGTGAGTACACACACACACACTGTCTACCAGCGTCTCCCACACAGTCACACTCTCTTCCAGCATCACACACAGTCACACTGTCTTCCAGCATCACACACAGTCACACTGTCTTCCAGCATTACACACAGTCACACTGTCTTCCAGCATCACACACAGTCACACTGTCTTCCAGCATCACACACAGAAACACTGTCTCCAGCATCACACACAGTCACACTGTCTTCCAGCATCACACACAGAAACACTGTCTTCCAGCATCACACACAGTCACACTGTCTTCCAGCATCACACACAGTCACACTGTCTTCCAGCATCACACACAGTCACACTGTCTTCCAGCATCACACACAGAAACACTGTCTTCCAGCATCACACACAGTCACACTGTCTTCCAGCATCACACACAGTCACACTGTCTTCCAGCATCACACACAGAAACACTGCCTTCCAGCATCACACACAGAAACACTGCCTTCCAGCATCACACACAGAAACACTGTCTTCCAGCATCACACACAGAAACACTGCCTTCCAGCATCACACACAGAAACACTACCTTCCAGCATCACACACAGAAACACTGTCTTCCAGCATCACACACAGAAACACTGTCTTCCAGCATCACACACAGTCACACTGTCTTCCAGCATCACACACAGAAACACTACCTTCCAGCATCACACACAGAAACACTGTCTTCCAGCATCACACACAGAAACACTGTCTTCCAGCATCACACACAGTCACACTGTCTTCCAGCATCACACACAGAAACACTACCTTCCAGCATCACACACAGAAACACTGTCTTCCAGCATCACACACAGAAACACTACCTTCCAGCATCACACACAGAAACACTGTCTTCCAGCATCACACACAGAAACACTGCCTTCCAGCATCACACACAGAAACACTGCCTTCCAGCATCACACACAGAAACACTACCTTCCAGCATCACACACAGAAACACTGTCTTCCAGCATCTCCCACACATATAACTTCAGTGTTCGTCCTCAGTGTACCATGGTGGAGAGAGTTGCTGCCCGCAAGCCAACATAAACTCAGAGAATTAACTTATAGTTCAGTAAACTTAATTCAGTGACAACCTCATCATATAAGCATAATACTCAATTATAAATTTACTAAATACAATCCTTGCATATTGCATATCTTCTCCGTGGAATACCGCAGCTTAAATATCTACCTGACAGCTTTACCCAAGCTTATTGTTGAGGTTCTAAATCAAATTCAAAGGTACGAAAGTGAATTTTATGTTTTGTTACGTAGAATAAACAATTCAAACTTGTTTCTGCCGGAAAATTCATCAGTTGTTTTCCATTGTTAGAAATGTTGGTCCGTGTTCACCTACACAATAAAATATATTAACTCTCGTTCACACTTATAATAAAGTATTAATGATTACAAACAACACTTACAATAGTGGTAATGCTCACCCACACTTACGATAAAGTGTGGGGGGGGGTAACTCCAGTAATATTCCCACAAAGTGTGGGGGATAACTTCAGTAATTAGACAAGGATGATCCCCATGCTCTCCCACATATAAAAGGCCATGCTCTCTCCACATATAAAAGGCCATGCTCTCCCCACATATAAAAGGCCATGCTCTCTCCACATATAAAAGGCCATGCTCTCCCACATATAAAAGGCCATGCTCTCTCCACATATAAAAGGCCATGCTCTCTCCACATATAAAAGGCCATGCTCTCTCCACATATAAAAGACCATGCTCTCTCCACATATAAAAGGCCATGCTCTCTCCACATATAAAAGGCCATGCTCTCCCACATATAAAAGGCCATGCTCTCTCCACATATAAAAGGCCATGCTCTCTCCACATATAAAAGGCCATGCTCTCTCCACATATAAAAGGCCATGCTCTCTCCACATATAAAAGGCCATGCTCTCTCTACATATAAAAGGCCATGCTCTCTCCACATATAAAAGGCCATGCTCTCTCCACATATAAAAGGCCATGCTCTCTCCACATATAAAAGGCCATGCTCTCTCCACACATAAAAGGCCATGCTCTCCCACATATAAAAGGCCATGCTCTCTCCACATATAAAAGGCCATGCTCTCTCCACATATAAAAGGCCATGCTCTCTCCACATATATAAGGCCATGCTCTCTCCACATATAAAAGGCCATGCTCTCTCCACATATAAAAGGCCATGCTCTCTCCACATATAAAAGGCCATGCTCTCTCCACATATAAAAGGCCATGCTCTCTCTACATATAAAAGGCCATGCTCTCTCCACATATAAAAGGCCATGCTCTCTCCACATATAAAAGGCCATGCTCTCTCCACATATAAAAGGCCATGCTCTCTCTACATATAAAAGGCCATGCTCTCTCCACATATAAAAGGCCATGCTCTCTCCACATATAAAAGGCCATGCTCTCTCTACATATAAAAGGCCATGCTCTCTCCACATATAAAAGGCCATGCTCTCTCTACATATAAAAGACCATGCTCTCTCCACATATAAAAGGCCATGCTCTCTCCACATATAAAAGGCCATGCTCTCCCCACATATAAAAGGCCATGCTCTCTCCACATATAAAAGGCCATGCTCTCTCCACATATAAAAGGCCATGCTCTCTCCACATATAAAAGGAAGGCCATGCTCTCTCCACATATAAAAGGCCATGCCCTCCCCACATATAAAAGGCCATGCTCTCCCTACATATAAAAGGCCATGCTCTCTCCACATATAAAAGGCCATGCTCTCTCCACATATAAAAGGCCATGCTCTCTCCACATATAAAAGGCCATGCTCTCTCCACATATAAAAGGAAGGCCATGCCCTCCCCACATATAAAAGGCCATGCTCTCCCTACATATAAAAGGCCATGCTCTCCCTACATATAAAAGGCCATGCTCTCCCTACATATAAAAGGCCATGCTCTCCCTACATATAAAAGGCCATGCTCTCCCTACATATAAAAGGCCATGCTCTCTCCACATATAAAAGGCCATGCTCTCCCCACATATAAAAGGCCATGTTCTCCCCACATATAAAAGGCCATGCTCTCCCCACATATAAAAGGCCATGCTATCCCCACATATATAAGGCCATGCTCTCCCCACATATAAAAGGCCATGCTCTCCCCACATATAAAAGGCCATGCTCTCCCCACATATAAAAGGCCATGCTCTCTCCACATATAAAAGGCCATGCTCTCCCCACATATATAAGGCCATGCTCTCCCCACATATAAAAGGCCATGCTCTCCCCACATATAAAAGGCCATGCTCTCTCCACATATAAAAGGCCATGCTCTCCCCACATATATAAGGCCATGCTCTCCCCACATATAAAAGGCCATGCTCTCCCCACATATAAAAGGCCATGCTCTCCCCACATATAAAAGGCCATGCTCTCTCCACATATAAAAGGCCATGCTCTCCCCACATATAAAAGGCCATGCTCTCCCCACATATATAAGGCCATGCTCTCCCTACATATAAAAGGCCATGCTCTCCCCACATATATAAGGCCATGCTCTCCCCACATATATAAGGCCATGCTCTCCCCACATATATAAGGCCATACTCTCTCCACATATATAAGGCCATGCTCTCCCCACATATAAAAGGCCATGCTCTCTCCACATATAAAAGGCCATGCTCTCCCCACATATATAAGGCCATGCTCTCCCCACATATAAAAGGCCATGCTCTCCCCACATATAAAAGGCCACGCTCTCTCCACATATAAAAGGCCATGCTCTCCCCACATATATAAGGCCATGCTCTCCCCACATATAAAAGGCCATGCTCTCCCCACATATAAAAGGCCATGCTCTCCCCACATATAAAAGGCCATGCTCTCTCCACATATAAAAGGCCATGCTCTCCCCACATATAAAAGGCCATGTTTTCCCCACATATATAAGGCCATGCTCTCCCTACATATAAAAGGCCATGCTCTCCCCACATATATAAGGCCATGCTCTCCCCACATATATAAGGCCATGCTCTCTCCACATATATAAGGCCATGTTCTCCCCACATATATAAGGCCATGCTCTCCCCACATATATAAGGCCATGCTCTCCCCACATATATAAATCCATACTCTCTCCACATATATAAGGCCATGCTCTCCCCACATATATAAGGCCATGCTCTCTCCACATATATAAGGCCATGCTCTCCCTACATATAAAAGGCCATGCTCTCCCCACATATATAAGGCCATGCTCTCCCCACATATATAAGGCCATGCTCTCCCCACATATATAAGGCCATACTCTCTCCACATATATAAGGCCATGCTCTCCCCACATATATAAGGCCATGCTCTCCCCACATATATAAGGCCATGCTCTCCCCACATATATAAGGCCATGCTCTCCCCACATATATAAGGCCATGCTCTCCCCACATATATAAGGCCATGCTCTCCCCACATATATAAGGCCATGCTCTCCCCACATATATAAGGCCATACTCTCTCCACATATATAAGGCCATACTCTCTCCACATATATAAGGCCATGCTCTCCCCACATATATAAGGCCATGCTCTCCCCACATATATAAGGCCATACTCTCTCCACATATATAAGGCCATGCTCTCCCCACATATATAAGGCCATGCTCTCTCCACATATATATGGCCGTGCTCTCCCCACATATATAAGGCCATGCTCTCTCCACATATATAAGGCCATGCTCTCCCCACATATATAAGGCCATGCTCTCTCCACATATATATGGCCGTGCTCTCCCCACATATATAAGGCCATGCTCTCCCCACATATAAAAGGCCATGCTCTCTCCACATATAAAAGGCCATGCTCTCCCCACATATAAAAGGCCATGCTCTCCCCACATATAAAAGGCCATGCTCTCCCTACATATAAAAGGCCCCTCAGTACTAACAGAAAATAAACAACGATAAAAAACTGGTAGAAAATAAAAGGCAGGAGGTGCAGCAGCTGTCAGCCGAGACCAACACAAAAATTTACAAACACAGAACAAAAACAACAGAAAACAGGGAAACAAACAGAAATTGGAAAACATTAGAGATAAAATTACCGTTAAAAATGTTAAATAAAATACGAAGTACAAGGGACAGTTTGTATGTGTAATGAAGAGTGAAGGTGAGTGAAGGTGAGTGAAGGTGAGTGAAGGTGAGTGAAGGTGAGTGAAGGTGAGTGAAGGTGAGGGAGGGAAGGTGAGGGAGTGAAGGAGAAGGAGTGAAGGAGGGAGTGAAGGTGAGGGAGTGAAGGTAAGTGAAGGTGAGGGAGTGAAGAAGAGTTAAGGTGAGAGTGAAGTAGAGGGAGTGAAGGTGAGGGAGTGAAGGTGAGGGAGTGAAGGAGAGAGTGGATGTGAGGGAGTGAAGGTGAGGGAGTGTAGGCGAATGAAAGTGAGGGAGTGAAGGTGAGTGAAGGTGAGGGAGTGAAGGTGAGGGAGTGAAGGGGAGTGAAGGTGAGGGAGTGAAGTAGAGGGAGTGAAGGTGAGGAAGTGAAGGTGAGGGAGTGAAGGTGAGGGAGTGAAGGAGAGAGTGGAGGTGAGGGAGTGAAGGTGAGGGAGTGAAGGTGAGGGAGTGAAGGTGAGGGAGTGAAGGTGAGGGAGTGGAGGTGAGGGAGTGAAGGTGAGGGAGTGAAGGTGAAGGAGTGAAGGTGAGGGAGTGAAAGTGAGGGAGTGGAGGTGGCGGAGTGAAGGTGAGGGAGTGAAGGTGAGGGAGTGAAGGTGAGGGAGTGTAGGTGAGGGAGGGAAGGTGAGGGAGTGAAGGAGGGAGTGAAGGTGAGGGAGTGAAAGTGAGGGAGTGGAGCTGAAGGAGTGAAAGTAAGGGAGTGAAGGTGAGGGAGTGAAGGTGAGGGAGTGAAGGTGAGGGAGTGAAGGTGAGGGAGTGAAGGTGAGGGAGTGAAGGTGAGGGAGTGAAGGTGAGGGAGTGAAGGTGAGGGAGTGAAGGTGAGGGAGGGAAGGTGAGGGAGTGAAGGAGGGAGTGAAGGTGAGGGAGTGAAGGTGAGGGAGTGAAGGTGAGGGAGTGAAGGTGAGGGAGTGAAGGTGAGGGAGTGAAGGTGAGGGAGTGAAGGTGAGGGAGTGAAGGTGAGGGAGTGAAGGTAAGGGAGTGAAGGTGAGGGAGTGAAGGTGAGGGAGTGAAGGTGAGGGAGTGAAGGTGAGGGAGTGAAGGTGAGGGAGTGAAGCTGTCTTCTGTACACTCAGCTCCCTGACAGCAGTTGTGGGACGCTATATATACATATTCTTGAGTACACATGATGGGGAGAGAAGGGCAGGGTTGTTCTGGCTTAAATATTAACTCATTACTGAAGGGAAGACGGGTTAAGATATTAACTCTCAAGGGAATTTAATTCATTGGGTGGGGAGTTTGTTGGGATATTAATTTATTAGGGTGAGGGGCGATGGTTCAGAAATGAATTATCTCTTTAGAGGCTTGGGTTCAGAGATTATCTCCTGAAGGTGAGCGTAGGTTCAGAGATGAATTATCTTCTGAAGTAGAGAGTGAGTTCAGAGATTATCTCCTAATTATAGGCGTTGGTCCAGAAATGATTTATCTCCCTTACTGACTCATAATTTCTTTTTATCTCCAACTGGAGGCTCCGGTGGCCTGGTAGTTATAGCTCTCGCTTCTCACGGCGATGGCTTGGGTTCGATTCCCAGCCAGGGTAGAAACACTGGGCATGTTTCTTTCCACCTGTTGTCTATGTTCCCCATCAGTAAAATGGGTACCTGGGTGTTAGTGGACTGGTGTGGGTCGCATCCTGGGACACTGACCTAATTTGCTGAAATGTTCAACATAACAAGCGGCTTTCTAAATAATAGTATGTCATTGTTGTCAGCTACGACTGTAAACCATGTACATGTACTTGTAGTAAATACAGATATTATTATTATTAGTAATGTGGGCATCGGTCAGAGATAATTTAATAAGAATAGGGTCTAATAAAACATGTATGGTGATCACAGTTGTAGTCTCTCACAGTCACCCTCAACACACTGGAGGTTAGGTTAGGTTAGGTTAGGATAGGTTAGGTTAGGGTAGGTTAGGATAGGTTAGGTTAGGGAAGGTTATGTTAGGGTAGGTTTGGTTAGGATAGGTTAGGTTAGGGTAGGTTATGTTAGGGTAGGTTAGATTAGGTTAGGTCAGGTTAGGTTAGGTTAGGTTAGGATAGGTTAGGTTAGGTTAGGTTAGGATAGGTTAGGTTAGGGTAGGTTAGGTTAGGGTAGGTTAGATTAGGTTAGGTTAGGTTAGGTTAGGTTAGGATAGGTTAGGTTAGGTTAGGTTAGGTTAGGTTAAGTTAGGTTAGGTCAGGTTAGGTTAGGTTAAATTAGGTTAGGTTAGGTCAGGTTAGGTTAGGGTAGGTTAGGTTAGGGTAGGTTAGATTAGGTTAGGTCAGGTTAGGTTAGGTTAGGTTAGGTTAGGTTAGGATAGGTTAGGTTAGGTTAGGTTAGGTTAGGTTAGGTTAGGTTAGGTTAAGTTAGGTTAGGTCAGGTTAGGTTAGGTTAGGTTAAGTTAGGTTAGGTTAGGTCAGGTTAGGTTAGGGTAGGTTAGGTTAGGGTAGGTTAGATTAGGTTAGGTCAGGTTAGGTTAAGTTAGGTTAGGTTAGGTTAGGGTAGGTTAGGTTAGGTTAGGTTAGGTTACGTTAGGTTACGTTAGGTTCGGTTAGGTTAGGTTAGGTTAGGTTAGGTTAGGTTAGGTTAGGTTAGGGTAGGGTAGGTTAGGTTAGGTTAGGTTAGGTTAGGTTAGGTTAGGTTAGGTTAGGTTAGGTTAGGTTAGGGTAGGTTAGGTTAGGTTAGGTTAGGTTAGGTTAGGTTCGGTTAGGTTAGGTTAGGTTAGGTTAGGTTAGGTTGGTTCGGTTAGGTTAGGTTAGGTTAGGTTAGGTTAGGTTAGGTTAGGTTAGGTTGGTTCTGTTAGGTTAGGTTAGGTTAGGTTAGGTTAGGTTAGGTTAGGTTAGGTTGGTTCGGTTAGGTTAGGTTGGTTCTGTTAGGTTAGGTTAGGTTAGGGTAGGTTAGGTTAGGTTAGGTTAGGTTAGGTTAGGGTAGGTTAGGTTAGGTTAGGTTAGGTTAGGTTAGGTTAGGTTAGGTTAGGTTAGGTTAGGTTAGGTTTGTCAGGAAACATGACAAGTGTTTCCTGACGGTGGTCTTAGTCATATGATGACCCACAGCTTTTGGTCATGTGCTCGAGACCTTCCGTTGGCTTAAACACTGGTCCACCACTTCAAAAATTATGGTATGTGATTTGTAGTGTAACACACTGAAGAATCACCTTACTGAATCACCTTACTGAATCACCTTACTGAATCACCTTACTGAATCACCTTACTGAATCACCTTACTGAATCACCTTACTGAATCACCTTACTGAATCATCTTACTGAATCACCTTACTGAATCATCTTACTGAATCACCTTACTGAATCACCTTACTGAATCATCTTACTGAATCACCTTACTGAATCACCTTACTGAATCATCCTACTGAATCACCTTACTGAATCACCTTACTGAATCATCCTACTGAATCACCTTACTGAATCATCCTACTGAATCACCTTACTGAGCACCTTACTGAATCACCTTACTGAATCAGCTTACTGAATCATCCTACTGAATCACCTTACTGAATCATCCTACTGAATCACCTTACTGAATCATCCTACTGAATCACCTTACTGAATCATCCTACTGAATCACCTTACTGAATCATCCTACTGAATCACCTTACTGAACCACCTTACTGAATCACCTTACTGAATCACCTTACTGAATCACATTACTGAATCACCTTACTGAATCACATTACTGAACCACCTTACTGAATCACATTACTGAATCAGCTTACTGAATCACCTTACTGAATCACATTACTGAATCACCTTACTGAATCACCTTACTGAATCACCTTACTGAATCACCTTACTGAATCACCTTACTGAATCACCTTACTGAATCACCCTACTGAATCACCTTACTGAATCACCTTACTGAATCATCTTACTGAACCATCTTACTGAATCACCTTACTGAATCACCTTACTGAATCACCTTACTGAATCACCTTACTGAATCATCTTACTGAATCATCTTACTGAATCATCTTACTGAATCACCTTACTGAATCATCTTACTGAATCACCTTACTGAATCATCTTACTGAATCACCTTACTGAATCACATTACTGAATCACCTTACTGAATCATCCTACTGAATCACCTTACTGAATCACCTTACTGAATCACCTTACTGAATCATCCTACTGAATCACCTTACTGAATCATCCTACTGAATCACCTTACTGAATCATCCTACTGAATCACCTTACTGAATCATCCTACTGAATCACCTTACTGAATCATCCTACTGAATCACCTTACTGAACCACCTTACTGAATCACCTTACTGAATCACCTTACTGAATCACATTACTGAATCACCTTACTGAATCACCTTACTGAATCACCTTACTGAATCACCTTACTGAATCACATTACTGAATCACCTTACTGAATCACCTTACTGAATCACCTTACTGAATCACCTTACTGAATCACCTTACTGAATCACCTTACTGAATCACCTTACTGAACCATCTTACTGAATCATCTTACTGAATCATTTTACTGAATCATCTTACTGAATCATCTTACTGAATCACCTTACTGAATCATCTTACTGAATCACCTTACTGAATCATCTTACTGAATCACCTTACTGAATCACATTACTGAATCACCTTACTGAATCACATTACTGAATCACCTTACTGAATCACCTTACTGAATCACCTTACTGAATCACCTTACTGAATCATCTTACTGAATCACCTTACTGAATCATCTTACTGAATCACCTTACTGAATCACCTTACTGAATCATCCTACTGAATCACCTTACTGAATCACCTTACTGAATCACCTTACTGAATCACCTTACTGGATCACCTTACTGAATCACCTTACTGAATCACCTTACTGAATCATCCTACTGAATCACCTTACTGAATCACCTTACTGAATCATCCTACTGAATCACCTTACTGAATCACCTTACTGAATCATCCTACTGAATCACCTTACTGAATCACCTTACTGAATCACCTTACTGAATCATCCTACTGAATCACCTTACTGAATCATCCTACTGAATCACCTTACTGAATCATCCTACTGAATCACCTTACTGAATCATCCTACTGAATCACCTTACTGAACCACCTTACTGAATCACCTTACTGAATCACCTTACTGAATCACATTACTGAATCACCTTACTGAATCACATTACTAAATCACCTTACTGAATCACCTTACTGAACCACCTTACTGAATCACCTTACTGAATCACCTTACTGAATCACCTTACTGAATCACCTTACTGAATCATCTTACTGAATCACCTTACTGAATCATCTTACTGAATCACCTTACTGAATCACATTACTGAATCACCTTACTGAATCACATTACTGAATCACCTTACTGAATCACATTACTGAATCACCTTACTGAATCACTTTACTGAATCACCTTACTGAATCACCTTACTGAATCACCTTACTGAATCACCTTACTGAATCACCTTACTGAATCATCTTACTGAACCATCTTACTGAATCATCTTACTGAATCATCTTACTGAATCATCTTGCTGAATCATCTTACTGAATCATCTTACTGAATCATCTTACTGAATCACGTTACTGAATCATCTTACTGAATCATCTTACTGAATCACCTTACTGAATCATCTTACTGAATCATCTTACTGAATCATCTTACTGAATCACCTTACTGAATCATCTTACTGAATCACCTTACTGAATCATCTTACTGAATCACCTTACTGAATCATCTTACTGAATCACCTTACTGAATCTTAATAACATATAGGTGAAAACGTCTTCCCCTCAATGGAGAAGCTTGCCTTGGTGAGGGGCTCTTATTCCAAGGAATTGAACCTCTTCCTCCTTTCCTAGGATCGAACCCGATAGCTTTCTATTCCTCAAGTCCTATATAACCCCTACGAGATTAGCGCTTCTCCTTCAACATAGAAATTAGAACATCTCTCGTACATATTCACAGCTAAAATTCACATGCAACGTTCGAAACGTGTTTACAGACAGCTTACGACGACGTTTCGGCCTAACTTACAACAATTGCAAGTCACACTGAGAGAAAAGAGTGAGGAAGCCAGTATAAATAGACGAGGGAGGAGAGGGACGGGATCACGAGAGGAAGACAAAGAAGTAATATCCTCAATATCCTGGCTCCCCTCACTCTTTTCTCTCAGTGTGACTTGTAAATGGCCCGAGAAGGAGCAAGTCACGGTATTACTCGTTTTTATTCTTTAAATCAAACGCATCTCACCATTTCTCCTTGTTTCTCTTCACAAACATCCAACACAGACTACAAAAAATAAATTCTGGAAATGCCCAATTTGTAATGGAATCTCGGGGAAACTTCGTAAAATATGCATTTGAAGTTTTCTTTCGGGTAAAGATTAAATGAAAGAGAGCAGCTGTACAATACTGCTCATCACAGCAAGTTCAAGATTTGTTAAGTTTTAATTTATTTCGCTAATGAGCTCTGAACTTGTGATTTCTCTTCTTCGTACAGCAGAACTTTCCTCTCCAGCTGTCAGTCAGGTTCTGAGTGCTATAAACGTTGATAAATTGTAGATATAACATTGACATTATTCGTAAATCATTGTGTACATTCATAACATCAGCTTACAGTCGTCAGCTTAGTCGACAACATTCATAACATCAGCTTACAGTCACCAGCTTAGTCTACAACATTCATAACATCAGCTTACAGTCACCAGCTTAGTCTACAACATTCATAACATCAGCTTACAGTCACCAGCTTAGTCTACAACATTCATAACATCAGCTTACAGTCATCAGCTTAGTCTACAACATTCATAACATCAGCTTACAGTCACCAGCTTAGTCTATTCATAACATCAGCTTACAGTCATCAGCTTAGTCTACAACATTCATAACATCAGCTTACAGTCACCAGCTTAGTCTACAACATTCATACCATCAGCTTACAGTCATCAGCTTAGTCTACAACATTCATAACATCAGCTTACAGTCACCAGCTTAGTCTACAACATTCATACCATCAGCTTAAAGTCATCAGCTTAGTCTACAACATTCATAACATCAGCTTACAGTCATCAGCTTAGTCTACAACATTCATAACATCAGCTTACAGTCATCAGCTTAGTCTACAACATTCATAACATCAGCTTACAGTCATCAGCTTAGTCTACAACATTCATAACATCAGCTTACAGTCATCAGCTTAGTCTCCAACATTCATAACATCAGCTTACAGTCATCAGCTTAGTCTACAACATTCATAACATCAGCTTACAGTCATCAGCTTAGTCTACAACATTCATAACATCAGCTTACTGTCATCAGCTTAGTCTACAACATTCATAACATAAGCTTACAGTCATCAGCTTAGTCTACAACATTCATAACATCAGCTTACAGTCATCAGCTTAGTCTCCAACATTCATAACATCAGCTTGCAGTCATCAGCTTAGTCTACAACATTCATACATTTTTAGGGTCCCTGAAGCTTGAACTGTCATGGAATCACCTTCACAACCAGGCCTACAACAGCTAGGTCTACAACAACTAGGCCTACAACTAGGCCTACAACAACTAGGCCTACAGCAACTAGGCCTACAACAACTAGGCCTACAGCAACTAGGCCTACAACAACTAGGCCTACAACAACTAGGCCTACAACAACTAGGCCTACAACAGCTAGACCTACAACAACTAGACCTACAACAGCTAGGCCTACAACAACTAGGCCTACAACAGCTAGGTCTACAACAACTAGGCCTACAACAGCTAGGCCTACAACAACTAGGCCTACAACAACTACGCCTACAACAGCTAGACCTACAACAACTAGGCCTACAACAGCTAGGCCTACAACAACTAGGCCTACAACAGCTAGGCCTACAACACCTAGGCCTACAACAGCTAGGCCTACAACAACTAGGCCTACAACAGCTAGGCCTACAACAACTAGGCCTACAACAGCTAGGCCTACAAAAACTAGGCCTACAACAACTAGGCCTACAGCAACTAGGCCTACAACAGCTACGCCTACAACAACTAGGCCTACAGCAACTAGGCCCACAACAACTAGGCCTACAACAGCTAGGCCCACAACAACTAGGCCTACAACAACTAGGCCTATAACAACTACGCCTACAACAGCTAGGCCTACAACAACTAGGCCTACAACAGCTAGGCCTACAACAACTAGGCCTACAACAACTAGGCCCACAACAACTAGGCCCACAACAACTAGGCCCACAACAACTAGGCCTACAACAACTACGCCTACAACAACTACGCCTACAACAACTAGGCCCACAACAACTAGGCCTACAACAGCTAGGCCTACAACAACTAGGCCTACAACAACTAGGCCTACACCAACTAGGCCTACAACAACTAGGCCCACAACAACTAGGCCTACAACAACTACGTCTACAACAACTAGGCCTGCAACAACTAGGCCCACAACAACTAGGCCTACAACAGCTAGGCCCACAACAACTAGGCCTACACCAACTAGGCCTACAACAACTAGGCCCACAACAACTAGGCCTACAACAACTACGTCTACAACAACTAGGCCTGCAACAACTAGGCCCACAACAACTAGGCCTACAACAGCTAGGCCCACAACAACTAGGCCTACAACAACTAGGCCCACAACAACTAGGCCTACAACAGCTAGGCCCACAACAACTAGACCTACAACAGCTAGGCCCACAACAACTAGGCCTACAACAACTAGGCCTACAACAGCTAGGCCCACAACAACTAGGCCTACAACAGCTAGGCCCACAACAACTAGGCCTACAACAACTACGCCTACATGATTCTTTAATACCTTTTAAATTTTTAATTTAGCTATTATTTTGTATTGAATTACACTATATTATTATTATTATTATTATTATTATTATTATTATTATTATTATTATTATTATTATTATTATTATTATTATTATTTAAAAAACTTCTCATACAGCAGATCCAAAATTGTTAAGCAATATGGACAAGTGGCTTCTGGGGCCCCTCCGGGGTTAGGGCCCCTCCGGGGTTAGGGCCCCTCCTGGGTTAGGGCCCTTCCGGGGTTAGGGCCCCTCCGGGGTTAGGGCCCCTCCGGGGTTAGGGCCCCTCCGGGGTTAGGGGCCCTCCGGGGTTAGGGCCCCTCCGGGGTTAGGGCCCCTCCGGGGTTAGGGGCCCTCCGGGGTTAGGGGCCCTCAAGCTTAAGCTTCAATAGTTTGATAGTGGATCCACCTCTGTTGGATATCTGTTGCCACAGTCTGTTAATAAATGGAAACGGGACGTGAATTATTAATTAGCAAAAAAATTGCTATATTAACTATCCTTTTTAAAGAGATGGGGGGGGGGGAAGCCGGTGAAAGGTCGCGGTCAGATGACCAAAATCTGCAGCTGTGGGTCATCATATGGCTGTGATGATTGGTTTGAAAAACCGACAAGTTGAAGATTGAGACACTTATTCAGGAAACGTTTCGCCACATAGTGCCTTCATCAGTCCAATACAAAGCAGAAGGTGTAAGGAGAGGAGGAGTGTGAGGTAATCAGTCCCTCAGCCTGGAGTCGATGTGTTCAGTCCATCAATCTTGTAGAAAGTACAGCATAGGGTCGTAGACGTGGCTTATATACTGTAGTGAGGTGAGGTGAAGCAGGAGGAGGCGGGGTCATAGTGGTAACATCCACTAGTCGAAGTAGTGAGGTGAGGTAAAGCAGGAGGAGGCGGGGTCATAGTGGTACCATCCACTAGTCGAAGTAGTGAGGTGAGGTGAAGCAGGAGGAGGCGGGGTCATAGTGGTACCATCCACTAGTCGAAGTAGTGAGGTGAGGTAAAGCAGGAGGAGGCGGGGTCATAGTGGTACCATCCACTAGTCGAAGTAGTGAGGTGAGGTGAAGCAGGAGGAGGCGGGGTCATAGTGGTACCATCCACTAGTCGAAGTAGTGAGGTGAGGTGAAGCAGGAGGAGGTGGGGTCATAGTGGTACCATCCACTAGTCGAAGTAGTGAGGTGAGGTGAAGCAGGAGGAGGCGGGGTCATAGTGGTACCATCCACTAGTCGAAGTAGTGAGGTGAGGTGAAGCAGGAGGAGGCGGGGTCATAGTGGTACCATCCACTAGTCGAAGTAGGTCTTCGTCTAAAGGTTGGACTCCAGGCTGAGGGACTGATTACCTCAAACTCCTCCTCTCCTTACACCTTCTGCTTTGTATTGGACTGATGAAGTCACTGTGTGGCGAAACGTTTCCTGAATAAAGATTCCTATATATTTGCATAAGTGTCTCAGTCTTCATTATATGGCTAAAACCCGCATATACCTGGAGGGAACTTTGGGGTTTAACGCCCCCGTTGCCCGGTCTGTGACCAGGATCCACCAGGAAACAACTGTTTCCTGGCTAACTTTACATTAGGATAAATTCAGAGTTTCTGAAAACTTTCTGATACAGAGCTTCATGTTAAGAATAAAAGGAATATTAATTTCCTACCAAAGGTAAGATAATTTGTCTGGGATTTAAATTAAATATGTCTGAAAAAATGAGCTAAATTTGTTGTGTTAATGTTAAATGATAAAAAAACTGTCATGAAGTTACATAGAAATGTACAAATGAGTCGCAAAAATGAGAATAATATACAAGAAAACTGGATTGTATAAAGTATTGTATCACATACCGACACCATGCCCAGCCCTTGTAGGGCAGGGCAGGTCCCTGAGCCCGAGCTTGTAGCTCACAAGACTGCCATTCACATTAGCCCTCTTGGGGCGGGGATGGCAGACCAGAGAGGCCTAGCTTGAGGCTAGGCCTAGGGACAGTTGGTCCCAAAGATGAGGATGTACTTGTACCTCCTCCCATGGGAGACTTAGGTCTCAGACACTCCCTAAAGAGGGAGCCAAGGCCGGGCCACCACTTGGAAAAGGCCCGGGCCGGGAGAATACCGGCGAATCTTTAATAATAATAATAATAATAATAATAATAATAATAATAATAATAATAATAATAATAATAATAATAATAATAATAATAATAATAATAATAATAATAATAATAATAATAAAGTAATGTATGATATATGGTGACAGAGAGAAGTGTAGACGAGGATTCTGAGAAGAGTTAAATTGATGTTTTCCGAGTAAAGAGCCAAGTGAGAGAATAAATATTAGTGGGTTTAAATGTACAAGTCTGAAACTTAAGTGAAGTGAGTTACGAGGTGTATATTGTGTGTATTTTGTAGGTGTAGTGTGTGTAGTATGTAGGTGTAGTGTGTGTAGTATGTAGGTGTAGTGTGTGTAGTATGTAGGTGTAGTGTGTGTAGTATGTAGGTGTAGTGTGTGTAGTATGTAGGTGTAGTGTGTGTAGTATGTAGGTGTAGTGTGTGTAGTATGTAGGTGTAGTGTGTGTAGTATGTAGGTGTAGTGTGTGTAGTATGTAGGTGTAGTGTGTGTAGTATGTAGGTGTAGTGTGTGTAGTATGTAGGTGTAGTGTATGTAGTATGTAGGTGTAGTGTATGTAGTATGTAGGTGTAGTGTATGTAGTATGTAGGTGTAGTGTGTGTAGTATGTAGGTGTAGTGTGTGTAGTATGTAGGTGTAGTGTATGTAGTATGTAGGTGTAGTGTGAGTACTATGTAGGTGTAGTGTATGTAGTATGTAGGTGTAGTGTGTGTAGTATGTAGGTGTAGTGTATGTAGTATGTAGGTGTAGTGTATGTAGTATGTAGGTGTAGTGTATGTAGTATGTAGGTGTAGTGTATGTAGTATGTAGGTGTAGTGTGTGTAGTATGTAGGTGTAGTGTGTGTAGTATGTAGGTGTAGTGTGTGTAGTATGTAGGTGTAGTGTGTGTAGTATGTAGGTGTAGTGTGTGTAGTATGTAGGTGTAGTGTATGTAGTATGTAGGTGTAGTGTGTGTAGTATGTAGGTGTAGTGTGTGTAG
Source organism: Cherax quadricarinatus (assembly GCF_038502225.1). NCBI lineage: Eukaryota > Metazoa > Arthropoda > Malacostraca > Decapoda > Parastacidae > Cherax > Cherax quadricarinatus. The sequence goes on from NC_091304.1 coordinate 51,513,800, forward strand.
TATGTAGGTGTAGTGTATGTAGTATGTAGGTGTAGTGTGTGTAGTATGTAGGTGTAGTGTATGTAGTATGTAGGTGTAGTGTGTGTAGTATGTAGGTGTAGTGTGTGTAGTATGTAGGTGTAGTGTGTGTAGTATGTAGGTGTAGTGTATGTAGTATGTAGGTGTAGTGTGTGTAGTATGTAGGTGTAGTGTATGTAGTATGTAGGTGTAGTGTGTGTAGTATGTAGGTGTAGTGTATGTAGTATGTAGGTGTAGTGTGTGTAGTATGTAGGTGTAGTGTATGTAGTATGTAGGTGTAGTGTGTGTAGTATGTAGGTGTAGTGTGTGTAGTATGTAGGTGTAGTGTATGTAGTATGTAGGTGTAGTGTGTGTAGTATGTAGGTGTAGTGTATGTAGTATGTAGGTGTAGTGTGTGTAGTATGTAGGTGTAGTGTATGTAGTATGTAGGTGTAGTGTATGTAGTATGTAGGTGTAGTGTGTGTAGTATGTAGGTGTAGTGTATGTAGTATGTAGGTGTAGTGTGTGTAGTATGTAGGTGTAGTGTATGTAGTATGTAGGTGTAGTGTATGTAGTATGTAGGTGTAGTGTATGTAGTATGTAGGTGTAGTGTGCGTAGTATGTAGGTGTAGTGTATGTAGTATGTAGGTGTAGTGTATGTAGTATGTAGGTGTAGTGTATGTAGTATGTAGGTGTAGTGTGTGTAGTATGTAGGTGTAGTGTATGTAGTATGTAGGTGTAGTGTGTGTAGTATGTAGGTGTAGTGTATGTAGTATGTAGGTGTAGTGTGTGTAGTATGTAGGTGTAGTGTATGTAGTATGTAGGTGTAGTGTATGTAGTATGTAGGTGTAGTGTATGTAGTATGTAGGTGTAGTGTGCGTAGTATGTAGGTGTAGTGTATGTAGTATGTAGGTGTAGTGTATGTAGTATGTAGGTGTAGTGTGTGTAGTATGTAGGTGTAGTGTGTGTAGTATGTAGGTGTAGTGTATGTAGTATGTAGGTGTAGTGTGTGTAGTATGTAGGTGTAGTGTATGTAGTATGTAGGTGTAGTGTATGTAGTATGTAGGTGTAGTGTGTGTAGTATGTAGGTGTAGTGTGCGTAGTATGTAGGTGTAGTGTATGTAGTATGTAGGTGTAGTGTATGTAGTATGTAGGTGTAGTGTGTGTAGTATGTAGGTGTAGTGTGTGTAGTATGTAGGTGTAGTGTATGTAGTATGTAGGTGTAGTGTGTGTAGTATGTAGGTGTAGTGTGTGTAGTATGTAGGTGTAGTGTGTGTAGTATGTAGGTGTAGTGTGCGTAGTATGTAGGTGTAGTGTGTGTAGTATGTAGGTGTAGTGTGTGTAGTATGTAGGTGTAGTGTATGTAGTATGTAGGTGTAGTGTATGTAGTATGTAGGTGTAGTGTATGTAGTATGTAGGTGTAGTGTATGTAGTATGTAGGTGTAGTGTGTGTAGTATGTAGGTGTAGTGTGCGTAGTATGTAGGTGTAGTGTGTGTAGTATGTAGGTGTAGTGTGTGTAGTATGTAGGTGTAGTGTATGTAGTATGTAGGTGTAGTGTATGTAGTATGTAGGTGTAGTGTGTGTAGTATGTAGGTGTAGTGTGCGTAGTATGTAGGTGTAGTGTGTGTAGTATGTAGGTGTAGTGTATGTAGTATGTAGGTGTAGTGTATGTAGTATGTAGGTGTAGTGTATGTAGTATGTAGGTGTAGTGTGTGTAGTATGTAGGTGTAGTGTGCGTAGTATGTAGGTGTAATGTGTGTAGTATGTAGGTGTAGTGTGCGTAGTATGTAGGTGTAGTGTATGTAGTATGTAGGTGTAGTGTGCGTAGTATGTAGGTGTAGTGTGTGTAGTATGTAGGTGTAGTGTATGTAGTATGTAGGTGTAGTGTATGTAGTATGTAGGTGTAGTGTATGTAGTATGTAGGTGTAGTGTGTGTAGTATGTAGGTGTAGTGTGCGTAGTATGTAGGTGTAGTGTGTGTAGTATGTAGGTGTAGTGTATGTAGTATGTAGGTGTAGTGTGTGTAGTATGTAGGTGTAGTGTGTGTAGTATGTAGGTGTAGTGTGTGTAGTTGTAGGTGTAGTGTGTGTAGTTGTAGGAGTAGTGTGTGTAGTATGTAGGTGTAGTGTGTGTAGTATGTAGGTGTAGTGTGTGTAGTATGTAGGTGTAGTGTGTGTAGTTGTAGGTGTAGTGTGTGTAGTTGTAGGCTTAGTGTGTGTAGTATGTAGGTGTAGTGTGTGTAGTATGTAGGTGTAGTGTGTGTAGTTGTAGGTGTAGTGTGTGTAGTTGTAGGTGTAGTGTGTGTAGTATGTAGGTGTAGTGTGCGTAGTATGTAGGTGTAGTGTGTGTAGTATGTAGGTGTAGTGTATGTAGTATGTAGGTGTAGTGTGTGTAGTATGTAGGTGTAGTGTGTGTAGTATGTAGGTGTAGTGTGTGTAGTATGTAGGTGTAGTGTGTGTAGTATGTAGGTGTAGTGTGTGTAGTTGTAGGTGTAGTGTGTGTAGTTGTAGGTGTAGTGTGTGTAGTATGTAGGTGTAGTGTGCGTAGTATGTAGGTGTAGTGTGTGTAGTATGTAGGTGTAGTGTATGTAGTATGTATGTGTAGTGTGTGTAGTATGTAGGTGTAGTGTGTGTAGTATGTAGGTGTAGTGTGTGTAGTTGTAGGTGTAGTGTGTGTAGTTGTAGGCTTAGTGTGTGTAGTATGTAGGTGTAGTGTGTGTAGTATGTAGGTGTAGTGTGTGTAGTTGTAGGTGTAGTGTGTGTAGTTGTAGGTGTAGTGTGTGTAGTTGTAGGTTTAGTGTACGTAGTATGTAGGTGTAGTGTGTGTAGTATGTAGGTGTAGTGTGTGTAGTTGTAGGTTTAGTGTGTGTAGTATGTAGGTGTAGTGTGTGTAGTATGTAGGTGTAGTGTGTGTAGTATGTAGGTGTAGTGCGTGTAGTTGAAGGTGTAGTGTGTGTAGTTGTAGGTTTAGTGTGCGTAGTATGTAGGTGTAGTGTGTGTAGTATGTAGGAGTAGTGTGTGTAGTTGTAGGTGTAGTGTGTGTAGTTGTAGGTGTAGTGTGTGTAGTATGTAGGTGTAGTGTGTGTAGTATGTAGGTGTAGTGTGTGTAGTATGTAGGTGTAGTGTGTGTAGTTGTAGGTGTAGTGTGTGTAGTTGTAGGTGTAGTGTGTGTAGTTGTAGGTTTAGTGTACGTAGTATGTAGGTGTAGTGTGTGTAGTATGTAGGTGTAGTGTGTGTAGTTGTAGGTTTAGTGTGTGTAGTATGTAGGTGTAGTGTGTGTAGTATGTAGGTGTAGTGTGTGTAGTATGTAGGTGTAGTGTGTGTAGTTGTAGGTGTAGTGTGTGTAGTTGTAGGTTTAGTGTGCGTAGTATGTAGGTGTAGTGTGTGTAGTATGTAGGTGTAGTGTGTGTAGTTGTAGGTGTAGTGTGTGTAGTATGTAGGTGTAGTGTGTGTAGTTGTAGGTGTAGTGTGTGTAGTTATAGGTGTAGTGTGTGTAGTATGTAGGTGTAGTGTGTGTAGTTGTAGGTGTAGTGTGTGTAGTATGTAGGTGTAGTGTGTGTAGTTGTAGGTGTAGTGTGTGTAGTATGTAGGTGTAGTGTGTGTAGTTGTAGGTGTAGTGTGTGTAGTTATAGGTGTAGTGTGTGTAGTATGTAGGTGTAGTGTGTGTAGTTGTAGGTGTAGTGTGTGTAGTTATAGGTGTAGTGTGTGTAGTATGTAGGTGTAGTGTGTGTAGTATGTAGGTGTAGTGTGTGTAGTATGTAGGTGTAGTGTGTGTAGTATGTAGGTGTAGTGTGTGTAGTATGTAGGTGTAGTGTGTGTAGTATGTAGGTGTAGTGTGTGTAGTATGTAGGTGTAGTGTGTGTAGTTGTAGGTGTAGTGTGTGTAGTTGTAGGTGTAGTGTGTGTAGTTGTAGGTGTAGTGTGTGTAGTTATAGGTGTAGTGTGTGTAGTATGTAGGTGTAGTGTGTGTAGTTGTAGGTGTAGTGTGTGTAGTATGTAGGTGTAGTGTGTGTAGTTGTAGGTGTAGTGTGTGTAGTTGTAGGTGTAGTGTGTGTAGTTGTAGGTGTAGTGTGTGTAGTTATAGGTGTAGTGTGTGTAGTTTTAGGTGTAGTGTGTGTAGTTGTAGGTGTAGTGTGTGTAGTTGTAGGTGTAGTGTGTGTAGTTATAGGTGTAGTGTGTGTAGTATGTAGGTGTAGTGTGTGTAGTATGTAGGTGTAGTGTGTGTAGCATGTAGGTGTAGTGTGTGTAGTATGTAGGTGAAGTGTGTGTGTTATGTAGGTGTAGTGTGTGTAGTATGTAGGTGTAGTGTGTGTGTTATGTAGGTGTAGTGTGTGTAGTATGTAGGTGAAGTGTGTGTGTTATGTAGGTGTAGTGTGTGTAGTATGTAGGTGTAGTGTGTGTGTTATGTAGGTGTAGTGTGTGTAGTATGTAGGTGTAGTGTGTGTAGTATGTAGGTGTAGTGTGTGTAGTATGTAGGTGTAGTGTGTGTAGTATGTAGGTGTAGTGTGTGTAGTATGTAGGTGTAGTGTGTGTAGTATGTAGGTGTAGTGTGTGTAGTATGTAGGTGTAGTGTGTGTAGTATGTAGGTGTAGTGTGTGTAGTATGTAGGTGTAGTGTTTGTAGTATGTAGGTGTAGTGTGTGTAGTATGTAGGTGTAGTGTGTGTAGTATGTAGGTGTAGTGTGTGTAGTATGTAGGTGTAGTGTGTGTAGTTGTAGGTTTAGTGTGTGTAGTTGTAGGTGTAGTGTGTGTAGTATGTATGTGTAGTGTGTGTAGTTTGTAAGTTTAGTGTGTAAGTGTAGTGTGTAAGTGTAGTGTGTAAGTGTAGTGTGTATAGTGTGTAAGTGTAGTGTGTAAGTGTAGTGTGTAGGTGTAGTGTGTGTAGTGTATAAGTGTAGTCTGTGTAGTGTGTAAGTTTATTGTGTAAGTGTAGTGTGTAAGTGAAGTGTGTAAGTGTAGTGTGTAAGTGTAGTTTGTGTAGTGTGTAAGTTTATTGTGTAAGTGTAGTGTGTAAGTGTAGTATGTAAGTGTAGTGTGTAAGTGTAGTGTATAAGTGTAGTTTGTGTAGTGTGTAAGTTTATTGTGTAAGTGTAGTGTGTAAGTGTAGTATGTAAGTGTAGTGTGTAAGTGTAGTGTATAAGTGTAGTGTGTAAGTGTAGTGTGTAAGTGTAGTATGTAAGTGTAGTTTGTGTAGTGTATAAGTGTAGTTTGTGTAGTGTATAAGTGTAGTTTGTGTAGTGTGTAAGTTTATTGTGTAAGTGTAGTGTGTAAGTGTAGTTTGTGTAGTGTATAAGTGTAGTTTGTGTAGTGTATAAGTGTAGTTTGTGTAGTGTGTAAGTTTATTGTGTAAGTGTAGTGTGTAAGTGTAGTTTGTGTAGTGTATAAGTGTAGTTTGTGTAGTGTATAAGTGTAGTTTGTGTAGTGTGTAAGTTTATTGTGTAAGTGTAGTGTGTAAGTGTAGTTTGTGTAGTGTATAAGTGTAGTTTGTGTAGTGTATAAGTGTAGTTTGTGTAGTGTATAAGTGTAGTTTGTGTAGTGTATAAGTGTAGTTTGTGTAGTGTGTAAGTGTAGTGTGTGTAGCGTGTAAGTGTAGTGTGTAAGTGTAGTGTGTAAGTGTAGTGTATAAGTGTAGTTTGTGTAGTGTATAAGTGTAGTTTGTGTAGTGTATAAGTGTAGTTTGTGTAGTGTATAAGTGTAGTTTGTGTAGTGTATAAGTGTAGTTCGTGTAGTGTGTAAGTGTAGTGTGTAAGTGTAGTTTGTGTAGTGTATAAGTGTAGTTTGTGTAGTGTATAAGTGTAGTTTGTGTAGTGTGTAAGTGTAGTGTGTGTAGTGTGTAAGTGTAGTGTGTAAGTGTAGTGTGTAAGTGTAGTGTGTAAGTGTAGTGTGTAAGTGTAGTGTGTAAGTGTAGTGTGTAAGTGTAGTGTGTAAGTGTAGTTTGTGTAGTGTGTAAGTGTAGTGTATAAGTGTAGTTTGTGTAGTGTGTAAGTGTAGTGTGTGTAGTTTGTCAAGTAATACTTCAGTGATCAAGAGTTTTAAGAGTAAACTTTCTAAAGTTCACAAAACATTGTATAGAAATAGGTACAATATGTGATCATTATTTAGTGTCAACTAGAATAAGACGAAGTAAAACACGTGAACAGCGTCAGTGAGAGTAAAGACTCGTGAAAATAAATGAAACTCAAAAGGGGGGATAGTGAGCTGTACTGTTAACCTGGGAAAAACAGTCTGCCAAGGTGACAGAGTGAAAAAAAATGTGGAAGAAGTATGATTTAGGTTATAGAAGACAGATCTATCATGCTGACCAAGTTTGTTGTTATGAGAGGGTGAGGGACGTGTGCAAGAGGGGAAGTGGAATGATTAAGGGAATGATGTCTTTTAAAGAATACTCTGTACAAAAATATTAGTGACTTGACTTGGGAAATCGCAATAACTCGATTTCCAACAAACCACAAACCACAGAATTTTAGGACTCACTCGCCACGGGTTCTAACCTCACTCGCCACGGGTTCTAACCGCACCCGCACACTGCTTTATATAAGTAACTTTCCTCTTTAGTGTTACAATGATACAAGAAAGGTGGATTTTAGTGAAAAAAAAAGTTTTAATAGGAATTTAAGAGGCACGTAAGTTCCTCAGTCTCGTAATAACATATTCATTTTTCCACTATAATCTCTTTTGTCCGTAATTATTATCGTATTTGCTTTGTCTGTCTCATAAGGTGAAGTCGAGGATGTTTCCTTAATTCACGGTATAACCTAACAAATCTTTGATGACAGTTGTGTTGCAGAGTTGTGAACTGTGCTCAGACCTCTGCAACACAACTTACGCGCCTTTTCAAGACTGCAAAATTAGAATGAACGAGAGAACGAGTCAGACTTTGGCAACATATAATGGTGAGAGAGAAAAAAAAACTGTTTTAGAGAGAAAGAAGTGAGGTTGCAGTGAGAGGAAATAAACTTGTGGAGTAAGTGTAAAAACTGGCAGAAGTTGCGTGGGAACTTTAAGGTATGGGAGAAATGGAGGTAATGTTTCTGAGCGTTTAACGTGGATGTTCTATAGGTGAAAAACGATTTTGTTAAGATGAAGGAACTAGATGTGAGTGTTGGGGGGGGGAAGCGAGTGATGCAGTGAAAGTCTGGGAGGGGGAAGAGAGTGATACAGTGAAACTCTGGGGGAGAGGAAGCGAGTGATACAGTGAAAGTCTGTGGGAAAAACGAGTAATACAGTGAAAGTCTGTGGGGGGGGAAGCGAGTGATACAGTGAAAGTCTGTGGGAAAAACGAGTAATACAGTGAAAGTCTGTGGGGGGGAAGCGAGTGATACAGTGAAAGTCTGTGGGAAAAACGAGTAATACAGTGAAAGTCTGTGGGGGGGGAAGCGAGTGATACAGTGAAAGTCTGGGGGAAAAACGAGTAATACAGTGAAAGTCTGTGGGGGGGGAAGCGAGTGATACAGTGAAAGTCTGTGGGAAAAACGAGTAATACAGTGAAAGTCTGTGGGGGGGGGGAAGCGAGTGATAGTGTGAAAGTCTGTGGGAAAAACGAGTAATACAGTGAAAGTCTGTGGGGGGGGAAGCGAGTGATACAGTGAAAGTCTGTGGGAAAAACGAGTAATACAGTGAAAGTCTGTGGGGGGGGAAGCGAGTGATACAGTGAAAGTCTGTGGGAAAAACGAGTAATACAGTGAAAGTCTGTGGGGGGAAGCGAGTGATACAGTAAAAGTCTGGAAAGTTGTAGCCATAATCAGAGTAATTTGGAAAGCAGTTCTGGAAGAGTGACTATATTTGTTTAACCTAAAAAACAAAAAAATGCAAAATAATGCCAGAGAGGATTCATAGTTTGTTGCAAGCAAAAAAAAAAAAAGGATGGAAGATATTGTAAATATTAAAAAAAACTGTAGTATCATAACCCACATGAAGACAGACACTCAGGAGATCTGGATCCCAGAAGCGGGTCGAAATATGTTGAAAATGGTATAAAATATTGACAAGTTGATGATTAAGACACATGTGCACCAACTGTTTATCTTTATTTGTGAAATATTTCACCTAAACAGTAGGTTTCTTCAGTCAGATACAGAGGCAGCAGGTGTAGTAGTGCAGATGATGTAATCAGTCCCTCAGCCTGGAGAAGAGTTCAGTTCCAGGGAGCTGAACTCTTCTCCAGGCGAGTGTCTGTCTTCATGTAAGTTATTATTGAGTTACTAAGGTAAAGTCTACAACAACTCTCAGTCAGAAAGTTACGGGATATCTAAAACAACATTAAAATTGTTGTAATTCATCAATCATAAAAGCAATATGGCAGTCCACCCATCATATCTCTTTATTCTCTGCAACATCCAGTATGATTGTACATAATTAACCAAGCTAGAACAAAGGCTTAAAGTAATTACAGACAAATGACCCTCAGATAACCAACAGTAATTTATAGAATAGTTTGGAAGAATTATGGAAATAAATGTGACTGGAATGTCTTTATGTAATAATAAACTTACCGCACACACACACACTGGTACATGAACATGATGTTAGGAAGTATTTCTTCAGCCTTAGAGTTGTCAGGAAGTGGAATTATCTGGAGAGTGATGTAGTGGAGGCAGGATTCATATATAGCTTGAAGAAGAGGTGCAACAAGGCTGTTGAAGAAGGAAGAGAGTGGACCTAGTAGCGACTAGCGAAGAGGCGGGGCCAGGAGCTGTGAATCGACCCCTACAACCTCATATGGGCTGGTACACACACACACACAATCCTTCACTCTCCCTAATAACGAGACAACATTGCAAATAATATCGCTTTATCTTGCAGATATTTACTTAAATATATATCTAAACATGTTCATCATCAGAGACGCTTTGCCTAACACAAGTTTCCTGGCGTGTTATCACCGCCGAGGATAAGCAATTCACAGCAGAGCGTGAAGGTGGTGTGGGAAGCTTCCTCATTTGCATACTGTGCACCTGCTAGCATCTGAATGGAAGGAATAGAGATAAGACGGAAGAAATGAAGAGCCGAGGGCCCGAGGGAATAACAGAGAGAAGAGGTGTGAGGATAAAAACATTCAAAGTAGAGGTAATCTAAATGAGGTTACAATAAGGGAAGAAGGATAAAAGAATATAGAGAGGAATTGAAGGAGTTGGAGCTGGGGTAGTGATTCTTGTAGACGTAAGGAAGGATACAAGAATATAAAGAGGGATTGAAGAAGCTGAGGTAGTTAGTGATACTTGCTTGGACATCCCAGACAGTAAAGAAAACAGACATAGACTTAAGAAAACACATTTCTTCCCTTAAGTAATGTACATAGGAAGTGAGCGGAGTGGAGTTTCGTGACTGATGTTACTTTACAGGTAATGTTGCCGTCTCCACAACGTTCCCTCAAGTTTCTCGGGGGTGTTATGTTCTACCCAAAGAACTGTGCTGTTACGTTACCAGGGAAGCGATGGGAAGGTGTTATATTAGAGGAAGAGGAAGAGGAAGAGGAAGAGGAGGAGGAGAAGGATGTGAAGGATGCAGGCTGACTATATATAAAGGGGAAAAATTTATGCATATGTTTTAGTAGGGTTGGAGACTGGGAGAGTGAACCCACTCCCAGGGTGACGTATAATGGGTTGTTTGGTAGGTGCTGCAAGCGGGTGTGAATGATACGTCTTCGGAGGCTTCTTACTTTATTATTAAGTCGTGGTGGGTACACAGGCTTGTGTTGTGCCCATGGCCCGGGAGGGCCATGCCCACGAGAGAGAGCTTCGAGGCCTTGTGTCTTGCTGCTAGGCCGCTGTGTGAGTGAGGGTGAGGCAAGTCTGGGCATACTGAAGTGGCAAGGCCTCTAGGTGGCAGCACCAGCATAGCGCGAAATATGAACTAAGCTGGCAGACAGCATGGGCTGTCTGTGCAGACAGTACAGGCTGTCTACATACGCTCGGCCACCTACCGCGCGTCGTCCCGACGCGACAATACTGATAGTAAAAGAAACTCGGTCTCTCTCTCCTAGGAGCAGGGCACAGAACACAAAATAAAAACATATATATACATACATATGGACATGGAAAAGAAAACTTCCTACAGGGAGGGAAGAAAAAAACATGTGGGGTGTGCTAAACATCGTGGTCATAGGCAGTGAGCGTCGAAGGGCATCACTGCACGCCTTCCTGCGTCTGGACAGATACTGCAACACAGGAGACATCACTGCGGCTGAGCTGTGACGTAACAGGTTACGGTCTCCTCTGGAACGGTGAAGCAGACATCGTAGGAGTCGATGCAGGTTTTCACTCAACCTGGGGCACGACATGCTGGTGCCCTCGAGTGAGGCGTCGACAAAACTAGGCAACTGGGCAGGACTTCTGGCAAGTGACTCAGGAGGACACTTCTCGACTGGTACTGTCGCTGGGCTGTCACTGCCGGCGAGCGTGGAGCGAGTTGTGGAGCGAGTCGTGGCAGAGACGACTGGGCGAAACATCTGGGAGTCGTAACATCATACACCAGACTGCAGTGAGAGAGCTAGCAGTCAAAGTGACATCTTCTTTGTGCAGGCTGCTCACTGAAGCTTGTGACACGAGGCTGACACAGCGCCTGCCGACAGGGCTAAGTGCGGCTTGGCGAGTATCATTCGGCAGTTGGAGTTATAGCAGAGGTTAGTCTAAGCGTCCCCAGACTTGTTTCTCTACATATAACTGCACTCTGAAGGTCTGGAGGTGAAGTGAAACAAATCTCGATGGGAATCGTAGCAGGTACGATTCTGCAGAACATCACGAGCGACGAGCATAAAAGCTTTCTGTACAAGAGGGCTCATACGCTCAGGGCTGAGTAATCAGCTGTCAAACACACTGGTCACATGGGTGACTTAACACAGTGGTGCTACTCAGGTCTGGCTCAGACCTCACTGGACACACGGAAACTTTAAAAACACACCGCGGTACAACATGGCTTAAACTAGCAAATGATGCTTTTCTGTGCACAAAACTGACACTAAGACATACTAAAATGTGAGAACACTGACTGAGAGGAATTAATTAACATACGACATATATTTTCTCTCAATCTTCTCGACAATATTAAAATAATTAATAGAAACACTCGATGTGACATCATGTGATGTCAAGCGTGATGACGTCAGCAGCCATCTCGAAGTGACGTCAGCAGCACTGTGACGTCAGCAGACATCTCGAGGTGACGTCAGCAGACATCTCGAGGTGACGTCAGGCAGACATCATGACGTCATGAAGTCGGGCAGCATCGTGGGTGACGTCAATGTGATGCGGGCAGCATCGTGGGTGACGTCAATGTGATGCGGGCAGCAGACCACAGCATGTGGCCTGGGACATCTGGTAACTCACGTAGCTCGTAGGTCTACGTGACATCGCCCACACCCACGTGGCATCGTGATCCACGTGGTGTCGTGATCTACGTGGCATGCTGGTCCACATAGCTTCGAGTGGCCTCGGGCACTCGGATACACAGCTCTGGCAATGAATTCACATGGAAAACAGCAGAAAACACAGCAGAGGGAGTGGGCAGTGGTGAGTGTATGGTAGTGTGGTGGCGAGGAGCGTGGGTGAGTGTATGGCAAGGTGAGGAACAGCCACATCCTCTCCTCTCCTCCACCACCCACAAATACGTAGAGAACTCACACTGGACGCAGAAATCACCACAAAACTCACCTCTGGCTTGCTGAAACAGCTGTGCTGAGCTGAACAACAACAGCAACAACATACAAGTGACACTGAACACGTGACTTGAGAAACAGCGTGGGACACTGTAGCGTGGGACGCTGTAGCGTGGGGTCACTTACAATTCTCGGAGAATTTTGGCAAATTTCGGTTGGATCCTGCTTGTACCTGTGTCTGGATGCTCAAACGTGCAGACACGACATCAGGATAACTCGTTGAGAGATGGATGCTTCTTGTGTAGGGTGATGAAGTGAAGATGACTTCATACCTCTTCCTCCCTCTCTCCAGGCAAACACAACTGCTGCGACCACCGCTGTTACCATTTATAATGGGTTATTTGGTAGGTGCTGCAAGCGGGTGTGAATGATACGTCTTCGGAGGCTTCTTACTTTATTATTAACTCGTGGTGGGTACACAGGCTTGTGTTGTGCCCATGGCCCGGGAGGGCCATGCCCACGAGAGAGAGCTGGGAGGCCTTGTGTCTTGCTGCTAGGCCGCTGTGTGAGTGAGGGTGAGGCAAGTCTGGGCATACTGAAGTGGCAAGGCCTCTAGGTGGCAGCACAAGCATGGCACAAAATATGAACTAAGCTGGCAGACAGCATGGGCTGTCTGTGCAGACAGTACAGGCTGTCTACAGATGGGGCACCCATCTGCCCACTCCCAGGGTGATGGTGCTCCCACCTGCCCACTCCCAGGGTCACGGTGCTCCCACCTGCCCACTCCCAGGGTGATGGTGCTCCCACCTGCCCACTCCCAGGGTCACGGTGCTCCCACCTGCCCACTCCCAGGGTGATGGTGCTCCCACCTGCCCACTCCCAGGGTCACGGTGCGCCCACCTGCCCACTCCCAGGGTGACGGTGCTCCCACCTGCCCACTCCCAGGGTGACGGTGCGTCCACCTGACCACTCCCAGGGTGACGGTGCTCCCACCTGCCCACTCCCAGGGTGACGGTGCTCCCACCTGCTCACTCCCAGGGTGACGGTGCTCCCACCCGCTCACTCCTAGGGTGACGGTGAGCCCACCTGCCCACTCCCAGGGTCACGGTGCTCCCACCTGCCAACTCCCAGGGTCACGGTGCGCCCACCTGCCCACTTCCAGGGTGACGGTGCGCCCACCTGCCCACTCCCAGGATAACGGTGCGCCCACCCGCCCACTCCCAGGGTGACGGTGCTCCCACCCGCCCACTCCCAGGGTGACAGTGCGCCCACCCGCCCACTCCCAGGGTGACGGTGCTCCCACCCGCCCACTCCCCGGGTCACGGTGCGCCCACCTGCCCACTTCCAGGGTTACGGTGCGCCCACCCGCCCACTCCCAGGGTCACGGTGCTGAACCCACCCGCCCCTACTCCCACTCCCCAAGGGTGGTGCGCCCACCCGCCCACTCCCAGGGTTCTCCCACCCGCCCACTCCAAGGGTGACGGTTCTCCCACCCGCCCATTCCCAGGGTCACGGTGCGCCCACCTGCCCACTCCCAGGGTGACGGTGCGCCCACCCGTCCACTCCCAGGGTCACGGTGCGCCCACCCGTCCACTCCCAGGGTGACGGTGCGCCCACCCGTCCACTCCCAGGGTGACGGTGCGCCCACCCGTCCACTCCCAGGGTCACGGTGCGCCCACCTGCCCACTCCCAGGGTCACGGTGCGCCCACCAGCCCACTCCCAGGGTGACGGTGCGCCCACCCGCCCACTCCCAGGGTGACGGTGCTCCCACCCGCCCACTCCCAGGGTGACGGTGCTCCCACCCGCCCACTCCCAGGGTGACGGTGCGCCCACCTGCCCACTCCCAGGGTGACGGTGCTCCCACCTGCCCACTCCCAGGGTCACGGTGCGCCCACCTGCCCACTCCCAGGGTCACGGTGCGCCCACCTGCCCACTCCCAGGGTCACGGTGCGCCCACCTGCCCACTCCCAGGGTCACGGTGCACCCACCTGCCCACTCCCAGGGTCACGGTGCGCCCACCCGTCCACTCCCAGGGTCACGGTGCGCCCACCCGCCCACTGTGTACCTTCTTCATTCATTTGCTTCCTTCATTATCTTCTCTGTCTCTCAATACTTCTTTCATTTCTTTATTTCCTTCCTTAAAGTTAACACTTACACAACACTTAGAAAATACTGGTAGTACTTATAACACTTTAGTCCTAAATTGGTAACTTCTGTCTAACTACAATACAACACTGTATGTTGTATGGGATCTATTTTACAATCTGAAATAAATACAATAAATAAATCAAGTCAGCGAATACAAATCCGTTTTCAGTTTTATTACAAAATCGTAGATTTATAGAGTAAAATAAATCTTGTAGATGTATTTACACTTTAGTTTGGTTTACACTTACAGCTTCACCGAGTCTTACGATGTTTCGCCCCTCAAGGAAGGTTCCTTGATGTTGGTGAGGGGCTCTTGATTTAGGGAATTGGATCTGTGCTCCAGTTCCCCGAATTAAGCCTGAATGCCTTCCACATCCCCCCCCCCCAGGCGCTATATAATCCTCCGGGTTTAGCGCTTCCCCCTTGATTATAATAATAATAATAATAATTACGATGTTTACTCATTATGATATAAATGTATTTACAAGGTAACATGTATGTTCTCTGACGTCGCATTTGTTTATATTTATAAAGTGTGACTTTGTAAATGGTCCGAGTCGGACCGAAACGTCGTCGTAAGCTTCTTTCTTTTATGTGCGGGTTATTTGTGTATTGTTATGTTATTAATGTTTTGTAGATGAATGGTTCAGAGAACCGACATGTTGATAAATTAGACACATGTGCAACTCTTGGGTATCTTTATTGAGGAAACGTTTCGCCACACAGTGGCTTCATCAGTCCATACGTAGGAGAAAATTGAAGAACAGGAGAAGAATGAGGTAATCAGTCCCTCAACCTTGAGTCGATGTGTTCAGTCCATCAATCTTGTGTTTGACAAATCGTCAACGAAACCATACCACGGGCGGGATTTGAACCCGCGGTCAGAGTCTCAAAACTCCAGACCGTCGCGTTAGCCACTGGACCAGCTAGCCACAATAAGACTCGTCCAACTAGGTATATTTCTACACCATAGGAAGGTTAGCACAGGCACCACTGTGACCACAAATGCAAGTTTTTACAGACGAATCTCCAGCTAGCGTGGCCGTGACGAACTCTAGTTGGACGAATCTTACTGTGGCTAGCTGGTCCAGTGGCTAACACGGCGGTCTGGAGTTTCGAGACTCTGACCGCGGGTTCAAATCCCGCCCGTGGTATGGTTTGTTTGCAATCGTGTCATTACGATTTCGTGAGTCAAATCGTCAATGTATTGTTTTAGAACATTGATCAGTCAGCTTGTTGATCAAGCGTTCAGTGAGTGGAAGTGGGATCAATTTCTGCTTGATAAGGTTATTAACTTCTAAGAGGAGAATTAACCTCTGAGAGGAAGGTGATGTTAGAGTGGTCACAGTGTGGTGATGTTACAGTGGTCACAGTGTGGTGATGTTACAGTGGTCACAGTGTGATGTTAGAGTGGTCACAGTGTGGTGATGTTAAAGTGGTCACAGTGTGGTGATGTTACAGTGGTCACAGTGTGGTGATGTTAGAGTGGTCACAGTGTGGTGATGTTACAGTGGTCACAGTGTGGTGATGTTACAGTGGTCACAGTGTGATGTTAGAGTGGTCACAGTGTGGTGATGTTAAAGTGGTCACAGTGTGGTGATGTTACAGTGGTCACAGTGTGGTGATGTTACAGTGGTCACAGTGTGATGTTAGAGTGGTCACAGTGTGGTGATGTTAGAGTGGTCACAGTGTGGTGATGTTACAGTGGTCACAGTGTGGTGATGTTACAGTGGTCACAGTGTGGTGATGTTAGAGTGGTCACAGTGTGGTGATGTTACAGTGGTCACAGTGTGGTGATGTTACAGTGGTCACAGTGTGATGTTAGAGTGGTCACAGTGTGGTGATGTTAAAGTGGTCACAGTGTGGTGATGTTACAGTGGTCACAGTGTGTTGATGTTAGAGTGGTCAGTGGTCACAGTGTGGTGATGTTAAAGTGGTCACAGTGTGGTGATGTTACAGTGGTCACAGTGTGGTGATGTTAGAGTGGTCACAGTGTGATGTTAAAGTGGTCACAGTGTGGTTATTACAGTGGTCACAGTGTGATGTTACAGTGGTCACAGTGTGGTGATGTTACAGTGGTCACAGTGTGGTGATGTTACAGTGGTCACAGTGTGGTGATGTTAGAGTGGTCACAGTGTGATGTTAAAGTGGTCACAGTGTGGTTATTACAGTGGTCACAGTGTGGTGATGTTACAGTGGTCACAGTGTGATGTTAGAGTGGTCACAGTGTGATGTTAGAGTGGTCACAGTGTGGTGATGTTAAAGTGGTCACAGTGTGGTGATGTTACAGTGGTAACAGTGTGGTGATGTTAGAGTGGTCACAGTGTGGTGACGTTAAAGTGGTCACAGTGTGGTTATTACAGTGGTCACAGTGTGGTGATGTTAGAGTGGTCACATGTGGTGATGTTAGAGTGGTCACAGTGTGGTGATGTTACAGTGGTCACAGTGTGGTGATGTTACAGTGGCCACAGTGTGGTGATGTTACAGTGGTCACAGTGTGGTGATGTTACAGTGGTCACAGTGCAGGGATGTTACAGTAGTCACAGTGTGGTGATGTTACAGTGGTCACAGTGTGGTGATGTTACAGTGGTCACAGTGTAGGGATGTTACAGTAGTCACAGTGTGGTGACGTTACAGTGGTCACAGTGTGGGGATGTTACAGTGGTCACAGTGTGGTGATGTTACAGTGGTCACAGTGTGGCGATGTTACAGTGGTCACAGTGTGGTGATGTTACAGTGGTCACAGTGTGGGGATGTTACAGTAGTCACAGTGTGGTGATGTTACAGTGGTCACAGTGTGGGGATGTTACAGTGGTCACAGTGTGGCGATGCTACAGTGGTCACAGTGTGGCGATGTTACAGTGGTCACAGTGTGGTGATGTTACAGTGGCCACAGTGTGGTGATGTTACAGTGGTCACAGTGTGGTGATGTTAGAGTGGTCACACTGTGGTGATGCTACAGTGGTCACAGTGTGGTGATGTTACAGTGGTCACAGTATGGTGATGTTACAGTGGTCACAGTGTGGGGATGTTACAGTGGTCACAGTATGGTGATGTTACAGAGGTCACAGTGTGGTGAAGTTACAGTGGTCACAGTGTGGGGATGTTACAGTGGTCACAGTGTGGCGATGTTACAGTGGTCACAGTGTGGTGATGTTACAGTGGTCACAGTGTGGCGATGTTACAGTGGTCACAGTGTGGTGATGTTACGGTGGTCACAGTGTGGTGATGTTAGAGTGGTCACAGTGTGGTGATGTTACAGTGGTCACAGTGTGGTGATGTTACAGTGGTCACAGTATGGTGATGTTACAGTGGTAACAGTGTGGGGATGTTACAGTGGTTACAGTATGGTGATGTTACAGTGGTCACAGTGTGGTGATGTTAGGGTGGTCACAGTGTGGTGGTGTTACAGTGGTCACAGTGTGAGGATGTTACAGTGGTCACAGTGTGATGTCACAGTGTGGGGATGTTACAGTGGTCACAGTATGGTGATGTTACAGTGGTCACAGTGTGATGTTACAGTGGTCACAGTGTGGGGATCTTACAGTGGTCACAGTGTGGCGATGTTACAGTGGTCACAGTGTGGTGATGTTACAGTGGTCACAGTGTGGCGATGTTACAGTGGTCACAGTATGGTGATGTTACAGTGGTCTCTGTGTGGTGATGTTACAGTGGTCACTATGTGATGTCACAGTGGTCTCTGTGTGGTGATGTTACAGTGGTCACAGTGTAGTGATGTTACAGTGGTCACAGTGTGAGGATGTTACAGTGGTCACAGTATGGTGATGTTACAGTGGTCACAGTGTGGTGATGTTACAGTGGTCACAGTGTGGTGGTGTTACAGTGGTCACAGTGTGAGGATGTTACAGTGGTCACAGTGTGATGTTCCAGTGGTCACAGTGTGGTGATGTTACAGTGGTCATATTGTGGTGATGTTACAGTGGTGACAGTGTGGGGATGTTACAGTGGTCACAGTGTGGTGATGTTACAGTGGTCACAGTGTGGTGATGTTACAGTGGTCACAGTGTGGTGATGTTACAGTGGTCACAGTGTGGTGATGTTACAGTGGTCACAGTGTGGTGATGTTACAGTGGTCACAGTGTGGTGATTGAGGAGCTAGGAGGAAGGGAAGAGGAGGAGACGGAGTGTGATAGGAAGGCTGTGATATCTTAAAATTGCCTCCACAGTATCAGGTTTGTGAGAAATGGAACAACAGATGCGTGACAGGTGTCCTGATTCTGTCTATTTGCGAAGACAGGAGCGTAGGTATGCTACTGCTCACACCCCGGGGCTCCATCATGATACTCAAGACCACAGGGGAAGGTTCCCATGGGAACTGACCTTTGATCAGAGGTTATGGAGAGGTGGTCTTTATGTTCCCAGGGAAAGTAACTACGAGAAGTGAGCTTTCCCACAATCAAGATAATGTTTTGCATGACTTCGGGCTTCTGAAAGCACAAGCAATGTCACCCATCTCTGTATAAACATTGTATCATGCTAAAATAAATCTTTGTCTTGACTTGTCTTGTGGAGAAGACAGAGTAGAAGCTATGCCAGCAGTGTCAACAGTGCCAGCAGGTTGGCCAGCATCCTTTGATCCCTCCATCTTCTGCAGTGTCACTCCACACTGACTTTCAAGCAACTATCACTGGCCATCCCCTCCCGAGGAGGACCCAGAGAGGAGTGCAGCTACTTTAGTGTTCCATTAACGACCTGGACAAACTGTTGGTCGTAATAACGACACATCCTCCACCTCGGTAGCCTGTCGCAGCTGCCACACACAAACCTCGGCATATCCATTAAGTGTGTGTGTCCTTGTGAGTGTGTGTGTGTGTATGTGTGTGTGTGTGTGTGTGTGTGTGTGTGTGTGTGTATCCTGAGTGTACATGTATATGAAACAGTGTATGCCAGTGACGAGGCGCACCAGATCACTGCACAGTACAGCGTCTGATTAGTGCATGCTGCCACATTTGAGTATTAGTTCTTCGTGAGCCAAAAAAATTAAGCCCCGAGCCAGGAAACTGTCCTGGCGAATATTGCAATTACGCTACGGGGAGGACTTTGCAGAGAGCTCTTGCCGGGTGCAGAACTGGAGAGCTCTGTGAGAGAATTTGATGAGGAGCTTCGGCTGGGAACAGAACTGGAGTTCTATGTGAAGATTTGCTAGCTGGACTCTGCCGGGGACAGAACTGAGACCCCAGTGTAAGGCCTTGGGACGTGTGGCCTGAAACTTACTAATGTTCCATTTCGTCAGCTAATAGCATTCCGCTATCTCAAAATTCTGGTATCCTTCCTAGTTATCTTAGTTTCGGATCCCTTTCTCAATGGTAACTGAGTTTAACAATGAATTACTCTTTCCCGAGTTTAATTTGTTACTTTGTATAAGACTGAGTTGTAAGGGAAAGACGTACAGTGGAATGGAGAGTAGAGGTGTTGCTTGTGTACTCACCTACTTGTGGTTGCAGGGGTCGATTCACAGCTCCTGGCCCTGCCTCTTCACTGGTCGCTACTATTGTGTTGAGGATACGAGGTGCTATCCTCGCCTGATATATGACAAGGGAAAGTAGGATGTGTGACAAGAAGTGAAGAAGAGAAGGAGGAAGAGGAAGAGGAGGAGAACTAAGAAAAGATAAAGAAGAGCAACTAACCTTTAAACATGGAGCTGATAATCACAGTTCTCTAAAAGCTCTTCCTATCCTTTTTGTTATTAATTATTTGGTAATTTTATTTTTGTTGGTTTCAACCTATTATATATATATATATATATATATATATATATATATATATATATATATATATATATATATATATATATATATATATATATATATATATATATATATATATATATATATATATATATATATATATATATATATATATATATATATATATATCAATAACAACACTGCGCTAACCAACGATTCGAACCCATGTTGTACTAGCCTGCCTCATGGTAAGAGAGAACCACATGACGCTTTAAACCACAGGACCATCCAACCCTACAAGAATGGTGCAGCCAGCACACAACTAGCGCAGTGTTGTTATTGATCAATACCACTCGTTCGTGGTTACAATAATATATAAATACTGCTCGTGAGGCTAGTACACCAAACAGGATGAGAATGAAATTAGCTTAGAAGCTGCCACACCTCCGTATGCCCTCGGATAGCGGCCCAACAGCTAGCTGTGTGCTGGCTGCGCCATTCTTGTAGGGTTGGACGGTCCTGTGGTTTTAAGCGTCATGTGGTTCTCTCTTACCATGAGGCAGGCCAGTACAACATGGGTTCGAATCCTTGGCTAGCGCAGTGTTGTTATTGATCAATACCACTCGTTCGTGGTTACAATATATATATATATATATATATATATACATATATATATATACATATATATATATACATATATATATATACATATATATATATACATATATATATATACATATATATACATATATATCGTTCAGGCTCGAATAAATAATCATATATATCCAACGTACATTTGTATAGATGTTAATGGACAATTATACACGTAAATAATTAGTGACAATACTGTGGGTGGAATAATTCAGTGGGAGATCGTACTTCAGTCCTTCCTGAGCCATTGTCAAGTCACACCTGGGATGAAAAAAATAGAAAAGGTCAGAAGGTGATTCTGAAGAGGGCGGGAGAAGGGAGTCGTAGAAGTGGTAACAGTTGTAGTAGTAGTTGTAGTAATAAAGATTGTAGCAGTGGTGGTAGTAGAGGTAATCAGGTAGTAGCAGGAGTAGAAATATTAGTCGATATAATAGTGCAGTAGTAATGAAAGAATGTAGTAGTGATAGTAGTGATAGTAGCAGCAGTAGCAGTAGTAGTAGTAGTAGTAGTAGTAGTAGTAGTAGTAGTAGTAGTGGTAATAGCATTACCAATTTCAGCAGGAATAGTAGTGTTAGTATAACATGTGTAACAGCAGTGATAGTAATAGCAGTAACAACAGTAACAATGGTACCAGCAGTGATGGTACTAACAACAGTAACAATGGTACCAGCAGTGATGGTACTAACAACAGTAGCAATGGTACCAGCAGTGATGGTACTAACAACAGTAACAATGGTACCAGCAGTGATGGTACTAACAACAGTAACAATGGTACCAGCAGTGATGGTACTAACAACAGTAACAATGGTACCAGCAGTGATGGTACTAACAACAGTAACAATGGTACCAGCAGTGATGGAACTAACAACAGTAGCAATGGTACCAGCAGTGATGGTACTAACAACAGTAACAATGGTACCAGCAGTGATGGTACTGACAACAGTAACAATGGTACCAGCAGTGATGGTACTAACAACAGTAACAATGGTACCAGCAGTGATGGTACTAACAACAGTTACAATGGTACCAGCAGTGATGGTACTAACAACAGTAACAATGGTACCAGCAGTGATGGTACTGACAACAGTAATAATGGTACCAGCAGTGATGGTACTAACAACAGTAACAATGGTACCAGCAGTGATGGTACTAACAACAGTTACAATGGTATCAGCAGTGATGGTACTAACAACAGTAACAATGGTACCAGCAGTGATGGTACTAACAACAGTAACAATGGTACCAGCAGTGATGGTACTAACAACAGTAACAATGGTACCAGCAGTGATGGTACTAACAACAGTAGCAATGGTACCAGCAGTGATGGTACTAACAACAGTAACAATGGTACCAGCAGTGATGGTACTAACAACAGTAACAATGGTACCAGCAGTGATGGTACTAACAACAGTAACAATGGTACCAGCAGTGATGGTACTAACAACAGTAGCAATGGTACCAGCAGTGATGGTACTAACAACAGTAACAATGGTACCAGCAGTGATGGTACTAACAACAGTAACAATGGTACCAGCAGTGATGGTACTAACAACAGTAACAATGGTACCAGCAGTGATGGTACTAACAACAGTAACAATGGTACCAGCAGTGATGGTACTAACAACAGTTACAATGGTACCAGCAGTGATGGTACTAACAACAGTAACAATGGTACCAGCAGTGATGGTACTAACAACAGTTACAATGGTACCAGCAGTGATGGTACTAACAACAGTAACAATGGTACCAGCAGTGATGGTACTGACAACAGTAACAATGGTACCAGCAGTGATGGTACTAACAACAGTTACAATGTGAGTGATGGTACTAACAACAGTAACAATGGTACCAGCAGTGATGGTACTAACAACAGTAACAATGTTACCAGCAGTGATGGTACTAACAACAGTTACAATGTTACCAGCAGTGATGGTACTAACAACAGTAACAATGGTACCAGCAGTGATGGTACTAACAACAGTAGGAATGGTACCAGCAGTGATGGTACTAACAACAGTAAGAATGGTACCAGCAGTGATGGTACTAACAACAGTAACAATGGTACCAGCAGTGATGGTACTAACAACAGTAACAATGGTACCAGCAGTGATGGTACTAACAACAGTAACAATGGTACCAGCAGTGATGGTACTAACAACAGTAGGAATGGTACCAGCAGTGATGGTACTAACAACAGTAAGAATGGTACCAGCAGTGATGGTACTAACAGTAAGAATGGTACCAGCAGTGATGGTACTAACAACAGTAACAATGGTACCAGCAGTGATGGTACTAACAACAGTAACAATGGTACCAGCAGTGATGGTACTAACAACAGTAACAATGGTACCAGCAGTGATGGTACTAACAACAGTAACAATGGTACCAGCAGTGATGGTACTAACAACAGTAACAATGGTACCAGCAGTGATGGTACTAACAACAGTAACAATGGTACCAGCAGTGATGTATATATATATATATATATATATATATATATATATATATATATATATATATATATATATATATATATATATATATATATATATATATATATATATATATTAGTAATAACAGTAGTAGTGATAATAATGACAGTAGTAACAGCAGTAGTGGCAGTAGTAACAGTCGTAGTTTGATGGCAGTACTTTCCACACTGACACTGCCCGGAAGTCAATACTCCAATATATTCCTGCCATTATTTTCTAACAAATGTTGAAGCTAAATCTAGTTTTTTATCACTGTAACATTCGTAAAATAAATGTTCAACTTAACGACTATCGTTGTAGCAAACTAGTTAAACTAGCAAAATATATCAACATTACGATGACTACAAACTACCAGATTGCTCAACGGGGCTCCACGATCCCTTATAATATATTTAAGAGACAGTTGATGGCTAAAGGGGTTTTGATATTCCTTTTAGTCACGCGACTGTCGTCTCAACACGGCGCTGGATCCTCTATAACTACACGCCGATGCTCTTTCTTAATATATGGCCACTAAAAACGTCGATTAATGTCACTTTGAGAATTTATGAAGGAGAGTAACTGGTGTGGCTAGCGATGGAAGATAGCTCTTGGGTCGGGAGGGTATAGAAGCCCTAACATAGATCACTTGGAAAGGTTCATCCAACCTGTTAGCTTTCAGAGAACCATTTAGAAAGGTGTATATCATATTGGTGGCAAAAAAAGAGAGAGAAATTTACGATGATAAAATACGAAGAGGCAAGAGTGAAGTTTGTATAAGGGAGAACCAGTGATGGTGAGAATATTTTTTTTAAGTGATAAAAAATCATTACTGATATTTTAGGATGATTTGGAGGGTGTATAAATCTGTAGTGGGTGGGGGGGGGGGGGGGTAGGGGCAGAAATTGGAAAGGCTGGAGGGGGGGGGTAAAGGAGGTTTTGTGTGGGACGGGCTTGGACATCCAGGAACTGGAAGACCATTTCTGATTTAGAACTCTCCGTCAGTATGCCAGAGTGATCACTGCATGCCAGAGTGATCACTGTATACCAGAGTGATCACTGTATGCCAGAGTGATCACTGTATACCAGAGTGATCACTGTATACCAGAGTGATCACTGTATACCAGAGTGATCACTGTATGCCAGAGTGATCACTGTATACCAGAGTGATCACTGTATACCAGAGTGATCACTGTATGCCAGAGTGATCACTGTATGCCAGAGTGATCACTGTATACCAGAGTGATCACTGTATACCAGAGTGATCACTGTATGCCAGAGTGATCACTGTATGCCAGAGTGATCACTGTATACCAGAGTGATCACTGTATACCAGAGTGATCCAGAGTGATCACTGTATCCCAGAGTGATCACTGTATACCAGAGTGATCACTGTATACCAGAGTGATCACTGTATGCCAGAGTGATCACTGTATGCCAGAGTGATCACTGTATACCAGAGTGATCACTGTATGCCAGAGTGATCACTGTATGCCAGAGTGATCACTGTATGCCAGAGTGATCACTATATGCCAGAGTGAACACTATATACCAGAGAGATCCAGAGTGATCACTGTATGCCAGAGTGATCACTGTATACCAGAGTGATCACTGTATACCAGAGTGATCACTGTATACCAGAGTGATCACTGTATGCCAGAGTGATCACTGTATACCAGAGTGATCACTGTATACCAGAGTGATCACTGTATACCAGAGTGATCACTGTATACCAGAGTGATCACTGTATACCAGAGTGCACTGTATGCCAGAGTGATCACTGTATACCAGAGTGATCACTGTATACCAGAGTGATCACTGTATACCAGAGTGATCACTGTAGAGTGATCACTGTATACCAGAGTGCACTGTATGCCAGAGTGATCACTGTATACCAGAGTGATCACTGTATACCAGAGTGATCACTGTATGCCAGAGTGATCACTGTATACCAGAGTGATCACTGTATGCCAGAGTGATCACTGTATACCAGAGTGATCACTGTATACCAGAGTGATCACTGTATACCAGAGTGATCACTGTATACCAGAGTGATCACTGTATGCCAGAGTGATCACTGTATACCAGAGTGATCACTGTATACCAGAGTGATCACTGTATACCAGAGTGATCACTGTATACCAGAGTGATCACTGTATGCCAGAGTGATCACTGTATACCAGAGTGATCACTGTATACCAGAGTGATCACTGTATGCCAGAGTGATCACTGTATGCCAGAGTGATCACTGTATGCCAGAGTGATCACTGTATACCAGAGTGATCACTGGATGCCAGAGTGATCACTGTATGCCAGAGTGATCACTGTATACCAGAGTGATCACTGTATGCCAGAGTGATCACTGTATACCAGAGAGATCACTGTATGCCAGAGTGATCACTGTATACCAGAGTGATCACTGTATGCCAGAGTGATCACTGTATACCAGAGTGATCACTGTATACCAGAGTGATCACTGTATACCAGAGTGATCACAGTATGCCAGAGTGATCACTGTATACCAGAGTGATCACTGTATACCAGAGTGATCACTGTATACCAGAGTGATCACTGTATACCAGAGTGATCACTGTATACCAGAGTGATCACTGTATACCAGAGTGATCACTGTATGCCAGAGTGATCACTGTATACCAGAGTGATCACTGTATACCAGAGTGATCACTGTATGCCAGAGTGATCACTGTATGCCAGAGTGATCACTGTATGCCAGAGTGATCACTGTATACCAGAGTGATCACTGTATGCCAGAGTGATCACTGTATACAAGAGTGATCACTGTATGCCAGAGTGATCACTGTATGCCAGAGTGATCACTGTATGCCAGAGTGATCACTGTATGCCAGAGTGATCACTGTATACCAGAGTGATCACTGTATGCCAGAGTGATCACTGTATACCAGAGTGATCACTGTATGCCAGAGTGATCACTGTACGCCAGAGTGATCACTGTATGCCAGAGTGATCACTGTATACCAGAGTGATCACTGTATGCCAGAGTGATCACTGTATGCCAGAGTGATCACTGTATGCCAGAGTGATCACTGTATACCAGAGTGATCACTGTATGCCAGAGTGATCACTGTATACCAGAGTGATCACTGTATACCAGAGTGATCACTGTATACCAGAGTGATCACTGTATACCAGAGTGATCACTGTATACCAGAGTGATCACTGTATACCAGAGTGATCACTGTATGCCAGAGTGATCACTGTATGCCAGAGTGATCACTGTATACCAGAGTGATCACTGTATGCCAGAGTGATCACTGTATGCCAGAGTGATCACTGTATACCAGAGTGATCACTGTATACCAGAGTGATCACTGTATGCCAGAGTGATCACTGTATACCAGAGTGATCACTGTATGCCAGAGTGATCACTGTATACCAGAGTGATCACTGTATACCAGAGTGATCACTGTATACCAGAGTGATCACTGTATACCAGAGTGATCACTGTATGCCAGAGTGATCACTGTATACCAGAGTGATCACTGTATACCAGAGTGATCACTGTATGCCAGAGTGATCACTGTATGCCAGAGTGATCACTGTATACCAGAGTGATCACTGTATGCCAGAGTGATCACTGTATACCAGAGTGATCACTGTATGCCAGAGTGATCACTGTATACCAGAGTGATCACTGTATGCCAGAGTGATCACTGTATACCAGAGTGATCACTGTATACCAGAGTGATCACTGTATGCCAGAGTGATCACTGTATACCAGAGTGATCACTGTATACCAGAGTGATCACTGTATGCCAGAGTGATCACTGTATACCAGAGTGATCACTGTATACCAGAGTGATCACTGTATGCCAGAGTGATCACTGTATACCAGAGTGATCACTGTATACCAGAGTGATCACTGTATGCCAGAGTGATCACTGTATGCCAGAGTGATCACTGTATACCAGAGTGATCACTGTATGCCAGAGTGATCACTGTATGCCAGATTGATCACTGTATACCAGAGTGATCACTGTATACCAGAGTGATCACTGTATGCCAGAGTGATCACTGTATGCCAGAGTGATCACTGTATGCCAGAGTGATCACTGTATGCCAGAGTGATCACTGTATGCCAGAGTGATCACTGTATGCCAGAGTGATCACTGTATGCCAGAGTGATCACTGTATGCCAGATTGATCACTGCATACTAGAATGATCACTGTATGCTAGAGTGATCACTGTATGGTAGAGTGATCACTGTATGCCAGAATGATCACTGTTTGCTAGAGTGATCACTGTATGGTAGAGTGATCACTGTATGCCAGATTGATCACTGCATGCTAGAATGATCACTGTATGCTAGAGTGATCACTGTATGCCAGAGTGATCACTGTATACCAGAGTGATCACTATATGCCAGAGTGATCACTGTATACCAGAGTGATCACTGTATACCAGAGTGATCACTGTATACCAGAGTGATCACTGTATACCAGAGTGATCACTATATGCCAGAGTGATCACTGTATACCAGAGTGATCACTGTATACCAGAGTGATCACTGTATGCCAGAGTGATCACTGTATGCCAGAGTGATCACTGTATGCCAGAATGATCACTGTATGCCAGAGTGGTCTCTCTATGCCAGAGTGATCTGTATATCAGAGTAATTTGCAAACAGATCTGTTTATTCATATACAAATCAAAAGAATGAACCGTGATGAGCTTTCATCATTGCTTCGACCAATAAACAATGAAGATTATAGTGAGTCACGCACCGTGAACACCATCCCTCACAACACTGAGAATTAGCGATGGTTCGTGACACTTGTTATTGTCGTGTTTGTTTACGTTCGTGATACAAGCCAGAGGATTTATTTACAAAGTTCCCCCCCCCCAGTGTACCTAGCCAGCTCACACCCATATACCTACAGGGAATTTATTTGCTATGCAAATTCATGCAATTTGTTATGTAGATAAACTAATAGTTTTGGTGGTCGTAGCGAACTGTTGAAAGGTGGTAGGAATTAATGCAGGGAAAAAACGTGGAGATTTAAACTTTGTTAATAATAAACGACTGTATGAACTAAGAATATTCATTAAAACTACACTATTCCCCTTTATTTTATTAACACATCGGCCGTCTCCCACCAAGGCAGGGTGGCCCGAGAAAGAAGAAACACCGCCATTGTCATTCGCTCCATCACTGTCTTGCCAGAGGCGCTCCTACACTGCAGTTATAAGACTGCAACATATCAACACCTCTCCTTTATTTATCATTATATTAGCTTTAATACGGCTTAGTAATCCTTTTTATTGGATTTTCTTAATGTGTAAGATTATTCACCAATTTATTGTAAGTCTGATAGAGTAGCAAAAATGTCGTTTATCTCAATAAACTCTTAAATTGATAAATTAGACACATGTGCAAGACTTGTGTATCTTTGTTGAGGAAACGTTTCGCCACACAGTGGCTTCATCAGTCCATATAAAGAAGAATGGTGAGACTCGGAAGGAGTTTGAGGTAGTCAGTCCCTCAGCCTGAAGTCAAATCTAATCATATACTCCAGGTTGAGGGACTGACTTCCTCACACTCCTTCTGACTTTCACCATTCTTCTTTATATGGACTGATGAAGCCACTGTGTGGCGAAACGTTTTCTCAATAAAGATAAACAAGTATTAAACATGTGTCTAATTTATCACCTTGTCGATTCTCTGAACCATTTATCTAAAATTATTAATTATTTTCACTATTCGTATTACACAACTCAGGAATTAGAGAACATCTGAAAATTGTATATAATGTTACTGTGCTGCGGGTACAAGAAACACAGGGATGTTAGGAACTACTTCTTTAGTCTCAGAGTGGTCAGCAAGTGGAACGACCTAGACAGCGAAGTGACATAGACGGAAGCTATACACAGCTTTGAGAGTTGGTATGATAGAGCTCAAGCAGCCAGAGGAGTGGGTAACAGAGAGGAGGGGCCAGGAGCTGAAACTCGATCCTTGCAGCCACAAATAGGTGAGTATATAAATACACATAAAGAATCACACAATCTAGAAATGAATAACGAAAAGGCACAATACCGTGACTGGAACGATACACAAATAACCCGCACATAAAAGAGAGAAG
The DNA here is from genome assembly GCF_038502225.1 of Cherax quadricarinatus. Classification (NCBI taxonomy): domain Eukaryota; kingdom Metazoa; phylum Arthropoda; class Malacostraca; order Decapoda; family Parastacidae; genus Cherax; species Cherax quadricarinatus. Next base: position 51,542,486 of record NC_091304.1, read on the forward strand.
CTTACGACGACGTTTCAGTCCGACTTGGACCATTGACCAGTGACTTTGTCAATGGTCCAAGTCGGACCGAATCGTCGTCGTAAGCTTCTCTTTTATGTGCGGGTTGTATATAGAAATGAATATTTGCTTACAAAATCGACTCTCAAACACTGTGGTTAGATTATTGGTTCTCAAGTTTGTTACCTTAAAACTTAATTCTTTAAAAATTCTTTCACCTTACACACTTCCGGTCAAGGATACATTAATACGCAATATGGGAATTAAAATCAGGTCTTAGTATTTATATAAAGATGCAGCTCTTTAGTGCTGATATTCTTTTATCTGGTTACTTAATTAGATTTAGAAGTTATCGACTACACGAGATAATTATCTTGGTCACCATCAGTCAAGAAAAATTTAATCCCTTAAATGTTCATGTTTATATAGATACCTTTTATTTTGGGATGGCTGGTTAATAGATTTTAATGCATACTTATTGGACTAGAGTCATTAAGGATGCTTGTAAACTGTCAATACAACTCTCACCCCTAAAATATTGATTACAGTCTCATCGTATATATAATAAAATATACATAGCAAATACGCTGCCTTGGTTGGATATTCTTGGCCTTTCTACTCATCTCTGCAACATTGCAACCTCCTGATGTGTTAATTGCAACACAAAAATCCCAGGGCTACCATTCAACTTCCCCCGTGGTTGCTTTGCATATTAAAATGGGGGTAGTGGTACAGTCTTCCGGAAACAACAAGTACCTGACGACCCAGGTCGTAACCAATGAGGTGATCAGTGGTTGAACATCGTCTGACCTGTACCAACCAGGTGGCTGAACATCCTGTGACCTGTACCAGCTAGGTGGTTGAACATCCTGTGACCTACACCAGCCGGGTGGTTGAACATCCTGTGACCTGCACCAGCCAGGTGGTTGAACATCCTGTGACCTGCACTAGCCAGGTGGTCCACCTCCTTCAAGAAGGTCGTATCTTATCAGATAATATTCTTAAAATTATCCCTAATTCACTTTTATCTGACAGACAGAAAGTGAGTGAGAGAGAGAGAGAGAGAAAGAGAGAGAGAGAGAGAGAGAGAGAGAGAGAGAGAGAGAGAGAGAGAGAGAGAGAGAGAGAGAGATATACAGAGACAGAGAGAGAGAGAGAGAGATAATAATTTTAGTTACACTGAAAAATTAAGAATCTCTCACATATATTTTAAAACTCGCTTTTTTTTAATCACATTTAAGTATTATTTAAAAAAAATCCCAAGTGAAAAATAGCCAAAACAACAGATTTTGTGGTAAATAAATCCCACAAAGGCTGCATTAAAAACTTTTGTTAATTTACTAAACTTGTCCCAAAAAAATATGCCAAAAATTATTCACTACGGGAAAATATGTAGTTTTATTATATATTGTTTTATATAACGATTATAACGCAGAATTACAAAACTCAACGAACCTAAAAAAAATTGGTATCACGAGGCCTATGCCGGGGAAAAGCAGAATTAAATTATATTGTTTTATGGTTTATGTTAGTATAGAGACGAGGTGAGTGTGACGTGTGTTTACAACAGCAAGGTGAAGGTGAGGCTCGCACCTCCGTATATAGTGTGAGTAAAGTGTTTGTTGTGGTAGTGGATGGTGGGTTTAACACCTGCAGCTAGAGAACCATAAAACATTCTTACCCTCCCCTATATCTCTCTTCTTCCTCTCTCTGTCTCTCTCTGTGTGTCTCTCTCTCCTCCTCCTCCTCCTCCTCCTCAAAGAGAACTTTGATGCGAGAATTTGTTGTAAATCCCTAGCATTGTCTATTGCAGTGTGGTAAGCGGACCGGGCCGCGGGGGCGTTGACCCCCGGAACTCTCTCCAGGTAAACTCCAGGTATTAAATTCAGTACTTACTGGCATGGTTTTACAGTGTGAGAAGGTTGGAATATAACACTCTCTTAGTAGGTCCACTAATTGTTCCAGCATTTACCAGCAAAACTGCTAGTGAACAATGGTATGGTGATACCGACAAGATATGGAAAAAGTCGCTTATGTACAGTCTATGATATGTACTACAGAAATCGTTTAGCCACGAGTGACTTCTTCAGCAGAAGTCACTCGTGGAGAAACGTTTCATTTAATAAATGTTCTGAACTGTACATAAATGTCTTTTACCAGAAGTACCAGGGCCCCGCCTTGTGTGACGCCACCTCCAACAGCTACGTCAGAGTGAACATCGCTAGGAAACTAAGTAACGTCAATGCTAAAGGACTCACCACATCAAAATTATCTCTCTACTCCATAAATCATGGGAAACTAACCATGGTAGTTACAACCATTCAACAGCAAGATATTACTTTTAAAGCGGTGAATCAGAAAATATATCAAGAATTGACAAAGATATTCCATCATTTCGGAGCCTTGTTGGTCTGGAGACAGAGTCAGTAGCCTCCACTCTGAAAGAACAGGTAACAGGGAAGGGGGTATATTATCCTTTATAATAAAGAGTCAGTTATTAGCACAGAGTTACTAAACACCCCAGATGTTGTAGTTGAAGTTTTGGCAGTAAAAACTGAGAAGCAATATATAGTTATTTTACTTGTATATAAGTTGCCGGAGAGAACTTCTCTAAAGTTCAAGGCCCAGGTGTCGAAAATTGTTAATCGTCTGGAAAATCTTTCAACTCCAGCTCCAAATACCATATTGCTTGGTGATTTCACTTTAAGACATTTAAAATGGACGAATGAAGGTAATACTGTACAAAAATATCAGATGAGAAGGGAGATGAACATTCTCACACAGATAAACTAGTGAAACTGTATAATACATTTGCCATAAGCCAACAAACAGAGAAGCCTATTAGAAATATAACGGTATCGAAGACAGTAAATGCAATTTATAACCTAATGGAAGTTCAAACCTGCAGGCATCAGGGTCCTGAACAGCAAAACGCAAACAATCATAAGAGTGTTTTCACTAAATTCATCACTAAATTAATCCCTTTTGAGGCAAGAGCCTCAAAAGGGATTAATTATGTCATGTCCTTAAGGAAACATGTTAGGGGGATAATCTGAAAGGATCCGAATGTGTCTAATAGGTGATGAACTCTGTGGCGCTAGAATACGGCTCAAGGCACGTACCACTAAATAAAGGTGGTAAAATGTAACCTAGAAAAAGAGAGACGCTTCCTCTACGGGTTAAGTCGAAGAAGCACAGAACTTCTAAAGCTATCTGAAGGAAGGAAGCTGGGACTACTAGATAAAAAGAAGATTTTGAACTCAAACTGATTGAATCATATGAGCCCAGGAGAGACAGAGGGAGCTAAAAACAACTAACGTAATTGACAGAAACCCAGCGCAAAAGCTACACCCAGTATCGGTCTCTTGGAAGCAACGAAATGAGTGAAACTCTCAAGTCTCAATATGACTGTGATCAGTGAGCTGTTAATCAGACTAAAGGTTAAAGGCTGAACGAATTTTTGATGTATAAGACTCAACATTTTATTAAGATCTCCAAAATTTCCGACATAACCCAAACCGCACTTGCCATCTAAGAAGCCACTGATAATATTCCCATGCACTCTGTCCCAGGTCCAGACAAGTGGAGTCACCCACAGTCATTAACAAAATATATAGCACCACTACACAAAGGTGGCAGCAAAGCAATAACAAACAAAACTATAGACCATCAGCACTGACGTTGCAATCTACCGTATAAAACTAATGGAAAGGATTTTAAGAAGAACTATGAATAACCAATTGGATACACAGCAACTGTACAGCCCAGGGTAGCAGAGGTTAAGAGCAGGTCACTCCTGCCTCTCGTAACTACTACACTACTTCAACAATATGGTCTTGGATGCAGTGGAAAACTAATAAAATGTGGTTGTAATATACAGAGGTTTTACAAAAGCTTTCGACAGGTGCGATCATAGTGTAACGGTGCACACAATGCATGACAAAGGTGCACACAATGCTTGACAAAGGTATACACAATGCTTGACAAAGGTGTACACAATGCTTGACAAAGGTGTACAAAATGCATGACAAAAGAATGACTGGAAAAGTTAGCAGTTGAATTTTTAACCTTCTAACAGATATTATGGAAAGAGTAATAGCAAGCAGACTTAAGTCAGAGGCTGCCATAGTGAAAAGCTCACTTCCCCAGGCACAGGTGTCGCCCTTCTGTCCTCCCTCATACTCATTCCTGACAAAGATAGTGACAATTTATAATACCATATGTATATCAATGGTGTTATAAACCGACAAGTATTTTTATAAGACCCAGTATGAGCACTGAGTCACTGTTATGTAGACAGTGAGTCACTGTACTTAGTGTTTTGGAATACCCACACAATATGTTTAAGAAAGAGAGAGAGAGAGAGAGAGAGAGAGAGAGAGAAAGGAAGGCAAGTCTAAAGAGATAAGGCAATGATAGAGCCCAAGATGGAAGGGAAAAAGAGCCAGGTCTTACTTACTCAAGTGTAATTTAATTAAGTGATCGTTCCTCAGTGGTTGTCTTCACTGTTTTACGACCCTGACGAGGCTACCAGACTGCCCTAATTAGCAAGACGCTCTTAGGGAGATTGTTAACCAGGCTCCTATCAATATTTTCTTTACCTTCTGAACCACAGGAAAGGAGATGAAGCTGGGATTTTATGTCCTCGAACACGAAGAGGCGGACTTGCTGGAGTGCTATAAAAGTCTGTGTTGGTCAGTTATAGAGCAAATAGTATACTGTTGTTTCGTAAACTACTTGAGAGACGACTGGCCAAGATCCTGCGATTTATTATCTTATCAGAAATTCCTGACCGTGTTCCTTATTGGGTATACCTACTTTGACCGTCCTTCTTAGTATGTATACCTGCCTTGAACATTTTCCTTAAGGGATCCATAAAATGGATCTTTAACCCTCCCCCTCCACACACTGTATTCCGTATGACCGCTTGGGATTAAACCTCATCCTTTCTTCCTGAGAGATTCAAGGATGGGGTTGAATAACACTACAACGTAGGATGGTGTGTAAGTGGACATTGTGGCCACTTAGTAGCAACTTTGAGAACCGTATTGAGTGGGATGTCCTCAGCCTCGAGCGTCAGTGATGCTATATGTGACCCGCCCACATATTGTCCCTCCGGCTCCTTCCTGTGTGATCGATAAAAGTCACTCCTCGTCTTCACTGCTTCTTGCTGGCGTCTTCGTGAGACTTTATTGTCATGCGAGTTGGACAGAACCTCCAAACAAGATTTACTAGGCCACACCTGGTCCCTGGAGGAGCTGGCTAGGTTCAGCCAGCTGTCAGTAGCCAGCTGACCCAGACTATCCAAGAGCGGCGTCGTCTGCTGAGTAGCCCTCGGCAACAGTTAGCACTCTCATACAAATTAACTGTCGAGTACAAGTACTCTGACGGTGTGATAGTTTTTGAGTTTGCATAAAATCTTGCAATGTTGTGTAACTGTCTGTTGCACTTCTAACACTGTTGACTCTCTGATGATAAAGTGTCTTGCAACGGTGATGAAGAGGTTACCTGGAGGTTACCTGGAGGTTATTCCGGGGATCAACGCCCCCGCGGCCCGGTCCATGACCAGGCCTCCCGATGGATCAGGGCCTGATCAACTAGGCTGTTACTGCTGGCCGCACGCAGTCCAACGTACGAGCCACAGCCCGGCTGATCCGGCACTGACTTTAGGTATCTGTCCAGCTCTCTCTTGAAGGCAGCCAGGGGTTTATTGGTAATTCCCCTAATGCTTGATGGGAGGCTGTTGAACAGTCTTGGGCCCCGGACACTTATGGTGTTTTCCCTTAGTGTACCAATGGCGCCCCTACTTTTTATTGGGGGCATTTTGCATCGCCTGCCCAGTCTTTTACTTTCGTAGGGAGTGATTTCTGTGTGCAGATTTGTGACCATTCCTTCCAAGATTTTCCAAGTGTAGATTATGATATATCTCTCCCTCCTGCGTTCCAACGAGTACAAGTCAAGTGCTTCCAAGCGTTCCCAGTAGTTAAGGTGCTTGACAGAACTTATACGTGCAGTAAAGGATCTCTGTACACTCTCTAGATCTGCGATTTCACCTGCTTTGAATGGAGATGTTAATGTACAGCAGTATTCCAGCCTAGAGAGAACAAGTGATTTGAAAAGGATCATCATTGGCTTGGCATCTCTCGTTTTGAACGTTCTCATTATCCATCCTATCATTTTCTTTGCACTTGTGATCGTGGCACTGTTGTGATCCTTGAAAGTGAGATCCTCAGACATTACTACTCCCAGGTCCCTTACATTATTTTTCCGCTCTATTGTATGGCCGGAGACAGTAGTATACTCTGTTCTAGTTATTATCTCCTCCAGTTTTCCATAACGGAGTAGTTGGAATTTGTCCTCATTGAACATCATATTGTTTACCGTTGCCCACTGGAAAACTTTGTTTATATCTTCTTGGAGGTTAACCGCATCCTCAGCAGATGACAGCCTCATGCAGATCCTAGTATCATCCGCAAAGGATGATACGGTGCTGTGGTGTATATCTCTGTCTATGTCTGATATGAGGATAAGGAATAAGATGGGGGCGAGTACTGTGCCTTGTGGAACAGAGCTCTTCACTATGGCAGCCTCCGATTTAACTCTGTTGACCACTACTCTTTGTGTTCGATTTGTTAGGAAGTTGAAGATCCATCTCCCCACTTTCCCAGTTATTCTTTTAGCACGTATTTTATGGGCTATTACGCCATGATCGCATTTGTCAAATGCTTTTGCAAAGTCTGTGTATATTACATCTGCATTCTGATTTTTTTCCAGTGCATCCCAGGCCATGTCATAGTGATCCAGTAGTTGTGAGAGGAAGGAGCGACCTGCCCTGAACCCATGTTGCCCTGGATTGTGCAGATTTTGGGAATCCAGGTGATTTGCAATCCTGCTTCTTAGCACTCTTTCAAAGATTTTTATGATGTGGGACGTCAGAGCTATTGGTCTATAGTTCTTAGCTAATGCTTTGCTGCCACCTTTATGGAGTGGGGCTATATCCGTTGTTTTAAGTGACTGTGGAATTTCACCCATGTCCAAGCTCCTCCTCCATAGTGTACTTAGGGCACGCGAGAGGGGTTTCTTGCAGTTCTTAATGAAAACAGAGTTCCACGAGTCTGGGCCCGGGGCTGAGTGCATAGACATGTTGTCAATGGCTTTTTCGAAATCTATCGGAGTTAGGGTAATGTCGGAAATCTGGCATACATTTATGGAGTTTTGAGGCTCATTCATGAAGAAATCATTTGGGTCGTCGATCCTCAGACCGATTAGTGGTTCACTAAACCCAGAGTCGTACTGGGATTTCAATATTTCACTCATTTCCTTGTTGTCATCTGTGTAGGTCCCATCCTAACTGAGTAAGGGCCCGATACTAGATGTGGCATTTGCCTTGTTTTTGGCATATGAAAAAAAATATTTTGAATTTCTTTCAATTTCACTAATAGCTTGAAGCTCCTCCTGCCTCTCCTGGTTCCTGTAAGAGTCATTTAACTTAAGTTCGATAGTTTCCACTTCCCTGGTCAGCGCCTCCTTTCGTGTATCAGATATTCTAGCACTCCTGAGGAGCTCAGTGACTCTTCGTCGTCTTCTGTAGAGGGAGCATCTTTCTCTCTCCAGTTTACTCCTGCTCTTCTTCTTTCTTAGGGGAATATGCCTAGAACATGCTTCGGCTGCAAGGAAGTTGATCCTTTCAAGGCACTGGTTTGGATCCATGTCATTTAAGACATCTTCCCAAAATGTTTCGTTTAGGACATGGTTTACCTGGTCCCAGTTGATGTTCTTGTTGTTGAAGTTGTATTTTGTGAAGACACCTTCACAGGTACATGCATTCTGCTGATCAGGACCCCTATGCATGTACGTCTGGACTTCGATTAGGTTGTGATCGGAATTAGTTGTTTTTTATATTCTTATGTCTCTTATCAGGTCCTCATTATTTGTGAAGATAAGGTCAAGTGTGTTTTCTAGTCTTGTTGGCTCCACTATCTGCTGGCTTAAGGTGTGTTTTTCGCAGAGACTTAGTAGCTCATGTGTGTGTGACCTTTCATCTGCGCTACCTCCGGGGATTGTTTCAGCTATAACATTATTTGCTACATTCTTCCATTTTGTATGCCTTAGGTTGAAATCACCAAGCAGTAAGATGTTTGGGGATGGAGCTGGAAGGTTTTCCAAACAGTAATCGATTTTCAGTAGCTGTTCCTTGAACTGTTGTGAGGTTGCATCTGGTGGCTTGTATACAACCACAATGACTAGGTTTTGGTTCTCGATCTTTATTGATAGAACTTCAACTACCTCATTTGTGGTGTTCAGCAACTCCGTGCAGATAAGGGACTCTTTGACATACAGGCCAACCCCCCCTTGTTGCCTGTTTTTTCTGTCGCATCTAAAAAGGTTGTAACCACTTATCCATATTTCAGTGTCAAAGTGATCTTTTGTGTGAGTCTCTGTGAAGGCTGCAAACATTGCATTAGACTCCTCTAGAAGTCCACTGAAAAAAGGTATTTTGTTGTTGGTGGATGGCTTAAGGCCCTATATATTAGCAAATATGAGCGAGGTTGTATTCTGTGTTTGTTGGGGGGATTTTGTTATTGGCATCAGTAGTTGTAATTCTGGAGGGCCATGGGTGGCCACTGGCTACGCCTCCAGTCCAACAAGGCTCCAAGGTGGTGGACTATTTTTGTCATTTCCTTCCATTTTATTTTTCCGTTTCCTGCCACTAAAAAAATCACCTGGAGTTGGGTTGTCGTAGCTACTATTGTTTGTCTTGTGGGGTCTGTGCCTCCTGGTCCCTTTTAGATGGTATGCAGGGCACTCGATGTTGTAACACTGCTTCTGGAGGACCGAGGAGTGGCACATTTTTGGGTGAAAGAAAGTACAGGAAGAAGAACGACACACTCCTTTAGACAGGAGGTCGCTACATTTTTTGGGATGCTCAAAGTTGCATGTCCCATTTTTTCCCTGTTATTCCATGCTCACAGATGTCCCAAGCATAATATTTGCACAAATTCACCTTCGGTTGAGAATTGTTGGGAGGTGTGTTGTCAATTTCTGCAGGTTCTGGGACTGTACTATAATTCTCAGTATCCAAGCCAGGGCCACCCCGTCCTGGATTCCATCTACTTTCCCCAGTAGAGGAAGAAGGAGGAGACTCCTCTCCAACATCTGTACTGTGGGCAGAATCCATACATAGCTTTAAGAAGAAGTACGACAAGGCTCTTGAAGCCAGGAATGGACCGAGTAGTGACCAGCAGGAGCTGTGAATCGACCCTTGTAGCCACATATAGGTGAGTACTCACACACACACACACACACACACACACACACACACACACACACACACACACACACACACACACACACACACACACACACACACACACACACACACACACAGAGTTATACGTACGTAGTTTAATTAAAGAATATATCACCATACATTGTGCATCCGACAGCACACTACACTCTGTACTGTTTCCCAGCTGTGTGTCTGACCTGTCTTGTTGTAGCTTGTGTTATTGTAGCTGCTGTTGTTGTAGCTTGTGTTATTGTAGCTCCTGTTGTTGTAGCTTGTGTTATTGTACCTCTTGTTGTTGTAGCTTGTGATATTGTAGCTCTTGTTGTTGTAGCTTGTGTTATTGTAGCTGCTGTTGTTGTAGCTTGTGTTATTGTAGCTGCTGTTGTTGTAGCTTGGGTTATTGTAGCTCCTGTTGTTGTAGCTTGTGTTATTGTAGCTGCTGTTGTTGTAGCTTGTGTTATTGTAGCTCTTGTTATTGTAGCTTGTGTTATTGTAGCTCCTGTTGTTGTAGCTTGTGTTATTGTAGCTGCTGTTGTTGTAGCTTGTGTTATTGTACCTCTTGTTGTTGTAGCTTGTGTTATTGTAGCTGCTGTTGTTGTAGCTTGTGTTATTGTAGCTCCTGTTGTTGTAGCTTGTGTTATTGTAGCTCCTGTTGTTGTAGCTTGTGTTATTGTACCTCTTGTTGTTGTAGCTTGTGTTATTGTAGCTCTTGTTGTTGTAGCTTGTGTTATTGTAGCTGCTGTTGTTGTAGCTTGTGTTATTGTAGCTGCTGTTGTTGTAGCTTGTGTTATTGTAGCTGCTGTTGTTGTAGTTTGTGTTATTGTACCTCTTGTTGTTGTAGCTTGTGTTATTGTAGCTCTTGTTGTTGTAGCTTGTGTTATTGTAGCTGCTGTTGTTGTAGCTTGTGTTATTGTACCTCTTGTTGTTGTAGCTTGTGTTATTGTACCTCTTGTTGTTGTAGCTTGTGTTATTGTAGCTCCTGTTGTTGTAGCTTGTGTTATTGTAGCTCCTGTTGTTGTAGCTTGTGTTATTGTAGCTCCTGTTGTTGTAGCTTGTGTTATTGTAGCTCCTGTTGTTGTAGCTTGTGTTATTGTAGCTCCTGTTGTTGTAGCTTGTGTTATTGTACCTCTTGTTGTTGTAGCTTGTGTTATTGTAGCTCTTGTTGTTGTAGCTTGTGTTATTGTAGCTCCTGTTGTTGTAGCTTGTGTTATTGTAGCTCCTGTTGTTGTAGCTTGTGTTATTGTACCTCTTGTTGTTGTAGCTTGTGTTATTGTAGCTCTTATTGTTGTAGCTTGTGTTATTGTAGCTCCTGTTGTTGTAGCTTGTGTTATTGTAGCTCCTGTTGTTGTAGCTTGTGTTATTGTAGCTGCTGTTGTTGTAGCTTGTGTTACTGTAGCTCCTGTTGTTGTAGCTTGTGTTATTGTAGCTGCTGTTGTTGTAGCTTGTGTTACTGTAGCTCCTGTTGTTGTAGCTTGTGTTATTGTAGCTCTTGTTGTTGTAGCTTGTGTTATTGTAGCTGATGTTGTTGTAGCTTGTGTTATTGTAGCTGCTGTTGTTGCAGCTTGTGTTATTGTACCTCTTGTTGTTGTAGCTTGTGTTATTGTACCTCTTGTTGTTGTAGCTTGTGTTATTGTATCTCTTGTTGTTGTAGCTTGTGTTATTGTAGCTCCTGTTGTTGTAGCTTGTGTTATTGTAGCTCCTGTTGTTGTAGCTTGTGTTATTGTAGCTCTTGTTGTTGTAGCTTGTGTTATTGTAGCTCCTGTTGTTGTACCTTGTGTTATTGTAGCTCCTGTTGTTGTAGCTTGTGTTATTGTATCTCTTGTTGTTGTAGCTTGTGTTATTGTAGCTCCTGTTGTTGTAGCTTGTGTTATTGAAGCTCCTGTTGTTGTAGCTTGTGTTATTGTAGCAGCTGTTGTTGTAGCTTGTGTTATTGTAGCTGCTGTTGTTGTAGCTTGTGTTATTGTAGCTGCTGTTGTTGTAGCTTGTGTTATTGTACCTCTTGTTGTTGTAGCTTGTGTTATTGTACCTCTTGTTGTTGTAGCTTGTGTTATTGCAGCTGCTGTTGTTGTAGCTTGTGTTATTGTAGCTCCTGTTGTTGTAGCTTGTGTTATTGTAGCTGCTGTTGTTGTAGCTTGTGTTATTGTAGCTCCTGTTGTTGTAGCTTGTGTTATTGTAGCTCCTGTTGTTGTAGCTTGTGTTATTGTAGCTCCTGTTGTTGTAGCTTGTGTTATTGTAGCTCTTGTTGTTGTAGCTTGTGTTATTGTAGCTCCTGTTGTTGTAGCTTGTGTTATTGTAGCTCCTGTTGTTGTAGCTTGTGTTATTGTAGCTGCTGTTGTTGTAGCTTGTGTTATTGTAGCTCCTGTTGTTGTAGCTTGTGTTATTGTAGCTCTTGTTGTTGTAGCTTGTGTTATTGTACCTCTTGTTGTTGTAGCTTGTGTTATTGTACCTCTTGTTGTTGTAGCTTGTGTTATTGTAGCTCTTGTTGTTGTAGCTTGTGTTATTGTAGCTGCTGTTGTTGTAGCTTGTGTTATTGTAGCTCTTGTTGTTGTAGCTTGTGTTATTGTAGCTCCTGTTGTTGTAGCTTGTGTTATTGTAGCTCCTGTTGTTGTAGCTTGTGTTACTGTAGCTCCTGTTGTTGTAGCTTGTGTTATTGTACCTCTTGTTGTAGCTTGTGTTATTGTACCTCTTGTTGTTGTAGCTTGTGTTATTGTAGCTCCTGTTGTTGTAGCTTGTGTTATTGTAGCTCTTGTTGTTGTAGCTTGTGTTATTGTAGCTCTTGTTGTTGTAGCTTGTGTTATTGTAGCTCTTGTTGTTGTAGCTTGTGTTATTGTAGCTCCTGTTGTTGTAGCTTGTGTTATTGTACCTCTTGTTGTTGTAGCTTGTGTTATTGTAGCTCTTGTTGTTGTAGCTTGTGTTATTGTAGCTCTTGTTGTTGTAGCTTGTGTTATTGTAGCTCTTGTTGTTGTAGCTTGTGTTATTGTAGCTCTTGTTGTTGTAGCTTGTGTTATTGTAGCTCTTGTTGTTGTAGCTTGTGTTATTGTAGCTCTTGTTGTTGTAGCTTGTGTTATTGTAGCTCCTGTTGTTGTAGCTTGTGTTATTGTAGCTTGTGTTATTGTACCTCTCGTTGTTGTAGCTTGTGTTACTGTAGCTCTTGTTGTTGTAGCTTGTGTTATTGTAGCTCCTGTTGTTGTAGCTTGTGTTATTGTAGCTGCTGTTGTTGTAGTGTGTTATTGTAGCTCATGTGTTGTAGTGTGTTATTGTAGCTCATGTGTTGTAGTGTTATTGTAGCTCATGTGTTGTAGTGTTATTGTAGCTCATGTGTTGTAGTGTGTTATTGTAGCTCATGTGTTGTAGTGTTATTGTAGCTCATGTGTTGTAGTGTTATTGTAGCTCATGTGTTGTAGTGTGTTATTGTAGCTCATGTGTTGTAGTGTGTTATTGTAGCTCATGTGTTGTAGTGTGTTATTGTAGCTCTTGTTGTTGTAGCTTGTGTTATTGTAGCTCTTGTTGTTGTAGCTTGTGTTATTGTAGCTCTTGTTGTTGTAGCTTGTGTTATTGTAGCTCCTGTTGTTGTAGCTTGTGTTATTGTAGCTCTTGTTGTTGTAGCTTGTGTTATTGTAGCTCTTGTTGTTGTAGCTTGTGTTATTGTAGCTGCTGTTGTTGTAGCTTGTGTTATTGTAGCTCTTGTTGTTGTAGCTTGTGTTATTGTAGCTGCTGTTGTTGTAGCTTGTGTTATTGTAGCTCCTGTTGTTGTAGCTTGTGTTATTGTAGCTCCTGTTGTTGTAGCTTGTGTTATTGTAGCTGCTGTTGTTGTAGCTTGTGTTATTGTATATATATATATATATATATATATATATATATATATATATATATATATATATATATATATATATATATATATATATATATATATATATATATATATATATATATATATAATATACCACTTCCATCATTCATCACCCCCATCACAACCCCTCACTACTCATCACCCCATCACAACCCCTCACTACTCATCACCCCCATCACAACCCCTCACTACTCATCACCCCCATCACAACCCCTCACTACTCATCACCCCCAGCACAACCCCACACTACTCAGCACCCCATCACAACCCCTCACTACTCATCACCCCCATCACAACCCCTCACTACTCATCACCCCCATCACAACCCCTCACTACTCATCACCCCCCATCACAACCCCTCACTACTCATCACCCCCATCACAACCCCTCACTACTCATCACCTCCATCACAACCCCTCACTACTCATCACCCCCATCACAACCCCTCACTACTCATCACCCCCATCACAACCCCTCACTACTCATCACCCCCATCACAACCCCTCACTACTCATCACCCCCATCACAACCCCTCACTACTCATCACCCCCATCACAACCCCTCACTACTCATCACCCCCATCACAACCCCACACTACACATCACCCCCATCACAACCCCTCACTACTCATCACCCCCATCACAACCCCTCACTACTCATCACCCCCATCACAACCCCTCACTACTCATCACCCCCATCACAACCCCTCACTACTCCTCACCCCCATCACAACCCCTCACTACTCATCACCCCCATCACAACCCCTCACTACTCATCACCCCCATCACAACCCCTCACTACTCATCACCCCCATCACAACCCCTCACTACTCATCACCCCCATCACAACCCCTCACTACTCATCACCCCCATCACAACCCCTCACTACTCATCACCCCCATCACAACCCCTCACTACTCATCACCCCCATCACAACCCCTCACAACTCATCACCCCCATCACAACCCCTCACTACTCATCACCCCCATCACAACCCCTCACTACTCATCACCCCCATCACAACCCCTCACTACTCATCACCCCCATCACAACCCCTCACTACTCATCACCCCCATCACAACCCCTCACTACTCATCACCCCCATCACAACCCCTCACTACTCATCACCCCCATCACAACCCCTCACTACTCATCACCCCCATCACAACCCCTCACTACTCATCACCCCCATCACAACCCCTCACTACTCATCACCCCCATCACAACCCCTCACTACTCATCACCCCCATCACAACCCCTCACTACTCATCACCCCCATCACAACCCCTCACTACTCATCACCCCCATCACAACCCCTCACTACTCATCACCCCCATCACAACCCCTCACTACTCATCACCCCCATCACAACCCCTCACTACTCATCACCCCCATCACAACCCCTCACTACTCATCACCCCCATCACAACCCCTCACTACTCATCACCCCCATCACAACCCCTCACTACTCATCACCACCATCACAACCCCTCACTACTCATCACCCCCAACACAACCCCTCACTACTCATCACCCCCATCACAACCCCTCACTACTCATCACCCCCATCACAACCCCTCACTACTCATCACCCCCATCACAACCCCTCACTACTCATCACCCCCATCACAACCCCTCACTACTCATCACCCCCATCACAACCCCTCACTACTCATCACCCCCATCACAACCCCTCACTACTCATCACCCCCATCATCACTACCCCATCACAACCCCTCACTACTCATCACCTCCATCACAACCCCTCACTACTCATCACCTCCATCACAACCCCTCACTATTCATCACCCCCATCACAACCCCTCACTACTCATCACCTCCATCACAACCCCTCACTACTCATCACCCCCATCACAACCCCTCACTACTCATCACCTCCATCACAACCCCTCACTACTCATCACCCCCATCACAACCCCTCACTACTCATCACCCCCATCACAACCCCTCACTACTCATCACCCCCATCACAACCCCTCACTACTCATCACCCCCATCACAACCCCTCACTACTCATCACCCCCAGCACAACCCCTCACTACTCATCACCCCCATCACAACCCCTCACTACTCATCACCCCCATCACAACCCCTCACTACTCATCACCCCCATCACAACCCCTCACTACTCATCACCCCCATCACAACCCCTCACTACTCCTCACCCCCATCACAACCCCTCACTACTCATCACCCCCATCACAACCCCTCACTACTCATCACCTCCATCACAACCCCTCACTACTCATCACCCCCATCACAACCCCTCACTACTCATCACCCCCATCACAACCCCTCACTACTCATCACCCCCATCACAACCCCTCACTACTCATCACCCCCATCACAACCCCTCACTACTCATCACCCCCATCACAACCCCTCACTACTCATCACCCCCATCACAACCCCTCACTACTCATCACCCCCAACACAACCCCACACTACTCATCACCCCCATCACAACCCCTCACTACTCATCACCCCCATCACAACCCCTCACTACTCATCATCCCCATCACAACCCCTCACTACTCATCACCCCCATCACAACCCCTCACTACTCATCATCCCCCATCACAACCCCTCACTACTCATCACCCCCATCACAACCCCTCACTACTCATCACCCCCATCACAACCCCTCACTACTCATCACCCCCATCACAACCCCTCACTACTCATCACCCCCATCACAACCCCTCACTACTCATCACCCCCATCACAACCCCTCACTACTCATCACCCCCATCACAACCCCTCACTACTCATCACCCCCATCACAACCCCTCACTACTCATCACACAAATCCTCACCACAATGCTTGCCAAGGCATCACTGACATAACAACATCATCTGACGGTATAAATAAATCATTCCTCTGACCCAGAGATTTCTGTCTCTCAGGCGCAAGAGGCTGCAGCCTCACTCAGTATATCATTCGCTTTCTGATATATGAGCTAGCTTCAGAAGATATAACTCAGATCAGAATTTATTGTTGAGAAGCTTCTTTCTCATTCACTCATCGCAATGATGAGACACACTATATCATCAGAGTTCTTTATGCTGAATGTGAGGGTCGTCAGTCCTTGCATGATTAACATGAGGGTGTTCAACGAGGAGGTATCTGTATATCAGTTCTTATGCAAGGATCATGAGGGTGTTCAACGAGGAGGTATCTGTATATCAGTTCTTATGCAAGGATCATGAGGGTGTTCAACGAGGGTGTTCAGTGAGGAATGCTTATAGAACAGTGCTTAATGAACAAGGGGGCGTTCATCCAGGCAGAATTTATGTGAAAGTTCTTGCATAATGAACATGAGGTTGTTCAACGAGGGGTGTACCTACATAATGAACATGAGGTTGTTCAACGAGGGGTGTACCTACATAATGAACATGAGGTTGTTCAACGAGGGTGTACCTACATAATGAACATGAGGTTGTTCAACGAGGGGTGTACCTACATAATGAACATGAGGTTGTTCAACGAGGGGTGTACCTACATAATGAACATGAGGTTGTTCAACGAGGGGTGTACCTACATAATGAACATGAGGATGTTCAACGAGGGTGTACCTACATAATGAACATGAGGATGTTCAACGAGGGGTGTACCTACATAATGAACATGAGGTTGTTCAACGAGGGTGTACCTACATAATGAACATGAGGATGTTCAACGAGGGTGTACCTACATAATGAACATGAGGATGTTCAACGAGGGTTGTACCTACATAATGAACATGAGGTTGTTCAACGAGGGGTGTACCTACATAATGAACATGAGGTTGTTCAACAAGGGTGTACCTACATAATGAACATGAGGATGTTCAACGAGGGTGTACCTACATAATGAACATGAGGATGTTCAACGAGGGATG
Source organism: Cherax quadricarinatus (assembly GCF_038502225.1). Classification (NCBI taxonomy): domain Eukaryota; kingdom Metazoa; phylum Arthropoda; class Malacostraca; order Decapoda; family Parastacidae; genus Cherax; species Cherax quadricarinatus. The sequence goes on from NC_091304.1 coordinate 51,559,523, forward strand.
TACCTGCATATCGAACATGAGGTTGTTCAACGAGGGGTGTACCTACATAATGAACATGAGGTTGTTCAACGAGGGGTGTACCTACATAATGAACATGAGGTTGTTCAACGAGGGGTGTACCTACATAATGAACATGAGGTTGTTCAACGAGGGGTGTACCTACATAATGAACATGAGGATGTTCAACGAGGGGTGTACCTGCATATTGAACATGAGGTTGTTCAACGAGGGGTGTACCTACATAATGAACATGAGGATGTTCAACGAGGGGTGTACCTACATAATGAGCATGAGGTTGTTCAACGAGGGGTGTACCTACATAATGAACATGAGGTTGCTCAACGAGGGTGTACCTACATAATGAACATGAGGATGTTCAAAGAGGGGTGTACCTACATAATGAACATGAAGTTGTTCAACGAGGGGTGTACATACATAGTGAGCATGAGGTTGTTCAACGAGGGGTGTACCAACATAATAAACATGAGGTTGTTCAACGAGGGGTGTACCTACATATTAAGCATGAGGATGTTCAACGAGGGGTGTACCTACATAATGAACATAAGGTTGTTCAACGAGGGTGTACCTACATAGTGAGCATGAGGATGTTCAACGAGGGTGTACCTACATAATAAACATGAGGTTGTTCAACGAGGGGTGTACCTACATAATGAACATGAGGTTGTTCAACGAAGGTGTACCTACATAGTGAGCATGAAGATGTTCAACGAAGGTGTACCTACATAATGAACATGAAGATGTTCAACGAGGGGTGTACCTACATAGTGAGCTTGAGGTTGCTCAACGAGGGGTGTACCAACATAATGAACATGAGGTTGTTCAACGAGGGGTGTACATACATAGTGAGCATGAGGATGTTCAACGAGGGGTGTACATACATGATGAACATGAGGTTGTTCAACGAGGGGTGTACATACATAGTGAGCATGAGGATGTTTAACGAGGGGTGTACCTACATAATGAGCATGAAGTTGTTCAACAAGGGGTGTACCTACATAGTGAGCATGAGGTTGTTCAACGAGGGGTGTACCTACATAATGAACATGAGGTTGTTCAACGAGGGGTGTACCTACATAGTGAGCATGAGGATGTTCAACGAGGGGTGTACCTACATAATGAACATGAGGTTGTTCAACGAGGGGTGTACCTACATAGTGAGCATGAGGATGTTCAACGAGGGGTGTACCTACATAGTGAGCATGAGGATGTTCAACGAGGGGTGTACCTACATAGTGAGCATGAGGTTGTTCAACGAGGGGTGTACCTACTTAGTGAGCATGAGGATGTTCAACGAGGAGTGTACCTACATAGTGAGCATGAGGTTGTTCAACGAGGGGTGTACCTACATAATGAACATGAGGATGTTCAACGAGGGGTGTACCTACATAATGAACATGAGGTTGTTCAACGAGGGGTGTACCTACATAATGAACATGAGGTTGTTCAACGAGGGGTGTACCTACATAATGAACATGAGGTTGTTCAACGAGGGGTGTACCTACATAATGAACATGAGGTTGTTAAACGAGGGGTGTACCTACATAATGAACATGAGGTTGTTCAACGAGGGGTGTACCTACATAATGAACATGAGGTTGTTCAACGAGGGGTGTACCTACATAATGAACATAAGGATGTTCAACGAGGGGTGTACCTACATAATGAACATGAGGATGTTCAACGAGGGATTTACCTACATAATGAACAGGAGGATATTCAACGAGGGGTGTACCTACATAATGGACATGAGGATGTTCAACGAGGGGTGTATCTACATAATGAACATGAGGATGTTCAACGAGGGGTTTACCTACATAATGAACATGAGGATATTCAACGAGGGGTGTACCTACATAATGGACATGAGGATGTTCAACGAGAGGTGTACCTACATAATGAACATGTGGATGTTCAACGAGGGGTGTACCTACATAATGAACATGAGGATGTTCAACGAGGGGTGTACCTACATAATGGACATGAGGATGTTCAACGACGGGTGTACCTACATAATGAACATGAGGATATTCAACGAGGGGTGTACCTACATAATGGATATGAGGATGTTCAACGAGGGGTGTACCTACATAATGAACATGAGGATATTCAACGAGGGGTGAACCTACATAATGAAAATGAGGATGTTCAACGAGGGGTTTACCTACATAATGGACATGAGGATGTTCAACGAGGTGTGTACCTACATAATGAACATGAGGATGTTCAACGAGGGGTGTACCTTCATAATGAACATGAGGATGTTCAACGAGGGGTGTACCTACATAATGGACATGAGGATGTTCAACGAGGGGTGTACTTACATAATGAACATGAGGATGTTCAACGAGGGGTGTACCTACATAATGAACATGAGGATGTTCAACGAGGGGTGTACCTACATAATGGACATGAGGATGTTCAACGAAGGGTGTATCTACATAATGAACATGAGGATGTTCAACGAGGGTGTACCTACATAATGAACATGAGGTTGTTCAACGAGGGGTGTACATACATAATGAACATGCTGTTGTTCAACGAGGGGTGTATCTACATAATGAACATGAGGATGTTCAACGAGGGTGTACCTACATAATGAACATGAGGTTGTTCAACGAGGGGTGTACATACATAATGAACATGAGGTTGTTCAACGAGGGGTGTACCTACATAATGAACATGAGGATGTTCAACGAGGGGTGTACCTACATAATGGACATGAGAATGTTCAACGAGGGGTGTACCTACATAATGAACATGAGGATGTTGAACGAGGGTGTACCTACATAATGAACTTGAGGTTGTTCAACGAGGGGTGTACCTACATAATGAACATGAGGTTGTTCAACGAGGGGTGTACCTACATAATGAACATGAGGATGTTGAACGAGGGTGTACCTACATAATGAACTTGAGGTTGTTCAACGAGGGGTGTACCTACATAATGAACTTGAGGTTGTTCAACGAGGGGTGTACCTACATAATGAACTTGAGGTTGTTCAACGAGGGGTGTACCTACATAATGAACTTGAGGTTGTTCAACGAGGGGTGTACCTACATAATGAACATGAGGTTGTTCAACGAGGGGTGTACCTACATAATGAACATGAGGATGTTGAACGAGGGTGTACCTACATAATGAACTTGAGGTTGTTCAACGAGGGGTGTACCTACATAATGAACTTGAGGTTGTTCAACGAGGGGTGTACCTACATAATGAACATGAGGTTGTTCAACGAGGGGTGTACCTACATAATGAACATGAGGTTGTTCAACGAGGGGTGTACCTACATAATGAACATGAGAATGTTCAACGAGGGGTGTACCTACATAATGAACATGAGGATGTTGAACGAGGGTGTACCTACATAATGAACTTGAGGTTGTTCAACGAGGGGTGTACCTACATAATGAACATGAGGTTGTTCAACGAGGGGTGTACCTACATAATGAACATGAGGTTGTTCAACGAGGGGTGTACCTACATAATGAACATGAGGATGTTCAACGAGGGGTGTACCTACATAATGGACATGAGGATGTTCAACGAGGGGTGTACCTACATAATGAACATGAGGATGTTCAACGAGGGGTGTACCTACATAATGGACATGAGGATGTTCAACGAGGGGTGTACCTACATAATGAACATGAGGATGTTCAACGAGGGGTGTACCTATATAATGAACATGAGGATGTTCAACGAGGGGTGTACCTACATAATGGACATGAGGATGTTCAACGAGGGGTGTACCTACATAATGAACATGAGGATGTTCAACGAGGGGTGTACCTACATAATGAACATGAGGATGTTCAACGAGGATGTACCTACATAATGAACATGAGGTTGTTCAACGAGGGGTGTACCTACATAATGAACATGAGGTTGTTGAACGAGGGGAGTACCTACATAATGAACATGAGGTTGTTCAACGAGGGGTGTACCTACATAATGAACATGAGGATGTTCAACGAGTGGTGTACCTACATAATGAACATGAGGATGTTCAACTAGGGTGTACCTACATAATGAACATGAGGTTGTTCAACGAGGGGTGTACCTACATAATGAACATGAGGTTGTTCAACGAGGGGTGTACCTACATAATGAACATGAGGATGTTCAACGAGGGGTGTACCTGCATAATGAACATGAGGATGTTCAACGAGGGGTGTACCTACATAATGAACATGAGGATGTTCAACGAGGGTGTACCTACATAATGAACATGAGGTTGTTCAACGAGGGTGTACCTACATAATGAACATGAGGTTGTTCAACGAGGGGTGTACCTACATAATGAACATGAGGTTGTTCAACGAGGGTGTACCTACATAATGAACATGAGGTTGTTCAACGAGGGGTGTACCTACATAATGAACATGAGGTTGTTTAACGAGGGGTTTACCTACATAATGAACATGAGGTTGTTCAACGAGGGTGTACCTACAGAGTAGGCATGAGGATGTTCAACGAGGGGTGTACCTACATAATGAACATGAGGTTGTTCAACGAGGGGTGTACCTACATAGTGAGCATGAGGATGTTCAACGAGGGGTGTACCTACATAATGAACATGAGGTTGTTCAACGAGGGGTGTACCTACATAGTGAGCATGAGGTTGTTCAACGAGGGGTGTACCTACATAATGAACATGAGGTTGTTCAACGAGGGTGTACCTACATAATGAACATGAGGTTGTTCAACGAGGGTGTACCTACATAATGAACATGAGCTTGTTCAACGAGGGTATACCTACATAATGAACATGAGGTTGTTCAACGAGGGTGTACCTACATAATGAACATGAGGTTGTTCAACGAGGGTGTACCTACATAATGAACATGAGGTTGTTCAACGAGTGTGTACCTACATAATGAACATGAGGTTGTTCAACGAGGGGTGTACCTACATAATGAACATGAGGTTGTTTAACGAGGGGTTTACCTACATAATGAACATGAGGTTGTTCAACGAGGGTGTACCTACATAATGAACATGAGGTTGTTCAACGAGGGTGTACCTACATAATGAACATGAGGTTTTTCAACGAGGGTGTACCTACATAATGAACATGAGGTTGTTCAACGAGGGGTGTACCTACATAATGAACATGAGGTTGTTCAACGAGGGGTTTACCTACATAATGAACATGAGGTTGTTCAACGAGGGTGTACCTACATAATGAACATGAGGTTGTTCAACGAGGGTGTACCTACATAATGAACTTGAGGTTGTTCAACGAGGGTGTACCTACATAATGAACATGAGGTTGTTCAACGAGGGGTTTACCTACATAATGAACATGAGGTTGTTCAACTAGGGTGTACCTACATAATGAACATGAGGTTGTTCAACGAGGGTGTAACTACATAATGAACATGAGGTTGTTCAACGAGGATGTACCTACATAATGAACATGAGGTTGTTCAACGAGGGGTGTACCTACATAATGAACATGAGGTTGTTCAATGAGGGGTTTACCTATATAATCAACATGAGGTTGTTCAACGAGGGAGTACCTACATAATGAACATTAGGTTGTTCAACGAGGGTGTACCTACATAATGAACATGAGGTTGTTCAACGAGGGTGTACCTACATAATGAACATGAGGTTGTTCAACGAGGGGTTTACCTACATAATGAACATGAGGTTGTTCAACGAGGGTGTACCTACATAATGAACATGAGGTTGTTCAACGAGGGTGTACCTACATAATGAACATGAGGTTGTTCAACGAGGGTGTACCTACATAATGAACATGAGGTTGTTCAACGAGGGTTTACCTACATAATGAACATGAGGTTGTTCAACGAGGGTGTACCTACATAATGAACATGAGGTTGTTCAACGAGGGTGTACCTACATAATGAACATGAGGTTGTTCAACGAGGGTGTACCTACATAATGAACATGAGGTTGTTCAACGAGGGTGTACCTACATAATGAACATGAGGATGTTCAACGAGGGTGAACCTACATAATGAACATGAGGTTGTTCAACGAGGGTGTACCTACATAATGAACATGAGGTTGTTCAACGAGGGTGTACCTACATAATGAACATGAGGTTGTTCAACGAGGGGTTTACCTACATAATGAACATGAGGTTGTTCAACGAGGGTGTACCTACATAATGAACATGAGGTTGTTCAACGAGGGTGTACCTACATAATGAACATGAGGATGTTCAACGAGGGTTTACCTACATAATGAACATGAGGTTGTTCAACGAGGGTGTACCTACATAATGAACATGAGGTTGTTCAACGAGGGTGTACCTACATAATGAACATGAGGTTGTTCAACGAGGGTGTACCTACATAATGAACATGAGGATGTTCAACGAGGGTGTACCTACATAATGAACATGAGATTGTTCAACGAGGGGTGTACCTACATAATGAACATGAGGATGTTCAACGAGGGTGTACCTACATGGCTGTTCTTACACGATCAACATAAAAATTTTTTTTGAGGCACAGAACCGATACTTTAATAATATACCTGGAACATACCTGTAGCTTACCTGGAACATACCTGTAGCTTACCTGGAACATACCTGTAGCTTACCTGGAACATACCTGTAGCTTACCTGGAACATACCTGTAGCTTACCTGGAACATACCTGTAGCTTACCTGGAACATACCTGTAGCTTACCTGGAACATACCTGTAGCTTACCTGGAACATACCTGTAGCTTACCTGGAACATACCTGTAGCTTACCTGGAACATACCTGTAGCTTACCTGGAACATACCTGTAGCTTACCTGGAACATACCTGTAGCTTACCTGGAACATACCTGTAGCTTACCTGGAACATACCTGTAGCTTACCTGGAACATACCTGTAGCTTACCTGGAACATACCTGTAGCTTACCTGGAACATACCTGTAGCTTACCTGGAACATACCTGTAGCTTACCTGGAACATACCTGTAGCTTACCTGGAACATACCTGTAGCTTACCTGGAACATACCTGTAGCTTACCTGGAACATACCTGTAGCTTACCTGGAACATACCTGTAGCTTACCTGGAACATACCTGTAGCTTACCTGGAACATACCTGTAGCTTACCTGGAACATACCTGTAGCTTGCCTGGAACATACCTGTAGCTTACCTGGAGCATACCTGTAGCTTACCTGGAACATACCTGTAGCTTACCTGGAACATACCTGTAGCTTACCTGGAACATACCTGTAGCTTACCTGGAACATACCTGTAGCTTGCCTGGAACATGCCTGGAACATACCTGTAGCTTACCTGGAACATACCTGTAGCTTACCTTGAATATACCTGTAGGTAAGACACATATGCAACAGTTAGGTATCTTTATTTCGAAACGTTTCGCCTACACAGTAGGCTTCTTCGGTCGAGTACAGAAAAGTTGATAGAAGCAGAAGATACTTGAAGACGATGTAATCAGTCCATCACCCTTAAAGTTTTGAGGTGGTCAGTCCCTCAGTCTGGAGAAGAGCATTGTTTCAGACAACGGAACAATGCTCTTCTCCAGACTGTACTCGACCGAAGAAGCCTACTGTGTAGGCGAAACGTTTCGAAATAAAGATACCTAACTGTTGCATATGTGTCTTACCTAACAATCTGTCGGTATTTTATACCATTTTAATGTTCAATATACCTGTAGCTTGTCTGGAACATACCTGTAGCTTACCTTGAAAATACCTGGAACATACCTATAGCATACCTGGAACGTTCCTGGAACATACCAGGAACACACCTGGAACATACCTGGAACATACTGGGAACATACCTGTAGCATACTTGGAACATGCCTGGAATATACCTGGAACATACCTGAAACATATCTGGAATATACCTGTAGCATATTTGGAACATACCTGGAACATACTTATAGCATACCTGGAACGTACCTGGAACATACCTGGAACATACCTAGAACGTACTGGGAACATACCTGTAGCATACTTGGAAAATACCTGGAACATACCTGTAACATACCTGGAACATAGCTGGAACATACCTAGAACATACTGGGAACATACCTGTAACATACTTGGAACATACCTGGAACATACCTGTAGCATTCCTGGAACATATCTGGAACATACTGGGAACATACCTGTAGCTTACTTGGAAAATACCTGGAACATACCTGTAGCATACCTGGAACATATCTGGAACATACTGGGAACATACCTGTAGCATACTTGGAAAATACCTGGAACATACCTGTAGCATACCTGGAACATACCTGGAACATACCTAGAACATACTGGGAACGTACCTGTAACGTACCTGGAACATACCTGGAACATATCTGGAACATACCTGGAACATACCTGTAGCATTGGTCTAAATTTAAAAAATTTCCATCACTGTTTGGGGTCACACAGTGTTACAAATCATGCCATCACTGTTTGGGGTCACACAGTGTTACAAATCATGCCATCACTGTTTGGGGTCACACAGTGTTACAAATCATGCCATCACTGCTTGGGGTCACACAGTGTTACAAATCATGCCATCACTGCTTGGGGTCACACAGTGTTACAAATCATGCCATCACTGCTTGGGGTCACACAGTGTTACAAATCATGCCATCACTGCTTGGGGTCACACAGTGTTACAAATCATGCCATCACTGCTTGGGGTCACACAATGTTACAAATCATGCCATCACTGCTTGGGGTCACACAGTGTCACAAATCATGCCATCACTGCTTGGGGTCACACAGTGTTACAAATCATGCCATCACTGCTTGGGGTCACACAGTGTCACAAATCATGCCATCACTGCTTGGGGTCACACAGTGTTACAAATCATGCCATCACTGCTTGGGGTGACACAGTGTTACAAATCATGCCATCACTGCTTGGGGTGACACAGTGTTACAAATCATGCCATCACTGCTTGGGGTGACACAGTGTTACAAATCATGCCATCACTGCTTGGGGTGACACAGTGTTACAAATCATGCCATCACTGCTTGGGGTCACACAGTGTTACAAATCATGCCATCACTGCTTGGGGTCACACAGTGTTACAAATCATGCCATCACTGCTTGGGGTCACACAGTGTTACAAATCATGCCATCACTGTTTGGGGTGACACAGTGTTACAAATCATGCCATCACTGTTTGGGGTCACACAGTGTTACAAATCATGCCATCACTGTTTGGGGTCACACAGTGTTACAAATCATGCCATCACTGCTTGGGGTCACACAGTGTTACAAATCATGCCATCACTGCTTGGGGTCACACAGTGTTACAAATCATGCCATCACTGCTTGGGGTCACACAGTGTTACAAATCATGCCATCACTGCTTGGGGTCACACAGTGTCACAAATCATGCCATCACTGCTTGGGGTCACACAGTGTCACAAATCATGCCATCACTGCTTGGGGTCACACAGTGTCACAAATCATGCCATCACTAAGGATGATAATACACACTTCAGAGCATCTCACTGGGAAGGTTGTAGTCACTGTAGTCACTGTAGTCACTGCCAGCACATAGTTGATGTACTCTTAATACATTCACTTCAGGAGATTTTGCAGTGATATACACACCTGGTGACAGGTGGCTTCACTGTTACAGTGACAGCTGTAACTAACACTGTAGATGAAATTGTTGCCATATATGTGGTTGAGCTGTCAGCAGTGGTTGAGCTGTCAGCTGTGGTTGAGTTGTCAGCTGTGGTTGAGCTGTCAGCTGTGGTTGAGTTGTCAGCTGTGGTTGAGCTGTCAGCAGTGGTTGAGCTGTCAGCTGTGGCTGAGTTGTCAGCTGTGGTTGAGCTGCCAGCTGTGGTTGAGCTGTCAGCTGTGGTCGAGTTGTCAGCTGTGGTCGAGTTGTCAGCTGTGGGTGAGCTGTCAGCAGTGATTGAGCTGTCAGCTGTGGTTAAACTGTCTGCTGTGGTTGAGCTGTCAGCAGTGGTTGAGCTGTCAGCAGTGGTTGAGCTGTCAGTTGTGGTTGAGCTGTCAGCTGTGGTTGAGTTGTCAGCTGTGGTTGAGTTGTCAGCTGTGGTTGAACTGTCAGCTGTGGGTGAGCTGTCAGCTGTGGTTTAGCTGTCAGCTGTGGTTGAGCTGTCAGCTGTGGTCGAGTTGTCAGCTGTGGGTGAGCTGTCAGCTGTGGTTGAACTGTCAGCTATGGTTGAGCTGTCAACTGTGGTTTACCTGTCAGCTGTGGTTGAGCTGTCAGCTGTGGTTGAGCTGTCAGCTGTGGCCGAGTTGTCAGCTGTGGGTGAGCTGTCAACTGTGGTTGAACTGTCAGCTGTGGTTGAGTTGTCAGTTGTGGTTGAGCTGTCAGCTGTGGTTGAGCTGTCAGCTGTGGTTGAGCTGTCAGCTGTCGCGTTAGTGTGTTGACTCGCGCCTTTTCTCGTGGGCCCTGTCATACCTAGTTTTAAAGCTTTGCAATGATCCTTCCCTGTATGTGTGTGTGTGTGTACTCACTTAACTGTGGTTACAGGGGTCGATTCCTAGCTCCTGGCCCCGCCTTTTCACTGGACGCTACGAGGTCACTCCCTGCTCCATGAGCTTCATCATACCTCTTCTTAAAGCTATGTATGGATCCTGCCTCCACTACATCACTTTCCAGATTATTCCACTTCTTGACAACTCTATGACTGAAGAAATACTTCCTAACATCCCTGTGATTTATCTGAGTCTTCAACTTCCAATTGTGTCCCCTTGATGCTGTGTCCCATCTCTGGAACATCCTGTCTCTGTCCACCTTGTCAATTCCTCTCAGTATTTTAGTGTGTGTGAGAGATAGATAGATAGATAGATAGATAGATAGATAGAGAGAGAGAGAGAGAGAGAGAGAGAGAGAGAGAGAGAGAGAGAGAGAGAGAGAGAGAGAGAAAGAGAGAGAGAGAGAGAGAGACGGGGGAGGGGGTCGGGGGAGTGCGTGTATTCGTGTGTGAATATAAAGGAGATTTTACCATCGAGTAGTGTTGCCAGGTGTTTATATTTGAGTTTATATTTGTGTTTATATTTGTGTTTATATTTGTGTTTATATTTGTGTTGCAGTGTTGTGAGTCTTGGGTGAAAAATGGACCACAAAATATATTTTGTCTGAATGTTTCCAGTGTTGCGAGAAAAACTGTATTCTTATTTGATGAAGTGTGAGGGAGTGTGAGGGAGTGTGAGGGAGTGTGAGGGAGTGTGAGGGAGTGTGAGGGAGTGTGAGGGAGTGTGAGGGAGTGTGAGGGAGCGTGAGGGAGTGTGAGGGAGTGTGAGGGAGTGTGAGGGAGTGTGAGGGAGTGTGAGGGAGGGTGAGGGAGTGTGAGGGAGTGTGAGGAAGTGTGAGAGAGTGGGAGGGAGTGTGAGGGAGTGTGAGGGAGTGTGAGGGAGTGTGAGGGAGTGTGAGGGAGTGTGAGGAAGTGTGAGAGAGTGGGAGGGAGTGTGAGGGAGTGTGAGGGAGTGTGAGGGAGTGTGAGGGGGTGTGAAGGAATGTGAGGGAGTGGGAGGGAGTGTGAGGGAGTGTGAGGGAGTGTGAGGGAGTGTGAGGGAGTGGGAGGGAGTGTGAGGGAGTGTGAGGGGGTGTGAGGGAATGTGAGGGAGTGTGAGGGAGTGTGAGGGAGTGTGAGGGAGTGTGAGGGAGTGTGAGGGAGTGTGAGGGAGTGTGAGGGAGTGTGAGGGAGTGTGAGGGAGTGGGAGGGAGTGTGAGGGAGTGTGAGGGAGTGTGAGGGAGTGGGAGGGAGTGGGAGGGAGTGTGAGGGAGTGTGAGGGAGTGTGAGGGAGTGTGAGGGAGTGTGAGGGAGTGTGAGGGAGTGGGAGGGAGTGTGAGGGAGTGTGAGGGAGTGTGAGGGAGTGTGAGGGAGTGTGAGGGAGTGTGAGGGAGTGTGAGGGAGTGGAGGGAGTGTGAGGGAGTGTGAGGGAGTGTGAGGGAGTGTGAGGGAGTGTGAGGGAGTGGGAGGGAGTGGGAGGGAGTGTGAGGGAGCGTGAGGGAGTGTGAGAGAGTGGGAGGGAGTGTGAGGGAGTGTGAGGGAGTGTGAGGGAGTGTGAGGGAGTGTGAGGGAGTGTGAGGGAGTGTGAGGGAGTGGGAGGGAGTGTGAGAGAGTGTGAGGGAGTGTGAGGGAGTGTGAGGGAGTGGGATGGAGTGTGAGGGAGTGTGAGGGAGTGGGAGGGAGCGTGAGGGAGTGTGAGGAAGCTTGAGGGAGTGTGAGGGAGCGTGAGGGAGCGTGAGAGAGTGTGAGGGAGTGTGAGGGGGCGTGAGGGAGTGTGAGGGAGTGTGAGGGAGTGTGAGGGAGTGTGAGAGAGTGTGAGGGAGTGTGAGGGAATGTGAGGGAGTGTGAGGGAGTGTGAGGGAGTGTGAGGGAGAGTGAGGTAGTGTGAGGGAGCGTGAGGGAGTGTGAGGGAGTGTGAAGGAGTGTGAGGGAGTGTGAGGGAGTGTGAGGGAGCGTGAGGGAGTGTGAGGGAGTGTGAGGGAGTGTGAGGGAGTGTGAGGAAGCGTGAGGGAGTGTGAGGGAGTGTGAGGGAGTGTGAGGGAGTGTGATGGAGTATGAGGAAGTGTGAGGGAGCGTGAGGTAGTGTGAAGGAGCGTGAGGGAGTGTGAGGGAGTGTGAGGGAGTGTGAGGGAGTGTGAGGGAGTGTGAGGGAGTGGGAGGGAGTGTGAGAGAGTGTGAGGGAGTGTGAGGGAGTGTGAGGGAGTGTGAGGGAGTGTGAGGGAGTGTGAGGGAGTGTGAGGGAGTGTGAGGGAGTGTGAGGGAGTGTGAGGGAGTGTGAGGGAGTGTGAGGGAGTGTGAGGGAGTGTGAGGGAGTGTGAGGGAGCGTGAGGGAGTGTGAAGGAGCGTGAGGGAGTGTGAGGGAGCGTGAGGGAGTGTGAAGGAGCGTGAGGGATTGTGAGGGATTGTGAGGAAATGTGAGGGGTGTGAGGGAGTGTGAGGGAGTGTGAGAGATTGTGAGGGAATGTGAGGGAGTGTGAGGGAGCGTGAGGGAGAGTGAGGGAAGGTGAGGGATTGTGAGGGAGTGTGAGGGAGTGTGAGGGTGTGTGAGGGAGCGTGAGGGAGCGTGAGGGATCGTGAGGGATTGTGAGGGATTGTGAGGGAGTGTGAGGGAGTGTGAAGGATTGTGAGGGATTGTGAGGGAGTGTGAGGGAGTGTGAGGAAGCGTGAGGGATTGTGAGGGAATGTGAGGGAGTGTGAGGGAGTGTGAGGGAGTGTGAGGGAGTGTGAGGGAGTGTGAGGGAGTTTGAGGGATTGTGAGGGAGTGTGAGGGAGCGTGAGGGAGCGTGAAGGAGCTTGAGGGAGCTTGAGGAAACGTGAGGGATTGTGAGGGATTGTGAGGGATTTTGAGGGATTGTGAGGGAGTGTGAGGGAGTGTGAGGGAGTGTGAAGGAGCGTGAGGGAATGTGAGTGATTGTGAGGGATTGTGAGGGAGCGTGAGGGAGCGTGAGGGAGCGTCAGGAAACGTGAGGGAGCGTGAGGGAGTGTGAGGGAGTGTGAGGGAGTGTATGTGAGCGTGAGGGAGCGCGAGGGAGCGTGAAGGAGCGTGAAGGAGCGTGAGGAAACGTGAGGGAGCGTGAGTGTGATGGAATGTGAGGGAGTGTGTGTGAGCGTGAGGGAGCATGAGGAAGCGTGAGGGAGCGTGATGGAACGTGAGGGAGCGTGAGAGAGTGTGTGAGCGTGAGGGAACGTGAGGGGGTGTGAGGGAGCGTGAGGGACTGTGTGTGAGCGTAAGGGAGCGTGAAGGAGCGTGAAGGAGCGTGAGGGAGCGTGAGGGAGCGTGAGGGAGTGTGAGGGAGCGTGAGGGAGCGTGAGGGAGCGTGAGGAAACGTGAGGGAGTGTGAGGGAGTGTTAGGGAGTGTGACGAAGCGTCAGAGAGTGTGAGTGTGAGGGAGCGTGAGGGAGCGTGAGGGAGCGTGAGGGAGCTTGAGGGAGCGTGAGGGAGCGTGAGGGAGGGGGAGGGAGCGTGAGGTAGCGGAAGGGAGCGTGAGGGAACGTGAGAGAGTGTGAGGGAGTGTGAGGGAGCGTGAGGGAGTGGGAGAAAGTGTCAGGGAGCGTGAGAGAGCGTGAGGGAGCGTGAGGGAGTTTAAGGGAGCGTGAGGGAGCGTGATGGAGCGTGAGGGAGCGTGAGGGAGGGTGAGGGAGCGTGAAGGAGCGTGAGGGAGCGTAAGGGAGGTTAAGGGAGCGTGAGGGAGTGTGAGGGATTGTGAGGGAGTGTGAGGGAGCGTGAGGGAGCGTGATGGAGTTTAAGGGAGCGTGAGGGAGCGTGATGGAGCGTGAAGGAGCGTGATGGAGCGTGAGGGAGCTTGAGGGAGCGTGAGGGAGTTTAAGGGAGCCTGACGAAGTGTGTGTGAGCGTGAGGGAGTTTAAGGGAGCGTGAGGGAGCATGAGGGAGCGTGAGAGAGCGTGAAGGAGCGTGAGAGAGCGTGAGGGACTTTAAGGGAGCGTGAGGGAGTGTGAGGGATTGTAAGGGAGTGTGAGGGAGCGTGAGGGAGCGTGAATTAGTGTGATGGAGCGCGAGGGAGTTTAAGGGAGCGTGAGGGAGTGTGAGAGATTGTGAGGGAGCGTGAGGGAGTGTGTGTGAGCGTGAGGGAGTTTAAGGGAGCGTGAGGGAGCGTGAGGGAGCGTGAGGGAGCCTGAGGGAGCGTGAGGGAGTGTGAGAAAGTGTGAGGGAGCGTGAAGGAGCGTAAGGGAGTGTGAGGGAGTGAGGAAGTGTGAGGTGTGAGGAGAGTAGGAAGTAGGGAGTGTGGGAGGGAGGGAGGTGAGAGTGAGAGGAGTGTGAAGGAGGTGAGGGGAGGTGTGGGAGGGAGTGAGGTGTGAGGGAGGGTGAGGGAGCTGAAGGACATGGAGGGTGTGAGAAGTGTGAGGGGTGAGAGTGTGAGTGAGGGAGTGTGAGGGAGATGAGAGTATAGGGAGTGAGAGTGAGAGTGTGAGAGAGTGTGTGAGGAGATGAGTGAGAGTTTGAGTGTGAGTGGGTGTGTGGAGAGAGTGAGGATGGGAGAGTGTGGGAAGTGTGAGGGGTGTGTGTGAGGAGTGGGAGTGTGAGGGAGTGTGAGTGGGAGTGAGGAGGTGGGAGGGTGTAGGGGTGTGAGAGTGTGAGGGAGGTAGAGGGTGTGTGGGAGGGATGTGAGTGTGAGTGTGTGTGTGTGGTGGTAGTGTGTGAGGAGAGTGTGAATGAGTGTGTAGTGTAGTGTGTGTGGGGATGTGTGTGGGAGGTATGTGTGGTGGTGTGTGTGGGAGGTGTGAGTTGTGTGGGAGTGTGGGAGTGTGTGTGTGTGTGGGAGTGTGTGGTGGGAGTGTGAGTGTGGGAGGGAGGTGTGGGAGTGGGAGTGTGTGTGTGTGATGTGTGGGAGTGTGTGTGTGGGAGTGAGTGTGTGGGGGGGTGTGTGAGTGTGAGGGAGTGTGGTGAGTGGGTGTGTAGGTGTGTGAGGTGTGTGAGGTGGTGTGTGGGAGGTGTGTGGGAGTGTGGGAGTGTGAGGGGTGTGTGTGGGAGGTGTGTGTGTGTGTGTGTGTGTGGGAGTGTGTGGTGGATGTGTGTGGGAGTGTGAGTGTGTGAGGAGTGTGAGGTGGGAGTGGTGTGGGAGTGTGGGTGGGAGTGTGTGGTGGGAGTGGGGTGGTGTGGAGTGGGAGGTGTGGGAGGTGTGGGAGGGTGTGAGGTGGAGGTGGAGGGTGTGTGGAGGTGTGTGGGAGGTGTGAGGTGGGAGGTGTGGTGTAGGAGGAGGTGGAGGAGGTGTGGGAGTGTGTGAGTGTGGGGTGGGTGATGGTGTGGAGGTGTGGGAGGTGTGTGGGAGGTGTGAGTGTGTGGGGGTGAGGTATGTGTGTGTGGGAGTGTGTGAGGGGTGTGGGAGTGTGTGAGTGTGGTGGGAGTGTTGTGGTAGGGTGTGTGTGGGAGGTGTGAGGAGTGTGAGGTGGGAGTGTGTGGGAGTGGTGTGGGAGTGGGTGTGGTGGAGTGTGTGGGTGTGAGGGGTGTGTGGGAGGAGGTGGGGGGGTGAGTGTGTGTGGGTAGGTGTGGAGGAGTGTGTGGGAGTGTGGGGAGGTTGGTGGGAGTGTGTGGGAGGTGTGTGGGAGGTGTGTGGGAGGTGTGTGGGGTGGGAGTGGGTGTGGGAGGGGTGTGTGAGGAGTGAGGGGTGGTGTGGGAGGGGTGTGTGGGAGGGTGTGTGTGGGAGTGTGGATGGGATGTGGGAGTGTGGGAGTGTGTGGAGTGTGTGGAGGTGTGTGGGGAGTGTGTGGGAGTGTGTAGGGAGTGTATGGGATGTGTGGGATGTGTGGGTGTGTGGAGTGGTAGTGGGAGTGTGTGGGAGTGGAGTGTGGGAGTGTGTGGAGTGTGTGGGAGTGTGTGGGAGTGTGTGGAGTGTGAGTGGAATGTTGTGGGAGGTGTGTGGGAGGTGTGAGGGGGTGTGTGGGAGGTTTAGTGGGGAGGTGTGGTGAGTGTGAGTGTGTGTGGGAGTGTGGAGGTGTGGAGGTTGGGAGTGTGTGGGAGTGTGGTGGGAGTGTGTGGGAGTGTGTGGGTGTGTGGGAGGTGGGGGGTGGGAGGAGGTGTGAGTGTGTGAGGTGTGTGGGAGGTGTGGGAGTGGAGTGTGTGGGAGGTGGGTGTGAGGTGTGTGGTGTGGGTGTGGGAGGTGTGGGAGGTGTGATGTGTGGGAGTGTGTGTGGGAGGTGGGTGGGAGTGTGGGTGGGAGGGTGTGTGTGGGGATGTGGTGGGAGTGTGTGGGAGGTGTGGTGTAGGAGTGTGATGAGTGTGTGGGAATGGTGTGGAGTGTGAGGTGTGGGGTGGGAGTGGAGTGTGGGTGAGTGTGTGGAGGTGTGTAGGAGTGTGTGGGGTGGAGGAGTGGAGGTGTGTGTAGTGTGAGGTGGGTGTGTGGGAGGTGGGTGTGAGGGTGTGTGGGAGTGTGTGGGAGTGTGTGTGGGTGTGTGGGAGTGTGGTGAGTGTGTGGGTGGGTGTGGAGTGTGGTAGGTGTGGGTGTGGGAGTGTGGGAGTGTGTGGGAGTGTGTGTGGGTGTGTGGGAGTGTGTGGGAGTGTGTGTGGGATCTGACTGTCACTTGAACGAATCACTCACAGAATAACAAAACGATTAAGTGTAACAGCTAGTAGAATAATAAACATGGAAGAGGAGAAAGAGAGAGAGAGAGAGAGAGAGAGAGAGAGAGAGAGAGAGAGAGAGAGAGAGAGAGAGAGAGAGAGAGAGAGAGGTGGGACGCGGAAGGGAAGCATTGCATGTCAAGAACAAAAAAATGTTTATAATCCGTAAAATAACAGAATATGAGTATTATAAAGAACATGACCATAACAACCTACAGAACAATGTTCTTCACAGCTCATAACAGAAATAATGATTCACGACTTTTATACACTTGTCACAACCATCTCTCTCTTTATATATATTTATATATAAATATATATATATATATATATATATATATATATATATATATATATATATATATATATATATATATATATATATATATATATATATAACGGCAGTATTAAACTGCTGTGGGAGATAAAAATGTCTGCGAGTAGACTGAGTTTGCTTCACTACGGAGAGGAACTCAAGAAGGAGAGTTTTGACAGATAAGAGACTTGATTATAATACACAGTACAGTCAGGGAGTAAGTTTATTCACGTATACACAATTATATAGATTATCATACATAGCAGCACATGTGTATTCAACCTGGGATAACACATGTGTAGACAACCTGGGATAACACATGTGTAGACAACCTGGGATAACACAAAAGTCAAAGTGACTTATTTCCATTGTGGTCCTTTGAGTGAGAAGATACAGTGTGTGAACTTTCTTGTGTTTATAATCATAGATAATTTTTTTAAAAGAGGTGGTGGAAGGATAAGCCATCGGAAGGCCTCGGTTATATGTCCCAAAGCTCTAGCTGCTGGGGTCATCACATAATTAAGACCCGCATCGGGAAAACACGTCTTGTTTCCTGACAAACTTTACCTAACCTAACTGTCTGAGAGAACTAAACTACTGTAAGTAGCTCAGATGGCAGCTTACACTGTAAGCTGAGTTACACAATAGCTTTTCCGTCTAGATCTAGAGAACAAGAAACGTATTACAATTACAGGATGAAGCTGTAATACAATAATAATCGTCATTGGTGGCCAAAATGTCTATGAAGATAATCCTCAGTAACAAAGACACGGGACGACGGCGGTGGTGGTGGGGGGGGGGGGGAACTAGACCCCTGTGGGCTTTCCTAGGTCAGGACGCTCTTATAATTTTCCTGTCCACTTAACTTTCGGTACGTCAGTGTTACGAATTTTTGTGCTTTTCCTCCGTGAGCACAATTTTGTGGAGCTGTAGACTAATTTTGGGCAATTTTCCTGATGAAGTGACGAAGCTTCCCGTCATTTCTGTTATAATTCACCTTGATAAGTTTTCTTCCATGAAGGTGAATGAAGGGAGAGAAGAGAGATACAAGAGAATGGAGGGAGAGAGGAGGGAAGGAAGTTAGTGGGCCATTTGAGTGGTACATTATTGGGGAGGTTGATAGTTGATAGTATACATAAGGGCATGTATTAATAGAACAGTGGGGGCATTGTAAGTGGTTTTTGGTTGTGGATAGTGGGAGGGGGTAAGTGATATATGACAAGGGGATAGTAGTAGGAGAGTGGAGTCACTCTGAATAGTGTGTGACTGAAAGATGGTGCTGTTAGGGTATTGAGTGTGACAATACTTGATTGTCATGTTGAGTGCTGCTCACTGAAGACTGTAAAAAATATTGAAGAGGGAGGGAGAGAGGTTGAAAAATTACCACACAAGTGTATGAGCACCGCTGTGGTAGCCTCTCCCCAGGGGAGGTGGCTTCTGTTAGTGAGGAGAAGATGGACGGTCCCTCTGGGGAGTGTCATCAGCTTGATAGGAAATAGAAGAGAATCTTGAAATAATGAAGGGAAAGACTTACATAGGGAAGAAATGGGGGAAGAGAGAGTGAGAGAGAGAGAGAGAGAGAGAGAGAGAGAGAGAGAGAGAGAGAGAGAGAGAGAGAGAGAGAGAGAGAGAATGAATTACAAGTCTTAGCAAACGAGGGAAAGGAGAAAGAAAGACTATAAGGAACTCTTTGTTTGAGATGAATGAGTAGAGGAGAGAGAAGAGGAGAGAGAATAGAGGGAATGATGTGAGAAGAGAAAGGGAGAGGTAGGAGAGGGATGAGAATGAAGGAAAAGAAAGTATAAAAAAAAAGTGTGGATAAGATAAAGCTTGAGAGGAGAATAAATGAAGGGAGAGCAAGGAAGAGAAGGGATAGACAGAGATAAAATAGAAAGAAGAGAAGACGGGAGAGGAGAGACAGAAGGCAAGATGTGGGAAGTTCAGTTCATTGGTGGTGAAGTTAATTTGGCAAGTTTACTGCACCAACTTGTCTCCTTAACTAACTAGTTCAAGAACAGAGAGAAAATAAACGTTACTGTGTGTGTGTGTGTGTGTGTGTGTGTGTACTCACCTAGTTGTACTCACCTAGTTGAGGTTGCGGGGGTCGAGTCCGAGCTCCTGGCCCCGCCTCTTCACTGATCGCTACTAGGTCACTCTCCCCGAGCCGTGAGCTTTATCATACCTCTGCTTAAAGCTATGTATGGATCCTGCCTCCACTACATCGCTTCCCAAACTATTCCACTTACTGACTACTCTGTGGCTGAAGAAATACTTCCTAACATCCCTGTGATTCATCTGTGTCTTTAGCTTCCAACTGTGTCCCCTTGTTGCTTGTGTGTGTGTGTGTGTGTGTGTGTGTGTGTGTGTGTTCTCACCTAGTTATAGTTGCAGGGGTCGATTCACAGCTCCTGGCCTCCTGTGTGCGAGTGTGTGTTTATTTTTTATGTATCTTGAAGAATACGGCCAAATAATAGAAATATTTCGTTACAGAAAAATATTCGGCTGTTGCTTGAAGATCACCGAAGGTTCGTCTTGAAAGATGATAGATAATAGATGATAGATAATAGATAATGAATAATAGATGACAGAAAATATGTGATAGATAATAGACGAGAGATGATAGATAATAGATGATGGATGATGGATAACAGATGGTAGACGACAGAGTTTCAATGACAACACAGTGTTGCATTATTCAAGACAATTACTGACAACACAAGAAAATCAACCATCAGAGCGCTCTCGTGTCTGTACTCACGACACCTTCAGTGACCGGGCCAAAAAAAAAAATATGATTCGATAACTCGTGTAGCCGAATATGATGAGAAGTTACACTGGAAGACAACCATGAAAAAGTGAAGACAGTTAAAGTGATGAGGGGAAAACTTCTCACCCCGATGATGGTAATAAATTTTAACCGAGAGAGATGAGAGAGAGAGAGAGAGAGAGAGAGAGAGAGAGAGAGAGAGAGAGAGAGAGAGAGAGAGAGAGAGAGAGAGAGAGAGAGAGAGAGAGAGGGAGAGAGAGAGAGAGAGAGAGAGAGAGAGAGGAAGAGAGAGAGAGAGAGAGAGAGAGAGAGAGAGAGAGAGAGAGAGAGAGAGAGAGAGAGAGAGAGAGAGAGAGAGAGACTGAGTTGAACTGAAGTAACTGAGATTTTTCTTGGTTATGTCAATGGATCTTAAACAGAACTTACGATATTTCTTAAAGGGAACTTACGATATTTCTCAAAGGTAACTTACGATTTTCACGAGGCTGAGTTCTTGGCTATCGTAGAGAAGCAATGAGGAAGACAGACGTTGAAAGAATATACATAAAAAAGTGGAAAAGAATTCCCTCTCACCCCCCCCCAGGTGAAAAGTTCCAGACCACATAACTGTACTGTTCTCCAGGCTGAGGGACTGACCACCTCAAACATTTCTCCAAGGTTGATGTACTCATTACATCATGTTTACCTCGCCACTACTGCTGCGTCCTACAATACATTTTCCTCTATATTTGACTGAGGAAGCCTACCACGCAGGCGAAACGTTGCAATAATAAATATACCCAACTGTAGTACAGTGGACCCCCGCATAACGATTACCTCCGAATGCGACCAATTATATAAGTGTATTTATGTAAGTGCGCTTGTACGTGTATGTTTGGGGGTCTGAAATGGACTAATCTACTTCACAATATTTCTTATGGGAACAAATTCGGTCAGTACTGGCACCTGAACATACTTCTGGAGTGAAAAAATATCGTTAACCGGGGGTCCACTATATGTGTCCCACTTATAAACACAGGCTATTCACTCTCATTGACCCCTTATTCACTATACTTCAAGGTACCAATAGCTTCCTTGCACAGTAACGCAGCTTGATTGGTAACGCACACACTAAGATCCGGGGATCGATCCTCCTGTATGGCTGTAAAATATTACTTCGTGTTTCCTTAAGACACTGCTTGTACATGTTCACCCATCTGTATAATAGGTACCTGGGTGTTAATGGACTGGTGTGGGTCGCATCCTGGGACAAAACTGACCTAATTTGCGGGAAATACTGTACATAACAAGGGGCTTTCTGTACAGTAGTATGTCATTGATGTCAGCTATGGTCTGTATACCTTGTACATGTACTGGTAATAAATAAGGATATTATTATTATTATTATTATTATTATTATTATTATTATTATTATGATTATTATTATTATTATTATTATTATTATTATTATTATTATTATTATTATTATTATTATTATTATGATTATTATGATTATTATTATTATTATTATTATTATTATTATTATTATGATTATTATTATTATTATTATTATTATTATTATTATTATTATTATTATTATTATTATTATTATTATGATTATTATTATTATTATTATTATTATTATTATTATTATTATTATTATTATTATTATTATTATTATTATTATTATTATTATTATGATTATTATTATTATTATTATTATTATTATTATTATTATTATTATTATTATTATTATAATTATATAATCAGGTAGGTCTCAACATCAGGATCCTAGAGAATACTTTAGACATGAATGGTATACAATACTGACAAGGTGAATAATTAGACACGTGTACAATATCTGGATGTGTTTGTTGTTCCTCCCTCCAGTGGTTTATTAATACAAGGAGGTAAAGTGAAGAATGTACAAGTACATATCTTGTGTTGCGTAACTCAACTTTGGTATATAATTATATATTCTTAATATTAGGTGATTTTTGACGTTCCTTGCCTACCTGGAGTCTACCTGGAGTCTACCTGGAGTCTACCTGGAGTCTACCTGGAGTCTACTTGGAGTCTACTTGGAGTCTACTTGGAGTCTACTTGGAGTCTACTTGGAGTCTACTTGGAGTCTACTTGGAGTCTACTTGGAGTCTACCTGGAGTCTACTTGGAGTCTACCTGGAGTCTACCTGGAGTCTACTTGGAGTCTACTTGGAGTCTACTTGGAGTCTACTTGGAGTCTACTTGGAGTCTACTTGGAGTCTACTTGGAGTCTACCTGGAGTCTACTTGGAGTCTACCTGGAGTCTACCTGGAGTCTACTTGGAGTCTACTTGGAGTCTACCTGGAGTCTACCTGGAGTCTACCTGGAGTCTACTTGGAGTCTACCTGGAGTCTACTTGGAGTCTACTTGGAGTCTACTTGGAGTCTACTTGGAGTCTACTTGGAGTCTACTTGGAGTCTACCTGGAGTCTACCTGGAGTCTACCTGGAGTCTACCTGGAGTCTACTTGGAGTCTACTTGGAGTCTACCTGGAGTCTACCGGGAGTCTACCTGGAGTCTACTTGGAGTCTACCTGGAGTCTACCTGGGGTCTACTTGGAGTCTACCTGGAGTGTACCTGGAGTGTACCTAGAGGCTACTTGGAGTCTACCTGGAGTCTACCTGGAGTCTACTTGGAGTCTATCTGGAGTGTACCTGGAGTCTACCTGGAATCTACCTGGAGCCTACTTGGAGTCTATCTGGAGTCTACCTGGAGTCTACCTAGAGTCTACTTGGAGTCTACCTGGAGTCTACCTGGGGTCTACCTGGAGCCTACTTGGATTCTACCTGGAGTCTACCTGAGTCTACCTGGAGTCTACCTGGAGCCTACCTGGGGTCTATCTGCAGCCTACTTGGAGTCTACCTGGAGTCTACCTGGAGGGTATTCCGGGGACAAACGCCCCTGCGGCTCGGTTCACGATCATGCCTTCCGGTGGATCAGGGCGTGATCCACCAGGTTTTTACTGCTGGCCGCACGTAGTCCAACATACGAACCACAGCCCGGCTGATCCGGCACCGACTTTGGCAACTGTCCAGCTCCCTCTTGAAGACAACCACAGACCTATCGGTAATTCCCCTTATGGTTGGTGAGAGGCTGTCCCGGACACTTATGGTGTTTTTTCTTAGTGTACGAATGGTGCCCCTAATTTTCATTGGGGGTATGTTGCATCGCCTGCCAAGTCTTTTGTTTTCATAGGGAGTGATTTCTATGTGCAGATTAGGAACCATTCCTCCTAGGATTTTCCAAGTGTAGATTATGATGTATCTCTCTCGCCTGCGCTCCAGTGAGTACAAGTCCAGGCGTTCCCAGTAGTCAAGGCGTTTGATGGCACTTATATGTGCAGTAAAGGTTCTCTGTAGATGGCATAGTACTGGACAAGTACTGGTGACCAGTGAACAAGTACCGGTGACCAGTGAACAAGCACTGACTTGTTCTGGTTATCAGAGAACCTGTACAGGTAATACAAGAACCCATCCTTGTGACCAAATACAAGGTACTAGTGACCAGAAGACTTGTAATAGTGACCAGAAGACCTGTACTAGTGACCAGAAGACCTGTACTAGTGACCTGTACTGGTGAACTGAGAGCAAGAAATATTTCAAAAACCTTTAATTATGACTAGATCTGTGTTTGTTTGTTGTGTGTACGTGTGTGTGTGTGTGAGTGTATCTGAACTCACCAGTATTTACTCACTTAAATGTGGTTGGAGTATCGAGTCTCAGCTCCTGGCCCCGTCTCTTTGCTGGCTCCTACCGGGTTCACTCCTCACTTCTTAAAGTTACATATTAATTCAGACTCTATCACGTAACTCTCCAAGTCGTTCCACCACCTGATTCTTCTAAGGCTGAAGAAATACTTCCTAACATCCCATTGACTCATCTGCGTTTTCAGCTTCTGGTTGTGCCCTCGTGTTCCTGTTTCCCGCCTCTCTAACAAACTGATTATGTTTTCCCTAATAGCTTACTCTCAGGATTTTGTATATCATTATCACGTTGCCCTTAATCCTTCTGTTCTCTGGAGACAATAGGTTCAATCCCCTCAGTCTCTCTTCTCACAGCTTTTAACTCCTGGACTTGTCTCGTTGCAACCCTCTATGGATGTGGTTTTTATATTGGTGCTGCGTACTCCAGTATGCGCCTGACATAAACCGTGTATAGTGTTGTGAATGTCTCCATGTTTACGTTCCTCAAAGTTAGTGTTAGACTTGCCAAATGTGTATTTGCCGCAGCAGTTATTCGTTTGACGTGCGCCTTAGGTGACATGATTGGTACAATGCTAGCCTCGAGACCCTGCTCCTTGATTGCAGTTTGTAGCCTTTGCCCACGAGCTTGTATTCCGTTTGCAATCCTCTTTACTCACGCCCAGTCTTCATAAGTTAGTATTTGTTAGGATTTATATCTGATAGTATCATGTCAGACCAAACCTGCATCCTGCCCAGGTCCTCTTCTGTTCGTGTTCTCCTCTTTAGTTTCACATCATTATGACAAACACTTTTGACTCTGTCTCCTCTGTCATAGTCTTCACGTAAACAAGAAACAGTAGTGGTTCTAGTACTGCTCATAGAGGAACGCCACTTATCACAAGTGTTCATCCAGACACCTTGTCTCGGACAATCACTTTGTGTTCCTTGATGTTAATTACTCCTGGATCCATTGTAGTACCTTCCTTGTTATTTCTACCCAGACTCCTGTAAGGTACTGCGTCAAGAGCTTTTTTAGAATCCAAACATATCTGGTTCAGCCATCTCTCTCTCTTTCCAGCCTCACTTCTGTTACCTCGTCATACAACTCTTAAAAGATTTATAAGACAGGATTTACCGTCTCTAAAGCCATGCTGGAATCAATCTTTTTTCCAGGTGCTGCACTAGTTTCTTCCCAATAATCGTCTCCATAACCTCACACACTACGCATGTCAGCGATAGTATCGTGTAGTTCAGCCCTACGAGTCTGTCCTCTTTCTTAAACACTGGGGCTATATTTCAAGTCTTCCGTAGCTCTGGCAGTTGCAAAGTATCGACTGACTTGCTGAACCCTGTGGCTAGTACCACACACAGTGCTTCCACTCCCTCTCTCAGGACCCACAGAGAGACATAAGTCCCTTTCTTTGCCTTCCAGGCATCTATCTAGCACATTAGTTTCCTACCTGGAGGTCGTTCCAGAGGTCAACGCCCCAGTCATTGACAAGATCTATTTTCCCCATCAAATGCATTGCGTTCACTACTTGTCCGGACCTCTGTCTCTTGGCCTCTCTGTTAGAGTCACTGTTGTCTCTCAGAATACCTCCTTATATATCTTCTTGTGCGCTTCTCAAGTTTCTTGGTTATTACCTCTGAGCTTTCCTAGTCGATTCCTCCTCCTCTCCAATTTTCACTCTGTTTATCTTCTTATTTACTGTTTTTTTCATTTTAACATGTTGTGTAAGGTGGCAAGTTATCGTGTAAGACACCACGAGTGTTAACTAGCTGGTTAACACACCTGACTTCTCTCAACCAGATGGTTAACACATCCGGCGCTCTCTCACTCAACCAGCTGGTTAACATATCCGACTCAGTTGGCTAACACATTTGATGTCAGTCTTCTCTCATTCAACCAGCTGGTTAACACGTTCTGCTCTCTCTCATTCAACCAGCTGGCTAACACATCCGGCTCTCTCTCTCTCCTCGACCAGCTGGCTAACACATCCGGCTTCTCTCTCACTCAACCAGCTGGTTAACACATCCAGCTTCTCTCACTCAACCAGCTGGTTAACACATCCAGCTTCTCTCACTCAACCAGCTGGTTAACACATCCAGCTTCTCTCACTCAACCAGCTGGTTAACACATCCAGCTTCTCTCACTCAACCAGCTGGTTAACACATCCAGCTTCTCTCACTCAACCAGCTGGTTAACACATCCAGCTTCTCTCACTCAACCAGCTGGTTAACACATCCAGCTTCTCTCACTCAACCAGCTGGTTAACACATCCAGCTTCTCTCACTCAACCAGCTGGTTAACACATCCAGCTTCTCTCACTCAACCAGCTGGTTAACACATCCAGCTTCTCTCACTCAACCAGCTGGTTAACACATCCAGCTTCTCTCACTCAACCAGCTGGTTAACACATCCAGCTTCTCTCACTCAACCAGCTGGTTAACACATCCAGCTTCTCACACTCAACCAGCTGGTTAACACATCCAGCTTCTCTCACTCAACCAGCTGGTTAACACATCCAGCTTCTCTCACTCAACCAGCTGGTTAACACATCCAGCTTCTCACACTCAACCGGCTAAAACTGTTTAAACTTTGTTAATTGGACCAATTAAACGTGAGAGATATACAGCGTAATCTGAGCGAGGCTCACTGTACCAGCAGTACTGCCAGAACACCATGTGTGTGTGTCTGCAGTACTGCCAGAACACCATGTGTGTGTGTCTGCAGTACTGCCAGAACACCATGTGTGTGTGTCTGCAGTACAGCCAGAACACCATGTGTGTGTGTCTGCAGTACTGCCAGAACACCATGTGTGTGTGTCTGCAGTACTGCCAGAACACCATGTGTGTGTGTCTGCAGTACAGCCAGAACACCATGTGTGTGTGTCTGCAGTACAGCCAGAACACCATGTGTGTGTGTCTGCAGTACAGCCAGAACACCATGTGTGTGTGTCTGCAGTACAGCCAGAACACCATGTGTGTGTGTCTGCAGTACTGCCAGAACACCATGTGTGTGTGTCTGCAGTACAGCCAGAACACCATGTGTGTGTGTCTACAGTACAGCCAGAACACCATGTGTGTGTGTCTGCAGTACTGCCAGAACACCATGTGTGTGTGTCTGCAGTACAGCCAGAACACCATGTGTGTGTGTCTGCAGTACAGCCAGAACACCATGTGTGTGTGTCTGCAGTACAGCCAGAACACCATGTGTGTGTGTCTGCAGTACAGCCAGAACACCATGTGTGTGTGTCTACAGTACAGCCAGAACACCATGTGTGTGTGTCTGCAGTACTGCCAGAACACCATGTGTGTGTGTCTGCAGTACAGCCAGAACACCATGTGTGTGTGTCTACAGTACAGCCAGAACACCATGTGTGTGTGTCTGCAGTACTGCCAGAACACCATGTGTGTGTGTCTGCAGTACAGCCAGAACACCATGTGTGTGTGTCTGCAGTACAGCCAGAACACCATGTGTGTGTGTCTGCAGTACAGCCAGAACACCATGTGTGTGTGTCTGCAGTACAGCCAGAACACCATGTGTGTGTGTCTGCAGTACTGCCAGAACACCATGTGTGTGTGTCTGCAGTACAGCCAGAACACCATGTGTGTGTGTCTGCAGTACAGCCAGAACACCATGTGTGTGTGTCTGCAGTACAGCCAGAACACCATGTGTGTGTGTCTACAGTACAGCCAGAACACCATGTGTGTGTGTCTGCAGTACTGCCAGAACACCATGTGTGTGTGTCTGCAGTACAGCCAGAACACCATGTGTGTGTGTCTGCAGTACAGCCAGAACACCATGTGTGTGTGTCTGCAGTACAGCCAGAACACCATGTGTGTGTGTCTGCAGTACAGCCAGAACACCATGTGTGTGTGTCTGCAGTACAGCCAGAACACCATGTGTGTGTGTCTGCAGTACAGCCAGAACACCATGTGTGTATGTGTCCGCAGTATATGTTATTTGTAGACATATTTGTAGACACAGAGCGAAGGTTCAGAAACTGACGCTAAGAATGGGTTCAAGGCTCTAAAATGAACCTATACCGCGTAAAGGAGATTAGAATAATTACTTCTTTTACGGCTAAATTCTTGCATTATCTCTGAGATGGAGAACTTTAGGCTAGATCACTATCAGTGGGGCAAAAAAATACTTGCAGGAAAGTGGTCATTACCTATAGCGAAAAATACCATCGCTCGTAATCTGTCTTATCTGCATATAAATACCTGGTCAGTGAAGATTGAGGTTATAAAAAGCTGAGTTAGCATCGTAGGAGAAGCACTGTGCTCACCCCCGTAGTTACCTCAGTAAGATCATACAGGGAGAGTACACGTTACAAGTAATTTGGCGAGATGGTTAATAATGCTGCCTGGAACTTTTCAGAGAGTTGCTGGACGATGTGTGTCAGTACAAGGGGAAAGTGACCACTATGGAAGGTCCTTAACGCAGGTGTAAGTACCTCAAACTCCTCGTCTTGTAGCTTTCTCTGCGCTGGACTGAAGTTACTGGCTGGTAACACATTCCCAGAAGATATCCTAATGTTGCACGAGTGTTTAATTTACCAACTTGTAGATTCTTTAGAACCATTTATTCATATTCTCAATTTGCCCTTTGGATAATTTATCTTTTATTCATCACAGGATGTTGTTGACTGCAGTGATGCAGTGTTGCAGTGATGCAGTGTTGCAGTGATGCAGTGATGGTGAAGCGGAGAACAGGGAACAGAGATGACTGTAGAATGCTACAACAATACCAGATAAAGTTACAAGAAAAGCCAAACAGGTCGACATTAGAATTCAACCCCAGCCAATGTAAATATATGTGGAAGGAATGAGACAGGAGGAAGTCAAAGGATGAATACGAGAGAGGAAAATATCTCATGGAATCTGGAAGACAATAGCTTCTTGAGGTGAACGCTGCAATAAAAAAAATTCCCCCCAGAGGCACACATAAACAGACCAACAATGGTGGAATATGCAAAGTTTGCAATTACAGTCAAGGAGAAGCCTTTAGGAATCTGTAGAAAGCATTCGGGAGACGGCAGAGAACCTGGGAAAAACATTACCGGTGTTCGTACTGCTGTACAGCAATGAATAAAAACAAAATTCACAGGCCAGTACCTGTGAGTGTCACGACTCACGCGCCATAGGTTCGAACACCCACCCATTCCCTGATTTATTTGTAGTTGCGGTATTACGATTTAGTGACTGGTGAGTTAGGTGTTGTTTAAGCTCACTTGATTAGGATTTGTTGGATTATTATACATGATACATACCATATGGGTAGGAGCCATTATTTTCTCTTATAACACTGAATTTACAAACTGCTAAGAGCTATTATCCTACTTGAAATTAACAGTAAACTCAGCCTAACTAAGGTACTCTATCTCTTGTAACCCAACTAACCTAACACACTACAAACACCAGAGTACCTGTCAAGTACTATGTGAAACTGGACATTAGGTGTCTAACACAAGAGTACCTGTCTATTACTATGTGTAGGTCAGTGTAGGACAGTGTAGGACAGTGTAGGACAGTGTAGGACAGTGTAGGACAGTGTACGACAGTGTACGACAGTGTACGACAGTGTACGACAGTGTAGGACAGTGTAGGACAGTGTAGGACAGTGTAGGACAGTGTAGGTCAGTGTAGGACAGTGTAGGACAGTGTAGGACAGTGTAGGACAGTGTAGGACAGTGTAGGACAGTGTAGGACAGTGTACGACAGTGTAGGACAGTGTAGGACAGTGTACGACAGTGTACGACAGTGTAGGACAGTGTACGACAGTGTACGACAGTGTACGACAGTGTACGACAGTGTAGGACAGTGGAGGACAGTGTAGGACAGTGTAGGACAGTGTAGGACAGTGTAGGACAGTGTAGGACAGTGTAGGACAGTGTACGACAGTGTAGGACAGTGTACGACAGTGTACGACAGTGTACGACAGTGTACGACAGTGTAGGACAGTGGAGGACAGTGTAGGACAGTGTAGGACAGTGTAGGACAGTGTAGGACAGTGTAGGACAGTGGAGGACAGTGTAGGACAGTGAAGGACAGTGTAGGACAGTGTAGGACAGTGTAGGACAGTGGTGACACAGTGTAGGACAGTGTAGGACAGTGTAGGACAGTGTAGGACAGTGTAGGACAGTGGTGACACAGTGTAGGACAGTGTAGGACAGTGTAGGACAGTGTAGGACAGTGTAGGGCAGTGTAGGACAGTGTAGGACAGTGGTGACACAGTGTAGGACAGTGTAGGACAGTGGTGACACAG
This sequence comes from Cherax quadricarinatus, assembly GCF_038502225.1. Classification (NCBI taxonomy): domain Eukaryota; kingdom Metazoa; phylum Arthropoda; class Malacostraca; order Decapoda; family Parastacidae; genus Cherax; species Cherax quadricarinatus. The sequence continues at coordinate 51,589,628 of NC_091304.1, forward strand.
TGTAGGACAGTGTAGGACAGTGTAGGACAGCGTAGGACAGTGGTGACACAGTGTAGGACAGTGTAGGACAGTGTAGGACAGTGTAGGACAGTGTAGGACAGTGTAGGACAGTGGAGGACAGTGTAGGACAGTGTAGGACAGTGTAGGACAGTGTAGGACAGTGGTGACACAGTGTAGGACAGTGTAGGACAGTGTAGGACAGTGGTGACACAGTGTAGGACAGTGTAGGACAGTGTAGGACAGTGTAGGACAGTGGAGGACAGTGGAGGACAGTGTAGGACAGTGTAGGACAGTGTAGGACAGTGTAGGACAGTGTAGGACAGTGTAGGACAGTGGTGACACAGTGTAGGACAGTGTAGGACAGCGTAGGACAGTGGTGACACAGTGTAGGACAGTGTAGGACAGTGTAGGACAGTGTAGGACAGTGGTGACACAGTGTAGGACAGTGTAGGACAGTGTAGGACAGTGGTGACACAGTGTAGGACAGTGTAGGACAGTGTAGGACAGTGTAGGACAGTGGTGACACAGTGTAGGACAGTGTAGGACAGTGGTGACACAGTGTAGGACAGTGTAGGACAGTGTAAGACAGTGTAGGACAGTGTAGGACAGTGTAGGACAGTGTAGGACAGTGTAGGACAGTGGTGACACAGTGTAGGACAGTGTAGGACAGTGGTGACACAGTGTAGGACAGTGTAGGACAGTGTAGGACAGTGTAGGACAGTGGTGACACAGTGTAGGACAGTGTAGGACAGTGTAGGACAGTGTAGGACAGTGGTGACACAGTGTAGGACAGTGTAGGACAGTGTAGGACAGTGTAGGACAGTGTAGGACAGTGTAGGACAGTGGAGGACAGTGGAGGACAGTGTAGGACAGTGTAGGACAGTGGAGGACAGTGTAGGACAGTGTAGGACAGTGGTGACACAGTGTAGGACAGTGTAGGACAGTGTAGGACAGTGTAAGACAGTGTAGGACAGTGGAGGACAGTGTAGGACAGTGTAGGACAGTGTAGGACAGTGTAGGACAGTGTAGGACAGTGTAGGACAGTGTAGGACAGTGTAGGACAGTGGAGGACAGTGGAGGACAGTGTAGGACAGTGTAGGACAGTGGAGGACAGTGTAGGACAGTGTAGGACAGTGTAGGACAGTGTACGACAGTGTAGGACAGTGTACGACAGTGTACGACAGTGTACGACAGTGTAGGACAGTGTACGACAGTGTAGGACAGTGTAGGACAGTGTAGGACAGTGTACGACAGTGTACGACAGTGTAGGACAGTGTAGGACAGTGTAGGACAGTGTAGGACAGTGTACGACAGTGTAGGACAGTGTAGGACAATGTAGGACAGTGTACGACAGTGTAGGACAGTTTAGGACAGTGGTGACAGTGTAGGACAGTGTAGGACAGTGTAGGACAGTGTAGGACAGTGTAGGACAGTGTAGGACAGTGTAGGACAGTGGTGACAGTGTAGGACAGTGTAGGACAGTGTAGGACAGTGTAGGACAGTGTAGGACAGTGTAGGACAGTGTAGGACAGTGTAGGACAGTGGTGACAGTGTAGGACAGTGTAGGACAGTGTAGGACAGTGTAGGACAGTGGAGGACAGTGTAGGACAGTGTAGGACAGTGTAGGACAGTGTAGGACAGTGTACGACAGTGTAGGACAGTGTAGGACAGTGGTGACACAGTGTAGGACAGTGTAGGACAGTGTAGGACAGTGTAGGACAGTGTAGGACAGTGGAGGACAGTGGAGGACAGTGTAGGACAGTGTAGGACAGTGGTGACACAGTGTGGGACAGTGTAGCACAGTGGTGACACAGTGGTGACACAGTGTAGGACAGTGTAGGACAGTGGTGACACAGTGTGGGACAGTGTAGCACAGTGGTGACACAGTGGTGACACAGTGTAGGACAGTGTAGCACAGTGGTGACACAGTGTAGGACAGTGTAGGACAGGGGTGACACAGTGTGGGACAGTGTAGGACAGTGGTGACACAGTGTGGGACAGTGTAGCACAGTGGTGACACAGTGGTGACACAGTGTAGGACAGTGTAGGACAGTGTAGGACAGTGGAGGACAGTGGAGGACAGTGTAGGACAGTGTAGGACAGTGTAGGACAGTGGTGACACAGTGTGGGACAGTGTAGCACAGTGGTGACACAGTGGTGACACAGTGTAGGACAGTGTAGGACAGTGGTGACACAGTGTGGGACAGTGTAGCACAGTGGTGACACAGTGGTGACACAGTGTAGGACAGTGTAGCACAGTGGTGACACAGTGTAGGACAGTGTAGGACAGGGGTGACACAGTGTGGGACAGTGTAGGACAGTGGTGACACAGTGTGGGACAGTGTAGCACAGTGGTGACACAGTGGTGACACAGTGTAGGACAGTGTAGGACAGTGGTGACACAGTGTGGGACAGTGTAGGACAGTGGTGACACAGTGTGGGACAGTGTAGGACAGGGGTGACACAGTGTGGGACAGTGTAGCACAGTGGTGACACAGTGGTGACACAGTGTAGGACAGTGTAGGACAGTGGTGACACAGTTTGGGACCGTGTAGGACAGTGGTGACACAGTGTGGGACCGTGTAGGACAGTGGTGACACAGTGTGGGACAGTGTAGGACAGGGGTGACACAGTGTGGGACACTGTAGCACAGTGGTGACACAGTGGTGACACAGTGTGGGACAGTGTAGCACAGTGGTGACACAGTGGTGACACAGTGTAGGACAGTGTAGGACAGTGGTGACACAGTGTGGGACCGTGTAGGACAGTGGTGACACAGTGTGGGACAGTGTAGGACAGGGGTGACACAGTGTGGGACAGTGTAGCACAGTGGTGACACAGTGGTGACACAGTATAGGACAGTGTAGGACAGTGGTGACACAGTGTGGGACAGTGGAGGACAGTGGTGACACAGTGTGGGACAGTGTAGGACAGGGGTGACACAGTGTGGGACAGTGTAGGACAGGGGTGACACAGTGTGGGACAGTGTAGCACAGTGGTGACACAGTGGTGACACAGATACCAGGAGTCGAAGAGTTGAAAGCGATGAACCACCACATCCAGGAAGACAAGAGTTGCTCAAAAAATGAGAAAAATCTTCCACGATTAGTGGAAGAACAATAATTCGCATAGATTTCTTGGCCAAGTCCAGACAACCCATCAGATCCCCGAAGGTTCCGCTGGCCCACTCAGAACACTCAGGGATCGTCACCATCCATACCACAGTCTCACTCTCATACACACAAAAATATTTATACACGAGTGAAGTTTGTCCATCTAAAGGAGAATCCATGCAAAGTTTTAAGAAGAGGTGCGACAAGGTTCTCGGAGCCAGGAGAGAGTGAATCTAGTAGAGGCCAGCGAAGAGGTTGAGCCAGGAGCTAAAACTTAACCCCTGCAATTACATATCAACCACATATAGGTCAGTACACCCACACCACCACACAGCCATCAACATTCTCCTCCATAATCAACCTCAGCCTCAAACATTCGTGAATCATACTGTCTCCATCAAACATTCACAGTACATCAAACACCCAGTAAATCCCTGACATAACAAAGTATCATCAAGACTCTGGCAAGGCTTTTGTAAGAGGAGACGAGTATACCTTAATTACCCCAGCAAGATCCGAGTATACCTTAATTACCCCAGCAAGATCCGGGTATACCTTAATTACCCCAGCAAGATCCGGGTATACCTTAATTACCCCAGCAAGATCCGGGTATACCTTAATTACCCCAGCAAGATCCGAGTATACTTTATCCCAGCAAGATCCGAGTATACCTTAATTACCCCAGCAAGATCCGAGTATACCTTAATTACCCCAGCAAGATCCGAGTATACCTTAATTACCCCAGCAAGATCCGAGTATACCTTAATTACCCCAGCAAGATCCGAGTATACCTTAATTACCCCAGCAAGATCCGAGTATACCTTAATTACCCCAGCAAGATCCGAGTATACCTTAATTACCCCAGCAAGATCCGAGTATACCTTAATTACCCCAGCAAGATCCGGGTATACCTTAATTACCCCAGCAAGATCCGAGTATACCTTAATTACCCCAGCAAGATCCGAGTATACTTTATCCCAGCAAGATCCGAGTATACCTTAATTACCCCAGCAAGATCCGAGTATACCTTAATTACCCCAGCAAGATCCGAGTATACCTTAATTACCCCAGCAAGATCCGAGTATACCTTAATTACCCCAGCAAGATCCGAGTATACCTTAATTACACCAGCAAGATCCGGGTATACCTTAATTACCCCAGCAAGATCCGGGTATACCTTAATTACCCCAGCAAGATCCGGGTATACCTTAATTACCCCAGCAAGATCCGAGTATACTTTATCCCAGCAAGATCCGAGTATACTTTAATTACCCCAGCAAGATCCGAGTATACTTTAATTACCCCAGCAAGATCCGAGTATACTTTAATTACCCCAGCAAGATCCGAGTATACTTTAATTACCCCAGCAAGATCCGGGTATACCTTAATTACCCCAGCAAGATCCGAGTATACCTTAATTACCCCAGCAAGATCCGGGTATACCTTAATTACCCCAGCAAGATCCGGGTATACCTTAATTACCCCAGCAAGATCCGAGTATACCTTAATTACCCCAGCAAGATCCGGGTATACTTTAATTACCCCAGCAAGATCCGAGTATACCTTAATTACCCCAGCAAGATCCGGGTATACCTTAATTACCCCAGCAAGATCCGGGTATACCTTAATTACCCCAGCAAGATCCGGGTATACCTTAATTACCCCAGCAAGATCCGAGTATACCTTAATTACCCCAGCAAGATCCGGGTATACCTTAATTACCCCAGCAAGATCCGGGTATACCTTAATTACCCCAGCAAGATCCGAGTATACCTTAATTACCCCAGTATACCTTAATTACCCCAGCAAGATCCGAGTATACCTTAATTACCCCAGCAAGATCCGGGTATACCTTAATTACCCCAGCAAGATCCGGGTATACCTTAATTACCCCAGCAAGATCCGGGTATACCTTAATTACCCCAGCAAGATCCGGGTATACCTTAATTACCCCAGCAAGATCCGGGTATACCTTAATTACCCCAGCAAGATCCGGGTATACCTTAATTACCCCAGCAAGATCCGGGTATACCTTAATTACCCCAGCAAGATCCGAGTATACCTTAATTACCCCAGCAAGATCCGAGTATACCTTAATTACCCCAGCAAGATCCAGGTATATCTTCCTGAGAGAAATAATATTACTTGTGTCTAGAAGGGACATTAGTTATCTATTCAACATTTAAAATATTTAGAGGGTCAAAAATATTTTTATATTGACCATTAAGTTTACCCAGATATATATATGGTGCAAGTATTTTTTTTCTTATGATCATTTCACAAAATTTACTCGCTATTAGTATTATTTTTCTTTTTTTTAGGAACTCAGGGAAGAAAACTTTAGTGAAGTGTTATGTGGAGGGTAGAACTTAACAGGAATAAAAGAGTCCATCCCCATCACCAGCCGTCCATCACTACCAGTCCATCCCCATCACCAGCCGTCCATCACTACCAGTCCATCCCCATCACCAGCCGTCCATCACTACCAGTCCATCCCTATCACCAGCAGTCCATCACTACCAGTCCATCCCCATCACCAGCCGTCCATCACTACCAGTCCATCCCTATCACCAGCAGTCCATCACTACCAGTCCATCCCCATCACCAGCCGTCCATCACTACCAGTCCATCCCCATCACCAGCCGTCCATCACTACCAGTCCATCCCCATCACCAGCCGTCCATCACTACCAGTCCATCCCCATCACCAGCCGTCCATCACTACCAGTCCATCCCTATCACCAGCCGTCCATCACTACCAGTCCATCCCCATCACCAGCCGTCCATCACTACCAGTCCATCCCTATCACCAGCAGTCCATCACTACCAGTCCATCCCCATCACAAGCAGTCCATCACTACCAGTCCATCCCTATCACCAGCAGTCCATCACTACCAGTCCATCCCCATCACCAGCCGTCCATCACTACCAGTCCATCCCTATCACCAGCAGTCCATCACTACCAGTCCATCCCCATCACCAGCCGTCCATCACTACCAGTCCATCCCCATCACCAGCCGTCCATCACTACCAGTCCATCCCCATCACCAGCCGTCCATCACTACCAGTCCATCCCCATCACCAGCCGTCCATCACTACCAGTCCATCCCCATCACCAGCCGTCCATCACTACCAGTCCATCCCTATCACCAGCCGTCCATCACTACCAGTCCATCCCTATCACCAGCAGTCCATCACTACCAGTCCATCCCTATCACCAGCAGTCCATCACTACCAGTCCATCCCCATCACAAGCAGTCCATCACTACCAGTCCATCCCTATCACCAGCCGTCCATCACTACCAGTCCATCCCTATCACCAGCAGTCCATCACTACCAGTCCATCCCTATCACCAGCAGTCCATCACTACCAGTCCATCCCTATCACCAGCAGTCCATCACTACCAGTCCATCCCTATCACCAGCAGTCCATCACTACCAGTCCATCCCTATCACCAGCAGTCCATCACTACCAGTCCATCCCTATCACCAGCAGTCCATCACTACCAGTCCATCCCTATCACCAGCCGTCCATCACTACCAGTCCATCCCCATTACCAGCCGTCCATCACTACCAGTCCATCCCTATCACCAGCCGTCCATCACTACCAGTCCATCCCCATCACCAGCCGTCCATCACTACCAGTCCATCCCTATCACCAGCCGTCCATCACTACCAGTCCATCCCTATCACCAGCCGTCCATCACTACCAGTCCATCCCTATCACCAGCCGTCCATCACTACCAGTCCATCCCTATCACCAGCAGTCCATCACTACCAGTCCATCCCCATCACCAGCCGTCCATCACTACCAGTCCATCCCTATCACCAGCAGTCCATCACTACCAGTCCATCCCTATCACCAGCAGTCCATCACTACCAGTCCATCCCCATCACCAGCAGTCCATCACTACCAGTCCATCCCCATCACCAGCCGTCCATCACTACCAGTCCATCCCCATCACCAGCAGTCCATCACTACCAGTCCATCCCTATCACCAGCAGTCCATCACTACCAGTCCATCCCCATCACCAGCAGTCCATCACTACCAGTCCATCCCTATCACCAGCCGTCCATCACTACCAGTCCATCCCCATCACCAGCAGTCCATCACTACCAGTCCATCCCCATCACCAGCAGTCCATCACTACCAGTCCATCCCTATCACCAGCCGTCCATCACTACCAGTCCATCCCCATCACCAGCAGTCCATCACTACCAGTCCATCCCCATCACCAGCAGTCCATCACTACCAGTCCATCCCCATCACCAGCAGTCCATCACTACCAGTCCATCCCCATCACCAGCCGTCCATCACTACCAGTCCATCCCCATTACCAGCCGTCCATCACTACCAGTCCATCCCCATTACCAGCCGTCCATCACTACCAGTCCATCCCCATTACCAGCCGTCCATCACTACCAGTCCATCCCCATTACCAGCCGTCCATCACTACCAGTCCATCCCCATTACCAGCCGTCCATCACTACCAGTCCATCCCCATTACCAGCCGTCCATCACTACCAGTCCATCCCCATCACCAGCCGTCCATCACTACCAGTCCATCCCCATCACCAGCACTCCATCACTACCAGTCCATCCCCATCACCAGCAGTCCATCACTACCAGTCCATCCCCATCACCAGCAGTCCATTACTACCAGTCCATCTCCATCACCAGCAGTCCATCACTACCAGTGCATCCCCATCACCAGCAGTCCATCACTACCAGTCCATCCCCATCACCAGCAATCCATCACTACCAGTCCATCCCCATCACCAGCAGTCCATCACTACCAGTCCATCCCCATCACCAGCAGTCCATCACTACCAGTCCATCCCCATCACCAGCAGTCCATCACTACCAGTCCATCCCCATCACCAGCAGTCCATCACTACCAGTCCATCCCCATCACCAGCAGTCCATCACTACCAGTCCATCCCTATCACCAGCAGTCCATCACTACCAGTCCATCCCCATCACCAGCAATCCATCACTACCAGTCCATCCCCATCACCAGCAGTCCATCACTACCAGTCCATCCCCATCACCAGCAGTCCATCACTACCAGTCCATCCCCATCTCCAGCAGTCCATCACTACCAGTCCATCCCCATCACCAGCAGTCCATCACTACCAGTCCATCCCCATCACCAGCAGTCCATCACTACCAGTCCATCCCCATCAACAGCAGTCCATCACTACCAGTCCATCCCCATCACCAGCAGTCCATCACTACCAGTCCATCCCCATCACCAGCAGTCCATCACTACCAGTCCATCCCCAACACCAGCAGTCCATCACTACCAGTCCATCCCCATCACCAGCAGTCCATCACAACCATGGGTGTGGAGACTGTGCCACAGTGTCATGGGTGTGGAGACTGTGCCACAGTATCATGGGTGTGGAGACTGTGCCAGAGTGTAATGGGTGTGGAGACTGTGCCACAGTGTCATGGGTGTGGGGACTGTGCCACAGTGTCATGGGTGTGGAGACTGTGCCACAGTATCATGGGTGTGGAGACTGTGCCACAGCATCATGGGTGTGGAGACTGTGCCACAGTGTCATGGGTGCGGAGACTGTGCCACAGTATCATGGGTGCGGAGACTTTGCCACAGTGTCATGGGTGTGGAGACTGTGCCACAGTGTCATGGGTGTGGAGACTGTGCCACAGTGTCATGGGTGTGGAGACTGTGCCACAGTGTCATGGGTGTGGAGACTGTGCCACAGTGTCATGGGTGTGGAGACTGTGCCACAGTGTCATGGGTGTGAAGACTGTGCCACAGTGTCATGGGTGTGGAGACTGTGCCACAGTGTCATGGGTGCGGAGACTGTGCCACAGTGTCATGGGTGTGGAGGCTGTGCCACAGTGTCATGGGTGTGGAGACTGTGCCACAGTGCCATGGGTGTGGAGACTGTGCCACAGTGTCATGGGTGTGGAGACTGTGCCACCGTGTCATGGGTGTGGAGACTGTGCCACAGTGTCATGGGTGTGGAGACTGTGCGACAGTGTCATGGGTGTGGAGGCTGTGCCAGTGTCATGGGTGCGGAGACTGAGCCACAGTGTCATGGGTGTGGAGACTATGCCACAGTGTCATGGGTGTGGAGACTGTGCCACAGTGTCATGGGTGTGGAGACTGTGCCACAGTATCATGGGTGCGGAGACTGTGCCACAGTGTCATGGGTGCGGAAAGTGTGCCACAGTATCATGGGTGTGGAGACTGTGCCACAGAGTCATGGGTGTGGAGACTGTGCCACAGTATCATGGGTGCGGAGACTGTGCCACAGAGTCATGGGTGTGGAGACTGTGCCACAGTATCATGGGTGCGGAGACTGTGCCACAGTATCATGGGTGTGGAGACTGTGCCACAGTGTCATGGGTGTGGAGACTGTGCCACAGTGTCATGGGTGCGGAGACTGTGCCACAGTGTCATGGGTGTGGAGACTGTGCCACAGTGTCATGGGTGCGGAGACTGTGCCACAGTGTCATGGGTGTGGAGACTGTGCCACAGTGTCATGGGTGTGGAGACTGTGCCACAGTGTCATGGGTGTGGAGACTGTGCCACAGTGTCATGGATGTGGAAACTGTGCCACAGTGTCATGGGTGCGGAGACTGTGCCACAGTGTCATGGGTGTGGAAACTGTGCCGCAGTTTCATGGGTGTGGAGACTGTGCCACAGTTTCATGGGTGTAGACTGTGCCATAGTGTCATGGGTGTGGAGACTGTGCCACAGTGTCACGGGTGTGGAGACTGTGCCACAGTGTCATGGGTGTGGAGACTGTGCCACAGTGTCATGGGTGTGGAGACTGTGCCACAGTGTCATGGGTGTGGAGACTGTGCCACAGTGTCATGGGCGTGGAGACTGTGCGACAGTGTCATGGGTGTGGAGACTGTGCACAGTGTCATGGGTGTGGAGACTGTGCCACAGTGTCATGGGTGTGGAGACTGTGCCACAGTATCATGGGTGTGGAGACTGTGCCACACTGTCATGGGTGCGGAGACTGTGCCACAGTGTCATGGGTGCGGAGACTGTGCCACAGTATCATGGGTGTGGAGACTGTGCCAGAGTATCATGGGTGTGGAGACTGTGCCACAGTGTCATGGGTGCGGAGACTGTGCCACAGCGTCATGGGTGTGGAGACTGTGCCACAGAGTCATGGGTGTGGAGACTGTGCCACAGAGTCATGGGTGTGGAGACTGTGCCACAGTATCATGGGTGCGGAGACTGTGCCACAGAGTCATGGGTGTGGAGACTGTGCCACAGTATCATGGGTGCGGAGACTGTGCCACAGTATCATGGGTGTGGAGACTGTGCCACAGTGTCATGGGTGCGGAGACTGTGCCACAGTGTCATGGGTGCGGAGACTGTGCCACAGTGTCATGGGTGTGGAGACTGTGCCACAGTGTCATGGGTGCGGAGACTGTGCCACAGTGTCATGGGTGTGGAGACTGTGCCACAGTGTCATGGGTGTGGAGACTGTGCCACAGTGTCATGGGTGTGGAGACTGTGCCACAGTGTCATGGATGTGGAAACTGTGCCACAGTGTCATGGGTGCGGAGACTGTGCCACAGTGTCATTGTCGTAAGGGTTCTTAATGGAGATATCGTAGGATAAGGTAGACACACTTGTAGGATGGTAGGTGTATTGTCAGACTGAGATGAGAGATGGAGCCCGGTGCCAAGCCTGTTCGCGCCTTGTAGGTCTGCCGCCGAGTGAGTACGGGACAGGGGGATCACTGCCCATGTGTATCCCTATGACGTCACACAAAGCCAAAGGCCCACGAGGGATCTCGTGTCTAAAGCACAGGGATGATACTAATATGCTATGCTATATAATACTGGGAATACAGGGATCAGCAACTATGCTGACAGCTCGGTCATGTTACGTATGTCGTCCCGACATACACTACTATACTATAGGCTGAACAGGCAGGCGGATCTGGGCTGATTCTATACAATAACAAATTCATATATAACTTAGAACTAATGGATGGTACAACATGATTTTGACGTAATGGGTGTTAACGTAATCATTACAAACTATAAGAACAAATCATTATACAATATGGATGGAATTGATCGATCGATCTGTATTCATGCACTCTACGGATTCTGAGGAAGAATAATTATATACAAAGAAGTGTTTAACAGAAAGGCAGATTCGGTGCACTCAAATCTAGACTGTTAATTCTCAGAATACGGAGGGAACGTGAACACGAAAATCTCTGACAAACTGTTCAGCTAATAACAAAACACACAATTGACAAATTCATTCATCTCGGACATCTAATTATACAGACTATGTACATTTAAACCCAATTCTGCAAGGGTTAGGTTTACATATGCAGAATGGTTATCATCTCTGGGAGGGTCGAATTCCTCTGCAATGGCTAACACATGCCTTGACTGAGAGAGATCTGAAGGAATATCTACAAAAGATACTTGCGGGTTTCTCATTACTTGTCGGGTACGCAAGGAGTAACGACATTCAGGTTGAGTATCTGACTGAGTATCTGAGGTAGAGAGTACAGGATCAGGAGGATTGTCAGAGTCTGTCTCATTAGTCTGGGTAGCAATATCCTCAACATCGCATACTAATTTCATATGATCTAAATGCGATTCTTTGTATTTGCCAGTACTAACTTCTCTAACCTTATACTTATTTCCAGAGATATGTTCTACAACTCGATAAGGTCCGACAAACTTTTGATCAAGCTTTGGCATTGCAGACGTTTTGTTAAAGTTAATCAGCATAACTCTCGAACCTACTTTGATTTTAGACGGCTTTGCTCGAGTGTTTGCAACTCTTGTAAATTCTGCTGTTGATTTATGAAGTGTTTCACGGATTCTTCTAAAAACACTTTGAGCTAAGCTGGTACGAGTTGCTACGAAATCATCAGGGTTGTAATTAGGTTTCGGAGTAGAATATAACAACTCATAGGGTAAACGCTTGTCTACACCATACAATGCATAATGTGGAGTATCACCTATGGAAGCATTGTAAGCAGAATTTATGGCACACTGGACATCTGGTATAACTTCATCCCAAGTTTCACTATTGGGGTTGATAGTGGCTCTCAGAACATCAAGTACTTTCTTATTTGTTCTTTCGGCTAACCCATTGCTGGCAGGATGATGAGGAACAATGGTGGATTTAGAGATCTTCTATAAAGTACACAAATTTTCAAGAATCTCATTACAGAATTCACCTCCATTATCTGTTACTAAGGACTTTGGGGTGGTATGCCTGCAGATAATGCGTTCTTTAAACGCTCTAGCTACTGTCTCTGCAGTCTTATCTGCAATAGGAACTAGCTCACAATATCTGGTGAAATGGTCTACCATAACACACAGATGTTTGTTGCCTTGGAGGGAACATTTAAAATTGGTTAACAAGTCAAGGACAACTCTTTCCCACGGTTCGCTAGTGGTTGGGTACACTTGGATTGGATTAGGACCATTGACATTTCCTTTATGTTGCATACAGACACTACATTTCTTAACATACTCGGAAATGTCAGTTGCCATACGTGGCCAAAAGTATTTCATTCTGGCTTGTTTCACAGAACGATCCATACCAGGGTGTGCAACACCTGGTGCATCATGAACTAGCTGTAGAGCTACGTTCACTAGTGACTGTGGAATTACTAACTGGTAAACTCTTCTGCTTGGAGTACCCAACTCGGCTGTTCGATACAGTAATTCCTGACTCATTACAAAGTCACTAATGGGTGCTGGTGGCTTTACAGTAAGAATGGGATCTTCCTGGAGAAGGAATCGAATCACACCAGAACACAAGGGATCGGTTCTTTGGGCATTTTTGACATCCTCGACAGTAAATGGAGGATCTGCAGTAACTACACTAACGTGTCGCGATAAAGCATCTGCGACTACATTCGACTTGCCAGGTAAATTTTCAAAAGTGGGATTGAACTCTTGGATAGTCAAGGTCCATCTGGCTAACCTTCCAGTAGGCTGTTTGTTCTGGAATAAAGGTAACAGTTCTTCCTTACTGGAGGAATGAACAAACTCGGTGGAGTGGATGACTCCCCCCGGTTGAAAAAAATTAACGCTATAACACGCAATATGAGCAAGGGAGAACGAATCTACTATCTCAACTGCAAGCACAGGAGAAAAGAAATGAACACGGTGAACAATGCTGATATTCAATCTGAGTCGCACACAGTGATACGAGGTATCAGCTATAAAGAAACTACACTTACAAACGTTAACATGTGAAAGTTATTCGAGAAATAACTTCTTACAATGCACTGATTACTGTCAACTAGGATGGGATCACCATCTGGAACATTAGGAACAACAACAGACACTCTAGTGAGAACACTAGCTGTAACAGAGACGTCTTTCTGCAGACAGCATGTCACATCAACAAGAGATGGCATTACTAGTTGCAAGTAATCGTTTTCTGACAAGGCATCCCCTGTGGAGAAACTACTACTCGAACTAGCAGTCATTGCAGGGATAGGCTGTGCACTCAAGGCAGTCTGAGTGTCCCCGGACACTTGAGGCAACGGAACACTATCCTGCAAGTCTGAAGGTATAGGTGGAACACAGATGGGAGTGACAGAATTACTAGTGCCTGACCGCTCGGCTACGTTAATAAGTAATTCATGGATCTATAGGAACTTAATCTGAACTTCACATTTCGCAGCACTTTAACAAATCTCAGATACAAGCTGTGAGAACAAAGACATTGCTCAAGGGCTAGATATTGTCTTTCAGTCAGTAAGGGAATATTGTTACTATGGACTGATTCATATTGACTTTGACTGGAATGATACACTAAGTGAACGTTCAAAAGTGACTGGGACATCTTCTCAGTGAAAATACTGAAGGGCATAAGTCAAGAAAAATGGAGAGAATGACACAATAAGCTTAAATGGAAAAAAATGCTTAACTATTCTGCATAAGTAATTAAAAATTGACAAGTTACACAGTAAGCAAAGAACTCACACAAGAATAATATGCAACTTAACAAACACTGAAAATCAAGAGAACTTGTACTTTGCTCAAATCTAATATGCTCAACTTTTACTTTAAATTGAATAAATGGCACAGTGAGTTGTCTTTACTTTCAATGCAACAAGGAAATACACAATAAAATGATAAAATGGACTCAATAAACTTGTGCAAAAATTAAAATAAACACACAATTCACTGAAATTAAAAAAATAAAATGACAAGAGAATAAAATACTATGCACAGAACAGAGCATAAGAAACTGCACTGTAATAAACTGTATTGCACAACACTGCATAAAATTTTCTGCAAGAAAAACTTTAATAGCAACATAATATTTGCACAAGAATTATTGCAAAATGAGTCAATGTGCAATAATAAAAATTATAACACACAAGAAAAGAAATATATCAAGGAATGAACACTTTAACTCTTAACTGCACTTAAACAACAAGCAAAAGAACAATTTACTTTAAAAGGAGAACTTAAAAATTGCACTAAGAGTGAATTTGTTCAATAAAATATGAAAAAAAATTAATAGGTGCAAAAAACACAACAAAAGAAATATAACACTTACAGAGATGCAGAACACAAAACATCAACATAAACACAGTACTAGAATTTTCTTGCAATGAAACTTGATGTGTGAAAAATTTTGTAAATGTGAGCTCTTGCTGGGACTTTAAAAATGGCACTATTGTCTGTGGAAATAAGACAAATTAAACACTGGCTGAATAAAGGAATATGAACACAAGAATGTTCAACACACAGGGAACAAAAATAAAATTACACAAATGCTGGGAAGAAAAAAAAAATAACAGACAACACTGAGTTGTGATGCAGAATATGAGGTGAAAAATTACTGAATTAATTCACTGGAATTCTGAAGTTTAAACACAAGTTCTATATTGCTCATATGTTGCACACACAACAAAGGAAAAACACTCAGTACTTACTTCAAGTGTATAAAAAGATACACAACACAACAGATATAAAATAATGCACGAAAATTAACACTGAATTAAAGAGATTAAAAGAAATTTATGCAATCAGTACATGATAAACACTGAGTCTGATCAAGAGTCACTGAATGTCACTAAGAGAAAAATTCACTGGGAACACAAAAGAAATGTCTCAACACTCGCAAATGTCTCTAAAAAAAATATTATAGCTGTAACACTTGAAAAAAATGAGATTGATGGATTGTTTATATCGTCTTGCTGCTGTCCTCTGCACAGATGATCGTAGAATTGCGCTTAAATCGGCGAGAGACAACACACAGGAGGCTTTTAAAGATGGCGCGCCACTCTCTAGCTCTTGACCCCCTATGTGGTCCTTAAAATATGGTGCTACAACCCTTAGCAGTGCACCAAAACACTGATGAGGTAGGTGAGTTGTAATGGCCGACTGTAGTTGGGTTTGTGGGTAATGGCTGAGCGAGGCGTCTGAGACCGGCAATGGTGCGACACACGTGATCGTGAGTGGCTGGGCTTATGGGTTGAACGTCGTAAGCCTCACTGAGAAAACCCACACTGCCGCGAAGATAATTCTAAGCCGGCTGGCTTAGAAGAAACCCACGAAATACTACAACACCACAAGGATGACAAGGAGCACTCAGAATGCTTGGAACTTGAATCACAAGCGATGAAGGCTACTCATGTGGCTTGCTCGAGTACTGGGGTAAGACACCTGGGTTAGTAGCTAGCTGGCTTATCTTAACCCTTCACACAGAATAGCTTGATAACTTCACACGATGAGCACAGCAGGGGTGGAAGCTGGCTTGGCAGGCAAAATAATTGGATGGAGTAGGCTAGGCTGGACTGGACTCGGGTGTTCTGACTCCCCCACCACAGACTGGAAGCTGGCTTATTTTGCAAACTCGGGTCAACCCCTCGGGAGTAATGCAAAAAAGCAGGAAACACTAATACAAAGAGACTGACCAGTGAATAATGTAGAAGCTGGTAGAGTAGCTGGCTTGAGGTAGCTGGCTGGGTGAATCTCGGTAGTCGGTAGGCCTACTGGTAACACGAAATGGCCGTCTTGCTGGTCGACAACTTTATCTCCAGAAATCGCTGTAATCGTCAGAATTACAGGCTCACCGCTGTCACCATTTGTCGTAAGGGTTCTTAATGGAGATATCGTAGGATAAGGTAGACACACTTGTAGGATGGTAGGTGTATTGTCAGACTGAGATGAGAGATGGAGCCCGGTGCCAAGCCTGTTCGCGCCTTGTAGGTCTGCCGCCGAGTGAGTACGGGACAGGGGGATCACTGCCCATGTGTATCCCTATGACGTCACACAAAGCCAAAGGCCCACGAGGGATCTCGTGTCTAAAGCACAGGGATGATACTAATATGCTATGCTATATAATACTGGGAATACAGGGATCAGCAACTATGCTGACATCATGGGTGTGGAAACTGTGCCGCAGTTTCATGGGTGTGGAGACTGTGCCACAGTTTCATGGGTGTAGACTGTGCCATAGTGTCATGGGTGTGGAGACTGTGCCACAGTGTCACGGGTGTGGAGACTGTGCCACAGTGTCATGGGTGTGGAGACTGTGCCACAGTATCATGGGTGTGGAGACTGTGCCACAGTGTCATGGGTGTGGAGACTGTGCCACAGTGTCATGGGCGTGGAGACTGTGTGACAGTGTCATGGGTGTGGAGACTGTGCACAGTGTCATGGGTGTGGAGACTGTGCCACAGTGTCATGGGTGTGGAGGCTGTGCCACAGTGCCATGGGTGTGGAGACTGTGCCACAGTGTCATGGGTGTGGAGACTGTGCCACAGTGTCATGGGTGTGGAGACTGTGCCACAGTGTCATGGGTGTGGAGACTGTGGAGAAATTTTCTCCAGGAGGGGGGTATCAGCCCCTTCAGCCCTTTCAGCCCCTTCAGCCCCTTTCAGCCCTGAGTGGCCAAGCCCTCAGAAGGGGCGAGCGTCTTGTTTACTGCTAGAGTGAGTAATTGATCACAGATGCTATGCCACGTAGTCAAGTGACCTCTGCTCCTTGCAGCGGTGTTGCAAAGTGTATTTTTATAAGAGACAGTACATCTCTTACTTAGCAGGACAATTAAGGAAAATCCTGCTCCCACTTTATTACCATAGTAAAAATAGTGTACATTGTTGTCTCTGCTTAAGACAGCAAGAAACAAACATTCTGCTTTGCTTCATCGAGGAGGTGACAAGGATGCAAGGTACTAGGTCAGCGTTTTTTTTTTGTGCTAGGGCAGTGACGGCTTGGGGTGGTGTGGTGACGCCAGACTAACTTTGACTCTACTACGAGTGACACTGACGCCAGGATAACCAGCAAAGAACACTGATCTGTGCGTTAGTGTGAATAAAGTGTCTCACAAAACACAATAAACACTTAAGAGAAGTGTGATCAGCTTCTCTTGTGACAATGGAAGACGTGGACATCCAAGGACACTTCAGCTTCTATCAAGTCACCGATACCTGTCGAAGGTGTTGAGAACACCATAGCTCACGTTACAAAGAGCAAGGTATGTTACGAATTTCTTGTAGATCGGGGGATTGCGCAATTCTTGAGTCACAAGGAGTTTGTAATCAACCTATAATCGGCAGTAAGGTGTGGACTTTTGAGTCCAAACAAGTAGGTATTTCGTCAGCCATCATCGAATGAAATATGCTGGCATAACACCCCCTAGGGGTAATTTATACTTACAAATTGTATCTCTTGACAGCCCAATGTTGTGATGGTTTCGACAGCTTCTAGACCTCGTCTGCAGGGGCGGCTGTGTAGACGATTTGCTGTCATTTATCAGCTAACTGTTTCCTATATTTATATATATACACATAGCTGGTAAGGCCAAAATTCTCAACAGAGACTGTGCCACAGTGTGATGGGTGTGGAGGCTGTGCCACAGTGCCATGGGTGTGGAGACTGTGCCACAGTGTCATGGGTGTGGAGACTGTGCCACAGTGTCATGGGTGTGCAGACTGTGCCACAGTGTCATGGGTGTGGAGACTGTGCCACAGTGTCATGGGTGTGGAGGCTGTGCCACAGTGTCATGGGTGTGGAGACTGTGCCACAGTATCATGGGTGTGGAGACTGTGCCATAGTGTCATGGGTGTCGAGGCTGTGCCACAGCGTCATGGGTGTGGAGACTGTGCCACAGTGTCATGGGTGTGGAGACTGTCACAGGGCCATGGGTGTGGAGACTGTGCCACAGTGTCATGGGTGTGGAGGCTGTGCCACAGTGTCATGGGAGTGGAGACTGTACCACAGTGTCATGGGTGTGGAGACTGTGCCACAGTGTCATGGGTGTGGAGGCTGTGCCACAGTGTCATGCGTGTGGAGACTGTGCCACAGTGTCATGGGTGTGGAGACTGTACCAAGGTGTCATGAGTGTGGAGGCTGTGCCACAGTGTCATGGGTGTGGAGGCTGTGCCACAGTGTCATGGGTGTGGAGGCTGTGCCACAGTGTTATGGGTGTGGAGGCTGTGAAACAGTGTCATGGGTGTGGAGGCTGTGCCACAGTGTCATGGGTGTGGAGGCTGTGAAACAGTGTCATGGGTGTGGAGGCTGTGCCACAGTGTCATGGGTGTGGAGGCTGTGCCACAGTGTTATGGGTGTGGAGGCTGTGACACAGTGTCATGGGTATGGAGACTGTGCCACAGTGCCATTGGTGTGGAGACTGTTCCACAGTGTCATGGGTGTGGAGACTGTGCCACAGTGTCATGGGTGTGGAGACTTTGCCACAGTCCCATGGGTGTGGAGAGTGTGCATCAGTGTCATGGCTGTGAAGACTGTGCCACAGTGTCATGGGTGTGGAGACTGTGCCACAGTGTCAAGGGTGTGGAGGCTGTGCCACGGTGTCATGGGTGTGGAGGCTGTGCCACAGTGCTATGGGTGCGGAGACTGTGCCACAGTGTCATGGGTGTGGAGACTGTGCCACAGTGTCATGGATGTGGAGACTGTGCCACAGTGCCATGGGTGCGGAGACTGTGCCACTGTGTCATGGGTGTGGAGACTGTGCCACAGTGTCATGGGTGCGGAGACTGTGCCACAGTGTCATGGGTGTGGAGACTGTGCCACAGTGTCATGGGTGTGGAGACTCTGCCACAGTGTCATGGGTGTGGAGACTGTGCCACAGTGTCGTGGGTGTGGAGACTGTGCCACAGTGTCATGGGTGTGGAGACTGTGCCACAGTGTCATGGGTGTGGAAACTGTGCCACAGTGTCATGGGTGTGGAGACTGTGCCACAGTGTCATGGGTGTAGACTGTGCCACAGTGTCATTGGTGTGGAGACAGTGCCACAGTGTCATGGGTGTGGAGGCTGTGCCACAGTGTCATGCGTGTGGAGACTGTGCCACAGTGTCATGGGTGTGGAGACTGTGCTACAGTGTCATTGGCGTGGAGACTGTGCCACAGTGTCATGGGTGTGGAGACTGTGCCACAGTGTCATGGGTGTGGAGACTATGCCACAGTGTCATGGGTGTGGAGGCTGTGCCACAGTGCCATGGGTGTGGAGACTGTGCCACAGTGTCATGGGCGTGGAGACTGTGCCACAGTGTCATGAGTGTGGAGACTGTGCCACAGTGTCATGGGTGTGAAGACTGTGCCACAGTGTCATGGGTGTTGAGGCTGTGCCACAGTTTCATGGGTGTGGAGACTGTGCCACAGTATCATGGGTGGGGAGACTGTGCCGCAGTGTCATGGGTGTCGAGGCTGTGCCACAGTGTCATGGGTGTGGAGACTGTGCCACAGTGTCATGGGTGTGGAGGCTGTGCCACAGTGTCATGGGTGTGGAGGCTGTGAAACAGTGTCATGGGTGTGGAGGCTGTGCCACAGTGTTATGGGTGTGGAGGCTGTGACACAGTGTCATGGGTATGGAGACTGTGCCACAGTGCCATTGGTGTGGAGACTGTTCCACAGTGTCATGGGTGTGGAGACTGTGCCACAGTGTCATGGGTGTGGAGACTTTGCCACAGTCCCATGGGTGTGGAGAGTGTGTCACAATGCCATGGGTGTGGAGACTGTGCCACAGTGCCATGGGTGTGAAGACTGTGTCACAATGCCATGGGTGTGGAGACTGTGCCACAGTGCCATGGGTGTGGAGACTGTGCCACAGTGTCATGGGTGTGGAGACTGTGTCACAGTATCATGGGTGTGGAGACTGTGCCACAGTGTCATGGGTGTGGAGACTGTGCCACAGTGTCATGGGTGTGGAGACTGTGCCACAGTGTCATGGGTGTGGAGACTGTGTCACAGTGTCATGGGTGTGGAGACTGTGTCACAGTGCCATGGGTGTGGAGACTGTGTCACAGTGTCATGGGTGTGGAGACTGTGTCACAGTGTCATGGGTGTGGAGACTGTGCCACAGTGTCATGGGTGTGGAGACTGTGTCACAGTGTCATGGGTGTGGAGACTGTGCCACAGTGTCATGGGTGTGGAGACGGTGTCACAGTGTCATGGGTGTGGAGACTGTGCCACAGTGCCGTGGGTGTGGAGACTGTGCCACAGTGTCATGGGTGTGGAGACTGTGTCACAGTATCATGGGTGTGGAGACTGTGCCACAGTGTCATGGGTGTGGAGACTGTGCCACAGTGTCATGGGTGTGGAGACTGTGCCACAGTGTCATGGGTGTGGAGACTGTGCCACAATGTCATGGGTGTGGAGACTGTGCCACAGTGTCATGGGTGTGGAGACTGTGTCACAGTGTCATGGGTGTGGAGACTGTGTCACAGTGCCATGGGTGTGGAGACTGTGTCACAGTGTCATGGGTGTGGAGACTGTGCCACAGTGTCATGGGTGTGGAGACTGTGTCACAGTGTCATGGGTGTGGAGACTGTGCCACAGTGTCATGGGTGTGGAGACTGTGTCACAGTGTCATGGGTGTGGAGACTGTGCCACAGTGCCATGGGTGTGGAGACTGTGCCACAGTGTCATGGGTGTGGAGACTGTGTCACAGTATCATGGGTGTGGAGACTGTGCCACAGTGTCATGGGTGTGGAGACTGTGCCACAGTGTCATGGGTGTGGAGACTGTGCCACAGTGTCATGGGTGTGGAGACTGTGTCACAGTGCCATGGGTGTGGAGACTGTGTCACAGTGCCATGGGTGTGGAGACTGTGCCACAGTGCCATGGGTGTGGAGACTGTGCCACAGTGCCATGGGTGTGGAGACTGTGCCACAGTGCCATGGGTGTGGAGACTGTGCCACAGTGCCATGGAAACCAAGAAAGCTACAGAAATTATGAACTATTTACAAAGAATATTATTCGACTACATTTGTAATGAGTTGTTTATATAGACAAATTTATTCATATAGATATTACATATATTATTCATATATATATATATATATATATATATATATATATATATATATATATATATATATATATATATATATATATATTATTTCAATGGAGAATTACAAGAAATATAGACATTACATACTAATTACGAATTTCCTAAGCAAAAGCTAATTAGGTATTATTAAATCTGAAATTTGAATAATTACTAAGTGTAGGCTCGTTGCTTGGCTATATTACCCACCAGACAACAGATATTTTACACTGGAAGGGCTGCTATCTCAGGGTGCCATTATTATCACTGAGAACCATCACGTAAAATACAGAACTGTATTACAGGGTAATTAACTGACCCTCAGATCTTTCAATCATAATATTGTAGCTGGAAGATTACTGCTGCTGGCTGTGTCGACTTTAACCTCAGTCTTGTAGAACCTTTGTCTGATACACTGATGTCTTAATATATCTATATCTTTTTTCTAGTTTAATTATTTAAGTGGTTCTTATTAAACAGTCACCACCACCAACACTGGACACCATTGGTAACTACCACCACGAATACTCACCACCACCCCCATCACAAAGACTCACCACCATCACGGGTAACCACCAACACTCATGAACACCAACACAGGTAACCACCACCACCAACACTCTCCACCAGCGCCAGTAACTGCCAGTCATAGATTCCAGCCCTCATATCCTCTACGGGATGCTGCAGGTCGCGGGAGATGCATATCTTATAAACTCAACCCACTTTATCAGGGGAACCCAAATTTATGAGGTCCGTAGGTAGAGATTACTTTGCAATTTTCATCTTGGGCCGTTGTCGGCTCAATTGACCTGCAAATTATACTTGAATCAAATAGAATTTGTAAGTGTGAGCTGAGAGATGGTCATCGTAAAGTTAATGACGGTTGGGATGATATATTTTAAGTCCATGATTGATGGCAGTAGTCTCATGCAGTGAATGACTTAAACATATGGAAAACTCGGGTGATGGATGGACAGGATTGCGGGTTCTGTGTGTGTGTGTGTGTGTATATATATATATATATATATATATATATATATATATATATATATATATATATATATATATATATATATATATATATATATATATATATATATATATACATACATACATACACACACACACACACCACACTGAGACACAGGAGTATTTCAACCAGACACAAACATTGATTCGAACCTAGACATCTAAGTCTCCATCTGGGCCGTAAATCACGCCTTAGTTCACTGGGCTACAGATATCTCTAAAGTTTGGGCGAAAAAGCTAGAACCATGCTGAGAGTTGCTGGTGTACCCGGTTGAGAGTGAAACAAGTACCAGCTTCTGGTGGCGTCTGTAGCCTTGTGGTCCGTGATTAGCTGAGATATTTATTTGTAAATAATAATGCTTTTTTTGCGGACTGGATGCATATATCTCTCTGCAGGTGACGGCAAGAGAACTAACACATCTTTCCTCCCCTTGTATATTTCCTCAGCAACCCGTGGTGAAGTAGCTTCGCCTTACGCATCCATCACATTCAATCATCTGATATTGGTTTAATGCTATTAGATATCCTGCTGAGTGGTGCATTTAACATTATGACGGGAATGCAACAAAGCATACACTGGCTGCTGTCAATAGACAGCAGCCAGTGCATTTTACTGGCACAAAAGCCATATTGCAGACCGGTGTTGAAAGATCGCTGGTTGGGACTCCGTGACCTCGATGCAGCTTCGAAGTGGGTACATTCAGAAGTGAGATATTGGTTCAGTTCCTCACTTGAGCTAACATGTGTACTTGTCGTTGTTAACCACCTTACTGTTGTTAATCACCTTACTGTTGTTAATCACCTTACTGTTGTTAATCACCTTACTGTTGTTAACCACCTTACTGTTGTTAACCACCTTACTGTTGTTAACCACCTTACTGTTGTTAACCACCTTACTGTTGTTAATCACCTTACTGTTGTTAACCACCTTACTGCTGTTAACCACCTTACTGCTGTTAACCACCTTACTGTTGTTAACCACCTTACTGTTGTTAACCACCTTACTGTTGTTAACCACCTTACTGTTGTTAACCACCTTACTGTTGTTAACCACCTTACTGTTGTTAATCACCTTACTGTTGTTAACCATCTTACTGTTGTTAACCACCTTACTGTTGCTAACCACCTTACTGTTGTTAACCACCTTACTGTTGTTAACCACCTTACTGTTCTTAACCACCTTACTGTTCTTAACCACCTTACTGTTCTTAACCACCTTACTGTTGTTAACCACCTTACTGTTGTTAACCACCTTACTGTTGTTAACCACCTTACGATTGTTAACCACCTCGGTATTCGGTATCCAGACCAGAGCTTTGGTAAGATGGGTAAGGAAGAAGGATGGGTAAGGAAGAAGGATGGGTAAGGAAGAAGGATGGGTAAGGAAGAAGGATGGGTAAGGAAGAAGGATGGGTAAGGAAGAAGGATGGGTAAGGATGGAAATTTTGGAAAAGGGTGGGAGGGGGGAGAGAGGTAGGATATAAAAGGTAAGTGGCCCAACCACTTTGGTGTAATTTAAAAAGTGTATGTGAATTGATAAGATATTCTTTAAGAGGTATAATACTAACCCATCAGAGTCACATAGATATAACAGATATATAACTACATGACTCTGAATTGGTAGTAATTATACAAGTTGCAATTGCTTTTTTTTTTTTTGCGATTGCACAACGGATATTTATGCGACAATAAAGGCAATAATTTTCTGGCCAGTTTATGGAATGATGCAACAATGGCTTCTTACAGGTGGTGTCCAGCCATGGTAAGTAGCATAATTTTTACATTAGATTGTTATATAAGATGTCTCCCTAATTGAGGGCGATGATTTTCTCAGTATACATAGAAGGGTTCTGGTGTTACCCAATCTTCTTCATCAGGGAGGTTGCTCAATATCATGGGTCGAGGGTAATCATCTTTATGTATAAAACGACGGACCCTTTGTGGGAGAGTCATTCTTTGAGTCCTGTGAGGAGGAGTATTGATGATATAATCCGTGGTATTTACCACTTGTATAGGATGTTCTCTATCTGGCATGTATAGTTCTTGTATTGTATAGAGTTGCTTCTTTTTTAGAGTGTCGAGGCGTACATTTATGGCAGTAATATCTTGTTGTATGTGTAAATCTGCCATTTTAACTCTGTCTCTCCTCCTGGTATCGGTAATGAAGCGAAGAGCTCTATTCTGGACCCTTTGTAGCCGTAGCATGTTGGTCTTTGTTGTTAATGACATTGAGACACAAGGATATTCGAGTATTGGTCTTATTATCATTTTATACAGATGTTTTTTGACATGTTGAGGGGCTTGATTGAATCGAAAGAGACTGCTAAGACCGGCTTTGGCTATATTGATCTTTTTAGTTACATAAGATGTTGAGTGGAGCAGCCTGTCTATTTCATATCCCAAGATCTTGTTAGGGTTTCTAACGGCTACAGGTGTACGTCTGATGGAGATACCCCCTTTATCTTCAATTGTTGATGCAAAACATCCTATCGTGCTAACAAGGACCTTGTCAGGATTAGTTGTAATTCTCCATTTCTTTTCCCAATTAGATGTTCGACGAAGTTCAATATTCATTTTTTCTATGACTCTCTCATACTTGTATTTTCCTGTTACTGGAGTTGATGAGACGACATGAATAACATCATCTGCAAACTGTGTCACAACTGTGTCATTAAACTCTGGTTGAGGAAGGTCATTCACATAAATGTTGAACAGAATTGGACTTAGACAAGAACCTTGTGGGATACCAGCTGTCGGTATAAAAGGCTCTGTCGACCTGCCATGAAAGGTGGGAATGATTTTTCTTTGAGTTAAGAAATTATATATTACTCTGAGAAAAGTCCAGTTATGGTCTGGTAGGTCAATGAGTTTGTATATAAGGTCATCATGCCATAAGCTATCAAAAGCTTTATGAACATCTCTGGTGGCAATTAAGGCAAGATTGCCCTGATGTTTTAGACTTGCTACTGTATCGAAAATAACATTTATTGCATGATTGGTACCTCTATGTGTTCTAAAGCCAAATTGTTTTTCAGTAAAAAAGTGATTAAACTCCATATAGTAGTTCAATCTGTTGGAAATGACTTTCTCAAGAACTTTTCCAGTGACTTCAAGTAAAGATATAGGTCTATAGTTCCCAGGTTGGTGGATGTCTTTATTGGGCTTAGCAAGAAAGATCATTCTAGCAGTCTTAAAAACAACTGGAAAATGTCCTGAGGCCAAGATGGCATTAAAGATATTTACCAAAGACTGTTTACAATTTCAAGGTAGGAACTTTATTTGTTTCATTGTTATTCCAGAGAGGCCAGGGGCTCTATTTCTCATTCTTCCAATAACCTGACTCATCTCTAGTAATGTAATAGGTCTAGTAAGCGGGTGGGTATCTTCAAGAGTTGAAGTATCGATGGAAGGTAGTGGTTGTAGATCATCCAAGTTCTCATCTCTCCATTCATTTACCAACTGATAATGATTATTGTTAAATTGAAGACTGTTATTATGGGAGAGAATTTTCTCCCATACATCACCCATCAAATTAGCGTGGTCCTGTGGATCGTCAAGTTTAATTTCAACATCTTCATCATCCTCATCAGTGAAGGTATGAACTAGGTAGTTAGGAATCTTGTGCTTTGCCCCTAAAAGTTGTCGGATCTTACTCCAAAATTTTGCTGGTTCCCGTTTATACTGATTAGCTTGAAGAACTAGCAATTTCCATATGTCCCGTTTGTGATGACTAATCATGTTAATTAATTCTTGCCTTAATCGGTGCAGTGTAGCTGCTGGTGGTTGTCGCCACCTTACTGTTGTTAACCACCTTACTGTTGTTAACCACCTTACTGTTGTTAACCACCTTACTGTTGTTAACCACCTTACTGTTGTTAATCACCTTACTGTTGTTAACCACCTTACTGTTGTTAACCACCTTACTGTTGTTAATCACCTTACTGTTGTTAACCACCTTACTGTTGTTAACCACCTTACTGTTGTTAACTACCTTACTGTTGTTAACCACCTTACTGTTGTTAACCACCTTACTGTTGTTAACCACCTTACTGTTGTTAACCACCTTACTGTTGTTAACCACCTTACTGTTGTTAACCACCTTACTGTTGTTAACCACCTTACTGTTGTTAACCACCTTACTGTTGTTAACCACCTTACTGTTGTTAATCACCTTACTGTTGTTAACCACCTTACTGTTGTTAACCACCTTACTGTTGTTAATCACCTTACTGTTGTTAACCACCTTACTGTTGTTAACCACCTTACTGTTGTTAACTACCTTACTGTTGTTAACCACCTTACTGTTGTTAACCACCTTACTGTTGTTAACCACCTTACTGTTGTTAACCACCTTACTGTTGTTAACCACCTTACTGTTGTTAACCACCTTACTGTTGTTAACCACCTTACTGTTGTTAATCACCTTACTGTTGTTAACCACCTTACTGTTGTTAACCACCTTACTGTTGTTAATCACCTTACTGTTGTTAACCACCTTACTGTTGTTAACCACCTTACTGTTGTTAACTACCTTACTGTTGTTAACCACCTTACTGTTGTTAACCACCTTACTGTTGTTAATCACCTTACTGTTGTTAACCACCTTACTGTTGTTAACCACCTTACTGTTGTTAATCACCTTACTGTTGTTAACCACCTTACTGTAGTTAACCACCTTACTGTTGTTAACTACCTTACTATTGTTAACCACCTTACTGTTGTTAACCACCTTACTGTTGTTAATCACCTTACTGTTGTTAACCACCTTACTGTTGTTAACCACCTTACCGTTGTTAATCACCTTACTGTTGTTAACCACCTTACTGTTGTTAACCACCTTACTGTTGTTAACTACCTTACTGTTGTTAACCACCTTACTGTTGTTAACCACCTTACTGTTGTTAATCACCTTACTGTTGTTAACCACCTTACTGATGTTAACAACCTTACTGTTGTTAATCACCTTACTGTTGTTAACCACCTTACTGTTGTTAACCACCTTACTGTTGTTAACTACCTTACTGTTGTTAACCACCTTACTGTTGT